>NC_083720.1:141908344-142533344 GCF_028564815.1 Eubalaena glacialis | reverse complement strand
TCACTCTACTTGGGAGCTGTAAAAATGTTTATAGTGAAAAGGTATAACTAATATATGAAGAGACAGCCTCATAATTAAAATCTAGCTATTTTGCATTTAGCCTGAATAATAACATTATTAAATATAACATTTATCTCTACATCGATTTATAAACAATTAGCTTAAAGTACATATAAAATTCCCATAGCTATTTTATATGTGCGTATATTTATGTGAAAGATATGTATGTAAGCATATGTATGTGTATACACATAAAATATCACACAAAAGAGAATGAGAGGGATGTGAGGATAATGCAGCCTTTATGAATCATATTGTGACAACTTTACTGTGATGGCCTAACACATAACTTAGACTTACTCAAGGATTTCAAATTAAAAAAACAAAAAATTTGATGGATATTAAGCTATGGAAGTTAATGTATAGTTGGTATTTAATGTCTTTTTAATAATTATCAACATGGCTTCTCTGTTCTGAAATTTTGATCTCATGTCAGAGCTGATTTTAATAGGAGGTGACCATTTTATGATTCCCAAATAATTTACACACCAGTGTCAGCACCTGCTGCACAAGAGTACCGTAATATGAACCTGATAACTTTTGAGCCAGAGTCTTTCACACAATTCATCATAATTTATTTTGGTGACGTATACTTGACTTACAGGTGCTACATCTTTGTACTGAATAATATATTGTTTTATCAGTTGAGCTAAAACAAAATAAACATTCTATGTATTTTATTCAGTTTATATTAAAGAAATATAGAACATACAAACATGCTTCAAGATTACAGCTGCATTTATGAAAAAGTTTTACTTTATTAAAGAATAGGCATCAGGAACTAAAAGACGAAAAACCTAGATGATAGAAATTTACTGAAATCTCCCTGTACAGAGAGAATGTAGTACTTGTTTGGCTTTGGAAAATACTTGCAGAAGAACCAACCAAAATAGACATTTGATAGGAAACACCTGGGAGTGGAAATAGGCTAAGTTCTTACTTTAATCTTTTCAAAAGTAACCTTCTTAATGGTGTACAGCAAAGATATGTAAATCCAAAATTCAGTGTAGAAATGATCTTAAAAATGTTTTTCTGTTATATTAAACAGAAATAGTGAATCTCAAGTATGAATATATTCACATCGCAAATATTACACTCCAAATCATGATAATTTGAAACTACAAAATAAAACTAAAATAAATGATGGCCAGTTGTAGTACAGACTCAGAGTGTATGTAAATGTCTGTGGCTTAACTGAAAGAATAATAGCTGACAGTCCTAGAAATGGGTTTGATTATGGATACTAAAAATATACAAACATTGTTTTCACTGCTTTCCATAGACATAAAAAATAAGACAGAGCAATAACTCTCAAAAAGACAAGTCTGAATACATTTCAGTTCAAATTATTCCAGCAAAAATTAAGGAATGCTGTAATAAAATGACTATTATGAAGAAAAGGGTAATAATAATGATAATGATAACCATACTGGATGTCTATTCTGTGCTGGAATTATGCTAAAATTTTATATATTTTTCATTACTGATAACATCTTTGAAATTTGAGTATTTATTATCTTATTTTTATAGTTTAAGAACATCTGAGACTCATAAATAATAAGGAGTAAGCCCAAGTCACACAGAGTGGGGGGGAGCCCCAGCTGTCTAAATTTAAAGGTCAGAATCTTTCAGTACTCTTAGAATCATAGTTTGTAATACTAATGACTGTATTTGAAGAGATAAGAAATATTTTTTATAGAAATATGCAAATTATCAAGACTCTCTAGGCAAAAGAAAAAGTAGGCAAAAATTACTATATGCTATATCTGTGAATCTTAGATAAACCTATATAGTAAGCTATTAAACTGACAATAAACATGAAATCAAGAACTGGAATAAATGTGGTGTAAATTAGATATCATTAACTTATGAATCCACACCATGGAAATTAAGAGAATCATCTCCATGCAAATAATTAATGCTGTTTAACCACCCAAGGGGTAAATAGAATAAGGTTCTAATTGCTCAAGTTGGTTTTATTTATGAGCAGTAAACAAAATTAAAGAATGTTGCTAAGTATAGGGTAGGCAACAATTACAGAATAGATGAAATGCTTTTCTTAGATTTGCTACACATTTGTGAATCTGGGATTCTTAAAAGGAATTTTAGAGCTTGGCAAAGGTGGTAGAAAATGAATAAAACTTAATTCAAAACAACCAAAATGTATCAGGAAAATGAGGGATGCACCTGCAAGTAATTTAGGTCTGAGTACAAATACCCAAAAGTTAGAAATTAAATCTAAATGACATTTAAAAATCCACTCTTAAAAACAAACAAAAAACCTTTATATTAGAGGGTATGTAGACTATTATGTTTTTGAGGGTCTTTGTTAAAATATAAATTGTACTTTTCCAATATTCTATACCAAAATCTTCTGTGAAGGGAATAAGATGTACATTGGCAATGGTAAGTTGTATTCTAGTCTCCTAGTCCTATACATTTATAAGAATAAGGAAGAGTCATCTGGGATGCCCAGTTATGATGACTCCTTTCCTGTACAAATGTATTAGGTAGAAGAGAATAAACTCAGTTTAAAGAACTGATTACTTGTCAGACCAAGTATCTTTACATTTTTATAATTTATCAAAGGATGAGCCTCTCTCCTAAGGTAAATGTGGAACTTTTCTGAACCACTTTTGTGAGTGGTACAACTGTTAACTACAGAATGATTTAGGACATTCCAGTGACACCTCTGAGAGTGGATGATAACCACTGCTTCATGACAACTTCATATTCGCTTGCCATACCTTCTCATCATTTCTAGATGCACAAATAATGTGACTGTCCAACTATGACCACTTGGGTCCCAAATGTGTTGAGTCTTCATATAACAACTAAGCACTCATTTTTTTATGGTTTAGTAGTAGTATCTAGAATGTGTTTTATTTCCTTTGTGGTATTATAAAATGAAATCTATCTTTGCTATTTTTTCTCATTTTCAGTACCACATTTTGCAACTACATTTTGTGATTTCTGTATAATGAGGAGTAATTAATGCACATTAGTGAAACTCATCTTTATTGTCAAAATTTTTATTTAAGCTTGGATTGAACATGCTTATGCATGACTGCTTCTGATTTTACCTGCAAAATGATGATTTTTGTGGTCCAGTGAGCAATAAATGCTTTCTACCTCTCCCCCGTATTTACCAGTAGGTAATAACGAAATGTCACAGACTTGAAGATCATTAAACTTATATTTGAGATCCCTTTCAGAATGTGTCACCTTTCCTGCTGCTGTGTGCCTTTTCTCCTCTTTGTTGTGCCTCATAAATTTTTATGACCTTTTTGCGTTAGAAATCTGTAATTTTTCCCAGAGCTTCGCTAGGTATCTTCTAGCAGTAATGAAACTCTTGTCACATTCCATTGCACCTACTTTTAGAGTAAGGCCTACTGGCTTCACTCTGCAGCATATTAGATAAAATAATCAATATGCTCAGGTTGAAAAATTAAATGCAGCATTTGTGTAGCCATTGAGTTACTGTGCTTTGAACTTGGAACAGATGGTTTTTTAGGAGATTTGCTGAATTTCTTGAGAGTGGGTATTCTTTTCCCTCTTTTTGTATCTTTGAATCTACTTGATTTTGCATCTTAAAAAAAAAAAAAAATTACCCAAGACAGTTGGCTCTTCTCAAAAAACAGAACACTTTAACTACTGAAAAACATTTGTAGCATTTTCAAAAATTTTCCTTAGAAATTGCCTTTACCTTTTGAGTAAATTCTGATTATTTTTTTAGCTTGTAGTTGTGACCTTTATATGTATGCTCATCTCTACTCACCTCTGTTTCTTAGTCTATACGGACTTACAGCGTGGTTGTAAGATTTCTACTACAAAACTACATTGCCTATTGAGAATGTAATGGAATTTTAATATTATGAAGGGACGTCCATGTCCTTTTTTTCTTACCCAATACCAGTTAAAGTTGACATTGAACTCCATCTCTGTCCCCACATTTCTCCTACAGCCTGATGCTTTTCTAGAATGAGAAAAATATTTCTTAAATATCCCATTTCAGTGTGAATAATATATAGTCTCTAGAGTACATTCTTTACATAGGCAATTTGGAAAAGAATGGTTAGGCATTTAAGAAAATGATTGCCTCATTGTTTCCCCATGGGTCTCAGTTCGTTGATTATTCTGTGAAATTTTTACAACCCCAAAGACCATAGAACATGGAATTAATTCATTTATTCAACACATATTTGTTGAGCGTCACTGTGAGCTAGGTAGGCATTGTGCTGGATCCTAGATATAAAGTAGTTTATAAGATATGCAAGAACTTGCTAATCATAGTTTTGTTATGATTTAAATATGTTGTACATTAAATGTAGGTTTTCTTGTTTCAAAAGTAAGATACACTCCTAATTTTCCCAAGGTAGCCCCAGTAAGGATCTTTAAGCTGTAAACAGTATGAAATTTAACTGATTTGATTGTCCAATCAACATGTAATTTTAGGGCCTGGTAGAAGGAAATCTCTGCTCTTTTCCCAAATGTCTGAGGATACAATGAGGTTGTACTTATAACTTGAGAATGGTTGAAGACACATCCTTTGCAGTTTAAAGGCCATGGAAAACAATCCAGAATTGCATTTAAAATAAGGAAATCAGAGTAGATGCCCAAAGAGAAGGTGAAGAAAGCAAATTGAAACCTGTCCAGTAATGCATCACAAAGGAAAGTGTAGCTGGATAAATAGATTTTTAATCTTAAATTCCACTTTGATTTATAAATTCAGTAATTTTATTATTAGATAATAATGCCTAAGAAGAATGCAAATTATGTTTCACACTTTAAATTATCATTATTAGTAATTTTTATATTTTATTGGAAATGCCAGCTCTCATCTGATCTTCAAAAAGTGTAACATATGGGACTGGGACCCAAAATTGATTAATAACTCAAGTTGATTAAAGGCTGTATTGTAAAGCCAAATGGCACACAATATTTCACACTGGTGCCCACAAAGCCATTTTGGTATATCCCCTGGATGCAGCCAAGTTCTATGGTGAGAATCCACTGAATGGGTCCTGGCACAGTGTATGCTGGAGGAACCAGCTCTTGCAGGCTCGGGAGTGCATTTCTCCCAACTCTACTATTCGTGAGTTCACAGTGACAGCCAGCCATGATGGGAGTATTTACACCATAGACATTGGCAAATGCCGCAATCAATTTATTTCTCCCAGAAAGTCAGTCATTAAACATTATCCAGACAAAATTGGCCCTGGAGGAATGAAAGATCCTGGAGGAATGGCCCTTTTGCCTCCTCTGTAGGTTCCTCATAGGAATTGCAGCCAAGCTTAGCATCTCAGCACTCAGGTCTGAGCACCGCCTCTGGACCAGACAGCTCTTATTCCTCCCAATATAAGCAAATTCTATGTTTATCAATAGAGGTGAGAAAATTGTTCACTCACTTTTCCTCATAGGGAGTGAAATCTCTTCCTCATCTCTCTCCCTTTTCTACCTTTCCCCTTTCATATGTGTACATACAAAATGCATATGTGTACTTTTACTTATTTTTAGAAACTCAGACCACATCATTGTGAGAATAGCTGACTTCCAAGAAAAAGAGGTTTAATTTATTAAAATTTGTCTATTTAAAGTTGGAGAAGTGATTTTAACAGAAGTGAAGTAATAACGCAGGTTCTTGTGTAAGCAAGATTTATATAATACCAAAATTCATATAATACTATAGTAATATACAGTTATATGTAATACTAATAAAAGTTTAATATATTAAATTGCTTGGTTCTCTGAATGATATATGACATTTGCTTTGGTATCATTTCATGTCACCTAGAAATTATTCTGCTATATGCTACAATTTGCCAAAATATCTCTGTATAATGAACAATTCTAGCATTTTCCCTCTCTTTTAGATTTCTGGGCACAATGCTACAATATGCAAAAATATATGGGTAATGAACGATTCTGGCATTTCTCCTGTCAGATTTCTTGCTTTTGGAAAACTTAACGGTCCACTGATATCATTGCTGTTAAAATGTAATAACACTGACTTTGTCATTAAGAAACATTAATCTTACTTCAATGTTTGCTATTAAAAGACATATTCAGTTATTTCTTTCATGTAATATATCATGTCGTAATATCACAGAAGACCATGAAGCTCAAATCAGAGTATGGGTCTGGCACCTGGGGAAACAAGTTAACCATACACTGCAGTGTACATTCCCACTGCATTGTACATTCTCCAAGTTGTCTGGAGGCTCATCCCACAAGTTGGAGATGGGGAATGAGAAGCCAGGAAGTCTCAAATTCTTTTAGATCACTCTCATTCCATCTAGTAAATTACCTGTCTCTGAGATATTTTCAAGGCCAGAAATGATAATGTACTTACAAGAGGTCATTGCGACTTTTGTCCACTCATCAGAATAGGTCTAATGTAGTGTAGCTAACATGAAAGTCTAAATGCATTTCTGTGAGTGTCAAGCTGGTAGCAAATGCATTTTCCCTCTGCAATTGACCATTTCTGCTCCTGACTCTCACATTCTTACCAGATGGACAGTGAACAGGTTATTCTCTTCAGAGGGTTATCTTATAACAGATGTGACTATTTAAAAGAGCCATGCTGCAAAGATCTGAAAGATTTGAAAGAGGCTTATCCATCATACCTTAGCTAGTACTACTGTCTTGGTAATTATAAACTAGTCCCCCCTTGTGTTTGATATCTTATCTCTTTGAAATAATACTTCTATGTTCTTTTAGGTGCTATGCCTTTTAATATTGGGATGTACTGTATGACACCGCAGGAGTTGTGTAGCAGCAGTTAGACTTAACAGTATCACAACAAAACCATTATGTATCAAGGCAGTGAAAGAGCTAGTGTGTTAGGAAGCATTATCCCCCAAGTGAGAGGAGTTAATAACAATCTACTCGTAATGTGTTAGCTGAAAGTTTGGTATAGTCAAAAGAGTAAAATACAGGGGCCCAAAGATCTGGGCCCTGATCCTAAGGCCTTCCCTAAGTCTATGTAACCATGTGTGAGGAAATTAATTGTGATGGAGAGGGAGGTTAGAAGGGGGCTTCCCAGTTAGGTCAGAAACCCTAGTGTAGAGATCCTTAAAATTATAAATTGTTCACTCATAAAAAGCAAGGAGACTTATTATTTTATCCTGATACTGTTGAAAAGAAACAGCTTTATGAAAGAGGTTGTTATATGTAGCACATTTTTAAACCTCAGGTAGCCGAGGGAAGTTGGAGAGATTATGAATTGTGGCTCAATTGTCTGAACGAAAGCAGTGGTCTGACCTCCGGAATGAAGGCTTGAGGGTTTGGGGAAACATTTTGTCACTCTGGCTATCAGTTTCTTTTTCTATAACATTGTGGATTTGAAATAATCTTATAGGTTCCAGAATCAGAAGACCTGCATTGAAATTTCAGTTCTGTCACTTACTAGTCATGTGATATTAGCACAGCAGTTAAGACCCTTTCTGTTGACAAACAGCAGGAAATCTAACTCTCACAGGCTCAAAAAAAGAAAAGGCAAAAGAGCAAAATAATGGAATTTATTTATTGCTCACATATTATGGACTCCAGGAAAAACTTGTCAAACCATATCGCTAGACCTCCCTTCCTTTGTCGTGGTGGCTACTAGCAGCTATGACTTTACTTTGAGTTCATATACTTTGGAAGAATTAGACCAACTTGAGTCACATACTCCCCTGAATCAATCCCTATAGTTAGATGGATTCCCTGGGCTGACAGATCATATTCTAGTCTAATACTCTAGCCCTTACCCCCTTGAAATTAATGGAATTGGGCAACAATTGAAGTTACTTTTTAATTTCTTGTAATGAAATCAATTATTTAAAATGATATGTTGCATTAAAAGCATTTAGTAATCATGATAACAATCATGCCTTGATTTTCTCTCACTGGCAAACAATATTGCTTAATTGTGTTTTGAACTGTTTTCATCCAATGTAAGGAGAAAAGAGTCATATTCTTTACGTCAAAGTGAAGTAAAAAGTCTGAACATGTTATTTCTGTATTTCCCTTGTGTTTCTAATTAAAGCATAGTGCTTTGAAATTTAATTGAGACCCTTGGGACCAGAGGGTCTTTGCATTAAGAAAGTTAGGTTTCCACATGTGTGCAGTTTCAGTTAATTGCAGTGTTGTATGAAATATGTGTGATGATACATTCAGAAGAGAGAAATTTAATTTTCTTTGGCATGTTTCTGGCAAACATTTTCAGTATTATTGTTCAATAAGCTGAAATTATTTACAGAATTTATATATATAATATATATAACAATATATATTTAACAATATTACAGTGATTAAGAATTAAAGTATGAAATGATTTCTTTCTTTTAAAATTTCAACTTTTTGCGTATAAGTGGCAAATAAAATTGTAAGATACTTAAAGTGTACGTCATGGTGATTTGATATATGTATACACTGTAAGAGGACTCCCTTCATCTAGTTAAATAACACATCCAACACCTCAGATATTTATCTTTTTTGGGGGGGTAGGGTGAGAACATTTAAGTTTTACTTTCTTAGCAAATACAACACCGCTTTATCAACTATAGTCACCATGTTAAACATTAGATCTTCACACCTTACTCATCTTATAACTGAAAGTTTGTACCCTTTTACCCTATTTCCCCCACTCCTGAGATTATTTCTTTTTCTTTTAATAACTTATGAACTCATCTTAGAAGATATTTAATGGCATTGCGTTTATATGAAAAGTGAACATCTTTTTTTAAATAGCTGAAATATTCTTTTACATAAGTTTTCATTACAATCACAATCATTTTATGGTAGAGCAGTGCCTAGATTTAAAATTTCCCTCTTAGAATTTACTTTTCAGACTCAGACTCTTATACAGTAATGAATTACAGAATATTATAATCGAGCTTGACATCCTTATTTTAAATGTTCTTTGTGACAGAATACTTGGCTGGTCATTATTTTATTGGTGTCTTAATTCTTGTTCAAAATTCCAGTGTCTTTTTAATGTATTTTTCCCATAGAAAATGAAAGTTCATTATATAAATTTTTAATATATAGAAAAGTAAAAAAGAGGAAAAACAACTTCCTTATTTTTAACACAACCTCTTTCAAAATTTGTGTACATTACTCATGCATATTTCTATGCAATAAAAACATGTATGATATTTTAATTTTACCATGTTTAGAAAATTGTCTTCATTTATTAATTAATTTATCAAACATTTGTGAAGTTTCTACAAAGTAGGGTGACCAAAAATTCCAGTTTGCCTGGGATCTTCCTGCCTTTATCAATGGAAGTCTCAAATACTGGGAGATCTGACAGTCCCTGGCAAACTAGCACGATTAGTCACCCTACTGCGAAGAGAGAGATGAATAACAATAGCCTAAAATAACATTGAGTTTAATGTGGAAACGATAGGATATACTCTGAAGTTGCTATATCTTAAACTCTTCATTTATTAGTATTTTTTGTGTTGCTGGATAATTTTTCAGTTGTACTTTTATAACAAACTTCTGTTGTGTGGATATAAAATAAGTTTATAAATCTGTTCCTTTAGCTTAGACTTTTGAATCATTTCTCAGTTTTGTTGTTGTAGACAACAGTGATGTGAACATCTCTGATTACAACTCTTTTTTATGTTTATGATGATGTCTTAAAGATAGAGTCTAAGATATGGAATTGCTGAGATGAAGAGTATAAATTTTTTAGGTCTCTGATACATGCTGCCAAGTTGTTCTCCAAAAATATTTTGACAATTTATATTTCCATTTATATTTCTCATCCAAACACTAAATTTATTCATCTGTAATAATTTTCCTATAGTTTATTGGTCAAACGATATTCACCATGGTTTCCCGAAAGATAACTCTAAAGGGCAGTAAGAGGAAATATGCTTACATTGCCATCTGAGAGTTTTAGTTAAATGTAACAGTCTTATTGAGACCCCAAAAATCTTTAACTCTTTAGGCTCCAAAAAATGGATTTCCATTTGGGATTTTAACAGGTAGTCATATTAGAAAAATTCTCAAAGTTAGAAGGGTTAATAACACTGTTAAGATTTAGAAACCCTTTACCTTACTTTAGGAGATGATACATGAATGAGTGACAACAGTAACTCATTTCCTTTTTGACTGGAGGCTTTGTTAGTGAAGGTCGTGAATCCATCTTCACATAAGAACTCCTTTTTTAAAAAATCTGATATCAGATTTTCAAAGTAAGTTTAAAACTTGGCTGAGAATTATTTAATACTATGTGTGGAGCTGTAGGATAAGGATTCTGATAGAACTCTCATTTTCCCAGGACAGAGAAGACTCTAGTAATCAAATACAGATATTATCCTTTGGCTCAAAGTAGCTTAGTAACTTAGAAAAAATAATTTATTAAGATGTTCTTTAACACAGTTCTTTAGCACAGAAGAATAAACTTTTTTTTTTTTTGAGAAAAAAAATTTTTTAACATCTTTATTGGAGTATAATTGCTTTACAATGGTGTGTTAGTTTCTACTTTGTAAGAAGAATATTTGTTTCATTTCTTGTTAAACCATAATAAATATTGCCAACTAGTTTTTAACTTTCATAAACTAAATATTCAATTAACTTTGAAAATGCAAGACTGAAATGGTTTTACTAGTAATTAAACACTTAACACAGGATGAAAACATATTTACTTTGGCTTAGTAGTTTTATGCTAACAAGTATATGCTTAATATTACATAACTGTTACAACTTTTTGCCTCTATATTCAGCATACACTTTAACACTAAATTAAAATTGATTCATCATGAGAATGTGAGGCCAGGACAAAAGTTATTTTAAAAAATAAAAATTTTATGGGTTAGACATACAAGTGTATTAATTGTCTTTATTCTTTTATAAAATAAAACCACAATAAGCCTCATTTTGACATAAGCTCTCCTTTCTTATTAACGATTGATAGTACAAGCATATGATAGAGCAAGTAAAGGGGAACCAAAGGATTCAACAGAGCTAAAGAAATTTAGATAGGATTCATATGTAAAATGAATTGTCATGTAAGAATCAGAGTTCTGCTATCTGCTAAGTAACATCTATAAGAATAAATAGGATATTAAAAGCCTTTGCATAATAGTGAACATGTTAATTGTTTAAATTGCATAAATGCAACATTAAAAGTTTCCTGTATTTAATTGATACTTTGGAAACTATATTTAGTAAGCATTCAAATTATTTGAAAAAGAACATCAAGTCTCCAAATGAATGAAAGTCATACTAAAGGAAAGAGGAAACTTTCTGAGAATCTGTCATATTCTACTGCGTGTTAGGTCAGTAAATTTACTCAACAATTCTATGAAGTATCACTAATCCCAATTCATTGACAAGAAAACAAAAATTCAGAGAGGTTATGCAACTTTTCCAAATTTACATGGCCAATAAATGGTAGAACCTCTCTTTAAATTTATTTCTATCTCCCAAATCCATAATTTCATCCACTGGATCACACAGATATTAATGGTAGACACTGGGATACTTATTTTTAGAATGTTTTTAAATTTTTCCATTTTTCAAATAGTGCTCATTTAAAAATCTTTGCACACATGTTTTTGTGCAAGTATGTAATTAATTATGTAGGATAGATTCTAGGAGTTAAAACTGAACAAAGTGAATATTTTAACTCTTGATATATTTGGTACTGCCAAATTATTTTTTCCACAGTCTTAGCAATTTTCAATACACAGTGTAGAAGAGTAACTGTTTTCCTCAACCTTGCCACCAATGGAAATTATGATATTTTTTATAGTAATGTTCTCTAGTATATGTGAAAAATAGTATCTAATCCAAGAAGGTAATCTCATTATTAAGCATGTTAAGGAGAATTATTTTTTTTAATACTTATTTATTTGGTTGCATTGGGTCTTAGCTGCAGCAAGTGGGCTCCTTAGTTGTGGCACACAGGCTCCTTAGCTGTGGCATGCAAACTCTTAGTTGTGGCATGCATGTGGGATCTAGTTCCCTGACCAGGGATCGAACCCGAGCCCCCTGCATTGGGAGAACGGAGTCTTAACCACTGCATCACCAGGGAAGTCCTAGGAGAATTATTTGTAGTATACCAAAAAAATTTTAAAAAATTTATTTTTACTCCAGCAGACAAAATTAAGTTGAACTATGGTGTTCCATGATGATTTAATCAAAACTCATTAGACTGAATCACTTATTTAGAGACAAAGACCTAGTGTACAATAGCCCCCTAAAAGCTAACATTAACATAGTTGTTGGAGCCAATGATTTCCTTACAGCCATGATTTCTCTGTTTTTTTAGCTATCTATCATTGACATTAAATATTTGCAGAGCTAACCCTTCTTGATTTCATAAATCCCTGGAAATCGGGAAATAGTTTTTTCCATCTGCAAAGAGTAAGCTTGGTCAAAAGAGAAAATATCCCATTAAGCAGATGGAGACAATTCAAGGTAATCTCTCCATCTCAAGTAGCTTAACTTAATCACATTTGTAAATTCCCTTTTGCCTTGTAAGATAACATTCACAGGTTTCACGGAATAGGATATCTTCGGGGGAAAATTATTCAGCCTATCAAAAAGATACAAATCACCAATCATTAGTATTATTTATTGTGTATTTTTATTCATTGTTTTTATGCTCAACTGAAGTGCACACTTTACAAGATAATTCTTTCAAGAAGAGTAAAACTTGTGAATTCCTTAATTGATTCATTACTCTTTTCAGCCATTTATTCAGAGATCCATAGTCATTTGAACCTTTAGATTTCTTTAATGTAGTATGGTATTATATAACTGTATAGCAGACTAACACAAATGGTCCTACTGAGTTCTCTTTGTTACCTACTTCTATCTAAATTAAGAAATATACAAAACACGATTAAGTACATTCAATTTCCATGGCTGTGGTCACACAATTACTGGAAGCATTTTATCTGGGAAAAGCTTGCATATATTTGTGCAATCGCTTCCTTTTCTAATCTCTCTTCCCTATTTTGAGCAATCTCCATCATGCTCTTCAACCCTCATGTATGGAAAAATTAATCTGGACATGGTAATAGTGGTGCTAGGGGAAATAAAAAACAAACTTGAAAAAACATTTCTTTAAGAGTTAAAGATAAATAGCTGTGTCTTCTTGGAGTACTTATGCTAATGTACATCAGTAATCTCCAAGAAGGTAATTTAGTATGTGATATTTCCATAACTTTAATTAATCACAGACATTTTTTGTACTTGGAACCTCAATTAACATCTTCAGCAACTAATGAATTACGGAAATACTATACATTAAGTATCCACAGGCCTTTATTTACAATGGAGAAATCTGAAAAGCTCTAAAAACTAAAAGATAGTTCTTAACTCATTTGGAATCAAAACTAAATGAGAATGATGAGGAGTCTTCTTTGTGTGTTTGTATGTCTTTTCATCACATATATTGTGGGTCTTGATACCTTTGCTACAGAAATATGAATCAGCTTGATTTTGAGGTGCTGCTGCAGACCCCCCTGGCAGTGTTATATAAAACATGGTATATGCACAATATTGCCTCCTGGCTGTGTTATATAAAACATGGTATATGCACAATATTGCCTCCTGGCAGTGTTATATAAAACATGGTATATGCACAATATTGCCTTTCTAAATCCCCATTCTCAATATTTAGATGTATCACATTCAGGGGTTGCTGATAAAGAGTTATAGACCTGTATTTTTAAAAAACTGCATTATTTCACAGATGGCAAAAAAAAAAGTCTTTTTTTCTTTAAGTTGGTGACCTCAGATCTCAAATGCATCCACATCCCCACCCAAGAATGCTACTATAGTTTCTTAGAGTTCTTTGGAAATAGAAGCAATCAGTAGAGGCTTGCCAAATTTTCCCATCACTGACACTACTAACCTAGCTGCATGAGTACCATGCAGTCTGTTTAACTTCTGGGACAGAACTTGAACTGTCTTCATGCTTACTTAAGGCCACTCTGTGATGTCATCTGCTCACTGCTTCCACAGTCCTCCCAACAACAAGCAAGTACAGTAAGTCGCCTACATATGAACCTTCAAGTTGCAAACTTTCAAAGATGCGAACATGCATCTGGTTCCAGCAAGGAACCACCAGAACCTGTGCCATCAACGTCAGGTATGAGTGAAATTGCAGCTTGCCTTCCATCTCCTATTGCTGACAATCCTTCAGCTCTACCATCTCCCACCTCCTCTCCCTCCTCCAGTCAGTAACTCTTCTTGCCTGTTCACTTGATGCCAGCCCCTGTATGCCAGCTGTTGTACTGTACTACTGTACTTTTCAAGGTACTGTACTGTAAGATTAAAAGTGTTTTCTTCATTTTTTGTGTTTGTTTTTTTAATGTATTATTTGTGTGAAAAGTATTATAAACCCATTACAGTACAGTACTATATAGCTGATTGTACTAGTAGGGTACCTAGGATAACTTTGTTGGACTTACGAACAAATAGGACTTACGAACACGCTCTCGGAACGGAACTTGTTAGTATGTAGGGGACTTACTGTATGTGAATGTGCACACACCCATGAATCTTAAGTTTCTCCCTTTCTGTGTCCTCCTTCCCAACAGGAGGCAAACATGCTGTAGTACCTCTTCTATGACATACAACACTCTTACCTCTCTAAATACCATGCACTCCCTTTCATCCTCTCCCCTTTAGAGCAAAACTCCCAAGTAAGCTGTCCAAACTCACACTCTCTACTCCTCCATTTGCTTTTCTCTTTTCAACCCTGTCCACTCCTGTCCATTGAAATTTCTCTTACCAAGTTACTAATAATCTCCATTGTTACAATTCAGTGGTCAGTTCTCTGTCCCCATATTACATCATACTTTGACCCAGCCAATTTGTTACTCAGTTTCGAAAGTAATTTTTTGCTTTGCTTCCAATTTTAGTAGCTTTATTTTTTACTTTCTCCCTACCTCAAGGCACTTTCACCGATATCTCTTCCAGACCTCTAAATGATCTAGTGGCCCAGTGTTTAGTTAGAGGACTCTGTCTCTTCTCTGCAGTAACTGCATGTGATTCCATCTATCCCATGGCTTCCAAATTTGTAAATTTACCACAGTGTCTCTGCTGTGCTCCAGACTAGCTTATTTATTGTCTATCTCCAAGGGAATGTCTAACAAGAATTCCAAACTTGATGTTTCCAAAACAAGAACTGTTGATTTTCCTTTACAAACCTATTGCTTTCCTACTTCTAAAATAATTTTTAACATCAGTAAATTATGTCATTCATCAAAATGCTTAGTCCATAAACTTAAGGGTCATTCTTGAAAGATAATTTTTCTTATACCTTCAAAACCTTTGTCCAATTCTGTCACTTTTCACCATGATTCCTTCCACTGTCCTAGTCAAAGTTACTGGGATATCTCATTCAGATTACCCCCAAAGCCCCTATCTCCCTACTTTCTATCTTTTTTAGCAGCAGCAAACCTGAGCTTTTCAAAATGTAAATTAGTTCATGCCTCTTTTATCAAAACCTTTAAATACCTTCTCACCACATTCAGGTAAAAAGAAAATTCTTACACCCAATAGAATTGAAAACAGGTATTCAAATACTTGTACATGCATATTCATAGCAGCGTGATTCACAATAACCAAAAGTGGAAACAACTCAAATCTCCCTCAACTGATGAATGATAAGCAAACCATGGTATGTACATACAATATAATATTATTCAATCATTAAAAAACAAAGTGCTGATTCATGCTACAACATGGATGATCCTCAAAAACATTATGTCAAGTGAAAGAAGCCAGTCACAAAAGGCAACATGTTATATGATTATATTTATATGAAATATTCAGAATAGGTAAATCCATAGATACGGATAACAAGGCCCCTAATTAGCTCTTCAACCTCATCCCTACCACGTTCCGTTTATATCCGCTGTTCTAGCTACTCTGGTCCCTGCTTATTCTGTTTCTTAGTATATTCTCACTCAGTTTCTTTGTGATTGCTTTTTTCTCTGGTTGAATATCTCTTTAGTCAAATCCTGAAATGGCTTATTCTGGTATCTTCTTAAAATATCACTTCCTTACAAAATATCACCTCCACAATAGCTCATGCAAAATTTCCATAGGATAATAGTTGCTTCCTAAATTCAGATCTCCCCAGACATCTTCCAAAACCCATGTAGATTGTAAGCAGCATAACTACCCACACACAAAAAAATCTCTAATGTAACTAGTATACAGGAAATACAACAAACTTAAAATTACCTGAGTGTAAGGAAATAAATTCCTGTAGCAGCAGAGCCCACACTGGCTCCTGGAGCCCACACTGAATTAGGGAGACAGACAGAGACTGTGAAACAAAAGAGAGGAAGTGGAGGCCTAGCAGTGGCTGACCACAGATAAAATAACCCCCAGAAAGAGAGATACTGAAAACAAGTCCAAGGAAATACTGAGAACAGGTCTAAGAACAGGTGAGGAAAAAAAGGCGCTTGAAATTATGTGGGGCTAAATGTAACAGTCTTGGGAAGATACTATTTCTGAGCAAGAATGGGCAAATTAGAAGGGTGTGGAACATTCCTTGGAAGCTCTGTACTTAAGAGAAAAAAAAGGAATCAAGAAGTTGAAACTTAAAGAAAACCCTACAGAAACAGAAGAGAATCACTGTATCAGAGAACCCCAATGCATTAAGAAGAGATACCCTCAATAAAGAAATTGCTTTTCACTTTAACTGTACAACACAGTGTTCGTCAACATAGAAATGTGTAAACCACTAAAATTCTCTTTGGCCTCTCACCAGCTATTGCTTGTTTAGGAAAAAAAAAAGTTATTTCAAAATTAACAGAAAATTATTGACAACATTTATACCAATCTACTATAAAAAGAAAAGAGATATTGAGTATCAAAAAATTTTAACTGATGAAAATTCTCCCCCCACCCTCTCACTTACACGTACACAAAAACATCCAAGAAACAAAGGAAAACTGAAACAAACACCAAAACCTTAATTAAATGTCTTTTAAAGAATCACTTGCAGATAGGAAAAAATACATTTTGAATAAGTGACTCTCAAAAATAGAAATGGACAAAATATAAAAAGATGTGAAATCAGAGTTGAGTAGATCAGAAATGAAAGAGAAGAGATGGGAGAAAAAGACCTCAATAATAAAGATTCAACTGAAAGTTGCTTAAGGAAGAATAGATTCTCATGCGTATTTTTTTTTTTTTAATAAGTGCATTGATGAAGCAAATGTGTGGAGAGCAATGAAAGAGCCAAAAAAGACAAAAACAAAGTGAAGAGCTAAAAATAATTGTTGAAAAACGTGATAGATAATATCTAAGAAGATACAGATTTCTTAAAATTGGAATCCCTAAAGAAGAAAACCCAAACATAGGAACAGAAAGAAAAAAAAAAAAATTAAGGCTTAACTCAAGAGAGTTTTTCAGAAATAAAAGATCTTCAGTTACATATTGAAAGAGCACATTTCATTAAGTCTTAAATACACCCTAGAAAAACTTTTAGCCCTTATGGATATTTTTTGAAAGTCCTCTGGGTTTCCAGGCAAAAAGATGAAGTTACTTCCAAAAAAAGAGAAATCACGTTGGCATCAAACTTCTCCACAACAATATTCAAAACAAGACAACAATGGAACCCTGTTTTCAAAAAATACAAAGGAAAGACTATGTGAGCCAAGCTGTCTTTCATGTGTCAAGGTTATTAAAAAATAGTATTAAACCTGAAAGAATTTAGAGAATTCTATACTCACTAGGGGCTGAGCTTTTTCCATCTTAGTGGTTATTAAACTCTGACAAAATTATGGACAGTAATCACTGAATATATTTAATTGTAGATCTAAGACTAAAACAGAGGTGTGAAAAGGGATAGAATAATAGTGGTAAATATGGTCTAACAAATTAGGAATCTTGCAACTTCAAATAAATGGAGGATAAAGAAGAGAAAAATGGAAAAGAAGATAATAATTTTCATAAAGGTGATAGACATGTGACAAAGGGTAATATTTAAAGCTTAATTAGTAGGCTAAATAAAGAAAAAAATGGACTAAGCTTCATTAATGCTTAACCCTATCTCTCAAAGAGCTCAAAATTTTTCTAGGAAAGGTGGAACATATACATTCATGACTTGTCTTATAGCTAATTTCTGAAAAAGTTTTTTAAAATAACATTTAAAAAAGTATGTCTAGATGCTAGGAAGGAATTTCTAAATAAAAAAATAATGAAAATTCTATTTTGAATTTAGAAATCTGTTAAAAATTGAGCAAGAAATCATACACTGTATTTATGTCTGCTGTTTGTTGGTTAAAATGTACAGAAATATAAAGATGCCTTTGCAAATGAAGTAGCAGCCTTTGAAATATCCTTAGTTTAATTCTTATTCTGTTTGGAATAAGCCAAAATTTCTTTCTTTCCCTTCCTTCCTCCCTCTCTCCATCTCTTCTTTCCTTCGTTTCTTTGTTTCTTTTTCTTTTTTTCTTCTGAAAATGAATATATTTTTTGAAACTATTCTTGTAGATTGTATGTGTGGGTGAGTTTTATTTTTTTATTTTTTATTTTTTCTCTTTTTGTTCTTCTTCGTGTGTTTTGGTGGTGGTGATCATGGCAGCAGTGGTACTGATATGTCATGTAAATCATCTACTTCCAAATGCATTTTGAAACATAGTGTGTAGCAATTTTTGCTTTTGTGTTCCTTTGCATCAGCTATAGCTAGCTGTTTTCAATATTTTTGCTTAATGAGGTCAAAAGCAATATAAACAGAATTTCTCCTTGCAAATGAATCTCATACAGCTGCATTCAACTATGAAAGAGCTCTCAGAAAAGACTACCCATTAATTTCCATTTCAAAAATATTTTGTAAAGTGGTTCCTGGGCCTTTGTTAATGGCTTGCCTAGTGTCCTCCGGATCACCATATGCTGTCATCACAAAATACCAGGTCTATGGAGAAATGGCCCTCTGATTTTTTTAGGAAGTTGGGAAAATAACACCAAGTCAAATCAGATAATTCCATTTCCTTAATCAAGTACTTCTGTGATTTTATGGCATAAAAAACAGAATTTTTAAAATTCCTTATACAACGTCTAGTAGAACTGGCAGTAGGTGAATAAGACAATGTCTGAGTGGATGTGAGTGAACTAAAGGAATCTACTGAATGAACTGGGTGACCTTCCACATTTCCTACTCCAGGAGAAAACAATATGTAACTGGTAAGCAGGATGATGTCTTAGTGGACCATCATCACCCTTGTTTAAGCTGGAGATAAATGGCTGCTCTGTACAGGGGGAAAAAATAATCAGGGTTTGGTGAAAGGTTAGACAGAAGGATGCTAAACACCAAGGACTTCATCATCAGTAAGGAGAGCACAGTCATTCCTCTTATAATGAACCTTATAATGAAAGCATAAAACCAAAGCTGGATAAAACCAAAGGGCTGTTCCAGGAGAAAAGTCTATCTTATTCTCTTTAATATATGATGTTTATATAATCATCTTGCTCTTTCATTCTTCTTTGTCAGGGAGAAATCAGTAGCTTGAATTAGATCTTTTATTTTTTGTAACATAAGGAGGTAAATTCTGTTTGATTCCCTTTCCCACAATATCTGAATTCGGTTCTTTTTTATTACCATCTTGAGTCAGAGAGCTTGGTTTCTGTGCTTTTGTTTACAATTATTTCTGGAAAATATATACTCTGTTCTCACTTCTGAGATACTGTTAATTGTCATGTACTAGAATTTACTCTTGTGGTGGGATACTCAAAGCCTTTGCAGCCATTCCCTGAGTTCAACATGGTGCCCTGGAAATCTGTGAGGTTCTCCTTCCTTGCTAAGGTCTCTCATTTCAAGGATTTTACCTTTAGTTTTAGCTGGTGCTCCTTGTTCATTCCTCTGGACCCCTTCTTCCTAGTTTAGAAGATATTAGTAAGAATTATTCCACACATATTATTCCACATTTTTGGGGGGATAGGGAGTTTTAATAGTTCCCTAGTGCAGCTTTTATAACTTCTTTTCATTCCATTTTTTCTTTTTTAGATAAGGGTAAGCCAATTAGAACACCACTTACTTTTGCATTTTCCTGTTTGTCTTCTCTTCCTTTGTCTGTCCTTCAAACCCGAGAAAGGCAGAAATGTGCTTTTAGTCAAAACTATGGTTTCACATACATACTCGTATACAGACATACACACATATGTTGCTTAGCATCATGCCCACACTGTATACCTAAGATCTCTTTTTATTTATATTTTGATCATCCACGCAGAAGTCAGACAGCAATGAAAATATCTGAAAAAAAACATGCCTAGTCTGCTTAGGCCTAATGCAACATGGTTCAAATCTACCTACATTTGGTCGGTGCAATAACTTATTGCCACGTCACGATCCGTACATGTATCATCCAGGACTTGAATTTGGAATTGTTTCTGTATCAAATTAACTAGTAAGGCAAGATGGCTGTTGTCTCTGAAGAAAAATATACTTATTATTCAAAACTGAAAAGGCTACTGTAGTAATTAAAAAAATCTTTTTGCTTTTGACATTTCTAAAACTATACAGTTGTGTTCAAACATGAGAAGTGTATGAGACTGCCTTAAAATAGCTGGCTTTTTTGATTTGCTTATCCAAGATTATACTTATTATGGAGAAATAAAACCTTTTTTCTGAAGAAACGAGAAAGTTATAGCTGAGCCAGACCTTACATACGTATGTGTGCATATGTGATTATATATATATATATATACATATATTCATAAATCTATATCACATTATTGTTAAGCATGAAATTGAAATAATTAGAAGTTAGAAGTAAAGAAAGCACCTTTAACAGTTAATATTCTGGCAACTTTGCTGAAATTCAAATGGAAAATTTTGTATATAATTGCTTACCTGGCAGGATTGATGTGAGGATTACTATTTATGTGACAGAAACATGTGTAAACCATCTCGACCTTCTCAAAGAAAGGTTGTAGCAGTGATTAGAGAATAACATCTGCTTTCCTTTTAACCCCTATCTGAAATCAGATTACATTTCACAATGATAGAGAAAGTTAGTGTAATGAAATGGATTCTAATAAGTAAGCAGACCGTGTTGAGAGATGGTGTGGTGATCATGAGAAGAGTTTTATAGCCTTCTTTGGTTTGTTGAGATTTTTTAAAATCTGTATTTATTGTGGATAACTTTGTTTATTGGCACCATATGCTAATACTATGTAAATACAGGATGTCTACATATTTAGTTAATATTCCATACACTGAACTTCTCAATGAGTTAAAAGATTTTAAATAAGTCATCATACATCATCCATATATTGCTCATATTTGAGATTTTCAGCAAGGGTGCTAAAAATGTAATGGTTTTGACTTGCCATTTGAAGAAATATATATATATATATACATATATAGTTACATATACTTGTTATATGTGTGTGTGTGTGTGTGTGTGTGTGTCACATATTAAAGACTTTCTGTATTGGAGGTTTTTGCTTATTTTCAGTCGATGTTTTTTAGTGTATATGTATGTATTCCCTTTACTATCACTAGAAATTCATACTTTGTGCCTGCCTATAGGTAGGAGATGTTGTATAGCCTACCTGTTAAATCTGTATCAGCACAGAAAGTTACTAGATATTTTGATTACTTCTTAATCATTCTTAATCATAAATTATTTAATTCATCCATTTTTGATATTTAAAAGTGGAGGATAAATACCATGTAATCATTTATTTTATGTTTTTTTATTGAATTATAATTGACATACAATATTATATTAGTTTCAGTTGTACAACATAGTGATTCAATATTTTTATACTTTGTGAAATGATCACCATGATAAGTCTAATTACATCTGTCACCATACAGTTATTACAATACCATTGACTATATTCCCTATGCTGTACATTACATCCCCATGATATTTATTTTATAACTAGAAGTTCTTACCTCTTAATCCCCTTCAGCTATTTCTCCCATCCCCCCACCCCCCTCCACTCTGATAACCACCAGTTTGTTCTCTGTATCTGAGTCTCTTTCTGTTTTGTTTTGTTTGTTCGCTTGTTTTGTTTTTTAGATTCCATATATAAGAGAAATCATACAGTATTTGTATTTCTGTCTCTGACTTAGTTCACTTAGAATAATACCCTCTAGGTCCATCCATTATTTGAAGGGTAATTATGAGCCAGCATTTTATAAAGCATATGGTGAGACTAGGGGGAAGAAGTGGAAGGGAGAGTCAAAAGATGATAAAATACTGGCAAATCTTGATACAGCTCTCCAGAAGATCAAATTCCATGGTAAAGACTGGATCCAAGATAAATAATTATAAAATAATGTATACCATAATAGAAATATGCATAATGAAAACGTTTGAGCACTTTTCGAAAATAAGTGGGATAAATTAATTCTGCTAATGTATCAATTGAAAGGCATATGGGTTTTCTACATGCCAGAGGTAACTGGGCATTCTAATCAGAGGGAAATGTATAAAAATAATAATACAAATAACACAAAATTATTTGAAGGTAAAAGCAAATCGTTTGTAGGGACAGGAGCTAGAACTTAAAAAACCAGGATTGTAGATTGAGGCCACTGTATGAATAATTATTACATCAGGACAAAATAGGCCCCTTACAGAATTTCAGCTAGAGTAGTCACATGAGAAACTTGTGTTTTAGAAAGGTCAGTTCTGTAGACAATATAGAGGATGTGCTGAGAGATTAGCAAGGGAGGGTTTATGTGATAGCCAGTATACTCTTAATTAGCTTTCTATGAAAAGCAATTTGTGGTCAAATGTAATTGGGAAATTCTCAGTCAACATATATAAGCATTTTCAAAAGACTGACTAATGGATTACTTGTTATTTTAATATGTTAATGTTCACTGTGAAGCATATACACATAACACACACATATGTACCTAATTATGCCTCTATCATTAACTTATTCAGCTATCGGAAAAATATACATAAGTTGCTCAAAGACACACAACTAATTAAATAATGGAGCTGGGAGTCTAGTCCATATCTGTTTAACTCCAAAGCTTTTAATCACTACACTAGACTCATTTCACTGGGAAAAAAATGCTGTTTTAATGGCTATTCATAGGCAATGGCAGAGGGATGGGGGGGGGGAGAAAACTTCAAGAGTGGCGGGAGTATAATACCAACAGAATTGTTTATATGCAGAATATTGGGTTCTTAACAAATAGGCTTCACAAGGTAAATTAATCTCTCTGCCTCCATAGTTATGTATCACCATATCACCACCAATCAAGGTGGGTTTTTCCTGCTTACTTCCTACTGAGAATTCCTTGCTGCTAACTCCATCTATTGAAAAGAACAAATACAGTATTTACTGTTAATATGGAAATTAAAACCAAAAACCAAGTAGTTATTAGAAAATGGCACACCCTACGTGCACCCAGACATGACACTTGGCAGTTTTTTTCCTACTATTTCAGTCCCTTAGCAGTTTTATAGAACATTTTCTTAACCGTTAGTTAGCAAATGAGTTATAGAAGTTGTGTAGCATAGGGCTTCTTTAGGGATTATAATCTAACTACATAACAGGCAGAGAACACTAACAGAATTTTATTGTATTAAATATCCTACAGTTTTCACTGTTCAGTATAAATTATTTTTTTCTTGAAGAAAGGCATATAATCATTGACTATGAAATGTTGGAGAATACTAAACAAGGATGTTTCACCGTTCTATTGAAAATAATTACTTCATATTATTTTAAAATACCAATGTGCTTTGTTAAAAAAAAAAAAAACTACAAGAAAGTTTCTGTTACTCAGAGATTAATTAGTTAGCTGGTCATTTGTCTAGATAATACTTTATTCTAGATTTGCTTTTAGCTTTCACTATAGTGGTATCATTGCTCACTACCTTTTCATTTTGAGTAGAAATAGAAAGAAAAGTGAAACCAGTTAATATCAGCTTGTTTAGCTCTGTGTTTGGTGAGAGAAAATGTTGACACTGGATTAAAGTAAAGCTGTTATTTATTTTGAGTTGTTATTTATCCATCACTAGTTTTCAATAATGAAAAGTTAGCTGTGGTTTACCCACCAAGAGATCAATTCCATTTTAAGAGCTATTTATAAAGCTTGGAGACAACCATGAATATAAAATAGTACAATTCATCAGGTCTTAACAATGGACAACCAAAATGGACAAATCAAAATCTAATTTCACCACTGACCCAAGAAGAAAGTAAGTTAAGATTTCCCAGATCCTCTTTTTGTTGGATTAGGTCCCTGCCCTTCTTCTTATTCTTTGTTTTCCTCTATTGTGTCTAGCACAGTGGTGTAATGTCAAGGGAAAGCTAAAAATTCTAGTAAATTGTAGGAGAGCATTGACATGAAGAAGCTCAGGTAAAGGAAGGACAGACTCCAACTCTATATAAAACTTGCATCAAAGGTAAAAAATCTAGGCAATGTTCCTGTAAGTTCTTATCCCCAAAGCAGAAAATGCATATTTAATTTTGTTTTGTTTCACAATATGTGAGTTATCCAGCTCAAGAAGGAGTTAAGTGTATATCAAGTAATATTGGAGAATGTGGAGAAAGCCCTACAGTGTCCATCATGAAATTCTTTATATTGATCAGTGATTTCCAGACTGAGTTCCAATGTATATGCTCAGGGATATACAGGGCTCCATGAGATTTTACTTTTAAATTATTTCAGTGAGTACACACATATTCATATATACTCAAATGTATATACATACACATACTGGAAGAACAAGAACACAATTTTTTAGCTAAGTACCTTCATGCATTTTTTAACCTACATTTGCTTTTGTGTTGGCACCAAGTGAATAATAAGAGTTTTTGTTTATTTATCCATTTGAGTTTCTCAAACTGGCATCCCAGAACATATTCTTGGGACCTGAAAAGTTTTTAACTTCAAGAAATACTGGCATAGATGACCCTTAATTAACCAATTGCTGCCATCATTTCATTTCTGTGATTGTAGTAACAACTGGGTGAACTGCTGAACATAAAACAGCAGGAAAATGATCGGCATTTGGGTTATCATCATACTCTCCATGTTCATATCCTTCTCCTTTCATAAGATATAGTCTTAAAAATAACTTAAAATGGCAGAGCACAGCCAGCCAAGCTGGACTTGACCTGGTTTTCCTAGCCTCATGCACACTGCAGCTGCCTCTTCCCAAATGGCCAGGAATACAAGCTCAAAGCCTGAGAGAATTCTCTCAAATGGTTCCATTGCCTTTACCTCCCTTTCCTCTTATCAGCTCCAGATGGTCTCTTTTCTTGTATAAAATCCAAAACTTGGTAATTGTTTCAAGAGAGACATTAAAGGGTAGTAAACATAGTGTAGGGTATATAATTAAGAGCATGAGTTCTGGAGCCAGCTTGCCTGTGTTCACATTCTTTGCTCTGCCACTTAATTGTGTGACATTAGATTTACAAAATATATTATTAATAATTTAAATTGTTAAATATTAATCATAATTAATATTTACCAATAATTTAATTTGAAACCAAAATTAAAATTTTCTTAAGGTGAAGTTTGAGTGCAATGTCATATTACA
The DNA here is from genome assembly GCF_028564815.1 of Eubalaena glacialis. Classification (NCBI taxonomy): domain Eukaryota; kingdom Metazoa; phylum Chordata; class Mammalia; order Artiodactyla; family Balaenidae; genus Eubalaena; species Eubalaena glacialis. The sequence goes on along the minus strand of NC_083720.1, from coordinate 142,507,785 downwards.
ATTATGACCATGTCCTCATGATAAAAGTAATGGTATGAGGTTAACTAGGCTAAATGGATGGTCTGATCTAATATCCCCATGACATTTTTTCTTTTCAAGTCATGTGACTTTTATTTTAATTCTATTAGGCATAAAATGAAATCTTAATATTCTATTTAAAATACAACGGAATCCTCCCGTTTGCATAAAGATATTAATCAACAACATCATTTTACCTCAAGATCATTAAGAGTTCTCATGCATATGCTATTGTACCACATGGATTCTCATTACCAGGAAAAAAAAAAAAAAACTAATAAATGATCAGGAATTTAGTTTTGTATAACTTTGCTGATAATGATAGTCAAAGATTGCACTGTCAAATGTGGGTTTAAAAATGGAATTGAATGTATTACTACCAAAAGAAATCTAAAACCATATGCAGCTAACCTTTTATATTCAGGGAAAACATACGTTTTGTGATAACTTTTTTATTATACAACATTTTTAGTTGAATTGTTTGTGTTTTTAAAAGAAGAAGTTTAAAAGAAAATAAATCATTAATAATCCTATATTTAAATACAGGCCCATTAACTATATTTGAGGTATTTTTGTAGTCTTTTATGTTAATTTTACACATAAAACATGAAATTCTGAAAAATAAGATTTACATTTTTATTTGTAAAAATTACTAGAGCATTCTTTTAAAACATTCTTATATAATGTTAATAGTCTTATTGGAAATTTCACGGATGCTTATCTAAAACTATTTCACTAGACAATGGAATAAATGTCTTAAAAGGGAATTCAAATTCAAAGAACATGTTAGTAATTTAAAACATCACAAATTTAACAGGATTATTTAAAAATATATTTCTATTATAAAGAAGATAGATATGTAATAAAAAGTATTTGTGAAAGAACTGAGGTTTACTGTTTTAAAAAAATTTATTTATTTATTTCTGGCTGTGTTAGGTCTTTGTTGCTGCGCACGGGCTTTCTCTAGTTGTGGTGAGCGGGGGCTACTCTTCGTTGTGGTCCGTGGGCTTCTCATTGCGATGGCCTCTCTTTGTTGCAGAGCACGGCCTCTAGGCTTGCGGGCTTCAGCAGTTGTGGCACTCGGACTCAGTAGTTGTGGCTCGCGGGCTCTAGAGCGCAGGCTCAGTAATTGTGGCGCACGGGCTTAGTTGCTCCGTGGCATGTGGGATCTTCCCGGACCAGGGATTGAACCCATGTCGCCGGGATTGGCGGGCGGATTCTTAACCACTGCGCCACCAGGGAAGTCCGAGGTTTACTTTTGATAGCCATTTGCAAAATAGAAAAGAATTAGGAAACTTGGTTGGTTCTTTTTTCTTAAAAAAAGAAATCTTTAAAAAGTTTCTGTGTTTTCAACTTTAGATGAAGGTATTTTGTTTACATAAATTTTATACTTCAGAGTTTAAATTTACAAGCAGGAAATAAATAAAATATATTAAATGGATGACATCCTAATTATTCTCTTTGGCTATAAGGTTTTTATACAAAAGAAGAATAATCCTACTGACAATATACATAGCATTGTTTTATCCCCTTCTGTTTTCCTCTGAGAGATGAATTTTTTTTTCTGAAAGTACAAAGGCAGTAAAGATAATAGTAAGGGCTCAAAGTTAGGAATATTGGCTCAGGCTATGTCAAGTAGTTAATTAAATTAATGCAGTGACATAAAAAGTGAAATGTAATTTATTATCAAAAAAATTAAAGCAACCTGTTGACGATGATTTTTACCTTATTAGAATGCCTTTTGAAGGCTTATCATCCAGCAATGTTTAGGCCTTTCCCTTAAATTGAAACTAGAGTGAGAATTAATTGTAAATTAAGATAACAGTTATCAGACTTAAATGAGTACATCTCTTTATTTCGTATGAAGCACTGTCTTTTGAGATTATTATTAAAACTCTCTTTTTAAAAAAGAGATGAAAGAAAATTACCTGTCAGTATTTGCTATTATTTTGGTAGAAGAAAAAATACCTACAGTTTGCAAGATAAGTGGAAGAGCAAAACCTAAACTTTTTTTGCAAAAGATACTATGTGTGTGTGTGTGTGTGTGTGTGTAAATTGACACAATTTAAAAATGATTTAAATCAAAGATACTTACTTGTAATAAGAAGAGATGTATAGATATACGTAACCTAACATGAGTATAATTTCCAGATCAGCTATAATGACAGTTGTGGCTTAAACACCAATCATGACTTAAAAAACAAAATTAAAAGTGATTTTTACATCAGAAGACAAGTGAGCTTTTCATGAAATGTTGCATTCAGGCTTGTAAATGAATCATGTAGCTTTTGGAAAAGTTCAGATGATTTATCTTACTTAATGAAATTAGCTCATAGTGTCTTTCAACTGGCTCTAAGGAAAACTTTCTTTAGCTAATTATTCCTTTCTTTTATTTTTTTAACCCTTCATTTCTTGGTCCAGCGTTATGAAACCATGACATCTGCTTTTACTTTGTTTACTACAGGATGATTCTATAAACTTCCTTATCTTAGGCATTACATCCAAGATATTTGGTCTTTGTTTGCTTTGTATTGTTTTTTATGATATAATAATACATACTTATATTTTAAAATTACTAGCAGTACAGAAATATAGAGAGCATTCCTTCACTGCAACATCATCATTCTCTCTCTGCAGAAATTTATGCATCTTCACATAAATTTTATGTGAATGCCAAAGCAAATGCAAAAAGTGTATGCATATGTGTGTGTATGTATGTACATGTGTATAGATAGATATAGATGCGTATATGTTTACTTAAATATTCATATATGGACATATAGAGAGAAGGAAAGTCAGTTCTTTCTTTTTAATACACCAAACATATGATTTTAAAATTTTCTTTCATAACAACTCTAATAGATCCGTATCCTTCTATAAATTTAGTCCCTTGTATTTATGCTCCATAATTTATTTTTCCAATCATGTATTGCTGAACATTTAAGGTTTTTTTTTTGGATTGTCTTGGCTTGCATTCTTGCTATTATGAACAATGTTGTATTGAATGTGTTAGACCAAAAATCTTTGCAAAATTTTCCAGTAATACATTTTTAGTCAAGAAATACCTAGTTAAAGAAATTGTGCCTTTAAAATTAGACATATTTTGCCAAATTACCCTCTAAAATTTTTGAATCAAAATGCTTTCACAACGTTGTGTTGAAATTTACCCTTTGCCAACATGAGCATTTCAAAAATTTTAACTTGTCTTAATCTTCCTTTCTTTAATTGAATATGTAGCTAAGAACAATTATTATTTCCTTTTTTATTAACTGTTGCCCCAAGTTTTCTATTCATTTTTCTTATTTTGTGCAACTCTACTTACTGATTTTAAAAACTATTTATACGGCAATGAATTTTTTCTTTGCTTGCTATGTGTTTTGCAGATATTTCCTCCAACTGGTCATTTAAATTATTTTTCCTTTCTGGTGTATTTTTCAATTGGGAGTTTAACATTTTTTTTTTTTTTAACATTTTTAAAACATATTTTTAATACTCAATATTATGTCATCACACAACTACAGTCAAACACAAAAGCTAACAGAATATGCTGATACTATTTAGGCATAAATAATGAACCAGTGCCTCTTTTTTTTTTTTTTTCCTACACACACACTATTTTATTTTTACAAGAGATAAATAAACTGACACCAAGCATTGTAAATGGATGACCACAACAAAAGCAACAATGATTGCAATTACCAAACACGAAACGCACTCATACTATGTCATAATATTGACATTCAGTCCAGTAATCCTCCACTGTAACAGTTCCTTTACTTTGCAGTGAAAATTGATTTGTATATTTTTTGCCTCTGAGTCCTTGTGGGATTTTTTTTTTTAACTCAAACAGAAAGTCACAAAAATTATAATCATCCTGATCAGTTCACTCAGTCCCATGTAATTAATTTTTTTTTCATCTTGATCTTTTGTTAACACTTTTATGAATTCATCGGTTTTCCATTAGAGCTCTGAAAATGCTTATTCATTCAGTTCAGCAGTATAGTCAGTTACCAGAAACCTGTACTTGTCAGAGTCTTTTCCATGAACTCCTTGAAGATGAAACCCGTTTATAGGAACATTTTTGCAAAAGCATCAGAGTACACTCAGAACTGTCTGTAAATGACAAAAGACTTAAAAATGACCATGGTTAAAGATTTGATGAAAGTTCGTAATAATGCAATTGACAAGGAAATTTAGTTATTTCTGAGATATACATTTTAAAGTAATAACTAGAATTATGACTTATAACATTATACCAGAACATATAAGATTTTTAGAAATTAAATGTAATGTCTGAAACATTTATATTAACATATTTCCATACAAATAACCCAAAGAAAGTTTAGTATTAGTTGTTTTTTGTTTGTTTGTTTTTTTATACTGCAGGTTCTTATTAGTCATCAGTTTTATACACATCAGTGTATACGTGTCAATCCCAATCGCCCAATTCAGCACACCACCATCCCCACCCCACTGTGGTTTTCCCCCCTTGGTGTCCATATGTTTGTTCTCTACATCAGTGTCTCAACTTCTGCCCTGCAAACCGGTTCATCTGTACCATTTTTCTGGGTTCCACATACATGCATTAATATATGATATTTGTTTTTCTCTTTCTGACTTACTTCACTGTGTATGACAGTCTCTAGATCCATCCACGTTTCAACAGATGACTCAATTTCATTCCTTTTTATGGCGGAGTAATATTCCATTGCATATATGTACCACAACTTCTTTATCCATTCGTCTGTTGATGGGCATTTAGGTTGCTTCCACGACCTGGCTATTGTAAATAGTGCTGCAATGAACATTGGGGTGCATGTGTCTTTGCCCAGTAGTGGGATTGCTGGATCATATGGTAATTCTATTTTTAGTTTTTTAAGGAACCTCCATACTGTTCTCCATAGTGGCTGTATCAATTTACATTCCCACCAACAGTGCAAGAGGGTTCCCTTTTCTCCGCACCCTCTCCAGCATTTGTTGTTTGTAGATTTTCTGATGATGCCCATTCTACCTGGTGTGAGGTGATACCTCATTGTAGTTTTGATTTGCATTTCTCTAATAATTAGTGATGTTGAGCAGCTTTTCATGCGCTTCTTGGCCATCTATATGTCTTCTTTGGAGAAATGTCTATTTAGGTCTTCTGCCCATTTTTGGATTGGGTTGTTTGTTTCTTTAATATTGAGCTGCATGTGCTGTTTATATATTTTGGAGATTAATCCTTTGTCCATTGATTCGTTTGCAAATATTTTCTCCCATTCTGAGGGTTGTCTTTTCGTCTTGTTTATGGTTTCCTTCGCTGTGCAAAAGCTTTGAAGTTTCATTAGGTCCTGTTTGTTTATTTTTGTTTTTATTTCCATTACTCTAGGAGGTGGATCAAAAAAGATCTTGCTGTGATTTATGTCAAAGAACGTTCTTCCTATGTTTTCCTCTAAGAGTTTTATAGTGTCCAGTCTTACATTTAGGTCTCGAATCCATTTTGAGTTTATTTTTGTGTATGGTGTTAGGCAGTGTTCTAATTTCACTCTTTTACATGTAGCTGTCCAGTTTTCCGAGCACCACTTATTGAAGAGACTGTCTTTTCTCCATTGTATATCTTTGCCTCCTTTGTCATAGATTAGTTGACCATAGGTGCGTGGGTTTACCTCTGGACTTTCTATCTTGTTCCATTGATCTATGTTTCTGTTTTTGCAGTGCCTCTTTTGAAGAACATTTAATTAAGAAATTAAATTGTATGTCCCAGAATTGTACATATGTGTGAAGCTGTGTGTGTATTGTATCTTTGGAGAGCAACAATTAGTTAGTGGGTAGAAATAGCTGTTTTAACATCTCTATTGGTATATTGTTGCTTATAGTTTCTTTAATGATATTTTATATGAAGGAGTTTCTCCAAATGTTAATAACTATTCCAAGAAAAAGAGAAGTCAGTAATGAAAATATTTAGGAGAAAACTGCATAAGATACTCATCTCTTAGAGGTTCACATTTGGCCATCAATGATCTGTAGAAGGCTGACAGTGAGGAAATGTGTTTCATTTCAGTGTTTCTCATGTCATTCACCCACATATCCTTTCCCTGTAGAACACTTTTAACAATTCTCTGAGTGGAAATTCTAGCAGTGCTAATAGTGTGGTCTTTTCTGACAAAGGTGTTAAAATCTGAAATTTTAAAAAGAGAAGTAAACAGCATTCCAAATATGAACCATAATTTTTAATAGATTTTCCTAAGGCTTAAACAGCAGTGGTATATACCTTTAAAGGGGGATTAAGACAGTGATATAATAGCCCAAATATATCAAACTGAGGTACTTTTACTCTTCCTTAAGTCAAATAAGCTAAAGTATATGAGAATATGAAGTATGGTACTTTTGCTTCTTGGATGTGGAAAAGTAAAGGATAAAATGAAATTAAAAAAAACTCAAATATATTTACCTTATTCTAAACAAAGGAATAATACTTTATTGTTGTGTTTCTATAGCACTCAGAAAGCTTTTAACTGTATAAAACTTTCTATAGTTCACTGAAACAGAATAAAATGCTAAAAAGCATTATTCTGTTTTTTTTCCTCTGAGTTTCTTCCACCAGCTCATTTTCTAGTGGGAAAAAGAAAAAGGAAAAACTTTCTATCAGAAACAATTTACAAACCATTTCAATTAAGTCTCTTACTTTAAGTAATCCTATTGGCACAAAACAGAATAAAAAGCCTGGCTCAGAATTATATTCTTTGCCTCATTAATTCAAAACCTGCCATTTCTTTTTATAAATGCCATAATTTCAAGACCTACTAAGATCATTTTAGTTCCCTAAGTCATCTTTAATGAGACTCCAAAACATGTTAAGCAAACATGGTCTAATCAAATGAGACCTGAATCTTTCTAGGAGGCAAATATATACCAATTTGTGTTTATGGGTATGCAGTAGATTTACAGAGATTTTAATGTCAAGGAATGCTCTTGAGTCTTAGCTGTCAGGATATAGCCCTAAAGATATTAGTTATATACTTATATCATAGACTTTATTATAGAACTTAAAAAAATACATAAGGTTACTTAGCTATAAATTTCTTGACTTCTGGGGATTTAAAATTCCCTTCTGAAGTTAAGAAAATTTGTCTATATAATTTATTACAAATTTAAAGTTTATAGTTTAGCATAAAACAAGAAGATTTTCAGAAGACAAGTTTTTAACCATTGCAAAATTCATGTATTTCACACTATTTTATGTTTTTTAAAGTTCCTTAATTCTGTAGTTTGATTGGAGTGGTGACTTCACTGGCAGAGGCAATTGTCAAAATTAATAAACTAAACACTTAAGAGTTGTGTATATTGTTGTATATAAATTAAGCCTCAATTTAAAAGGGTATTCTAGTTACCATTAATTCCTTCTTCTCTCTATTTCTGAGGTCCAGCCTTTCACCCATCTACTACCACACTGAAATAAAAGTATAAGGATTACATTAATATAGCATTATTCCTTTGTCAGTGGAGATTAAATATCCTAAATTTCAGTGAAACAAGAAGGTGGGGAAAGAGCAAAAGAAGGAGGATGAGGCTCTATTTTTATCTCTGTGATACAGAGAAACAACTAAAATGGCAATTGGCTCTATTTGAGTATATTGCTTAATGATAATGTGTTCTTCAGCACAAATTTAGCAGACAGTATGCCCTTGGTAAATATTTGTTGATGGAAGGAAGGAAGGAAAAAGGAAAGGAGGGAGGGAGAGAGAGAGGAAGAAATGAAAGAAGGAAGGAGGAAATTTTAACCCAAGACTACAAAAGCATTTGGAAACATTTGAGTTCTCAGAAAGTACATCTCTGTAAGAGAAAAAACCTTCTCTATAAGTTTATGCTGAATGCCATTTCAGGCAGATCCTCCATGTTTATATACTTTAGGATTTACTATTAATTTTAATATTTATTAATTCCCTGATATACTGCAGGCCCTATTCCCTATTCTGGAATTAGTAAGATTAGCTAGTAATGTAGGTCCATATAACTGAGTATTCCCTTCAACCTGTAGGTGTTTTTAGGTTTGTCCCATTTACATTCTTATCACAAAATCAACTTCCCTAGTTGTCAGCTAGGGATGGCATAAATCTTTGCTTAAAAGGATTTAAATAATTTAGTCCTCACAGTATCAGGTAGGATTTGTATGTTTTAGGTGGTTCAATATGTACCATTTACCATTTATAATATTAAAATATTTTAATTTTAAAGTTTCTAACATTGGGACTGGACTTAACTTTGTAGTGAAGTAGGTTTTAAAAAACAGTCAGAAATAGACTTTAAATATAAGCATTTTAGCTACGTAACATGGTTCTAACATAATAGCTTCCCATAAGCAAATATCTACTGAAATTTGAAACATGATCTTTATCAAGTTATTCTACATTTATTTTTTTCATTTGTATTCCTATGTTAACTCTCACCTCTCCAAATTAAAATATTACAGATTTAAAGAGAATATCCATTTTGAATTATAGAAATACATCCATGTTAATTTTGAAAAAAATCTAAATAATCAGTAATTGTGTTTGAAAGCATATTCATTACTCAGAATAGAATGAAAAGTAAGGAAAATAAATAAAATTCATTCCAAAAATCCATTCTGAAATCTTACTGCCTTTCACAAATAGAAGCAGTGTATTAGCAAGAAAATATATGTATTTTTGACTGACAAACTGTAAAAAGAAAGTAGCTTTTCTTCTTTTTTCCATAATTACTATCTTCCCTTTCATCAGTTACAATCAATTAGGTTTTAACAGGGATTTATGATCCTAGTTATAATCTGTTTCTGCTTTATTCAAATGCTTTCTGAGATTTGCTTTGTAGCTTCATGTTATTTTTTTACACATTAACTCATTACAAAATGATTTATAGGGCACATTTGGCCTCATAGTCTACTTTAAGCATAGGACAACATATAGATCATCAGGAAATAGCTATTCTATTTGAAGATAAACATGTCTCATATATATATAGAATCAAGGACATAGACTTTGCACATGAAATATCCCTGTATTCCAGGCTTGGCTTTATTTCTTAACGCCATGAAGATTTGCCATTTCATAATGTATGTCCAACGTGGCTAAGTTTGAAAATCAGTTACATTGTATTCTAGTCCACAAGCACTTTGAGATTTACTTTGATAGTACAGAAGTAGAATGGTGTAGAAAAGGGTATTCAGAACAGAGTTACAATGGTTTTGTGTATGTGTGTGTGTTTGAGTGTGTGTGTGTGTGTGTACCTGTTTTCCAGAATTCTAATCCTTTGAAACTTATCCTCCAGCCATCGCTTGTCCTTGCCTGCTCGGCATCTTGAGTTTTTGATGCTGGATGAAGCTTATTTACGAACACCTGAATTTAAGAATGGGTTTTCTAAAAGTTTTTATAGGAAATAGCATTCAAAATTTTATATCTGGTACTAGTTGCTAAGACCAAAGGAAATTTATAATTTTTTTTCATTCATTTATAATTTTACACTTGCACACTTTAACTTGCCTACTATTTGGAAATACAAAGAAAAGACAATGACCTGAAACCATCCCATTTTTACTAGGTAACACCAAGAATAGGCAGGCCATGAAAATGGAAAGGATGTTTGTACAGATGTGAAGTACAGATGTTACTCAGAATTGAAAGGAAGAAATGGGGAGAGTAAGAAAATTGCCTCTTGAATGCACATTGGCAAATCAACTGAGGAATGCAACCAACGATTTTTTTTGTTCTACATATAAACGCATTTTTTTCAGTTCTTCTGGAATTTTATGTATATGGCAGCAGTGCTTTTGTTGTAGGGGTGATTTATTTGTTTCCATTTGGCTACTATTTATTTGGTATGACATTATTAGCTATTTATCAGTGGTTAGAACAGTCATAAAAATTCTTAGGGTCAGTGTGCCCAATGTCTTAGTTTGATTCACTAATGCATAGCAGTTAGACACTCTATTTTTCACATTTTATTACTAACTCTAACATTCACAAAGGAAGCATTGAAGAGAAAATTGAGGTGGGATAGTACAATTTCATAGCATGCTTAGAAAATAAAAATCAAAATAAGTACTAAGTATCACTGGGCAAAGGATGAGTATACCAATGGTTGTATACGTACTGAACAACTCTCTTTTTCCTGGACTCTACAGAGGATATCCACTGGCATGTTTTATTACTCTTTCCTACTAGTGTTGTATTTTCACAATGATAATGCTCAGCAATTCAAAGCAAGTCCATATATTATTGTCTTATTTTTGGAGATGAGGGGAAGATTAGATAAATACTAAAACATGCAGTGTTTTTACAATGAAATTCAGAGTTTAATAAACATTTTTCTGTCTTCAAGTTCTTTTTATTGAGGTTATATAACAAAATACTTAAATATACATGTTAACTTGTATTATTTTTTTAAAAGAAAGAACTAAAGAACACATTTTAAAACTTAGGACACAGTTTTTATTTTTCCATGGCAGATTGTTAATGCAAAAATTCCAGGAGCACAACACTTCTTCTAATCATAAGAATGGAAAATTCTGGGCTTCCTTGGTGGTGCAGTGGATAGGAGTCTGCCTGCCAATGCAGAGGACACAGGTTCGATCCCTGGTCAGGGAAGATCCCACATGCCGCGGAGCAACTAGGGTCGTGCGCCACAGCTACTGAGCCTGCCCTCTAGAGCCCGTGAGCCACAACTACTGAGCCTGCACTCCAGAGCCCGCAAGCCACTACTACTGAGCCCGTGTGCCACAACTGCTGAGGCCCGCATGCCTGGAGCCCGTGCTCCACAACAAGAGAGGCCACCGCAGTGAGAAGCCCGTGCACCACAATGAAGAGTGGCCCCTACTTGCTGCAACAAGAGAAAGCCCGCGTGCAGCAACGAAGACCCAATGCAGCCAAAAATAAATAAATAAAATTAAAAAAAAAAAAAAAAAGAAAGAATGGAAAATTCTAATCCAGATCTAAGTCATCTAAGTTACTATTTGATTGGTAACATTAAAATAATAATATTGATAAATGTTTTTAAGTTTGGTTATCTCCGTTCCTCATTTTGCACCTAGGAAATTAGAGGGACACAAAGCCAATGTAGTACCTAATTCACACTTAGAAAGATTTCTGTTGAATACTTTATTTAGAAAGAAGAGAATCAGGCTCTTCCTTAATTTATTCATCCAACAAATATTCATTTAGTACCTATAATTTACCAAGTACTATTTTTTTTAATTTATTTATTTTTATATTTATTTTTGGCTGTGTTGGGTCTTCGTTTCTGTGTGAGGGCTTTCTCTAGTTGTGGCAAACGGGGGCCACTCTTCATCGCGGTGCGCGGGCCTCTCACTATCGCGGCCTCTCTTGTTGCGGAGCACAGGCTCCAGACGCGCAGGCTCAGTAGTTGTGGCTCACGGGCCTAGTTGCTCCGCGGCATGTGGGATCTTCCCAGACCAGGGCTCGAACCCGTGTCCCCTGCATTGGCAGACAGATTCTCAACCACTGCACCACCAAGGAAGCCCTACCAAGTACTATTTTGAGCATGAGAACAATGAATAAATTTGACAAAGCCCATAGACTCATGATGCTTATAACGTGTTAAGGAAGATAGAGTACACCAACAGACACATAAATATATCAAGATCATGCCAGGCAGTGACAGGCAGTGCTGATTTTGATAGAGTCTTTAAAAGAGAAGGCCTTTGGAGCAGAATCTTGAAAGAACTGAAAGTGAATTCCTCCGGAAGGGTTGAGGATGACACCGGAGGCAACAGAGCGCTTAGCGTGCCCGTGGAACAGCAACACTCGCACTGCTGGGAGAGAGTGAGTGAGTGCCAGAGCAGTAAGACATGAGATTGGAGAGGGTTGCAGAAGATGATAGCTCACTCCTCCTTTTTAAGGAGGAGTGACATGGTGAATCATGTTTTATAAGGCAGAACATGGGACCTTGGAGTACTGTGATAGCAGTGGATATGCAAAGAAAATCTGATTTGGGAATTAGTTTGAGAGCAGAACCAGCTGCATTTGCTGATGGACTGAGTGTGGCTATGAGATAAAGATAATTTTCTCTGATGATTTCTAGGGTTTAGGACTTGAGCAACCCTTGGGGTAAATGGAAGTATAAGGTTTAGCAGAGGGAGGAATAGGAAATCAAGTCCAATTTTTCTTTTTTGGTTGGTTATATTTTGATGTTTTTTTAAAGAACCATAATTGTAATAGACTAAGAAGGCAATTGACTTTGAAAGTCAGGGAGACATTTTTACAAGAAAAATTATGCCAGACTGAGTTAAACAGGCAAGGAAGATTTTATTGAAGGCTTTTACAGTTGGGGTCAAGACTATTGCAACAGGAAAGAGACACTGAACTCAACTCCATTGAAACAAAAGGATGAAGAATTTTTAAACACTGGGTGAATAGTGGAAAAGTAATGGAGGACATTAGCTGGGAAGTTGGTCAGTGTGATTAGGTCACCTGTGTTTGCTAATTGGTGCTCATGGAAGTTAGTCTCCAACTGGGAGAAGATTAACATCTCAATGGTGCAGAGAAGAATTTACAAGTGTTCTAAAGTAAATGCTCTAAGAAAAGGGAGATCAATGGCTTATGGTCAGGAAGAAACCTATCTAAAGTTTAGTCTAGCTGAAGGGAACATTAGGGTGCCATTTTGGTCACATCCGAATCTTATGATTATACCATATTGTGACAATGTTTGGTTTTGGTGACCCATTCAATTAAAACAAAACAAAACAAAAATAACCTGCAAACTCCAAAGAAAGAGAAACTTTTATCAGAGGAATTTTGAATTATAGGCATCTTTCAAACCTTTTCTTAACTTCATATCTCTCTCCAGCTACCGTTCCACTTCTCGTTCCTTTTTACATCTATTCCAGTTCTTTTCATTTTCCCTTCTATCATCTTACAAACCCACTTCAATCACACTTCCACACACTCTACCGTCAAAACTAATCATTCCAAGTCATCAGTGTTTTTATATTGTTAAATCTAGTGATCAATTTGCAGTCCTCATCTTAATTACCTGAAATATTTGAACTGATTTATATCTTCCTCCTTCATATCTCCCCTCTTCTTTTTTTTTAATTGGCATCTGTGACCCACTCTCTCCCAGTTTTCCTCTACCTGATTCCCCATTCTCATCACCTTTGCTTGTTTCCCCTCAACTCCCTAACCTCTGAACACTGGAGTGTTTTCTACCTGGACTCATCTCTAAGTTGAATTTGCTTTCACAGCTTTCAGTACCATCATATACTGATGAGTGTTATGTTTATGATGCCAGTCTCAGCCATGACACCCAAATTCCATACTCATATGTCTAATTGCCTATTCTAAATCTCCACATGCCTACTCTAAATCTAAACTGTTGAAGTCCTAAACTGAACATCTGACCTACACCCTCTAAACTTGGTCCTCTCATCAATTTCAGCAAAGGTAACTACTTACTACTGCTTGCTCAGATTAAAATTCATAAAGTCATCCCAGACTTTTCCTTTTCTTTACATTATGCATCCAAATATCATGGTATTTTAAAAATCTCAACCAGAATCTGATTATTTCCCAAACCTTCACTACTAATTCCCTGATCCAAGACTCCATCTTCTTCTTCCTGAATGAAGACAGCAGCCTCTTAACTATTCTTTTTTTTTCCCCACATCTTTATTGGAGTATAAATGCTTTACAAGGTTTTGTTAGTTTCTGTACAACAAGTGAATCAGCTATATGCATACATATATCCCCATATCCCCTCCTTCTGGAGCCTCCCTCCCACCCTCCCTATCCCACCCCTCTAGGTCATCACAAAGCACCGAGTTGATCTACCGATGCTGTGCAGCAGCTTCTCACTAGCTATCCATTTTACATTTGGTAGTGTATATATGTCAGTGCTACTCTCTCACTTCATCCCAGCTTCCCCTTCCCCCCCGTGCCCTCAAGTCTGTTCTCTACGTCTGGGTCTTTATTCCTGCCCTTCCACTAAGTTCATCAGTACTGCTTTTTTAAATTCCACATATATGTGTTAGCATATGGTATTTGTTTTTCTCTTTCTGACTTACTTCACTCTCTATGACAGACTCTAGGTCCATCCACCTCACTACAAATAACTCAGTTTCATTCCTTTTTATGGCTGAATAATATCCTATTGTATATATGTTCTTTTTCAATCTATCCTTGTCCTCCTAGTCTATGAAAAAACATGAGAGCCAGAACAAACTTTGTAAGATATAAGTCAGATCTCTGTCATCTGCCCTAAGTCCTGCAATGGCTTCACTTTTCACTCTAACAGCCAAAATTTATAAAATGACTTCAAGATGCCTTCAAAATCACATAAGTGATTTCTTCTGTAGCTTTCTGGTCTTTTATCACCCAGTGCTCTCTCATTTGATCATAACATTCTAGCCATAGAAGCTTCCTAGTTGTTCCTGCAGCAAGCCAAGTACTCTCCTGTCCCAGAGACCTTTAAACTTTCTGTTCTACTTGGTTTGCTTCCAGCTATCCACACAGCTGTTCTCTCCTCCTTCAGGACTCTGCTCCAGTGGGGTCTGTAAGTGAGACTCGCCTTAGTACCTATGTAAAATAACAATTCCCACCTGACTCCAGAAATTCCTTTTCTTTCCATACTTTCTTTTTCTCTATAATACTTTCACCACCTGGCAAACACTTATTCTACTTACTTATTTGTTAACTACTTGTCTCCTACTTTGCGCCCTTCCCACTAGGGTATATGATTCATGACAACAACAGTATGAATCTCTTTTGTTCATTGTAGTGTCCCCAGCACTTAGAATAGGGAGGGACTAGTATTTAGTGGTTGCTTGAACGTACTTGTAGAATGACTGAAGAGAATGCATAGAAGTTGTGCTTTATGTTGGATGAATAATCTTATCCTCATTATGTTACATTTATTATTTTCTGTCATCATCTTTGTTTCTTCTTTCTATATGAAATTGCATCCTAACCCTAGCTCAAACGTTCTTCACTTCCATTTTGAGTGATACATTATATTCTCTTGGACTCCTGAAACGTTTCAGCCTGAACTACCAACTAAAGAGTATATGCTAGGCAACTGTCAAGTGACTAGTATTGTTGATATACACAAAGTCCTTATTAGTAAGTCATTTATAAATAATAGGGGAAAACACCTAAATCCATTTAAAATTTCACAGTTCCATCATATAATTTGTGAATAAAACACCCATTCATATAATCATTTCAACTATTAAATAACATCTTGCAGTCCATGTGAGAGTTGTATGATATGATCCCTTGTCTCCCAGCTATCCGTTTCTCTCCTTCTTTACTCTCTGCCATGGCTGGTTTCAGGTGTGTGTGACCTGTGCAGTCTCACTGAATCCCACATTTAGGAGGCCCCATGCTTGATTTAGTGCTCTACTGTTACTGCTTGAAATTCTTAATAGTCTTTGCTCTAGAGGCCCTCATTTTTATTTTTAAGTAGCCCTTAAAATTATGTAGTATGTCCTGCTCTCAGGTACCACTTAGAGAATCTCCAGCAACAATAACACATGTAAATGATGCAGTTAAAAAAGAGTGACTATCAGTTTCTGAAGCCCAGAAAAATTATGAAGCCATTATTTAAGGAAGAATTTCATGCACCTAAATATAATTAGAGCAGGGAGAATAATGAGCTAATACACTGATCTTATTTTGTGAAGAGATTTACTGAGATGAGTGGAATTTCTCAAAATTTTAGATTAACATTGTGTTATTAATCTTCATAAATATCACATCCTGAGTTCCCATCAGGTGGAGAAGGAAGCATTTACAGATGATTAAAATGAGGCATAGAGCAAATAAATTATGAACTTTCCAAGGAAGCACCAACTCATAATTTTAAACTAAGAGAGGGCAAATAGAAATAAAGAGAAACTTCATTGTTCTTTAAACTTCAAGATATAATTCAAGATTTACTACCTTCAGTTTTTTCTCGAATTAGAACCTACGCTTCTCTCTCTGAGTTATATATTTTATATATACGTTTTTACTAATATGTTAATAAGTAGACTCATTAATACATGTTGATTTTGAATTGAAGGTATATTGAACATTTCAAATGTGGCTTTTTAGTTAACATGAATATTTTTTTCTCTTCTATTGGTACTATATGGTAATCATATATTTTAATACTACATGTAATTACTATACCGTGATTGTGGTAATATTAAGCAGTGTTTGTTTTTAAAATAAGTCATCTTTTAAAAGATACAATGTTTATATTTCAAGATGAGAAGCTAGGATTAATGAAAGCTGTTTTATTAGAAAAACAAGAAAAATAGTAAAATAGGAATACAAACCATGAATAATTATTTTACAAAAGAGACCATTGTTTGTCAATGTTTTCAAGTGTTTAATTGAAGTTATCGGATTACTTACATGACAAAAAGTGAGTTATTGGAAACGTTATTTTATAAAAATTACCTTACTCTTTCTGCCCACTCTTAAAAAACATTAATGATAAGTAGCTTACAAGGAGGGTATGATAAAGGAGAAACATGTCTTATTCATGTACAAGGCTGCTCTTCCTTAGAGATGCAAATAAAACTGCATGTGAACTAACATCTGCTCTTAGAGCACTGCATGTCCCACTCTGCTAAGGGAACACAGCTGGAGAAATGTGTAGAGCATTGTCATCTTTAAATCAAACACAAAATAGGAAGGCATTTAGTGCTACCTATGTAATACCAGTGCTATTGACAAAGAAGAGTTTCTGTTCTCTCTCCATTTTCTGTCACCCATTTTAAGCTATGGCTCAATGGTTCTTTAAATGAAAGGTTATAAAATACATAACTATTCTGAGGCATTTAATCATGAATTTTTTGTAATTCAGACTTTTATTTTCTTCCTTGTTTTTCTTCTTCCCTTCCTCCTTCCCTCCCTTTGTTCCTAATAGTGTTTCTTCAGCATTTATCAAGTTTTAGGCCCTGTTCTGGATCTTAGGGACAATGTGGTGAATGGTTGAAGTCACTGCTCTCATGGAGCTGACAGTCTAGTGGCCAAACGCTTTATAATTCAGGGTCATCATACATGTACAAACTGAAGTTTTAATGATAGACATATGAAAATTCATAAGATGAAAAAACTGCAGCACAAGATGAGAGAGAGGACAGGGAGAAAGACAGGATAAGAGAGAGTTAGGAGAGGAGAAGGGTGGAGAGAGGGAGAGAACTAATTTATTTTACACCTCTTAGACATTTGGGGGAGACGGAAGGGCGGTTGTGGAATTCCCCATTATGAACACTCGTTGTCATGGAATTTTAATGACTTAAAAAATCCTGCTACCAAATGTTTTATGTGATCCACTCTCCTATGGATATAATTTAGGATCTACAATCCTGAGAACTTCAACATTCAACATGCCTTCCCTTGGGAGCTGTAGTGAGCAGCTGACACCATGGACATCCTGGTTCTAAGTAGACTAAGGTTGTACTCACTTTAGGGAGAAAAATACTGACCTCTTCTAACTATACAAATCTTTGTGTACCATTTATAGAGTTGTTATATAAAATTTGCAAGCAGATTCTGTGTCTTTCAATCTAGGCATAATTCAAGAGTAGTAAGTTTTATAAAGAGGTTAACCTAAAGCAATATGAGGAATTCCAAGAGTTCCAGTAGTCTATAATTCAATAAGGACGTAAGGAAAGCACAGTCTCGTAGAGATAAGAGAACTGCCTAAAACACCTCGGTAAAATTCAACCTACCTCACAAGTCCTGTCATAACTGTAGCTTATGATGATGAATGTGGGGCTATTTTCAGCTACAGAGTAGCCCTGATAATTTCAACTCATTTATAAGTTATACTTGGAACATTAAAATAGGAAGATTCAGAGGTCAGGGCCAAAACTAAAGGATGATTTTGAACTAGTTTACAGGAGTCTTTGCAAAAGAGAGAAGATAGAGCTAAACCAGTCCTGCAGGTTTATCATGGGCAGGATCACATACTTGAATATTAAAACACTATTGTAAGGGTACATTTCTGTGGACATTCATATTAATAGCAGATTTTTAAAGAAATGAAAAACATGACTTTGAAACAAATTTTTGCAGAGCAACCTAAAAGCATTTTCACACATTGTTCTTAAGTAATTATCTCTTGCCTCTTATTATCCTAATGGAAAAAATAGATATTTCTCAACTATTACTCATATTGGCAACTACTTATTAATGTTTTCTGTCAGAATGCAAATAAGCTAACTTTGCTTGGGAACTGTGTTTCTGTGAAGCAATCTGGTGCAACACTACATTTAATGTTTGCTTTTTTTTTTTTTTTGTAGGTACAATACTAGTTTTGTTTTCTCTTATTAAGGAGATATCCACAGAAGGAAAATGTTTTATAATATTTAGGCTAAAATATAGAATAGATACTTCATGTAATTTGGAAATAGAATCCCACTTCTCAGAAATGACCAAAAAATTAAACCAAAAAATAAGCTAACACCCATGGATTGAGGAACAGCTGCTATAGCCACACTTTCTATTAAAGAACAATATCGTCCAGAGTTCAGCAGCTCTTGTGGGTCATTCTATTCTGAAGGCCACTACAAGTCTTACTTTTGTTATAAAATATGATATTTATATTAATTACAAAATCCTTAGGACTTGTGTGAAATGAAAATAAAAAAGTTATGTGGCACTGAAATATTTTCACCCAAGTATCTGTACCCAATATCACACACATACTAATTTGCCCTTGTGGAGAGCTATAGCCAACTGTGAAGTTAAAGGGAAGCACAGTCCACATAAGACCATCCTCACTTCTGAAACCAACTTCAAATTCAGGCTATTCCCCAAACCACCTCAGGTTTGATAATTTGCTATAAGGACTCCAGGAAGTGGTTTACTCATCATTATGGTTTATTACAGGAAAATGATACAGATAAAATCCTCCAAAGGAAGAAAGTTTTAGGGCAGCGTCTAAGTACCAGACGTGGAGCTTCTGTTGTCCTCTCTCTGTGAAGTCTGGGCAGCCTTACGTTTTTGGCATTGATATGAGGTAATGTACTCAGAGAATTCTTATCCAGAAAAGCTCACTGCAGGCTTAATGTCCAGAATTTTTATTAGGGCTTTATTGTGTAGGCATGATTGATTGTCCCTGTGGCTGATCACAGGAGGTCTATTTGCATGGACCAAAGCTCTGGCTCTAAATCATACTATTTCTGGCATGGTCAGTCCCCACCCTAAAAACTATCTGATGTGGCCGACACTCACTCTAAATCATATTGTCAGTCTATCCAGCGTGACCCACAGTCCCCCAGGAAATCAAAGACATTCTAATCAGTTATCACATTCCCAAGTCTTAGTGATCACTTCCACTAACTGGGGGCAAAGGCCATACTTCACTTTAGGAAAGGATAAATTCTTTATTATAATGGCCCCAAATATCGATTTGAGCCAACAGGGTAAGTACCTTGACTGCTAGTTTAAAAAGATTCACAAAATATTAGACTGCATTAATTGAAGTAATGTTCACTCTAATATGGTTGATAAGACCATATCTGGAGCTGTAGTTGCCATACCTTAGGAAGAGAGAATCAGAGGAATTGGGGAAGAGTCTAGAAGTTTTATGTCATTTATTTATTCACTCATTTGACATTGACTCAGCAAACATGTTTGGGGAAAATTACTATGTGCCAATAGCTCTGCTTATTGTGATTAATATTGAACATAGACCAACACAGTCACAGAATATGGTCAGTAGTGTAATGGCAATATGTACACAGTACCTATGCAAGATAAGTGATCAGTTCTGCCTTGAGGGCTTGGCTTCACAGGGGAGAAAACCTTTGAGCTGCGTTTGAGCAGTCTTAAAGAATGTCTAGCAGTCTGCACCATTGATGCTGTGTGGGAAGGTGTACAGGGATACCCAGGCAGGAGAACAGCAGAAGAAAAGAAAAATGAAGCAACATAACACACTTTTTTTAACATTTAACATCAAAGCAGATTTAGACAGATAAAGAAAAAAAGAACTCTAAAGCCAAAAAAAAAAAAAGGAAGTAGTTTTCAAATAATAGAAGGCAATAATAAGCAAGGCAGTCAGTCTGTCCTGTGTTGTTTCAAAGTTGTTTACACTTAAACTCTGTGTGTCAACACTGTATTTTTCTAAAATCAAGCTTCGGTGCTACAAACTTGAGGGATTAAAAGTTCAGAATAAACGAGCCAGCAATAGTAATAACCCAATCCTTGGTATAGAGTAGAACAATATTTCACTCTGCCTGTGAAAGCTTTCACAGTTGCTGCATTGCTCATTGAGAGCAACTTTTATACTGCATGACTGTTGGGCTTGAACTGTTTTCTGTCCTAACAATGCTCCCTTATATACTCACCAAACGTGTCCTGGTAAATGTGTGACCTTTATTTAGTGCAGGCTTAACATTGTATTACATTTCTTATTTCTTCTATGGGCAAACTCTGTCCCACTGAACACCAAGGCATATAACTCACTCAGTCCAATATTTCAACAGAAAAGATCTCCAGAGCAATGCATACAGAGTATATTAAACAAACTCAACTAAGAACATAATGAAAAATGTATCTTTATTCTGGTCTCAGAGTCTCTCTATAAAGTTTATTCAGTTGAGTTTATCTTCCCTGCCCTTCCATGAAAATATGGCAGGCTCCATGCTTTTCAGTTTATCTTTAGATAGTATACATTCTTGCAGTCATTTTAAGAACTAATAGAGACACCATTCATTAAAAAAATTCCCAGTACAAAACTAGATATAATGTACAATATTTTTCCTTTCCCCAGCTCAGATCTAGGTGTGAAAAGAATCCTAAGTTCTTCCCCCCTTCTCCTCATCCCATCTCTTTAGGTCTCCTGGACATGGGGACAGTGGAAGACAGTATAAGACAAGTTACTTGAACTAGTTTCCCATAATTTGTTATCCCTGCATTATTTATCTATTTTTATGTAACATGTTACCCCAAAATTTAGCAGGTTAAAGCAACAAAAATTAATTATCTCATAGTTCCTGTGGCTTAAGAAAATTGGGCATGGCTTCCCTTGGTCCTCTAGCTCAGGATCTCTCCCAAGTCTGCAATCAAGGTATCTATTGGCTGAGCTACTGCCATCTCAAGGGAATTATGGGGATAATTCCCTTCCATACTCACTACCACAGCTGTTGATAGACTTCAAATACTCGCTGGATGAAACCAAAAGCAGTTCCTTGCCACATGGGCCTCTCCGTAGAACAGCTCATAAAGTAGCCTCGGGCTTCTTTCACAGCAAGAAAATGAGAGAGGGGAGTCTGAAACAGATGCCATCCTCTCTTTGTAAATTAATCTCAAGAGTGACATCCCAGGGACTTCCCTGGTGGTCCAGTGGCTAAGACTCTATGCTCCTAATGCAGGGGGCCCGGGTTTGATCCCTGGTCAGGGAACTAGACCCCACATGCCCCAACTAAGAGTTTGCATGTTGCAACTAAAAGACCTTGCGTGCCACAACTAAAGATCCTGCATGCAGCAATGAAGATCCCTGTGCTGCAACTAAGACCCAGGACAGCCAAATAAATAAATAAATAAATAAATAAATAAATATTTTTGAAAAGTGACCTCCCAACAATCAGTATTCTATTTATTAGAAACAAGTTATTAGGTCCAGCACTTTCTCAAGGGGAAGGGATAACAAAAGAGCATGAATACTAGGACATGAGGATAATTGGGGGCCATATTAGAGGCTACCTACCATAACCCTTCTGGCCCAGGAATCTTTTAAAGGATGATTCTTTGCCTTCTTGGGGATCTTTGTGGGCTTTTGGGAGATTCCTGTCACTAGAGACCTTTTACCCGTGGTTACTTTGACCAAGCAACACATCTCTATTTCAGGTGGTCCTGACAGGCTCCTTTAGCCTCTTAGTCGAGATGACCTTAATAGCCTTCTTAGGATTTAAAACACTTTCTCTCCTCCTAGTAATGTATATCTGGTATACCAAAAAAATCTTCTATATCTTTACAAATATTAGGAGTGCAGCTGATGCACGTTTACATACAGTGCCACATAATTCAGTCTCCTGCTGTCCTGTCACCTACTTGTGCCCTGTCTACTCTTATGTCTCTTAGTAAAACAATCCTTATTTAAAAAACAAAAAACTGATGTATTTTACTATAGAAACAAATACCCTAGGAAAATTCAGTTATATACTTAATTAATGGAAATCAAAATCATTTATAATACAATCACTGTCTTCAGGGAAAAGTATTATTCTTTATTATTTTCCAAATAGTCATAAAGGGATTAGGAAATTAGCCAATAAAGACAATAAATTAGCCAAAATATATAGCATACATAGCTTTTAGATGCCCTTAGTTATCACCAAAATCAAGCACAATTTACTTTCTTTTATTTATTACTAGCAATACTTCTTTCATATTTCTCTCTGGTTTCATATTATTGGAGAATTTCTACATTCCATTAGGCTCTGATTATTGTGTAGTGGTGTTATAATTTAACACTTTTGTAGTATGGGCATGAAATTATACTAAATAATAGTGGAAAACTGAAAAGGACATAGCTCTTCTTCTGTAAGAAATAAGCAATTTCGTATTTGTTTTACCTAAACACTTGATAAAATAGGATAAAATTTGCCAATTTAATTAACTAAAGATTGTAATGAGTAAAGAATTCACAGTAGGAAAGGTACAAAGCACTACGTCTATAATTGTTGGTCCTAAAATATATAGCTCTTCTACTTGTTGCATAATTCTTGAGGATTCCTTAGTTTTTCAGAACAGTTGATAAGGAGAATATAGATAAGCATTATGATTTTATTTTAATTTGAATATCAGTATTTATTTGAGCATCTACAAAACACCAACTTTCTCAGCAACTTAATTTCCCTATTTATATAAGGGATAGATAGAATTTGATGACCTCCCAAGCCCCTAGACATCTAGAATTCCATAATTGTATTAAAAGTGCTGGAATTGTCAATTCTTGGGAAAGGAGAAAGAACAAAAGAAGTGCATTCATGAACCCTCTCCATGTAGGTTATAAAGGCATTAAAGAAAATATCACTAACAATGAAAGCAGTAACTAAGAAACATAAAGGGTTTTGAATGGTACAAACAATCTAAGATTTGAAAGATAATTATGGGCCAAGATGGTGATAGTTATTTGGGGACATGAATTTGGCTTTGAAGTTTCACAAGATTCTAATAAACAGAAGTACATCTTAGAGATAGTGCTTTTTCCTATTCCTCTCCTCCACACCATAACAATGTAAAGGGTACCCAATTATTATTAGCAGGAGCAATTAGACGAGAACTCATCAGAATGGATATAGTTTTCATTCTGTCCTGACTTACTGTGATAACTTAAACTTTTTGTATATTTTCACCTGATTGATGAGCCAATTTATGTATTTTAACAACAAAATTTCAAAACAGTGTTACGTTGAGAATGAGTACTTTTGAAATATTACACATATAAAGTTATTATGGTTATTAAGTTCAGTTGTTTATTTCTCTTTAGAAAGTTGCACTGTATCTGTTATTAAATTTTAAGTAATTTTTGAGGTTGGTATAGTTACAAGTGACTACATGTATGGTATCTTTGTGTGTCCTATTTTCACATTAAATTTTTCTGGTTAAGTTTATTAGGATCTCCAGCAGGAGTCAGAAACATTGTAAGAAATCATATGAAAAATCTGATATGTAAAATAAGGGTAGAAAACTAAAAATAGAGATTGTAAAATTAGGAACAAAAAACAGGCTTCACACAATTGAATTTAAAAGTTTGAAATAATAATTTTCAGTTTTGAATAAATGAATGAGTTATTATTAGAGAAGAAAGTTAAGAGTTTGACATTACCTTGATGAATTCAAGGTAGTTTAAATTAGCAGTCAGATTTTGTCAGTATACTGAAAGTGTATCATTCAGTAGGAGACTCAAGTTATCTCAACTCTTAAGAGAATGACGTATAAATCAAAGTGTAAAAAATGCTGCTTTGGATAACTTGTAAAGCACTGCTTAGGTATTTTCTCATGATTCTCCCTTAACCACATTTTTCAGAATGACAAACCTCTCATCCTTTTGACTAAAATATTCCTTCTTTGTACATGTGAATATCGTTAATTAAATTAGTGTCAAATATCACTGTTATAGGAATCATTCCATCTCTAGAAACTAACATTGCACATTTATGACTTAAACCATTGGTTTCTAGTTTAAATTACACAAGGGAAACTTTATCTTTAATTCTTAGAAGGAACCTCCCAGATGTCAGTCGCCACGTATAAATTACAAAAACTGATTCATGCTTTAAATGACGGAAAAATGAATGACCTAAGACTGCTTTGGCATATGTTTTCATAAAAACTGTTATTGTTTTCAAAACTCATGAGAAAATATCTTATTTTACATAATCAATAATGAACTATCTAAGTTGATGTTTCTATTATCAAATATTCTAATATGTTAAGAATTGAGCTCAACAGAGCCTTACCTTCTGTATGGAATTGTGGGTGGACAGTCTTCATCTAGAGAAACTCTACCTTTATATATTTTTCATAATTTAAAATTTTGATTTGTCTAACTCCACCACACATTTCTAAGATTATTTTTGTAGTTAAAATATAACTGAAGTGGAAAAAAAACCTAGATATTTATATGGCCAAGTTTACAGATGCAAAAAAATTTTGTTTACCAAATCTGATAATTCTATGATTTCAATTTGAAACTTTAAACAGGGAGATTCTAGAAAACCCTCGAGAAATATATATCCAATAAATGATGAAAAGTTTGATTAGATTATAGGGACAATAATATATTCAAGAGAATGTAAGAACATATATTCAAGAGAATTTAAGAAACAAGTATAAATGAGGTAAAAATGATAGTTAATTAAAAGGCAAATTAGAAATCTATTTCTTCAGAGATGAGAGAAATATATGGAATTATTTGTGCTTACGTCCCTTTCTTACTTTTACCTGAATCTTTTACATACCTTGTTCCCCTATTGGACATATAAGATAACTTTATAGAATTTTCCATTTATAGAAATATATTTCATCAGTTTATTAGGGAAAACATGACGTGTGTTTATCTAACAAGTTGTTTGCAATGTCTTATATAATTTTGTCATGAGGAAAAGATACATATATATAAAGTAGGAGAAATCACATTCTGAGCAACTATTTTAGCCCATCAAGATCCTTCATGAACAAACCATTGATTCTTTTGTTCCCACTGAAAGGGATCATGGCATAACTTTGCTTCACATTTATCCTAAGACTACAGGAGACATCAGGCCAAGTAGCCACTCTTGGAGGGAGAGCAAGTAGGCAAGAAAGAGACCTTTCTTACTTATTGTTGCATAATACTGGGATGGCATTATGAGGTCCTGTGCTATAGTCCTCTAACATATTTTAGAGGAGTGAGACAAGAAATACAATGCTTCTGAGTGTCTGATTACAAAAGATAATAATAATTATCCATCCCAGAAGACAGTTCCTTTTTCTTTGCTAGCCAGGATGTCAAAGTCTGTTAATGAATAGGTTAGCTGGAGTAATAGACTCAAGTATAATGACTCAGCTTTTTAGACCAATTTATTAAAAATGATTATGGATTTGACAATTGCATGTCGGGTAACATTCAAAATTATTCAAAAATCAAACTGCAGCTTCTGTAGCCCAGAGTAAAATGATTTTTAAAATTCAGTATTTACTTATTAAACTTCTACCATGTGCTAATTAAAGTTATACAGATTAAAAGACTCTGTGTCCTCAGTAAACTTACAGATCATAGGAGAGAGAGAGACAGACACACAGATGGTCTAATGCATCATACAAATTCATTACACAAAAGGTGGAAAGGTAACAAAGAGTTAGTAGCACATAAGCCACTGTGAGAAGATAGGGGCTTCACAGGCTATTTTTGAGCCCCCTCTGAAAAAAAGAAATACTGCTCAAATTTACTGCTCAAATAAGGGGTGGAGGAGTGTTTATTCCAGGAAGGGTACAGCATGTTCGTAGAACATGTGAGAGGCTCACATAAAAGAGCATGGTTTGTTTTCTTGAGAGACGAAGTTTAAAATGAGGAATGATGTGGAAAAAAAAAAAAATCAGATCATAGGTGTGTGAATGATAAAAAGGCTGTTGTCACTACTCTTAAGTAACTTATTTTATAAGAGAAGAAAACCTTACATGAAAAAGTGATTTAAAAAAATGATAGCATGAGAAAACTATTCTTTTACTTTCGAGAGTTATTTAGATAACTCCAGAAAACCAATAGGTCACTTTCTATCTTACACTTCTGTCCTCAGGACTTGTCTCCCCAAATGATCCTTTGTTTTGACATGGAAAAAAGCTTTGTTGAGTTCAGATAAAATGTCTGAACTCAACCTCTTCAGTTTATCTACTAGTAAGCATTGCACAATTTTCAAGAACAGAAACTTAGAAATAAATGTTGGTATATCTATTGATAATATCTAGCAACTGGATATTTGAAAAGAAAGAGATGTAGATGAGGTGCAATCTTGTAAGAAATCATCATTTTTCTTACCAAAAACACTTAAGCTTAAGGTCACTATTGTCCTTGGACTTAGAAAAGAGACTTTGCAGAACCTCTTTCAAATAGAGGAATGAAGAAATCTTTTGAAAATCATGTTCAATAGGCATTATAGGGAATAAATGTTCAAGTCAGTCTTTAGTGAATCTAAAATGATATTTGGTTTTGCATTATCATGTTAATGTTGAAAAATCAAAGAGAACATTGAAGTTTTGTTGTTGTGGTTTTTACTTAAGTATCCTGGTTAATTAACTCATTATTTCTTGTATATACCTTACTTTCTGAGACAACCTGGGCATGTTTACAAGGCACATTAGTGATCATTTAAATATATTCAAGCCATAATCATGTATATGATAAACTTGTGGCTTGAAGGAGCTTATGTCAACCTTGTGTGTGCTCCAGGGCATTTCTGATCACTGCAAGGTATCATTAGTGTCACAAGAAGTTAGAATATGCTGCATGTATCCTAAAGACTTACATTAGTAGCTTCCTGGGCATCTTTAGGATGCAAAGAAAAGAATTTTAATTAAAGAAATGCTAATGAAGATTGAAAGAAAATGGCTAATAATTTAAGTAAGTGCACTTTCGTATTTATAGTTACTGAAAGACTGTGTTTGCTGCTTCTAGTTTCATTCGTTGAATTTTTCTGTAGGCCATGTAGGTGGTACAGCAGTGATATTTCTGTGGTGCTGCCGCTGCTTATAAGGCAGTGTACACAAGCTAAAGAAGAACTGAGAGATTGCAGATTTTGACTGTGTTTAATTCTTCTGCATGTTTATAGGTATCTGTCATAACTCTAAGGCCTCACACACAGCCCCACAGAAACACACAAAACCAACAAGGTGATTGTGATGCTCCAAACTTGTATCTAGTTAACCTTGTCTATCCTGTATCCTTGTATCTAGTTATCCTTGTCTATCCTTGTCTAACCTTTTTCTTCCTAGTGCCTCTAGCTTTGACATCCTGTTAAATCTGCTCCTATGGTATCTCTCTTGGTTCCCCCAAGTTCAGGGCTTGACGCCGCCATTATATCACAGGGACTCAAAACTTCTATTAACTAACTTCACTTTGTACTTAGAATCATTTATTGTGCACTATGCACCATCCTGGGTCTTTCTCATTTCTCACTCTAACTTTAAAAATCAGGAGACAATTCTATGAATGGTTTCTGCCTACGAATTTATTATCTAAAATGTTATTCTCTTATACTTTGGTTCTCCACATTCAATATGTATGTATTTATGTAGACTTTATGAATAAATGAAGACCATACCATGAACTCCATGTTATGAATTGTTATTTTATAAGCCAGAAAGTTCTGGACACTGCATAATGCCACAGTGTTTTAGAATTTATTATGATAGCAGTAAAATAAAATATTTGCTTGAGTAGACCAGGCTTATTTCCTCAGTGTCTTAGAAAAATATCTGTTATTTTATTTTTTTTTGAGTTGAATATTCTTTTTTTTTTTTAACATCTTTATTGGAGTATAATTGCTTTACAATGGTGTGTTACTTTCTGCTTTTTACTTTCTGAATCAGCTATACATATACATATATCCCCATATCTCCTCCCTCTTGCGTCTCCCTCCCATCCTCCCTATCCCACCCCTCTAGGTGGTCACAAAGCACCGAGATGATCTCCCTGTGCTATGCAGCTGCTTCCCACTACCTATCTAGTTTGCATTTGGTAGTGTATATAAGTCGATGCCACTCTCTCACTTCGTCCCAGCTAACCCTCCCCCTCCCCGTGTCCTCAACTCCATTCTATACATCTGTGTCTTTATTCCTGTCCTGGCCCAGGTTCTTCAGAACCTTTTTTTTTTTTTTTTTTTTTTAGATTTCATATATATGTGTTAGCATACGGTATTTGTTTTTCTCTTTCTGACTTACTTCACTCTGTATGACAGGCTCTAGGTCCATCCACCTCACTACAAATAACACAATTTCATTTCTTTTTATGGCTGAGTAATATTCCATTGTATATATGTGCACGTCTTCTTTATCCATTCATCTGTTGATAGACACTTAGGTTGTTTCCATGTCCTGGCTATTGTAAATAGAGCTGCAATGAACATTGTGGTACATGACTCTTTCTGAATTATGGTTTTCTCAGGGTATATGCCCAGTAGTGGGATTGCTGGGTCGTATGGTACTTCTATTTTTAGTTTTTTAAGGAACCTCCATACTGTTCTCCATAGTAGCTGTATCAATTTACATTCCCACCAACAGTGCAAAAGAGTTCCCTTTTCTCCACACCCTCTCCAGCATTTATTGTTTGTAGATTTTTTGATCATGGCCATTCTGACTGGTGTGAGGTGACACCACATTGTAGTTTTTATTTGCATTTCTTTAATGATTAGTGATGTTGAGCATCCTTTCATGTGTTTGTTGGAAATCTGTATATCTTCTTTGCAAAAATGTCTATTTAGGTCTTCTGCCCATTTTGGGATTGGGTTGTTTGCTTTTTTTATATTGAACTGCATGAGATGCTTGTATATTTTGGAGATTAATCCTTTCTCAGTTGCTTCATTTGCAAATATTATCTCCCATTCTGAAGGTTGTCTTTTCGTCTTTTTTATGTTTTCCTATGCGGTGCAAAAGCCTATAAGTTTCATTAGGTCCCATTTGTTTATTTTTGTTTTAATTTCCATTTCTCTAGGAGGTGGGTCAAAAAGGATACTGCTGTGATTTATGTCATATAGTGTTCTGCCTGTGTTTTCCTCTAAGAGTTTGATAGTGTCTGGCCTTACATTTAGGCCTTTAATCCATTTTGAGTTTATTTTTGTGTATGGTGTTAGGGAGTGTTCTAATTTCATTCTTTTACATGTAGCTGTCCAGTATTCCCAGCACCACTTATTGAAGAGGCTGTCTTTTCTCCATTGTAAATTCTTGCCTCCTTTATCAAAAATAAGGTGACCATATGTGCATGGGTTTACCTCTGGGCTTTCTATCCTGTTCCATTGATCTATATTTCTGTTTTTGTGCCAGTACTATACTGTCTTGATTACTGTAGCTTTGTAGTATAGTCTGAAGTCTGGGAGCCTGATTCCTCCAGCTCCCTTTTTCTTTCTAAATATTGCTTTGGCTATTTGGGGTCTTTTGTGTTTCCATACAAATCGTGAAATTTTTGTTCTAGTTCTGTGAAAAATGCCATTGGTACTTTGATAAGGATTGCATTGAATCTGTAGATTGCTCTGGGTGGTATAGTCATTTTCATAATGTTGATTCTTCCAATCCAAGAACATGGTATATCTCTCCATCTGTTTGTATCATCTTTAATTTCTTACATCAGTGTCTTATAGTTTTCTGCATACAGGTCTTTTGTCTCCTTAGGTAGGTTTATTCCTAGGTATTTTATTCTTTTTGTTGCGATGGTAAATGGGAGTGTTTCCTTAATTTCTTTCAGATTTTTCATCATTAGTGTATAGGAATGTAAGAGATTTCTGTGCATTAATTTTGTATCCTGCAACTTTACCAAATTCATTGATTAGCTCTAGCAGTTTTCTGGTGTCGTCTGTAGGATTCTCTATGTATAGTATCATGTCATCTGCAAACAGTGACACCTTTACTTCTTCTTTTCCAATTTGGATTCCTTTTATTTCTTTTTCTTCTCTGATTGCTGTGGCTAGGACTTCCAAAACTATATTGAATAATAGTGGTGAGAGTGGGCAACCTTGTCTTGTTCCTGATCTTACTGGAAATTGTCTCAGTTTTTCACCATTGAGAATGATGTTAGCTGTGGGTTTGTCATATATGGCCTTTATTATGTTGAGGTAATTTCCCTATATGCCTACTTTTTGGAGGATTTTTATCATAAATGGGTGTGAATTTTGTCAAAAGCTTTTTCAGCATCTATTGAGATGATCATATGTTTTTTCTCCTTCAAATTGTTAATATGGTTTATCACATTGATTGATTTGCATATATTGAAGAATCCTTGCATTCATGGGATAAATCCCACTTGATCAGTGTATATGATCCATTTAATGTGCTGTTGGATTCTGTTTGCTAGTATTTTGTTGAGGATTTTTGCATATATGTTCATCAGTGATATTGACATGTAGTTTCTTTCTCTGTGACATCTTTGTCCGGTTTTGGTATCAGGGTGCTGGTGCCCTCGTAGACTGAGTTTGGGAGTGTTCCTCCCTCTGCTATATTTTGGAAGAGTTTGAGAAGGATAGGTGTTAGCTCTTCTCTAAATGTTTGATAGAATTCGCCTGTGAAGCCATCTGGTCCTAGGTTTTTGTTTGTTGGAAGATTTTTAATCACAGTCTCAATTTCAGTGCTTGTGATTGGTCTGATTATATTTTCTATTTCTTCCCAGTTCAGTGTCGGAAGGTTGTGCTTTTCTAAGAATTTATCCACTTCTTCCAGCTTGTCCATTTTATTGGCATATAATTGCTTGTAGTAATCTCTCTTGATCCTTTGTATTTCTGCAGTGTCACTTGTTACTTCTCCTTTTCATTTCTAATTCTATTGATTTGAGTCTTCTGCCTTTTTTTCTTGATGAGTCTGGCTAAAGGTTTATCAATTTTGTTTATCTTCTCAAAGAACAAGCTTTTAGTTTTGTTGATCTTTGCCATTGTTTCCTTCATTTCTTTTGCATTTATTTCTGATCTGATCTTTATGATTTCTTTCCTTCCGCTAAATTTGGGGGTTTTTTGTTCTTCTTTCTCTATATTCTTTAGGTGTAAAGTTAGGTTTTTAATTTGAGGTGTTTCTTGTTTCTTGAGGTAGGATTTTATTGCTATAATCTTCCCTCTTAGAACTGCTTTTGCTGTATCACATAGGTTTTGGGTCATCGTGTCTTCATTGTCACTTGTTTCTAGGTAATTTTTGATTTCCTCTTTCATTTCTTCAGTGATCTCTTGGTTATTTAGTAGCATACTGTTTAGCCTCCATGTATTTGTATTTTTTACACATTTTTTCCTGTAATTGATGTCTAGTCTCATAGCGTTGTAGTCAGAAAAGATACTTGATATGATTTCAATTTTCTTAAATTTACCAAGGCTTGATTTATGGCCCAAGATATGATCTCTCCTGGAGAATGTTCCATGAGCACTTGAGAAGAAAGTGTATTCTGTTGTTTTTGGATGGAATGTCCTATAAATATCAATTAAGTCCATCTTATTTAATGTGTCATTAAAAGTTTGTGTTTCCTTATTTATTTTCATTTTGGATGATCTGTCCATTGGTGAAAGTGGGGTGTTAAAGTCCCCTACTATGATTGTGTTACTGTCGATTTCCCCTTTTATGGCTGTTAGCATTTGCCTTATGTATTTAAGTGCTCCTATGTTGGGTGCATAAATATTTACAATTTTTATATCTTCTTCTTGGATCGATCCCTTGATCATTCTGTAGTGTCCTTCTTTGTCTCTTGTAATAGTCTTTATTTTAAAGTCTATTTTACCTGATATGAGAATTGCTACTCCAGCTTTCTTTTGATTTCCATTTTCATGGAATATCTCTTTCCATCCCCTCACTTTCAGTCTGTATGTGTCCCTAGGTTTGAAGTGGGTCTCTTGTATACAGCATATATACAGGTCTTGTCTTTGTATCCATTCAGCCAGTCTATGTCTTTTGGTTGGAGCATTTAATCCATTTACATTTAAGGTAGTTATCGATATGTATGTTCCTATTACCATTTTCTTAATTGTTTTGAGTTTGTTATTGTAGGTCTTTTCCTTCTCTTGTGTTTCCTGCCTAGAGCAGTTCCTTTAGCATTTGTTGTAAAGCTGGTTTGGTGGTGCTGAATTCTCTTAGCTCTTGCTTATCTGTAAAAGTTTTAATTTCTCTGTCGAATGTGAATGAGATCCTTTCTGGGTAGAGTAATCTTGGTTTTCGGTTTTTCCCTTTGATCACTTTAAATATGTCCTGCCACTCTCTTCTGGCTTGCAGAGTTTCTGCTGAAAGATCAGCTGTTAACCTTATTGGGATTCCCTTGTATGTTATTTGTTGTTTTTCCCTTGCTGTGTTTAATATTTTTTCTTTGTATTTTATTTTTGATAGTTTGATTAATATGTGTCTTGGCATTTTTCTCCTTGGATTTATCCTGTATGGGACTCTCTGGGCTTCCTGGACTTGATTGACTCTTTCCTTTCCCATATTAGAGAAGTTTTCAATGATAATCTCTTCAAATATTTTCTCAGTCCCTTTCTTTTTCTCTTCTTCTTCTGGGATGCCTATAATTCAAATGTTGGTGGGTTTAATGTTGTCCCAGAGGTCTCTGAGACTGTCCTCACTTCTTTTCATTCTTTTTTCTTTATTCTGCTCTGTGGTAGTTATTTCCGCTATTTTATCTTCCAGGTCACTTGTCCGTTTTTCTGCCTCAGTTATTCTGCTATTCATTCCTTCTAAAGAAGTTTCAATTTCATTTATTGTGTTGTTCATCATTGTTTGTTTGCTCGTTAGTTCTTCTAGGTCCTTGTTAAACATTTCTTGTATTTTCTCCATTCTATTTCCAAGATTTTGCATCATCTTTACTATCATTACTCTGAATTCTTTTTCAGATAGACTACCTATTTGCTCCTCATTTGTTTGTTCTGGTGGGTTTTTACCTTGCTCCTTCATCTGCTGTGTGTTTCTCTGTTTTCTCATTTTGCTTAACTTACTGTGTTTGAGGTCTCCTTTTTGCAGGCTGCATGTTTGTAGTTCCCGTTGTTTTTGGTGTCTGCCCCCAGTGGCTAAGGTTCATTCAGTGCGTTGTGTAGGCTTCCTGGTGGAGGGGACTGGTGCCTGTGTTCTGGTGGATGAGGCTGGATCTTTTCTTTCTGGTGGGCAGGACCTTGTCCGGTGGTGTGTTTTGGGGTGTCTGTGAACTTATTATGATTTTAGGCAGCCTCTTTGCTAATGGGTGGGGTTCTGTTCTTGTCTTGCTAGTTGATTGGCATAGGGTGTCCAGCACTGTAGCTTGCTCGTCATTGAGTGGAGCTGGGTCTTAGCTTTGAGATGGAGATCTCTGGGAGAGCTTTCGCTGTTTGATGTTCTGTAGAGCCGGGGGTTCTCTGTTGGACCAATGTCCTGAACTCGACTCTCCCATCTCAGAGGCACAGGCATGATACCTGGCCAGAGCATGAAGTCCCTGTCAGCCACATGGCTCAGAAGAAAAGGGAGAAATAAATAAATAAATAAATAAAATAAAGTTGTTAAAATAAAAAGTAAAATATTATTAAAAATTAAAAAATTAAAAAGTAATAATAAAAAAGAAAGAAAGAAGAGAGCAACCAAACCAAAAAGCAAATCCACCAATGATAACAAGTGCTAGAAACTATATTAAAAAAACCAAAAAAACAAACAAAAAAAACGGGACAGACAGAACCCTAGGACAAATGCTAAAAGCAAAGCTATACAGACAAAATAACACAAAGAAGCATACAGATACACACTCACAAAAAGAGAAAAAGGACAAAAATGTATTTATTTATATATTTTAAAAAATAAAGAGAGCAACCAAATCAATAAACAAATCTACCAATGATAATAAACTCTAAATATTAAACTAAGATAAACATAAAACCAGAAACAAATTAGATGCAGAAAGCACACCGCAAGTCTACAGTTGCTCCCAAAGTCCACCGCCTCAGTTTTGGGTTGATTTATTGTCCATTCAGGTCTTCCAGAGATGCAGGGTACATCAAATTGATTGTGGAGATTTAATCCGCTGCTCCTGAGGCTGCTGGGAGAAATTTCCCTTTCTCTTCTTTGTTCGCACAGCTCCCGGGGTTCAGCTTTGGATTGACCCCGCCTCTGTGTGTAGGTCGCCTGAGGGTGTCTGTTTTTTGCTCAGACAAGACGGAGTTAAAGGAGCAGCTGCTTCGGGGGCTCTGGCTCACTCAGGCTGGTGGGGAGGGAAGGGTACGGAATGGGGGCGAGCCTCGGCGGCAGAAGCTGGCATGACATTTCACCAGCCTGAGGTGCGCCGTGTCTTCTCCCAGGGAAGTTGTCCCTGGACCACAGGACCCTGGCAGTGGCGGGCTGCACAGGCTCCTGGGAGGGTAGGTGTGGATAGTGACCTTTGCTCGCACACAGGCTTCTTGGTGGCGGCAGCAGCAGCCTTAGCATCTCATGCCCGTCTCTGGGGTCTGTGCTGATAGCCGCAGCTCGTGCCCGTCTCTGGAGCTCGTTTAGGCGGAGCTCTGAATCCCCTCTGCTCACGCACCCCGAAACAATGGTCTCTTGCCTCTTAGGCCGTTCCAGACATTTTTCTGGACTCCCTCCTGGCTAGCTGTGGCACAATAGCCCCCTTCAGGCTCTGTTCACGCCGCCAACCCCAGTCCTCTCCGTGGGATCTGACCTCTGAAGCCTGAGCCTCAGCTCCCAGCCCGCACCCACCCCGGCTGGTGAGCAGACTAGCCTCTCAGGCTGGTGAGTGCTGGTTGGCACCGATCTTCTGTGCTGGAATCTCTCCACTTTGCCCTCTGCACCCCTGTGGCTGCTCTCTCCTCCGTGGTTCCGAAGCGTCCTCCCCACCATCCCCCGTCTCCTCCAGCAAAGGGCCTTCCTAGTGTGTGGAAACCTTTCCTCCTTCATAGCTCCCTACCAGAGGTGCAGGTCCCGTCCCTATTCTTTGGTCTCTGCTTTTTCTTTTTTCTTTTGCCCTACCCAGGTACGTGGGGAGTTTCTTGCCTTTTGGGAAGTCTGAGGTCTTCTGCCATCGTTCAGTAGGTGTTCTGTATGAGTTGTTCCACATGTAGATGTATTTCTGATGTATTTGTGGGGAGGAAGGTGATCTCCACGTCTTACTCCTACACCATCTTGAAGGTCTCCGTCTCGAAAAATATGTTTTAATTGATAAAAATTGGCAAACAAAGATACAAACATATGTAGCATGCTTGGAAGTCTTATAGACTATAATGTAGGCAATAGAATGGGCACTGACATTTGTTGTACAATATATTTGAAGCCATGTAATAAACAGTCACTGTCATGAACGTTATATAGGTAAATCAGATTTTCCTATAACTGTCAAATTCCCCTTAGTATTTGCAGTTTCATACGTTTCTCTCTTTCTTTCCCTCACAGTGTTACATCTTTTGCACATTTAAGCCATGACCAATGATGATCAATAACAATCTCTGTCAGTCATTCTTTAAGTATACAGCTTTTGTAATAAAAACGCCAGGATTCTCCACTGAGTTTCTCTTAAAGTTCACATTTTTCTTTCACCTAAAGGGCAATGTAGAGTAAGAGAAATAGTGAAAGATTCCAA
This sequence comes from Eubalaena glacialis, assembly GCF_028564815.1. Classification (NCBI taxonomy): domain Eukaryota; kingdom Metazoa; phylum Chordata; class Mammalia; order Artiodactyla; family Balaenidae; genus Eubalaena; species Eubalaena glacialis. The sequence goes on along the minus strand of NC_083720.1, from coordinate 142,472,058 downwards.
GATAAAAAATGAATGCTGAAGGAATCTCAACACTTGAGACTCTCATAACTATTTTAGCCACCTTCCTTTTATATTTTATATATATATACATATACACATGTATATGTATATATATATGTAGAAAGTTTATAGAAACTGATTTAATTATTTATTTAAAAAATTTATAAATTGTGTTCAAGATTGCTTTTCGGTCCAAAAGAGTATTCTGAGGAGTACTCTGTATTATTATTTTAATTAGAGTAGTTTTCAGTAAGAACAATCCATTGATTTTCCTCACTCTTTCTATGAGGAAACACCTGCTTATCTCCCAAGTCCATGCTTCATGGACATGTGGTATTTCTGAATCAGATTCATTTAGAATGCACCATGCAAGCATTTTCATACCAAGTTAAGTCATTTAGCTTTGTCTATTTGCCTTAAGTCTTGTAATGGAATCTATTAAAATTTTGTTGCCCAAATTTAAAATAAATACCCATGAGTCCATTCTGTTAAATAAATTGTTGAATAAACTAATGGAAGAGAAGAGACAAATTTCTGAAACAGAAAAATCCTAAATAATTTTGTTGCTACTCCACCCTCAAACAGAGAGTATAACTCCTCGATCCTGAAGTGTGTGCGGTACATAGTGTCTTCCTTCCAAAGTCTAAAGTATGGAAAAGAGTAACTTTACTGTAGAGAACTTGACAAACACTGTCTCAATCAGGTGATCAAGGCCAATATCAGCAAGTCATAAATTTCATTAATAGTGTGTACACTTGCTATGATAATATGATGTGATGGAAATGACACTTTACTTCTGGTCTCCCTTCATATCCAATAGTCTTATCATGAAAAAACCCACCAAATTCCAGTATTGAGGCATCTTACAAAATACCTAATCAGTTCCCTCAAAACTGTCAAGGTTATCAAAAATAAGGAGTGTCTGGAAAGTTGGCAAAGTCAAGAGAAGATGAAAGAGACATGGCAACTAAATGTAATGTGGTATCCTGGTTGGAATCCCAATACAGAAAAAGACATTAAGCAGAAACTAAGGAAATTTAAATTAACTGTGGACTTTAGTTAATAAAAATGGGTCAATATTTGTTCATTAAGTATTATAACAAATGTGTCATGCTAACACAAGATGTTAATAATAGCGGAAACTAAGTGTGGGACATATGGGAACTCTCTATACCATCTCCTTAAAATTGCTGTAAATCTAAGTTCTAAAAAAATATAGTCTTTTAAAAAGAAAAGATATGTAGTTGCTTATGTAGCTATATATTTGAACTGCAGTGGTTTTGTACCATTGCTGACAATAATTCACTAAATCTTCACCCCCCACCTCAGAAACAATCAGAATTACTGTACTTACCAGAGTTTTAGTAAAATTTTAATCAATACAAAATAATATTTAACAACATTAGTTCAGTGTCATTATAGGAAACAAGCAAGTTCACTTTTTCCAAGATGGCCAAATCCTTGTTTAAATCCTCTTGATAACTAAAAAAAAATATTTTCCAATGATTTTTACTACCAGACAAGCTTTATGGATGACCCCAGTTGGCTATTCTAATTTCTTCCCTAGAATATTCAGATGTACCTTTTAGAAAAACTAAAAATTCATCTGTCTTAAGGAGAAAACGACTCTGGGACCAAAAGACTTCTCCAATTCAGCTCAGAGGTGAAGTTCTGGGAAAGAAATGGAGTAAAATTTTTTAAACTGGAAATCAAAGTCTGCAAATATATGCTGGTATAGGCTAATAGGTTAAACAATATGTGCTTTCCAGTAAGGGGTCTCTGCTGCATATGTTTGGTGACCCACTTAGGATGATGGTGCCCCTTGTTGTTTTCAGTAAGTCACCTGTGTACCACTCTCAGCTGGCTAGAAGACCATGTCAAGATTCAATATCTGTGTGCCAGCCAGTCTCTAGTCTGAATTTTTGGCCCATACAGAAAACACTTATCATCATTTCACAAGCAGGAGAGAAGTTCCTGTCCCTCTTGTATCCAGCACTTTTCTGCTTTCTAGTGTACCTGTGTCTTTTCAGTTTTAAGAGTTTCCCTCATGACCCCTTTCAGAAATGCTTCTGGCACCCGCCAAAATATGTATGTGTGTGTGTGTGTGTGTGTGTGTGTGTGTTTGAAAATCTTTAGAAAAATTTCTTGGCCACTTATTATAAACCTTTCCAACTGAGAGGAATATAGGGGAGATGAGATACTCTACAGCATATTAGTTAAGGGAAGAGAAAGCAAAGTCCTTGTTTTTCTTGAAGGAGACTTAGACTCCGCAGTCTTTGTTATGGAGAAAGACAGTTATGAATCTGAGGAAGCCTTGACATTTTCGTTTGTGGAGCATAGTTTCATCTGAAAGCAATTAAGAAAGAAATAGGAAGAAAATTTTGATCCACTAGCATCTGGTATGATGGAGAAAATTTAAACTTATTGTGAGAAATTTTAAATATGGCCCTTGGGTCTATTACAAGGCCTTGATTTCCTTGACGGCTGCTGGCTAAAGCAGAGCACAGCATCTGGGTAGAGATCTCTGTATTACAAGGACGAGTTAAACAGGGCAACATCTCTAATAATAGTGACGTATTGCAACACTAAAATAGTGGGAACTAAAGGCTCTACAAAGTAACTGTGGCGCGAGACTTTTCTTTAAATCCCGGATTAAAGTAGCATAGTGTGTAACATTATGATTGTTTTACAATGAGTTATATTTTTCTTAGGTGGGAAAATTAAAACTACAGGGGATTTCAGAATAATATATGAGTAGCTTGATTTTGCCTCCAGCAACTCTCTCATTTAGCTCTAGAACCAGTAAAACATAAAACTCTCATAAGGCAATTACATCAAATTATCTAGGGTGTATACATATAATTCAGTCTTGTCAAAAATAGCAAAAAATCATAAATTTTATATATTTTATTTTGATTCCCTGTTTTCCTTGGTCTTTTCATTAATTGCGATTCAAAACATTATTTTGTTGACTTCTACTTTGTTAGTATCAAATTAACAAATGAGAATCTGAAAATCGTCTCTAAAAAACATTAATGCATTAATATGACCTTTAGAGCACAAAATTTGTCCAAAGACAAAAGCCCCCAGCAGAATAAAATAATTAAATATGTGTTTATTACTATTACATAGAAAACAAAATATTTATCTTTTTAGAATTATATCAAGGGAACTGAGGGAAATGAAAAATATTATGACTTTTAAGTGATATAATTCAAAATATTTTCTTCCAGTATTTCTTTGCTCACTAATATAAAAATATATGATTCTCTTAGTTCTTTTACATTTTCTTAAATAGTAGGACAACACACATGCCCAAAGTTAGTCAAAATTGTACAGTCTTACCCAGTAGAGTTCCATGTTTCCACAGAGTTTTTGTCTTTCTATTTATGCTCTGGTAATCACTAGTAATTATTGTACTTTCTCTTTCTATATTACAGTTGGTAGAATAAATCCCTGTGAACTTAAAAAGGCCAAGGATAAGTGACATTTAATATCAAAGAGCATCCTTCCTGAAAGTACATTGCATGATTTCAACAAATTATACTGCACTAAATATTTTTATTCTTTTATCTTAATCCAGTCCTGGAACAGAAATATGCATATATTATTTTTTAAAAGCAGGGACATACATCATTACTAGAAAACAAAAATTGTCTATATGGTCTTTGTAGTTAATAGTGTACAGCCTTGCACATTGCAAAAGTTGAAGATGGCAGTGGCATTTTCATTTAATATTGTTGCAATAGCCAGTCAACCATTAAATAAAAGTTTCTGAAATCCTGGTATCTCCCCTTATTCTTTTATTTTTAATTAAAGCTGCAAAGAATCATTGATTGAAATGTCTTTTATCCTCTTATTGCTTTAAAAAACTTTTTTTTAACCTCAGTCTTTTATACTCCTCCTTAATCATGAATGCAAATAAAATTCAAAGTGTAATCAGCAGCTGCTGAAAGAGAGCACTGAGCAAACTGGGTTGCCATGGTAACTGTGAAGTCAGTCCTTGACCAGACAAAGAATAATACCTGGTGTGTGTGTGTATGGTGTGTGTGTGTGTGTGCAGATGCTTAACAACAATTTACAAAGAAACACTGAAAATATGTCAAGGTTTTTTCCCCCAACTAAATTGTTCATTTTTAGATATTTAGGTTAAAGGTGAATGAATTCAACTATTGCATTAAATTAGAGGTTATTTCTCATTTGAGACTGGATAGTCCTATCTTGGATGAAACTACAGGTATGAAAATGGTACTATTAGACAAGAACTAAACATGGTAAATATTGAATGCCTTCATTTGCAAACAAATAAACAATTAACATAATTATTTGGCCTATTATTGCTGTCAATATTCTTGCCTTCATTTCTCCAACAGGTGTTGCAGCATTTTAATTTTTTTTTTTTCTCTAGGGAAAGAATTATCTCCTACTCTAAGCTGCTGGGGGAAAGTATTGTTAAGCTTTTTAAATGTTGAATATAAAGGTCATACCACTGAGGGATTTTCAGTTGTGAGTAAACACATTCAGAAAAAATAATGTTCCAAGTCACTCTTAATGCAGCAAATGTAGTTTTAAACTGACTGCCTCAATGTTTGAGTATGTTAATTTGGCATGAGTAATGGCCATTACTAGAAATAATATCATTAGACTCCAAACGTTAGAAGGACTTTATTAAAACTTATTAGTAAGTCTGTGTAAAAAATAAGGATAGTTGAATTTTGTGGCTTTAGATTTATTCTACATTGTCAATACCTTGGGGAAGAAACATATTCCTGATTAATAAGAAATGAAAGCAGTTGTCTTTGCTGGTGGAGAATCTGAATTTAAGTTTGGGACGCTTAGACCATATACCACTTGCCAAAGGCGTTGGGAAGTTTGTTTTATCTTTCCTCTCTATCCTCTTTGCCAACAGGCAAAGATGCTACCATTCTTTTTGTACATATCACCTCCTGCCTGGATGGTGCCTCTTTTTCATCAGGTGTGCTCTTCATCAACCCTCAGGATGGGTCATTGTGATTCTCTCAGCTTTACAGCTGAGAAAGCATAAGCATAGAAGGTTCAGTGACTTGTCTAAGATGACTGAACAAGTTAGTGACAGGGGAGAAATTAGAATTTACTTCTGAATGGAGTGACTTGGTGACTTTCAAAGAAAGTTTTACTTTTTTCCTGACTTGATAAATTTGGAATTAGTGTAGGGGTTGGCAAGAAAACTACCAAATGAAGTTAGTAGAATATAGAAAAATCATTGCTATCTTGTTGTAACTGAAAATGCTTCATTAAAACCATGTATTCTGCTTCAACTAACAAAGGAAGACAAAGATGTGGTTAGCAATTTATTTACCCTTTTATTCTGGGTTTTCTTTTAGCTATCTGTCCAGTTTTTCTTATCGTGGCATTATGCCATGTACTTTATTGTTACAACAGTCACTTTCCCTGATCTGTCTCAGGCAATCATTGCAAACTCATTTTTTTCTAATTGGTTCAGCTTGTCAATGGTATTGAAGATGGCAAAGAATTGTTTTTACCTAGAAAATAAACAGTATGTTTTATCAGAGTTTTAAAACCAATTATGCTTATTTTTAATGCCTTATTGTTTGTAGGATAGTTTAATCTCTTTGGAATTACATCATTATACTAAAAATATTTTTAAATATTTAAAATTATATTTATCATTGTATCTGCTTCATGAAGAGGGCAGCTGTTGATAGTTCACTTACTCTTTAATTGATATGTAATGCAACATAGAATGACATTTCTTTTAACATTCAAGTTGATATGATTCTGAACCCAATCTTCTGAATTACAGAAAGTCAGTTCTTCTCCTGGGCTGCTTCTTATCAGATGTTTCAAAGGAACTCCAGGACTGCTTCTTCGTTCTGAAGGGATTAGTCTCAGTTTCTATCCTGGAATGTTCTATCAGTCAGCCTAAGGATTTCTTTATTCTCCACTGTTGCTACAGTTAATCAGCACTGCATGGGGTCACTCACAAAATCCAGGGCTGTCTTAGCAGTGTGGAAAAATTGCTCATTAACCTTTACTCTTTCACTCCCTTACAGCAGTCAGTGTCTCTCATTGTTGGTTCAGAGGAAGTAATGAACCTCCCCTACATATTTCTACAGGTGGCACCACAAGCTCCTCCCACGGAACTGTTCAGTGAAGGCAGATTCCACAGCAATAGGCCTGTTGTATAGGATCTAATTGTTACCACCTTCCAACAGATTCTCAAGGATGATTGTAGCCATATTTTCTTAACATTTTTCTTCTTTTATATTGTACAGAACAAATTTTGGTAAATGACCTCAAATCTTTACCTGAAGGAGGCAGACTGTAACTCAACCGTTTCTTCAAAATTCTCTAAAGAAATGTTATCTGAAACAAACAGAAAACAAAAAATAAAGTATGGCTATTTATCACAGCTTTGAAAAAGAATAAAAAATAACTGATTTATAACATTCACAAAATTAAGATTAATCATGTGGTAGCAATAGGATTATAGGCAATTTTCTTTTGTTCCAAAATTTTCTGTAATATTATTAAATTATTGTACATCGTTTAAAGAAAAAAATAATAAAGCAACACGTGAGTTTAAGGGATTATTTTGTCTAGCTTAACATGTTAGGTAGAATAATAAACTTGCCATTCAAGAAAGTCGTTGTCTATTTATATATCTTTTCTGCCCAGCCTGACTTCTATTTTTTGATTTGTTGAGAAATTTGGTAAGTATAGAAAACTTCCCTATTCCAGGCCAAGAACAACAGACTTCAAGTTACCTCTTAGAGTTGAATAAAAAATGGCACTCTATATTTAAATTTTAACACACACCATATCACTTTTATTACATCATAATCTCTTTTATGCTTTAGTTGAGTCTTATTCAATATTAGCTAATTTTATCAATCATTAAGAGAGTGTTTTTGAAAAAAGAAAACGCATTGAATATGCAAATATAATTTATCATAGTCTATTGAAATCTAGAAGAGAAATCTAGTAAGAAATGAAATTGCCTTAAAAAATCAAAAGAAATAAAAAGTTTAAATTCCAAAATCATAGAAGAAAAAAAAACTTTGTTTTTATCTTAAAACCAGAACTTTCTAAAAGTTTTTTAATAGAATGATTTGACATTTTCTCCTTTGTTCTCTCATTTTTAGCCTCTTATACACACATTGAGACAAGTAGTATGTCTTTTATTTTTAACTTTTCAATATTTCTAAGAGTGTGGTTGGACATTATTTATTTTGTTAATTTCCTCTTTCTTAGGGTGTAATTGACATATAAAAATTGTAAGATATTTAAAGTATACATTGTAGTGATTGGATACACATATACACAGTGAAAGGATTTTTCTCATGTAGTTAAATAACACACTCATCTCACATATTTATCTTTTTTTTATGAGAACAGTTAAGTTCTACTCTCTTAGCAAATTACAGTTATACTACACAGTGTATAGTATAGTCATCCTATTTTACATTGATCCTTAGACTTTATCCATCATATAGCTGAAATTTTGTACCATTTTACCATCCTCTCTCCCTATTTCTCCCAACTCACAGCCCCTGACCACCACTTTTCTACTCTCTGTTTCTGTGAGTTTTGACTTTTTTTTTTTTTAAAGATTCTGCTTATAAGCAATACCATACAGTATTTGCCTTTCTCTGTCTAGCTTATTTCACTTAGCGTAATGTTCTCAAAGTCTATCCATGTTGTTACAAATGGCAGGATTTTCTTTTTCTCTTGATTAAATAATATTATATTGTATATGGTATATCTATATCTATATCTGTATCTATTTCCTCTATCCATCCACAGACAGACACTTGGGTTGTTTACATATCTTGGCTATTGTGAATAACGCTGCAATGAACATGGGAGTACAGATATCACTTCAGTATCATGTTTTCATTTCCTTTGAATAAACATACCCCAAAGTGGAATTGCTGGATCAAATGCTGGTTCTATTTCTAATTTTTTGAGGCACCTCCATACTGTTTTCCATACTGACTGCACCAATTTACATTCCTACCAAGAGTGCACAGGGTTTCCCTTTTCTCCACATTCTCCCCAACACATGTTATCTCTTGTAATTTTGATGACAGCTGTTCTAACAGGTATGAGGTGATATCTCATTGTGGCTTTGATTTGCATTTCTTTGATGATTAGTGATGTTGAACACCTTTTCATGTAGCTGTTGGTCATTTGTCTTCTTTAGAAAAATGTCTATTTAAATCCTCTTCCCCTTTCTTTAAATCAGATTGGTGCAGCCTCTGAACCAAGTCCTGGGGGTATAGCCACAGCAAGTCTTCATGAGCCAGTTAAGAGCTGTTTCTTTGTTACATTCTTACTGGCCTCATGGATGCAAGCTTCCTTGTCTTTCAGAGGTTGGTGTTTTGGGGGTTTGCCCCATACGTGGAAGTCTTAAAAGTCGGGTTGCCAGTTGTTGAGTTCAAACCCTTCACTCTTCAGGGAGAAGCCGGGAATTCTGATTGTATGTCACTGTGCCAGGTGTGGGATTTATGGCGCGAGTGTCTCAGCCTTTCCTACCCATTTCCACATGGCTATTTTCTTGTTTGCCTGGTATGTAGGAGTTGCTCAGCAAGTTCCTGGATTTCTTTCAGAGGGAATTGTTCCACGTGTAGCTGTAGATTTGGTGCACCCATGGGAGGGGTGGGCGCAGTTACCCTCTTTGTTGCCATGTTGGAATGAAATGCCCACTATGTCTCTGATTGTCACTTAATATTGGGATAATGTTCCTTGCTCTGTGTTATGATCCATGTAGCTAAAAACAGTTCGATATGACGTTCTTACGGTTCGATATGTTAATGGATTTTTAAAACTTATTTTATTTATTTATGGCTGTGTTGGGTCACCGTTTCTGCGCGAGGGCTCTCTCCAGTTGCGGTAAGTGGGGGCCACTCCTCATCGCGGTGCGCGGGCCTCTCACCGTCGCGGCCTCTCTTGTTGCGGAGCACAGGCTCCAGACGCGCAGGCTCAGTAGTTGTGGCTCACGGGCCCAGTTGCTCCGCGGCACGTGGGATCCTCCCAGACCAGGGCTCGAACCCGTGTCCCCCGCATTGGCAGGTGGACCCTCAACCACTGCGCCACCAGGGAAGCCCTGTTAATGGGTTTTGATATATACTTTAATACTTTATTTACATTTAAGATGTAGATTTATCATTGCTTTTTGTTTTTATTTTTTGGCTATTTCTGTGAAATAGAAGAAGAGTTTTGTGAACCATAGTCAAAAGAGTTACATGGAATCATAATACCTTTATCACACAAGGTTCTACCCCTCTCTCCATGGTCTTGCATTGCTGAGATTATTAGTGTTGATAAAACAGTTCTGGATTTTCCACACTATGATTTTCTATTCATAGGTCCTTCACTTACCCTCAGAATTGTAAGAAAAGCTTAGAAAAATTGATGATAAATTTGATACCTTACCCAATTTAAAACTTAGTATTTCTTGTACTTTTTTCCCCACACAGAAAAATATAATGCATTTGACTTAAAACAACTGACAGCCTTGAATGGTTCACTCTAAATTTTAAATAATTTCACTAAAAGAATTAAATTCTAAGTGTTATATTTGTCCAAGGGAGTTAATAAACAACAATCAAAGACTTTCTTTTGGGTAATAAAGTTTTAAGACTTTTTGATTTCAAAAGAAGATAAATGTCATACGTATTCACTGAAGTTTCTTGCTTGTGTTAGCTACAGGCTGCCCTTGTAACTCATTTGCAGTATAACCTCCTTTCAGGTAGGATCATGAAAGAGCCCCCTTTATGCTTCTCTCATCTACAACAGTCACCTTTTGAATTCACATTCTTAATTTACAACATGCTGCTTCTTTTAATCCTTTGCTGCTATAATGATGCCATCATCTTCTGAACTCATTAAGGTCCCACATAGGTTTATATGTGTTGCAATGATATCTTTATCTTTCAGAGCAGTTTGGAAACCTGCAGGGGTGTGGAATTACTACAGATGGACCGTTATGCAAAACTGAGTATATCAAGCCTTCCCCAAACTGAAAAGGGAAATTATTCTGGAATGTAAAAGAGACATATGTTCCAGCCAGAGATGTTGGTTTATGGAGGTCAGATCTGCACATTAATTGCTTTCTATTAACAGCTTAGAGGTGGCTGACCATAAGGACTTATTTATGACTTTAAGAGGTCTGAAAGAAGAAACGTGCTGGTAATTCACTTGATTATAAACCTTCTATTCTTGAAGGAGATAACACAGAGATCAGAATCAGCCAATGCTTGATTGAAATTGGAATATAAATGAAAGAAAATAGGTAATTATAATACTGAGCAGACTGGAAAACAAACCATCAAATCAAAGAGTAGCACATCCAAAGAAACCACTAATCCTGAATCATGATTTTCTAAATGGAATAATCTGATCTTTCAAAATAAACAATGAGAAAAGTGACCTAGATTCCACAACTCTCAATTTCTAAATACTCTTTCCAATTATAACTATCTTTTTTATTCTTAGTATATTATTCATTAAAAAGTTTATTTATTTTCAGAAGTTCTAACTTATAGGATTAACTGAATCGGGAACTGAAAAGTGGAAATGTCACCCATGACTAGTATATAGTTTACAATGGAGTATGAAGACTCAAGTATATAAACAGCTCAAAAGTAATTAGGGGAAATAATGGCAGGACGGAAAGAAGATTGGGTTTCATGGTGCCATACTAGTAGTCCTAGTAATAATTCATTAAGTAAGCCAATAATAAAACATTCTTTTTATTATCACTGACACATCCATTTTAACAAACATAGTACAGCAAGCAAAAAACACAGAATAGGTGTGCAAAGGAGCCCAGAGAGAAGAAATGTTCAACCTGACAAAAATTATATTTGTGTCTGTGTATTTGTCATTGACGTCTAACTTACTGGGCAAATTACTTTTCCAGGGTCAAATAAGGAAATTGTAAAGGAAGCACAGAATTACTGCCCTCAAATTTCCCATCTGTTGCCTAGCTACTGAATCTTTTTGTATTTGTAATAGCTTAAATTCAAGTATTCTATAGTGTAAAAATTAGAATCAGAGCATTTCTTTCTTTTAAATTCTGTGAGATAAAACACAAGTGTCTGCTACCAGGATTGATTTTTGTAATAGAAAGTTGTTCTGGGGTTAACATATTAGACATAATTTGTTAAATCCTAAAAAAAAAGATATTTTTTAGTTTTGTGAAATGTTGGTGGCAATATTAAGAATGTAAATAAAAACAAGAAGGAATTAAAGGAAGTTAGTTCTGTATAACTCAAGAAGACCTTGAGAAGATACCAAAGGACACTGGGAAAGTAAATACATATAGAAAGAAGTTTGTATGTGTGTGTATGTGTGTGTGTGTGTGTGTGTGAGAGAGAGAGAGAGAGAGAGAGAGAGAAACATCTCTGTGCATGCCTTATTTCTTTTACTAACCTTCTAGAAGGCTTCTTTCAGTCTCATTGACTAGAATTTTGTCAGTGAACTCCCATAGCTTCAGAGTAGTCTGGGAAGAAGAGTATCTGTTTTTTTTTTTATATCTCAAATGTGGAAGATGAGTAAGGAAGAAGAGTTGTTGGGAAGGCATCTTAGTGTCCAATGAACAGGATCTGCCATAAATCTTACCTGCATTTAACATAAATTTTACACTTCACCTATGCACAGAACTCACAAAGGATTGCTAGGCAAGGCCATTAAAGTTTACTTCTTGTCAGATAGGCATGTTCAGAGTTGAGTTTTATTCGATTCACTTTCTCCTCTATTTTTAGGAAATAAAATTACACTGAAAGTTGATGTGTATAGCCATGTCGTAAAATTCAGATTTTGCTGATTTTTTTTCTCTTTAATTTTGCATGTTCTACCTTCAGTTTTATTCTTTAGAGAATTCTCTCCCCAAAGAAAGAAGGTTGTTAGTGTGTTGCAGTGAAGCTACTGCATTGAACTGCCAGACAATGGGCTCTCAAATAAAGATTACGTGAAATTTTAAATTTAATAATATGAATAACTGAGTAAAAGCTAACAACAAAGCTAAGTTTAATGATCTCTTCTCAGGCCTATGTTTTCATAATCAGAAGCCAATTTTTTAAGCATTTGCTGACCATTGTTATGAATAAATTAGTAAGGACCATATCTACACTTCAAAGTAAAGTGGATACATTTTTTACACTTTTCTCAGCAATAACCTTCATGGGAATATTTTACATTAATTTTTTTCCTACTCGTTCACTATTCACTACTTTCCTACTCATTCAGCTTTAAAGTTGGTCAATGTCTATATTTGTCAATATTTGTTTTTATTTGGACTTAGAATAATTCAACTACTAAGATTTGCCAATAAAATCTTGCCTCTTTTTTTGAAGAGTAGTTCTTCAGATCTGTTGGATTTGGTAACCAGCAAGCTATCCGCTTTGTGTGCCATTACATTTGGCTCCACGGATTCAACCAACTGTGCATCAAAAATATTTGGGCGAAAAAAAAACCTCTAGAAAGTTCCAAAAAGCAAAACTTGAATTTGCTACAACTATTTACATTTACGTAGCATTTACATTGCATTTACAATGATTTACGTAACACTTACATTGTATTAGGTGTTATAAGTAACCTAGAGATGATTTCAAGTACCTGGTAGGATGACCGAACCAAGGCTTAATACCTAGCCTAATTGAAGCTTCAGCCTCCCTTAGAAGCGGAGCCTTAACCAGTCAGTCGGGAATTTGCTGGTCAACACCAATGAGGTAATCTGTCACTTAGGCCCTCTCCAACCCCCAAAGGAAGATGAAGTCATCTGCCACATAGACCCCTTTCTTCCCCCATAGGTAGGTCATGTAAGCCTGAAATAATCTTTTTTTTTTTTTTTTGATAACTTCCTTGTCCTACTATTAAAAACCTCTCCCTTTCTGTAGCCCTTTGGAGTTCCTCTCTACTCACTAGATGGGATGCTGCCAGATTCATGAATTGTTGAATAAAGCCAATTAGAGCTTTAAATTTTTTTTTTAAAGTATGTGGTAGGATGTACAGTAGGTTGGTTACATGCAAATACTACACCATTTTATATAAGGGACTTGAGCATTCGTGGATTTGGTATCTGCTAGGATCCTAGAACCAATCTCCTGAAGATACTGATCATATTGCTTAAATCATGATCCACGTTAGAATCTTGTTTAGTTTAAGAAAATAGAAAAGTTCCCTGAATCTCTCAACTTCTATATTGTACAAATTTTTCTTGCTAGTACATACTGAGTTTTCTTAAAGTCCATTGTATATGTACAGTTTAATACCTAAAATTATTTTAAAATATCCTAGTTAAAGGTATCTTTCATTTGGCTCATTTCAAATATGTGTTTTTCTTCATCCATGAATTTAATGCAAGGTTAATATATTAAAATAATTCTATTATAAAAGAGATTTCTAGTGCTCAGTTCACTTTGGTATCAGAATGTTAGCAGTGCTCATTGCAGCAAAAAAGGCAGTGTATTCAATCTGTCCTAACACCATATAATCATTTGTATTGCACTTAATCACACTGTAGAAAGACAGTCATCTTGCAAAATCTCACCAAAAAATACATTCTATCTCCAGAAACGCCAGGAGCTCTCTGTAATTTGAGCTTGCTAAGTGGCAAGTACATATAACGCAAATACATCAATCAGGTTAATGCAAGGAACACACTTCCATTTGGTAACATTTGAAATGCATGTCTGAGATGCAGAAACATAATTAAGGCAAATGAGTATAGCATGTTAATCTTCCAATCTAGGATAGAAAAAGTTTTGCAGATTTCTCCAACTTTTACTAATGATCGAAATGAAAGTCAAATTATCTGGACAAATGAGTTGTTTCATTTCAGACTAAGATGGGGTTGCTTAAATTAAGCACAATTCACATCTGGACTGGAGGCTCACTTGTCGTGCGTGTGTCGAGGAGGACGTCATGTGTAGGATATTGAACAGCATCTTTAGCATATTCTCTTGCTGCCGGGAACATCCCCCACATCCTGATGTTAAAAAGAAATGTCTACAGACACTGCCAGATGTCACCTGGCGTTCAGAGCTGCCCCTAGTTAAGAACCACTGGACTAATGGCTGAATCAAATTATTTCAATATTATGTTGTCCAGTTTGGACATTTGAATGTTATGCAACATGTTAAGAATAGTATTTTTTTGGTACTATGGATGTAGCAAATATTAGTTTGGTTAACATTTGTCTGTCAAGAAAAAGATAATTAAATACACATTTGTATGCCACATACAAAGATAAATGTTCTGTTACAAAGTTCTTAAACTTTCTTCATTCTGTTTTACAAATAAAATAATTTTAAAAGTATTTTTAATTTTTATTGGAGTAGAGTTGATTTACAATGTTGTGTTAGTTTCTGCTGTACAGCAAAGTGAATCAGTTATACATATAGCCACTCTTTTAGATTCTATTCCCATATTGGTCATTACGGAGTATTGAGTAGAGTTCCCTGTGCTATACAGTATGTTCTTATTACTTATTTATTTTATATATAGTAGTGTGAATGGATAAAGAAGATGCCATATATACAATGGAATATTACTCAGCCATAAAAAAGAATGAAATAACGCCATTTGAGGTGACATGGATGGACCTAGAGATTGTCATACTGAGTGAAGGAAGTCAGACAGAGAAAGACAAATATCATGTGATATCGCTTATATGTGGAATCTAAAAAATTGGTACAAATGAACCTATTTACAAAACAGAAATAGAATCACAGATGTAGAAAACAAATTTAGGTTACTAAGGGGTAAGTGGGGGAGGGATAAGTTGGTAGATTGGGATTGACATATACAGACTACTATAAAAACTATTCTTATAAGTGTGTTTCTAAACTATTTTCTTATCATTACAAAACAAAACAAGATCACTAATATATAAACCTGATACTTCTACCTATTATATTGATACCTCATTTTTTCAAATTATCTAGACGACTGCTATCTTTAATATTTTTCATGTAGAGTTCAAAGTGCCCACAAACTGGCACTTTGTAAGTAAACTTTTTTTAATTTACTCTTTTCTCAGAGATCTGTTTCTTTGTCTGCTTATGGTTTAAATTAAGACCAATAGGGAGTCTATGTTTAGCCAAAGCACAGCTAGATATTTTGATGGAGAGTTTGCTTTGGCATGAAATGCTGCTGTTTATTTGTAAACCTCTCTGTGTATGTAATTTGACAGAATTTTAGATTCCCCAGTTAATGAGGCTAGCAGCAGCCTCTATCCCCTGGGCCCAGTCAATTTGATACTGTCTCCGTGTAGGTTGTCATAGCTATGTTGACTTCATTTCCTGTACTGAGAAAATAAAAATCAGCTTCTTCAAGTTGTAGGAAATAAAATTTCTTACTTATCTTCCTCTGATTTCTCACACCCTTATAGAGAGTAGATTTCTGACTACTTGCTACATCTCTAGAGAGTAATGTGTTGAATAGATGAAAATATTAATCAGTATTTCTTTTTGAATGATCTATATATTTCAATAGATATATTTCTTTCCAAAAGTCACATATTTTCAGTGCTAGTATCAACCTCTCTCTATAAACATGATTATATAATGAAATGGAGCAGTATTTATGTTAACTTGATGACAATTGTAATTGCACGAGATCGTAAGTGCTGATCGGGTGAATCAGAGCAGGCAGGAAGGATTAGATCGTTGTAAGTTCTCAATATATGTTTGTTCAACAAACGTGTTTTTACCCATGCCATCGTTTTTTAAATGTCTTTAAGTTATTTTGTTTGTTCAAAAGTAAATTTACAGAATTTATAGAAGCCAGTTGGCTAGTTAATTGAATGCAAGTTTGAAGATTTAATTGTACAGTACCGACAGAGTGAAATGCCGTTTTAGAAATATTTATTTTAATGCTATGTGTTTGTCAGACTTCTCCTATTTTTGATGAAGTCTAACAAATATCTCAACATTTTAGGGGCTTACAACGAAAGCATTTTTCTCACTCAGGTCTGTGAGTTGACTGGAGGGGCTCCAATTCAGGCTGTATGTAAGGCTCTTTTTATGATGGATACAGGAAGCACCATAGACCAGGCCCAAAGCATAGCTACTAGCATTCCATTGACTTTGACAAGTCACATGGCCAAGCCCACATCAATGGGCAGGGAAATAAACTCTGGCAATTCCAGTGATGGAGGCTGCAACATCAGTGATAGGGATGTACAATTCTATTAAGGAAAAGAGTGAAGAATTGGGAACTGCTTGTACCACAAAGGACTGAATTGTCAAAGCAGACAGCCATCTCACAAGTATTACTCAACACCCACCCTTACTAATGATTGGCAAAGAATACAACCAAAAACTAGAGACAGATATAGGAGTCCTCTCTGGAATGGTCTCCCAACCTGTCAGATGCAACTTCTGAAAGTACCTTTTTCTACACTGGAACACAGTTTGGTGTCAAAGGAATAGGTAAGCACCCATGATTTGTATGGCTTCTTAGATACTTAGATATCACACTGAGGTAGAGAGACAATATGTTTTATTGATTTTAGATCTCTCTTTTCTAATATACACATTCAATGCTATAAATTTCCAAGCACTGCTTTCACTCCTTCTCACAAATTTTGGTAAGCTGTGTTTTTATTTTCTTTTAGCTCAAAGTATTTTTAAATTTCTCTTGAGATTTCTTCTTTGACCCAACTGTTCTTTAGAAGTGTGTTGTTTAATCTCCACATATTTGGGGATTTCCCAGTCATCTTCCTGTTATTGATTTCTAGTTTAATTCCACTGTGGTTTGAGAGCAAAATTGTATGATTTCTATTTTTTTAGATTTGTTAAGATTTGTTTCATGGTCCAGAATGTGGTCTATCTTGGTGAATGTTCCATGGGAGCTTGATCAGAATGTGTATTCTGCTCTTGTTATATGAAGTAGTCTACAGATGTCAATTATATCCAGTTGACTGATGGTGTTGTTGAGTTCAGCTATATTCTTACTGACTTTCTGTCTGCTCGATCTGTCCATTTCTGAGAGAGGGTGTTGAAGTCTACCACCGTGATAGTGTATTCATCTATTTCTCCGTGTAGTTCTGTCAGTTTTTGCCCCATGTAGTTTGGCGCTCTGTTGTTAGGTCCATACACAGTAAGGGTTGTTATGACTTCTTGGAGAATTGACCCCTTTATCATTATGTAATGCCCTTCTTATCCCTAAAACTTTCCTTACTTTGATGCCTGCTCTGTTCAAAGTTAATATAGCTATTCCTGCTTTCTTTTAATTAGTATTAGCATGGTATAATTTTCTCTAACCATTTACTTTTAATCTATATGACTTTATATTTAAAGTGAGTTTCTTGTATACAACATACAGTTGGGTTGTGCTTTTTGATACACTCTGACAGTCTCTATCTTTTAATTGGTAAATTTAGGCCATTCATATTCAAAGTGATTATTGATATAGTTGGGTTGATGTCTACCATATTTGTTACTGTTATCTGTTGTTACCCTTATTCTTTGTTCCAATTTTTGTCTTTCAGTCTTTCTCTGCTTTTTCTGGTTTTTGTGTGAGCATTCTATGTAATTCAGTTTTCTGTCTTTTCTTAGCAGATACGTTATATTTATTTTTTTACTTTTTTTCAGTGATTGCCCTAGATTTTACAATCCATTTACATCTAATCCAACTTCACTTTCAAATAGTACTATACCACTTCATGGGTAGTGTGAGTACCTTATAATACCAAAATAATCTTTATTCTTTCCCCCATCTCTGTATCATTAGGGTCATTAATTTCACTTATATATAAACAAATATACATATATATGTATACATATATGTATATATATAAAATATACATAAACATACATAATCAAATACTGTTATTATTATTTTGAAAAGAATAAGAAAAATAAAAAGTTTTGATTTTATTTTCACATGTTGCTTCTTTGATGCTTTTACTGTTCTTATATAGATCTGAGTTTCTGACCTCTGTTCTTTTATTTCTCTCTAAAGGACTTCTTTCATAATAAATCTTTTGGCAACAAATTTCCTCAATTTTTGATTGTCTGATAAAGTCTTTATTTACCTTTCACTTTTGAAAGATAATTTCTCACAGTACAGAATTCTAGGTTGGTGGGTTTTTTTCTCACAACACTTTAAATATTTCACTCTACTCTTTTCTGGAGGGCATGATTTCTGAGAAGTCAGATGTAATTCTTATCTTCGTTCCTCTATATGTAAGGTATTTTCACCCTCTGGCTTCTTTCAGAATTTTTTCTTTATTTTTTTGTAACTTAAAAATGATATGTCTGGTTGTAGTGTTTTGGGCATTTATCCTCTGGTGCTTTATGAGCTTTCTGGATCTGTGATTTAGTATTTGACATTAATTTGGGGAAATTCTCAGTCATTGTTTCGAATATTTCTTTTATTTCTTTCTCTTTCTTCCTCTTCTAGTACTCCCATTACACTTATGTTATACCATTTGTAGTTCCCCTACAGTCCTTGGATAGTCCATTCTCTTTTTGTTTGTTTTGTTCAGTTTTTGTTCTCTTTGCTTTTCGGTTTTTGAGAGTTCTATTGATACATTCTCTAGTTCAGGGATGTTTCCTCAGCCATGTCCAATCTACTAATAAGCACATCAAAGGCATCCTTCATTTTGGTTACAGTGTTTTTTAATCTCTAGCATTGCATTTTGGCTTTTTCTTAGGATTTCTGTCACTCTGCTTACATTGTCCATCTTTTTTTGCAAGCTATCTGCTTTATCCATTGGAGCCCTTAGCATACTAATCAGTAGTTTTAAATTCCTGGTCTGATGATGCTAACATACCTGCCATGTCTTATTCTGATGCTTGCTCTGTCTCTTCAATTTGCGTTTTTGCCTTCTTGTATGACTAGTAATTTTACCTTGATAACCAGACATGATATACTGGGTAAAAAGAACTGCTGTAAGTAGGCCTTTAGTAATGTGATGATGGTATAGGAGGAGGGGAAGCATTCTATAGTCCTATGATCAGGTATCCATCTTTTAGTGAACTTATATCTCTGCATTGTGAACTTCACAAGTGTTTCTCAGTTTTTCTCCCCACGAAAGTGGGAGAGGATGGCTAGAGCAGGCTGGAATTGGGTATTTCCCTTCCTCAGGTAAGTTAGGCAATGATAATACCCCGGAAAGTTAGGCTCTGGTCAGGTAGTATCCCCTAATGATAAGCCTTGTTAAGAGGAGCAGAGTGCTCTGGTATATTTCAAAATGGTTCCTTTTCTTGTCCCCCTGCCAAAACTCAAAAGGATTTTTCTCTGACATTTACTGCAGGAATGTGATCAAGCTCCTGGAAGCAAATCTCACAATACTGTGGCATCCCTCCCATGACTGGGACTCCTTGGAGTTTTTAACTCTCAAAGTTGTCTGCCATGACCCTCCAGCAATTCATCAATTACAATTCAGTTTAGTTTACTCAGACACTGGTTTCTGGTGGTTTCCCCTAGTGAATCCCTGCTCTGGTAAGCTGGTCAGCTGTGATGACCTATATTTGTCTGTCTTTCTCTCCACATTGGGGGCAGTGGTTTGCCCTGCTTCCTCCTATCTTATGGAACCAAGAAAGTTTGTTGGCTTTTCAGTCTCTTCAGTTTTTTACTCATTGTTAGGACATCATGGCAACCCCCAAGATACTTACATGCAGAACCAGAAACCAGAAGTCCAATAGTATTCTTTAATGCAGTTTTGGCTTATGGTCTTCTCATTTATATAATATCCAAATCTCATAAAATACATTCTATCTTTAATTTAGGAATGAGATTGGATAATATGTTCAATTAATGGTGGGAATTGAGGTGAGTGTTATTTTCTTTTCACACTTTATATTTACCAAAATTAAAGTAAGGGAAGGAGGAAGAAGAAAAGGAGAAATAATCTACCAATTATAGATGAAGTTATCCTTGGATCCATACACAGATCTAAAAAATATTATACATTTCTACTTCTTGTGTAATGTCTTTCTGGCTAGAAGCTGAAGATAACAGTTGATATATTCACCAAAGATCATTTCTTAACATAAATATGAGATGTTCTCCAATAGCTATACTCCTTCCAATGATGTGAACACAGTATAAACACAAATATCACATATCCTCTTTGACTGTAATTCCTCCTGATATTTTACTCATTGGTCTAATCCCTTCATTCATACTCTTCAGAAAATGCAACTAGAGTCTGTCAGGGTCACTTCAGGACTAAAAAGAGATGTCCATTACACATTTTTAAAAAATAAACCTTTAGGTGGTTTCAGACTCAATTCAGTACTTTTGTACTCTATCAAGGGAACAAAGGTAGACTTGATGCTATAAAAATATTTTCCCTATTCAGAAAAGGAAGCAGTTTCCATATCAGTGCTCATATTAGGAGAGTGGTTGTTTCTGACTTACATTATTTGCATCGAGGTCATCACTGTCTTTAAAAGAACAGATTAAAATTCTATGTATCTATCATGAAACAGGTTGCTGGAAAAGAGTTTATCCTAATACAACAGTATCCGTCATGTTGGATATGTTATTATTCAAAATGAGCAAGCCCCCAATTTATTGTACTAAGATAACTGCATTGTATTTTAAGGCTCTTATTTGTCAGCAGTGATATTCTGATATTCTCTTCACTTTTCTTGTAAGGCAGGAAAAATGGAAAAATAGTACAGTAAAATTCAACATATGAAAATCATTTGCAATTTGGAATTATGATGATCTCATTTACCTTTAATTAAAAGAGATTGAGGGACTTACCTGGTGGTCTAGTGGTTGGAATTCTGTGCTTCCACTGCAGGGGATGGGGGTCGGGGAACTGGGATCCCACATGCTGTGTGGCATGGCCAAATAAATTAAAAAAAAAAAAAAAAAGAGTTTGGCACCAAGAATGTATATGTTTTCACTCATATCTAATAATTAATATTATATACCAAGGATTCTGTTTCAGTGCACAATTTGATCCACTTTAGCCTAATCCTTAATGGATATTCCATAAGAAATTATGTGCAGAAGATACATACTTGATAACAATCGAGTTTTACAATAAACTTTAGTTTTACTCAGGGCAGCAAATCTGTAATTAATTCCTCCCAACTCTTTGTAAACAAATCTCATTTTCTACCCACTTAGGCATCCTAAACATTACTGTATTCAAATTTATAGAGTGAAACATAAGAAATGATCTTGAATGATGCTGAGGATATGGCTGTTGGTTTTCTGTGAGTTGTGAAAATTGCAGATGCTAGTGTTCATTTTTCTAAAACGTATTTTTCTGTTTGGGAGTAAATACAATTTCATTTTATACAGTTTTGCCTTTCTGAAACCAATGCATAACTATCAATTAATAGCTGCAATAATAGCTTACATTGTTCAAATATTATACTATTTCCAAACTTAATGCCTATAAGCATTAGTACACTCATTTTGCAGGTGAATAAACTGAGACTTGAAAATTTTATTTCAGAAATTACATATCAAAGCTGCCTTTATCCCTTTATAAAATGTTTATATAGAAGAATTGTATTTTATTCACCAAAGCCCATAGTACAGCTTCTTAATATATATTTGCTTAAATCAAATTGAATTGTCTTTTCTCAGTGTCCCATGGTATCAAAGGTTAAATAATATAAGTAGTATATATGTGTGTATATATAATATAGAGTATATATTATACATTTAAAATATTAAATACAACAGTATACAGTATATAAGAATATAATATAGCACTCTTATAATATTATAATACTACTTATTCATATATAAGTAGTATATATACTTCTTATATTTTTTCCATCACCACTTACAGAGAATAAAATCAAAAATAACATTTTTCTACATAATTCTCCTGTATGCATTTATTTTTCTGCTTTGAAATAGTAATGTAAGAATACAACCATAGTGCTTTGGGCTTTGGAAATAGAAGCTAATTTTATAATTTTATAAATTATAATGATAGAATTGTAATTTTAGAAATATAAGCTAATTTTATATCAGCATTCACTAACTCCTTAGGACATATACTAGTTAAATTCAAGAGCTCCAAGAACTATGGATTGTTATATTTCACTCTCAATGCCCAGCTGCATTTGTCTAAGCTGTTTCTTCCAAGTATAGTCTCCCTAATAAGCAAATACAAAGCCTGTATAGACTAGCTGGCCCTACATTGGGTTGATCAAGGTAGAACTTACCGCTGAGAATCACTATGTAAAGAATGGGTTTACCCAAATTTCCAGACCTTTTCCCCTGAACCAAAGATTGTTGTCCTTTACATCCAAAACTTGAAAAGAAATGAAGTCAACACCATATCCCATTTTCTACTGCATCCCAAGTTTTGGTGTGAGTCTTCTAAATACATTAGCATACATTTAAAGACATTTCACTTTAATGATTTAGTTTAGTTTGTTTTAATCTAGTGATCATTGTTCTTAAAATTTCTATGATGAATCAATGGAACAATAAGTTTATTCCAAGTTGATTTGCTACTTATTTCTATTATACATTTGGCAAATCATTGTGTTCTTCTTTTATAAATGGAAATGATGATCCCCTAAGCTAATTTAATGTTTAAAGAATGGTAATTGAATAAGATATAGATTATCACATATTTGCGTTTTTCAATACAAAGTTAAGAAAGAGGGAATATAGACCAAAAAAATGTGTTAAACTTTTTAAAAAGATTTTTTAAGATAATAGTAAATTTTATTTGCATTTTTCATTTAACTTATGGGTAGAGAAAGAATGCTATGAGTTCTAAGAATCCTAAGAGCTTCTAAACCTAGTTTTAAAATGACATAAACCAAGAGATTATATTTAAAGGAAGATGTCATTTAAATTCTGATAAAAAACAACTAGTCACTGTGGGTCATTGACATTAGTTTCTTTTCAGCATAATTATACTGTCTTAGCAAGATGTTTCAGGGACATACGCATTTTGTACAAGTTTATTTACTCACAATGAGAGAACATTTCAAGCTGATAACTTTAATTATTTTAGCTGATTCCTATGATTGTATTCATGGAAGGGCCAAAAGAGGTGACTGTCTGTGGGTAATCACTACCAGTCATAACTTATGTGTAGCTCTAAGGCATGCCCAGCTTGGAAAACTAGTTTGATCTCCATCAGAAAATTCTAGTATAAGAAACCACGTAAGAAATTTAGGATGGGAACATTTCCAGAATAGTTAAAAAACTAAAATTCAGAACTATAGCTTGAGATGCAAGAAGGAATTTTCATGGAATTTATAATATTCTTGAATTATAATATTCAAACACTGCTTTGCACGTAATAGGAATCCAGTAGTCATTTGCTGCATGGATAGTGACTTGAAATTTTCTCTACTACCTTCATTTTCCTTTGTTTTTTAAGCTCCTGTCTAGCTATATCCTATCTGCCCTTCCTAATAGACTAGTTTATAGCATCCCTTCCTGAAGTCTAGTCTGTTAAAAATTCAAATTTAAAACCATTGTCTAACTTTTACTGAACACTCACTGTGTATCAGGCACTGCCCTAAAATGTATTAACTAATTTAATTCTTACTAGTATATATTGATATCATTTCCACTTTAGTGTTATAAGACCCTTACAGGTTAAATAACTTCCCTGAAGTCTTAGAGATGAAAAGCACAGGTCCTGGAATGAAAACCCAGGCACTCTAGTTTCAGAGCACACATGTAACCAGTGCATTTGAGTTTAGATTTTATTCTGCCCTAAATATCTTTGAAATGGTATTTATGCTATCTCTGTATTATACATTCCATAGAAAATCAGCATGTACTGGTACCAAGATATATGGAGAAGAGCAACATAGTGACTTGACTACATTTGTTTCTTCTCATTACTATGAAACCTTTACTCAGTAAACAGGCCATTATTTGAAGAGGATGAGAGTGATTACTATTGCTATTCCTGGGTAAACACGTGCCTGGAAAAATCATTACCTAATCAGCAGTTCTCTCTGCCTGACACATACGTGACTACTCCTTCATGGCATTTACAATTCCTAGTACTCTAAAATTTCTCCTCTTAGGCTAACACTTTGACAAACCACTCTGATTGCTGCACTATAAGTTGAACTATTCTCAGTGAGGTTGCCCAGGAGTCTAGAGATGGTATACATGTTTTGAAATTAGAGTTCTGTTGCCTCTTGAATTATCTCTTTTGCCATATTACTTATGAATCTTCAAATAAGAGGAAGATTGTGTCACAGTGGTCTGGTATTGCTTTTCCCAAAGGAAAAAAAAGCTCATTATTTAGATCTTTCCTCCCTCCACATTCCAGGAAACCATTCTCCTGCTTCCTCAGTTATCAAGATCAAACTCTCCTTCAAGATCCATCTTATTTTTGGTTCATCAAGTATTTAAGCATGAACTCTGTGCTAATAAAAAAATGAATAAGAACATGGTACCCTTTTATGGGACTTAAGAGTTATTTTTCTTCTTTAGCAAAAAAATTAACCAACTAGTTCAGGCAAAATTGATGCAACTCATAATAAAATGTGTGGCCTATTTGAACCAAAACAATATTTGCACACGTAGTTATATGCTTTCTTTTATTTATTTTTCTTAACGTTTTTATTGGAGTATAATTGCTTTACAATGGTGTGTTAGTTTCTGCTCTATAACAAAGTGAATCAGTTATATATATACATATATCCCTATATCTCTTCCCTCTTGCATCTCCCTCCCTCCCATCCTCCCTATCCCACCCTTCTAGCTGGTCACAAAGCACTGAGCTGATCTCACTGTGCTATGTGACTGCTTCCCAATAGCTATCTATTCCACATTTGGTAGTGTATATATGTCCATATATACACTACCACTCTCTCACTTTGTCCCAGCTTACCCATCCCCCTCCCCATGTCCTCAAGTCCATTCTCTAGTAGGTCTGCATGTTTATTTCCATCTTGCCCCTAGGTTCTTCATGACCATTTTTTTTTTTTTTTTTTTAGATTCCAGATATATGTGTTAGCATATGGTATTTGTTTTTCTCTTTCTTACTTACTTCACTCTGTATGACAGGATTTAGGTCCATCCACCTCACTACAAATAACACAATTTCATTTATTTTTATAGCTGAGTAATATTCCATTGTATATATGTGCACATCTTCTTTATCCATTCATCTGTTGATGGACACTTAGGTTGCTTCCATATCCTGGTTATTGTAAATAGAGCTGCAATGAACATTGTGGTACATGACTCTTTTTGAATTATGGTTTTCTCAGGGTATATGTCCAGTAGTGGGATTGCTGAGTTATATGGTAATTCCATTTTTAGTTTTTTAAGGAACCTCCATACTGTTCACCATAGTGGCTGTATCAATTTACATTCCCACCAACAGTGTATGAGGGTTCCCTTTTCTCCACAAACTCTCCAGCATTTATTGTTTGTAGATTTTTTGATGATGGCCATTCTAACCAGTGTGAGATGATATCGCATTGTAGTTTTGATTTGCATTCCTCTAATGATTAATGATGTTGAGCATTCTTTCATGTGTTTGTTGGCAATCTGCTTATCTTCTTTGGAGAAATGTCTAGTTAGGTCTTCTGCCCATTTTTGGATTGGGTTGTTTGTTTTTTTGATATTGAGCTGCATGAGCTGCTTATAAATTTTGGAGATTAATCCTTTGTCAGTTGCTTCATTTGCAAATAATTTCTCCCATTCTGGGGGTTGTCTTTTCATCTTGTTTATGGTTTCCTTTGCTGTGCAAAAGCTTTTAAGTTTCATTAGGTCCCATTTGTTTATTTGTGTTTATATTTCCATTTCTCTAGGAGGTGGGTCAAAAAGGATCTTGCTGTGATTTATGTCATAGAGTGTTCTGCCTATGTTTTCCTCTAAGAGTTTGATAGTGTCTGGCCTTACATTTAGGTCTTTAATCCATTTTGAGTTTATTTTTGTGTATGGTGTTAGGGAGTGTTCTAATTTCATTCCTTTACATGTAGCTGTCCAGTTTTTCCAGCACCACTTATTGAAGAGGCTGTCTTTTCTTCATTGTATATTCTTGCCTCCTTTATCAAAGATAAGGTAACCATATGTGTGTGGGTTTATCTCTGGGCTTTCTATCCTGTTCCATTGATCTATATTTCTGTTTTGGTGCCAGTACCATACTGTCTTGATTACTGTAGCTTTGTAGTATAACCTGAAGTCAGAGAGCCTGATTCCTCCAGCTCGGTTTTTCTTTCTCAAGATTGCTTTGGCTATTCGGGGTCTTTTGTGTTTCCATCCAAATTGTGAAATTTTTTGTTCTAGTTCTGTGAAAAATGCAAGTGGTAGTTTGATAGGGATTGCATTGAATCTGTAGATTGCTTTGGGTAGTAGAGTCATTTTCACAATGTTGATTCTTCCAATCCAAGAACATGATATATCTGCATCCATTTGTATCATCTTTAATTTCTTTCATCAGTGTCTTATAATTT
Organism: Eubalaena glacialis; assembly: GCF_028564815.1. Taxonomy (NCBI): domain Eukaryota; kingdom Metazoa; phylum Chordata; class Mammalia; order Artiodactyla; family Balaenidae; genus Eubalaena; species Eubalaena glacialis. Next base: position 142,445,668 of record NC_083720.1, on the reverse strand, counting down.
TCTGCATACAGGTGTTTTGTCTCCTTAGGTAGGTTTATTCCTAGGTATTTTATTCTTTTTGTTGCAATGGTAAATGGGAGTGTTTTCTTAATTTCACTTTAAGATTTTTCATCATTAGTGTATAGGAAAGCAAGACATTTCTGTGCATTAATTTTGTATCCTGCTACTTTACCAAATACATTGATTAGCTCTAGTAGTTTTCTGGTAGCATCTTTAGGATTCTCTATGTATAGTATCATGTCATCTGCAAACAGTGACAACTTTACTTCTTCTTTTCCAATTTGGATTCCTTTTATTTCTTTTTCTTCTCTGACTGCTGTGGCTACAACTTCCAAAACTATGTTGAATAATAGTGGTGAGAGTGTGCAACCTTGTCTTGTTCCTGATCTTAGTGGAAATGATTTCAGTTTTCCACCACTGAGGACAATGATGGCTGTGGGTTTGTCTTATATGGCCTTTATTACATTGAGGTAAATTCCCTCTTTGCCTACTTTCTGGAGGGTTTTTTTTTAATCATAAATGGGTATTGAATTTTGTTGAAAGCTTTCTCTGCATCTATTGAGATGATCACATGGTTTTTCTCCTTCAATTTGTTAATATGGTGTATTACATTGATTGATCTGCGTATATTGAAGAATCCTTGCGTTTCTGGGATAAACCCCACTTGATCATGGTGTATGATCCTTTTAATGTGCTGGTGGATTCTGTTTACTAGTATTTTGTTGAGGATTTTTGCATCTATGTTCATCAGTAGTATTAGACTGTAGTTTTATTTCTTTGTGACATCTTTGTCTGGTTTTGGTATCAGGGTGATGGTGGCCTCGTAGAATGAGTTTGGGAGTGTTCCTCCCTCTACTATATTTTGGAAGAGTTTGAGAAGGATAGGTGTTAACTCTTCTCTAAATGTTTGATAGAATTTGCCTGTGAAGCCATCTAGTCCTGGGCTTTTGTTTGTTGGAAGATTTTTAATCACAGTTTCAATTTCAGTGCTGTGATTGGTCTCTTCACATTTTCTACTTCTTCTTGGTTCAGTCTCGGAACATTGTGCATTTCTAAGAATTTGTCCATTTCTTCCAGGTTGTCCATTTTATTGGCATATAGTTGCTTGTAGAAATCTCTCATGATCCTTTGTATTTCTGCAGTGTCAGTTGTTACTTCCCCTTTTCGTTTCTAATTCTATTGATTTGAGCTTCTCCCTTTCTTTCTTGATGAGTCTGGCTAATGGTTTATCAAATTTGTTTATCTTCTCAAAGAACCAGGTTTTAGTTTGATTGATCTTTGTTATCGTTTACTTCATTTCTTTTTCATTTATTTCTGATCTCATCTTTATGATTTATTTCCTTCTGCTAAATTTGGGTATTTTTGTTCTCTTTCTCTAATTGCTTTAGGTGTACGTTTAGGTTATTTATTTGAGATGATTCTTGTTTCTTAAGGTACGATTGTATTGCTATAAATTTCCCTCTTGAAACTGCTTTTGCTGCATCCCATAGGTTTTGGGTCATCGTGTTTTCATTGTCATTTATTTCTAGGTATTTTTTGATTTCCTCTTTGATTTCTTCAGTGATCTCTTGGTTATTAAGTAGTGTATTGTTTAGTAGCCATGTGTTTGTATTTTTTCCTGTAATTGATATCTAGTCTCATAGCGTTGTGGTCAGAAAAGATACTTGATATGATTTCAATTTTCTTAAAATTAGCAAGGCTTGACTTGTGACCCAAGATATGATCTCTCCTGGAGAATGTTCCATGAGCACTTGAGAAGAAAGTGTATTCTTTTGTTTTTGAATGAAATGTCCTATAAATATCAATTAAGTCCATCTTGTTTAATGTATCATTTAAAGCTTGTGTTTCCTTATTTATTTTCATTTTGGATGATCTGTCCATTGGTGAAAGTGGGGTGTTAAAGTCCCCTACTATGATTGTGTTACTGTCGATTTCCCCTTTTATGGCTGTTAGTATTTGCCTTATGTATTGAGGTGCTCCTATGTTGGGTGCATAAATATTTACAATTGTTATATCTTCTTCTTGGTTTGATCCCTTCATCATTATGTAGTGTCCTTCTTTGTCTCTTGTGGTAGTCTTTTTTTTTAAAGTCTATTTTTTCTGATATGAGAATTGCTACTCCAGCTTTCTTTTGATTTCCATTTTCATGGAATATCTTTTTCCAACCCCTCACTTTCAGTCTGTATGTGTCTCTAGGTCTGAAGTGGGTGTCTTGTAGACAGCATATATATGGGTCTTGTTTTTGTGTCCAGTCAGCCAGTCTATGTCTTTTGGTTGGAGCATTTAATCCATTTACATTTAAGGTAATTATCGATATGTATGTTCTTATTACCATTTTCTTAATTGTTTTGGGTTTGTTATTGTAGGTCTTTTCCTTCTCTTATGTTTCCTGCCTAGATAAGTTCCTTTAGCATTTGTTGTAAAGCTGGTTTGGTTGTGCTGAATTCTCTTAGCTTTTGCTTGTCTGTAAAGGTTTTAATTTCTCCATCAAATCTGAATGAGATCCTTGCTGGATAGAGTAATCTTGACTGTAGGTTCTTCCCTTTCATCACTTTAAATATGTCCTGCCACTCCCTTCTGGTTTGCAGAGTTTCTGCTGAAAGATCAGCTGTTAACCTTATGGGGAATCCCTTGTATGTTATTTGTTGTTTTTCACTTTCTGTTTTTAATAATTTTTCTTTGTATTTAATTTTTGATAGTTTGATTAATATGTGTCTTAGCGTGTTTCTCCTTGATTTATCCTGTATGGAACTCTCTGTGCTTCCTGGACTTGACTGACTATTTCCTTACCCATATTAGGAAAGTTTTCAACTATAATCTCTTCAAATATTTTCTCAGACCCTTTCTTTTTCTCTTCTTCTTCTGGGATGCCTATAATTCGAATGTTGGTGTATTTAATATTGTCCCAGAAGTCTCTGAGACTGTCCTCAATTCTTTTCATTCTTTTTTCTTTATTCTGCTCTGCAGTAGTTATTTCCACTATTTTATCTTCCAGGTCACTTATCCATTCTTCTGCCTCAGTTATTCTGCTATTGATCCCTTCTAGAGAATTTTTAATTTCATTTATTGTGTTGTTCATGATTGTTTGTTTGCTCTTTACTTCTTCTAGGTCCTTGTTAAACGTTTCTTGTATTTTCTCCATTCTATTTCCAAGATTTTGGATTGTCTTTGCTGTCATTATTCTGAATTCTTTTTCAGGTAGACTGCCTATTTCCTCTTCATTTGTTAGGTCTGATGGGTTTTTACCTTGCTCCTTCATCTGCTGTGTGTTTCTTTGTCTTCTCATTTTGCTTATCTTACTGTGTTTGGGGTTTCCTTTTCTCAGGCTGCTGGTTCGTAGTTTCCGTTGTTTTTGGTGTCTGCCCCCAGTGACTAAGGTTGCTTCAGTGGGTTGTGTCAGCTTCCTGGTAGAGGGGACTAGTGCCTGTGTTCTGGTGGATGAGGCTGGATCTTGCCTTTCTGGTGGGCAGGTCCACATCTGGTAGTGTGTTTTGGGGTGTTTGTGACCTTATTATGATTTTAGACAGCCTCTCCACTAATGGGTGGGGTTCTGTTCCTGTCTTGCTAGTTGTTTGGCATAGGGTGTCCAGCACTGTAGCTTGCTGGTCGTTGAGTGGAGCTGGGTCTTGGCGTTGAGATGGAGATCTCTGGGATATTATCGTCATTTGATATTACGTGGATCTGGGAGGTCTCTGGTGGACCAATGTCCTGAACTTGGCTCTCCCACCTCAGAGGCACAGCCCTAATGCGTGACTGGAGCACCAAGAGTGTGTCATCCACGTGGCTCAGAATAAAAGGGAGAAGAAAAGAAAAAAAGAAAGAGAAAGATAAAATAAAATAATATAAAGTAAAATAAAATTAAAAAGGTATTAGAATAAAAAACAAAAAGTCATTATTAGAAAAAGTTTTTTAAGTGATTACTATATGGTTTCTTTTAAATTAACATCTTGCCTACAGTTGATTAATATTGGGTGGCTTAGACTATTTAAGACAACCATAAGCTTCTAAAGAGTGTGGACGTGTTGTATTACACTGCTTTTGTATTCCTTTGGGCATGTCCTTAATAGGTGACTGAATCACTGATTATAGATCTTCCTCTCTAAGTAATTATAATCTTTAGTAATCTGTTACCTCAAACTATACTTCAGGTTCCTTCAAGTAAAAGAGTATAGTCATGTGAATAAGGGTGATACAAATTATAGTACTGTATTACTTTGCTGTTAGAAAAGGACTTTCACATACGTGTTTTCATTTGTGATTAACAAAAGCTGTATGAGGCAAATTGGGTATAATGATCACCATTTGCTTTATAGGTATTTCTGATGGTAAAAAGATATTTTAAAAAAATGGCTTTGAAATGAAATCTCTAACATTATGGGAAATATCATTATATTATTACCAATGTGGATAAAACATTTGTTTGCAGTTGGAGCCCCGAAGTCTCATTAAAACAATCTCCCTGGATATCATTTGTGGGAATAGTTCAGGGTGGTATGACAGAGAAGGTGCTGTGAAGTATAAAACACTGCAGTGTTTCATGGAACGACATAGGAAAGCTACTCTCATCATAAGAAATGGTATTTCTAGATGTTTCCTCTTTGATATAAATCCAAATGAATCCTAATTTCTTAGTCTGTTTTGTCTCTGAAAAATGGAAAATTGTCTGTAATCACAATATTATGTTAGAACATTTCCTTTTCTCCTTTTTTCCTGGGGGGACAGGGGGAAGAGGGAAGAGAAGGTGTTAAATTTAGTGCTGTGTCTCTATGTATATATGTTAGACACATTCAGAAGAAAATGGTTCTGTTACAAATAGATAAACCTTTCTTTGAAAGAGTCGTAAACCCTTACACAGTGGAAAAAATTTTTTTAATGCCGGGGCAGTTAAACAGGCATATATAAATAAAAGCCATTATACTCTTGTCATTTTAAGGTTGCAAGAGTATTCTGGTTTACAAAAGCACCCAACCCCAACATGGAAACAGGAAAATAAACATGGCCTTAAAATGAATCAAAACAGAGGTATGTAAAGCCAACTTTAAGAAACAGAAAACCATTTTCTATTTCTAGGTCAAAATGCAACCAATTAAGTTAGAATGTGCCGACTAGAGGGAAGATTGATCATTAATAGAAGCAAGGAGAGAGAGAAATGTTGGTGTGATGTCTCCTGGGAAACCATCTAGTCTAATCACCACCTTTAATGCATAAAGAAACTGAAACCCAGAAAGAAAAAGTGATTCTTGTCCAAGGCCGATCACTGATTCACATTTGAACCAGAACTAAAAATCAGGATTCTTCACATACACCCTAGGTCTCTAAATTATAGAGCCAACACATTTCCCCTCTCTGAAAGCAAAAGTTGCTAGGCAATAGCAGAAATACAGCAGGCTGGGCTTCCCTGGTGGTGCAGTGGTTAAGAATCTGCCTGCCAATGCAGGGGACACGGGTTCTAGCCCTGGTCCAGGAAGATCCCATGTGCTGCGGAGCAACTAAGCCTGTGCACCACAACTACTGAGCCTGCACTCTAGAGCCCGTGAGCCACAACTACTGAACCCACGTGCCAAAACTACTGAAGCCCCTGCGCCTAGAGCCCGTGCTCCACAAGAAAAGCCACCGCAATGAGAAGCCTGCACACTGCAACAAAAAGTAGCCCCCGCTTGCCACAACTAGAGAAAGCCCGTGCACAGCAATGAAGACCCAACACAGCCAAAAATAAATAAATAAAATGAATAATAATAAAAAAAAGAAAGAAATACAGGAGGCTTATTTGGTTGTTTTTGTTGTTGTTGTTATTTTCTCATGCTGGTATCAATGATTAGGAAGATTGTCATGCCAGCCTAGTGTTTTGATTTTGTATCTTCCCTTGGAAGAAACATTATCTTTGTGTGTTTAAGTGACTTGCACGTAAAAATTAGCATCAAAAATTTAAATACAGGCCTTTTCAATAACTTGCACAGTGCTGCTTAAAAAAAAAACAAAAAAAAAAACAGAACAAAAAAAACTTATAAAAGAGGCCATATGACTTAGTGAAAAGCTGTCTTTTGAAAAAGTTGCCACACATTTTACTCCATGCTTTTCAGGAATTATCTCCTTTCACTTCATAATTGCTGCTAGCAGTGGCCAAGCTAACTATTAAATAGTGTTTTTGACCTTATGAACTGTTTCATAGTTCTGTAAAGTACATAGACATTTTTTCCCCAGGAATAGAAATGCTTCTGATACTATGTTGAAAGGCATTATTAGTGAAATTAGAATATGATAACAAACTGCAGATGGTAAAAGATTACTTCCTGGCAGAGAATAAATCCAAGTGCATTTTATGCTAAGTGACATGTGATTATCCATAAATTGTAATAGTGGTGATAGATTCACAAATGGATAAATGTGATCTGGCTGCTGTTGCCAAATATATGTCTGAATCAGATCAAGATAAAATCACATATTAAAGATTGAGAAGAAAATTAAAATAGTTTTGCAATTAATTGGAATATATTACATTAGAAAATTATGAATTTTCATATTTGCTACAATAAAGCATACAAGTAGCCATTTTAGTTCACTTAAAAACCATAGGTTCTGTTTAGTTGAAAATCATCTGAAACATACACATTATTAAAATATTATTTTAATGAAATTAAATTTTTAAATGAATGTTTGTAGACTAAAGAGGTAACAGACTGTATTTGATGTATTGCTGCTACAAAAGCATCCATGGAGAATATTGTTTTTAAAGACATATTAAATGTTCTAATCTATTACATATTATATTGTAGTCATACTTTTAAGAAATATTCACTGAGGTAAATATTTACTGAGGTCCCCTATATGCCAAGAACATCTGAGTAAAAAAAAAAAAAAAAAGCACAGCATCTCTGCTTTCATTGAACTTATTTATGCTAGTCCTATTACAAAGGAATATTGATGTTTCTAAATAGTGCATGTAGGGAATGCTAAACAAAACCTTTGTTATGAAGGACAGTTTCTTCTCACTTTTCCCCTGCTACTTTGGTCAACTCCATTTAGAATTCTTCTTTATCAGCAAGAGTAGACTGTTTCTGTGAAACAGGCAGACTTTGAGTAACATTGATGTGCTACAAAGGCTAAAAGTGGTAGTGTAATTTGTAACGTAAGTAAGCTACCTTATTTTGTATCCACTTTGGAGATCAGACTGCAACTATACCGTTCATTCAATTATTCATTCATTTAATTCATTCATGCAATTCATTCAATGCCTATGTAGACTAATCTTTGTTCTAGGTTTTGTGCAAAGGAGACAAAGCTCCTGCTCTGATGTAGCTTATATCTTCTTGGGAAGAAAGAGTGAAAATATAGAAACAAATAGGTATGCAGTAAGATGATGATAAATGTTAAGGAAAAATTAGAGTCATGAGATAGAGAGTAACAGGGATGCTATTGAAAGAGAGGCTGCAATAGCATAGGCTTAGCATGAGGGAATAAGATGAAAGAATATGTGAGTAAAAAGCACCCAGGCAAAAGAAACAGAGAGAAAAGAGGCTGCACTGAAGAGCAAAAAGCCCTGTGTGGCTAAAGTAGAAGGAGCAAGTCTGAATGTAATAGGGTTAGGTTCAGAGTTGTGACCAGGAGTGAGCTTATACAGGACCTAGGGGCCTTATAAGAAAGTTCCCTGAAGAGGAGTAATTTTTTTTTTTTATTCATACAATTAGTGTGCCTGAATGTCATTGCTGTCAAGGAATAAAATATTAGTAAAAGAAATAAAATTATTCCTAGTGATAGTCAAAGCAGTGCACTCTTTCTAATCCTTAAACTCTGTCTAAATGTAATTAACAAACTATGATTGAATTTACAAGATTCTAGGAACTGGGTTTCAAACAAACATTGGAGAAGACAGTGTCTAATCCAGGAGACTGGCACACAAGTAGGTAATTACCCCAGGTGTTGGAACTGTCAGACAGAAACAACAAAAATAACTGCACTTAATATGCGAGCAGGAAAGGTGAATAACATAAATGAATAATAGGGGAAATTTAGCAGAAAAAGTTTAGACTAAAGCAGTACATTAAAAAAAAAATGTAAAGGACTAAATACCTATATTAGAACAAAAGAAAGGTCTAAAATTTGTGATCACAGATTCTACCCTAGAAAAAGAAGAGCAAACTAAACTCAAATTAAGCAGAAAAAAAGGAAATTATAAATATCAGAATGGAAATCAATGATATAGAAAACAACAGCAAAAAAGCAACAGAGAAAAATCAACAAAACCAAAAGCTATTTAAGAAAATTAATAAAAGTAATAGTCCTCAACCAGTCCCTCCCATCAGGAAACTTGCACAAGCCTCTTAGATAGCCTAATCCACCAGAGGGCAGACAGCAAAAGCAAGAAGAACTACAATCCTGCAGCCTGTGGAACACAAACCACATTCACAGAAAGATAGACAAGATGAAAAGGCAGAGGGCTATGTACCAGATGAAGGAGCAAGATAAAACCCCAGAAAAACAACTAAATGAAGTGGAGATAGGGAACCTTCCAGAAAAAGAATTCAGATTAATGATAGTGAAGATGATCCAGGACCTCGGAAAAAGAATGGAGACAAAGATCGAGAAGATGCAAGAAATGTTTAACAAAGACTTCGAAGAATTAAAGAACAAACAGAGATGAACAATACAATAACTGAAATGAAAACTACACTAGAAGGATTCAAGAGTAGAATAACTGAGGCAGAAGAACGGATAAGTGACCTGGAAGACAGAATGGTGGAATTCACTGCTGCAGAACAGAATAAAGAAAAAAGAATGAAAAGAAATGAAGACAGCTTAAGAGACCCCTGGGACAACATTAAATGTAACAACATTCACATTATAGGGGTCCCAGAAGGAGAAGAGAGAGAGAAAGGACCTGAGAAAATATTTGAAGAGATTATAGTGGAAAACTTCCCTAACATGGGAAAGGAAATAGCCACCCAAGTCCAAGAAGCGCAGAGAGTCCCATTCAGTATAAACTCAAGGAGAAACACACCGAGACACATAATAACCAAATTGGCAAAAATTAAAGGCAAAGAAAAATTATTGAAAGCAGCAAAGAAAAAACAACAAATAACATACAAGGGAACTCCCATAAGATTAACAGCTGATTTCTCAGCAGAAACTCTACAAGCCAGAAGGGAGTGGCATGACATATTTAAAGTGATGAAAGGGAAGAACCTACAGTCAAAATTACTCTACCCAGCAAGGATCTCATTCAGATTCGATGGAGAAATCAAAAGCTTTACAGACAGGCAAAAGCTAAGAGAATTCAACACCACCAAACCAGCTCTACATCAAATGATAAAGGAACCTCTCTAAGTGGGAAACACAAGAGAAGAAAAGTACCTTCAAAAACAAACCCAAAACAATTAAGAAAATGGTAATAGGAACATACATATTGATAATTACCTTAAATATGACTGGATTAATTGCTCCAACCAAAAGACACAGGCTTGCTGAATGGATACAAAAACAAAACCCGTATATATACTGTCTACAAGATACCCCCTTCAGACATAGGGACACATACAGACTGAAAGTGAGGGGATGGAAAACGATATTCCATGCAAATGGAAATCAAAAGAAAGCTGGAGTAGCAATACTCATATCAGATAAAATAGACTTTAAAATAAAGAGCATTACAAAAGACAAGAACAGACACTACATAATGATCAAGAGATCAACCCAAGTGGAAGATATAACAATTTTAAATATATATGCACCCAACACAGGAGCACCTCAATACATAAGGCAACCGCTAACAGCTATAAAAGAGGAAATCGACAGTAACACAATAATAGTGGGGGACTGTAACACCTCATTTACACCAATGGACAGATCATCCAAACAGAAAATTAATAAGGAAACACAAGATTTAAATGACACAATAGATCAGATAGATTTAATTGATATTTATAGGACATTACATCCAAAAACAGCAGATTACACTTTCTTCTCAAGTGCGCACAGAACATTCTCCAGGATAGATCACATCTTGGGTCACAAATCAAGCCTCAGTAAATTTAAGAAAATTGAAATCATATCAAGCATCTTTTCTGACCACAACGCTATGAGATTAGAAATGAATTACAGGGAAAAAAACGTAAAAAACACAAACACTTGGAGGCTAAACAATACATTACTAAATAACCAAGAGATCACTGAAGAAATCAAAGAGGAAATCAAAAAATACCTGGAGACAAATGACAGGAAAACAGGATGATCCAAAACCTATGGGATGCAGCAAAAGCAGTTCTAAGAGGGAAGTTTATAGCTATACAAGCCTACCTAAAGAAACAAGAAAAATCTCAAGTAAACAATCTAACCTTACACCTAAAGGAACTAGAGAAAGAAGAACAATCAAAACCCAAAGTTAGCAGAAGGAAAGAAATCATAAAGATCAGAGTGGAAATAAATGAAATAGAAACAAAGAAAACAATAGCAAAGATCAATAAAACTAAAAGCTGGGTCTTTGAGAAGATAAACAAAATTGATAAACCATTAGCCAAACTCAACAAGAAAAAGAGGGAGAGGACTCAAATCAATAAACTTAGAAATGAAAAAGGAGAATTTACAACAGACACCACAGAAATACAAAGCATCCTAAGATACTACTACAAGCAACTCTATGCCAATAAAATGGACAACCTGGAAAAAATGGACAAATTCTTAGAAATGTATAACCTTCTAAGACTGAACCAGAAAGAAATAGAAAATATGAACAGACCAATCACAAGTAATGAAATGGAAACTGTGATTAAAAATCTCCCAGCAAACAAAAGTCCAGCACCAGATGCTTCACAGGTGAATTCTATCAAACATTTAGAGAAGAGTTAACACCCATCCTTCTCAAACTCTTCCAAAAAATTGCAGAGGAAGGAACACTCCCAAACTCATTCTATGAGCCCACCATCACCCTGATACCCAAACCAGACAAAGATAGTACAAAAAAGGAAAATTAGATGAATATAGATGCAAAAATCCTCAACAAAATACTAGCAAACAGAATCCAACAACACATTAAAAGGATCATACACCATGATCAAGTGAGATTTATCCCAGGGATGCAAGGATTCTTCAATATATGCAAATCAATCAATGTGATACACCATATTAACAAACTGAAGAATAAAAACCATTTGATCATCTCAATAGATGCAGAAAAAGCTTTTGACAAAATTCAACACCCATTTATGATAAAAACTCTCCACAAAGTGGGCATAGAGGGAACCTACCTCAACATAATAAAGGCCATATACGACAAACCCACAGCAAACATCCTTCTCAATGGTGAAAAACCGAAAGCATTTCCTCTAAGATCAGGAACGAGACAAGGATGTCCACCCTCACCACTATTATTCAACATAGTTTTGGAAGTCCTAGCCATGGCAATCAGTGAAGAAAAAGAAATAAAAGTAATACAAATTGGAAAAGAAGAAGTAAAACTGTCACTGTTTGCAGATGACATGATACTATACATAGAGAATCCTAAAGATGTCACCAGAAAACTACTAGAGCTAATCAATGAATTTGGTGAAGTTGCAGGATACAAAATTAATGCACAGAAATCTCTTGCATTCCTATAAAATAATGATGAAAAATCTGAAGGAGAACTTACAGAAACACTCCCATTTACCATTGCAACAAAAAGAATAAAATACCTAGGAATAAACCTACCTAGGGAGACAAAAGACCTGTATGCAGAAAGCTATAAGACACTGTTGAAAGAAATTAAAGATGATACCAACAGATGGAGAGATATACCATGCTCTTGGATTAGAAGAATCAATATTGTGAAAATGACTATACTACCCAAAGCAATCTACAGATTCAATGCAATCCGTATCAAGCTACCAATGGCATTTTTTACAGAACTAGAACAAAAAATCTTAAAATTTGTATGGAGACACAAAAGACCCCGAATAGCCAAAGCAGTCTTGAGGGAAAAAAAGGAGCTGGAGGAATCAGACTCCCTGACTACAGACTATACCACAAAGCTACAGTAATCAAGACAGTATGGTACTGGCACAAAAACAGAAATATAGATCAATGGAACAGCGTAGAAAGCCCAGAGATAAACCCACTCACCTATGTTCAACAAATCTATGACAAAGGAGGCAAGGATATACAATGGAGAAATGACAGTCTCTTCAATAAGTAATGCTGGGAAAACTGGACAGCTACATGTAAAAGAATGAAATTAGAACACTCCCTAACACCATACACAAAAATAAACTCAAAATGGATTCAAGACCTAAATGTAAGACCGGACACTATAAAACTCTTAGAGGAAAAACACTCTTTGACATAAATCACAGCAAGATCTTTTTTGATCCACCTCCTTGAGTAATGGAAATAAAACCAAAAATTAAAAAATGGGACCTAATTAAGCTTAAAAGCTTTTGCACAGCAAAGGAAACCATATACAAGATGAAAAGACAACCCTTAGAATGGGAGAAAATATTTGCAAACAAATCAACAGACAAAGGATTAATCTCCAAAATATATAAACAGCTCATGCAGCTCAATATTAAAAAAACAAACAACCCAATCCAAAAATAGGCAGAAGACCTAAATAGACATTTCTCCAAAGAAGACATACAGATGGCCAAGAAGCACATGAAAAGATGCTGAACATCACTAATTATTAGAGAAATGCAAATCAAAACTACAATGAGGTATCACCTCACACCAGTTAGAATGGACATCATCAGAAAATCTACAAACAACAAATGCTGGAGAGGACGTGGAGAAAAGGGAACCCTCTTGCACTGTTGGTGGGAATGTAAATTGATACAGCCTCTATGGATAACATTATGGAGGTTCCTTAAAAAACTAAAAATAGAATTACCATATGACCCAGCAATCCCAGTACTGGGCATATACCCAGCAAAAACCATAATTCAAAAAGACACATGCACCCCAATATTCACTGCAGCACTATTTACAATAGCCAGGTCATGGAAGCAACCTAAACGCCCATCGACAGATGAATGGATAAAGAAGATGTGGTACATATATACAATGGAATATTACTCAGCCATAAAAAGGAACAAAATTGGGTCATTTGTAGAGAAGTGGATGAATCTAGAGACTGTCATACAGAGTGAAGTAAGGCAGAAAGAGAAAAACAAATATCATATATTAACGCATATATGTAGAACCTAGAAAAATGGTACAGATGAACCGGTTTGCAGGGCAGAAATTGAGACACAGACGTAGAGAACAAACGTATGGACACCAAGGGGGAGAAGTTGCATGGGGGTGGTGGTGTGATGAATTGGGAGATTGGGATTGACACATATACACTAATATGTATAAAATGGATAACTATAAGAACCTGCTGTATGAAAAAATAAATAAAATACAAAAGCTAAAAAAAAAAAAAAGAAACACTTGAGAACCTTGTAAAAAAAAAAATAATAATAATAATAATCCTCTAGCCAGACTGATCAGGAAGAAAAGAGAGATGATACAAATTACAATATCATGAGTGAGAAAGGCAGCATCACTACAGATTCTGTAGATATTAAAAGGATTGCATGATAATATTATGAACACCTTTATGCCAATAAATTTGACAACTTAGATGAAAAGGGCAAATTCCTTAAAGACACAGACTACCAAGGCTCACTCAAAAGGAAATAAATAAGCTGAACATCCCCATATCTGTTTTAAAAATAGATTTTACAGTTAAAAAACTTTCACGAAAACAAAACTCCACTTCCAGAAAGTTTTACTCTTGAGTTCTACCAAACATTAAAGAAGAAATAACACTAATTAAACACAGATTCTTCCAGAAAACTAAATAGGTGTTACTACATTCCAACTCATTTACTGAGGCCAACATTATCCTTGCAAACCTGGTTTAACATTCAGAAATCAGTCAATGTACTTATCCATATTAAGAGACTAAGGAAAAAAATGTAATTATCTCAATGGATGCAGAAAAAGCTTTTGACAGAATATAACATCCATTGCTGATAAAAACTCTCAGCAAGCTAGTAATGAAAGCGAACTTCCTCAGCTTCAGAGAGTTCATGGTCAAAAAAATCTTACAGGTTTAATTTATCAAAGACCAAATATTTAATTATTTAATTATCAAAGACCAAATGTTTTTCTCCTGAGATCATGAACGAGGAAAAAGTGGCTGTTCTTACCATGTATATTCAACATTGTACTGGTACTAGCCAGTGCAATAGGCATAAAAAGGAAATAAAAAGGTACACAGATTAGAAAGGAAGAAGTACAAATGCCTTTATTTGAAGATTACATGACTATCTGAATCTACAAAAAAAGGAAACTAAAACTAATAATGAGTTTAATAAGATTCTGTAATGCAAAATCAGTATGCAACAATCTGATGTATTTCTATACTCTAGCCATGAAAAATTAAATTAAAATTTAAAAATTTATTTTTCTGTCTAGGTAATAAGTATTTTTATTGAAGTACAGTTTCATTTACAATAGAATATAAATATAAAAAATACTTAGCAACAAATATGTCAAAGGAAAGGAAGACCTATTTACTGAATACTACAAAATATTGCTTATAAAAAATTTGACTGAATTAAATGAAGATATATACCATGGTAATAAATCAGAAGACTCAGTATTGTTAATATGTCAAAAAAATTATTGGTATAGGCTCCTAGACTGCTGGAAAAATAATAGAAATCGTAGTATAAATAGCATGGCAGTAGGAGAACGTGTGGAATGGCAGGCAGATGTGATGGCAAAGAACGGGAGATAAGAGGTAAACATGAAACTGTAGACTGGGGCCAGATCTTGAAGGGCTTTGTACACCACGCCAAGAGCTTAAGCTTTTCTTGAAGAAGTTGGAAGTCATTGGCTGTTTTATCTGTGTTTAACTTTTAATTTTCAAGTAGTTTTAGATTTATAGAAAAATTTCAAAAATAGTGCAAAGAGTTCCTTTGTATTTCTCACCCCCTTCCCCTGATATTAATGTATTACCTAGCCATAGTACAATTATCAAGAACAGGCAGTTAACACTAATACAGTATTACTGAGTGAGCTACAGACCTTACTCAAAATTCATCAATTTCCTTAGTAACTTTCTTTCTGTTCTAGAATTTTATTCAGGATCCCGTATTGCATTTAGTTTTCATTTCTCCTTAGATCCTCCAGTTTGTAATAGCTCCTCAGTCTTTTATTGATGACCTTTAAGACACAGAAATGACTTAGTGAGATCTAAAAAAAATAGATAATACTTGTTTACAATGTGGATGATCGGAGAAAGGTTAAGCTGAAGGCTATGAAATCACACCAGCTTGGAGACAGTTTTAGTAATTGGGTTAGTGGTGATATAGATTGGACTGAATACATAGTTCATCATATTTTTTACCAAGATCTTCTTATTCTTATAATATTTAATTTGCTGTAGTGTATTAATATTCTGTCACTTGTCTTGAAAGAATCAGTTCTAAATCCAGGATGTGCCATATTATAAAAGAATAAACATTTTAATAACTAGAATGTCTGTAAAATGATGGAAAAAGTTTTGAAGACAGACATATAGTGTAATATGGATTATTATTCTTGTCACAATTGTGTTTAATCCTCACTCTTTGTTAGCTGGGATTATGCAGACAAAGATCAAATTTTACCTGTATCAACTAAATATAACATTCTGCACTCATGTAGTTTCTTAAAGTCCTATAGCTATCTTTCCGGGAGTCCTAACTTCTGTCAGCTGGTGATCAGTCATAGGGTATAGGATGGTGAAGATGTCGTTTGAGATAAATTTATCATTTTATAAGTCCATAGGCTGTGGGAAGAAGGCCTTTCTACATGTGATATTAAGCAAAATATTCCCAAAAGTCAAAGATTGACCAATTTGATTGTATAATAATCTTAAATCTTCTAAACTGTACATAAATTTAAAATACAGGAAGAGTAAAGAGATATTTTAACACATAAATAGCAGATAAAGGGCTGATACTGAAAATATGTGACGCTTTCCTTCAAATTAATGACAAAAAGACAAACCCATTCAAAGGTCACATTTGTTGCCTATCCTTCCATCCTCATCTTAACACCACTCTCCATCGTGGTCTCTGTACTCTAGCTACCTGCTTCTTCTTTCTGCCTCTTAGGTAATACATGTTCTTTCTACCACAGCATCTTTCTGTGGTAGAAAGCATCTACCACATTATATTTCTTCTAGTTGGAAATATTTTCTTCACCCCTTTTCATCAAGGTAACTCCTTTTCACTACTTATTCTTCATATTCCCAACTCATAGTCTAGGAAAAATGCTTTTGAGCTACTATAGACTAATGACTCCTTTTGACCTTACCTCTATTTACCACATCATTATACATTCATGTGAACATCTTATGTCTCTCCCATTATACACTTAACCTATTTTTGACCCTTTCATCCTGAGTACCTGACACTTGCCTGGTATAGTGTATACCTTTGACATATGCAACGTATAGATGTATATGTACATAAATATGTGTGTTCATTGCATAATTACCAAACTAACATTAAAAGGAGAGGGGACTAATCTGAATTTTTATAAAATAGGAGGCTATGGAAATACATAATTGAAAGGTTGTAAAGTACGTATTAATATCATAAAATCCAAGTTCCAGCCTTGTCTCCACTACTTACTGAAAACGTAAGAATAAGACTTAATTTACTGTTCAATAAATGAGGATAGGAATTTATTCAATATAATCATGTTGATAAAATCGTAAAATGAATATAAAAACATTTTGTAAGTTCCAAACATATATACATAGATAAAGTAATATTTAGTCAATATTTTTTATCACTTTTATCACATCATTATTGGTAAAACCACTCTAGGGCTTGAGTGGAATTATACTTAATATTTCATTGTTGCTTCTCAGTAGCTTTTCTCATCCTTGGCCAAATATTTTGTATATAATCTTCATATTTGGAGCTGAAAGTATAGAGGTAATGCCTTAATCCCAAATCCAAAAAGAAAAAAAAAAAAGAATGGTATCAAAATCATTACACTTTCTCTTTTACATCTGGGAGGCTGACATTTTCTGAATCTTGTAGTAAGAGAGAGTTACATGTCTTCCAGTTATTTATATGGGCCTTTATCTTTAAAAACAGCCATTTTCTACTTCTTATGGTCCAGGCATTGAAGCCTGTGCCAAGTCTGAATCCCAGCTCTGCCATTTACTAATGGTATGAATTTGGACCATGTATTTAACTTCATACATTCAAACTGAGCCAGTATATTTACTTCAAAATGAGAAAAATAAAACTCTTCTATACAGGGTTGTTATGAACATTAAATGGAAAAATAAAATGACTTATAGTAGGTCCTAGGTTAAATGTTTAGTCCATCTGAGGCTTAGATTATGAATTATAACTAAAGGTTCGTGATGGCAATAGATGACTGAAAAAATAGTTGACTGAAAATTGTTCAGTTGAGTTCATTTGATGACTGGTAATCAACCATTTTAGCCATTTATATTCCCTGTAAGAAAAAATTGTCTTAATGCTTTTTAATTATAATTAAATGAATTTTTCCATATTCTCACTTCCTAAGTAGATAATTATGATTAAATTGGACCTTGTAACACTGTATATATAAAGACCATCTTGATTTAGAAGAATTTGTTTCAAATAATTGTATTTTTGGCAAACTATATTAATCATATGTCAAATTAATCCCACCTTTAATATGCCACCTCTCAGATGGTTGCTGAAAATCATAATTTACGAAGAATGCTAAATATCTGGACAGGCTGAAACTGGTTTGTGTTACTATACTCTTACAACTATAAAAGCAAAGGTCAGGTGTGTTTTGGTAGATGAAAAAGGAAATAAGCAATTATAAATACTATGCTTGTGATTCATTAATGAATGAAATAGACAAAAAAGTTAAATTAAATTCAGCCCTTATAGAAAGAGTACAAATCTTTCTTATCTGCCATGGAAGCTTACCTTATTTTCTCATCTATAAGAGCTTACTGATTATAAAATTCAATATTGATTAATGATTTTTCAAGAAAAATAATCCATCATATTAAATGCATTGATCAATTCTGAAATATGTCCTGATTTCAGATATTATAAAACATATCTGAGAAACTGCATACATTTTATTTTTTAAATTAATTTTTATTGGAGTAGAGTTTCTTTACTATGTTGTGTTAGGTTCTACTGTACAGCAAAATGAATCAGCTATACATATACATATATCCCCTCTTTTTTGGATTTCCTTCCCATTTAGGTCACCACAGTGCATTAAGTAGAGCTCCCTGTGCTATACAGTATATTCTCATTAGTTGTCTATCTTATACATAGTATCAATAGTGTATATGTGTCAATCCCAATCTCCCAATTCCTCCCATTCCCCCCTTCCCCCTTGGTATCCATACATTTGTTCTCTACGTCTGTGTTTCTATTTTTGCTTTGCAAATAAGATCATCTGTAACATTTTTCTAGATTCCACATATATGCGTTAATATATGATATTTGTTTTTCTCTTTCTGACTTACTTGGCTCTGTATGACAGTCTCTAGGTCCACCCACGCCTCTACAAATGACCCAATTTCCTTCCTTTTTATGGCTGAGTAATATTCCATGGTATATATGTACCACATCTTCTTTATCCATTCCTCTGTTGATGGACATTTAGGTTGCTTCCATGTCCTGGCTATTGTAAATAGTGCTGCAGTGAACATTGGGGTGCATGTATCTTTTTGAATTATGATTTTCGCTGGGTATATGCCCAGTAGTGGGATTGCTGGGTCATATGGTAGTTCTATTTTTAGTTTTTTAAGGAACCTCCATACTGCTTTCCATAGTGGCTGTATTAATTTACATTCCCACCAACAGTTTAGGAGGGTTCCCTTTTCTCCACACCCTCCCCAGCACTTACTGTTTGTAGATTTTTTGATGATGGCCATTCTGACCAGTGTGAGGTGATACCTCATTGTAGTTTTGATTTGCATTTCTCTAATAATTAGTGATGTTGAGCATCTTTTCATGTGTTTGTAGCCATCTGTATGTCTTCTTTAGAGAAATGTCTAATTAGGTCTTCCACCCATTTTTTGATTGGGTTGTTTTTTTTGATATTGAGCTGCATGAGCTGTTTGTATATTTTGGAGATTAATCCTGTGTCAATTGCTTCATTTGCAAATATTTTCTCCCATTCTGAGAGTTGTCTTTTTGTCTTGTTTATGGTTTCCTTTGCTGTGTAAAAGCTTTTAAGTCTAATTAGGTCCCATTTGTTTATTTTTGTTTTTATTTTCATTAGTGTAGGAGGTGGCCCAATAAAGATCTTGCTGCGGTTTATGTCAAAGAGTGTTTTTCCTATGTTTTCCTCTAAGAGTTTTATAGTGTCAGGCCTTACATTTAGGTCTTTAATCCATTTTGAGTTTATTTTCTTGTATGGTGTTAGGGAGTGTTCTAATTTTATTCTTTTACACATAGCTGTCCAGTTTTCCCAGCACAACTTGTTGAAGAGGATCTCTTTTCTCCATTGTATATTTTTGCCTCCTTTGTCATAGATTAGGTGACCATAGGTGCATGCTTTTATCTCTGGGCTTTCTATGCTGTTCCATTGATCTATATTTCTGTTTTCGTGCCAGTACCATATTGTCTTGATTACTGTAGCTTTGTAGTATAGTCTGAAGTCAGGGAGCCTGATTCCTCCATCTCCATTTTTCTTTCTCAAGATTGCTTTGCTGTTTGGAGTCTTTTGTGTCTCCATACAAATTTTAAGATTTTTGGTTCCAGTTCTGTGAAGAATGCCATTGGTAATTTGGTAGAGTTTGCATTGAATCTATAGATTGCTTTGGGTAGTATAGTCATTTTCACAATATTGATTCTTCCAATCTAAGAACATGGTATATCTCTCCATGTGTTTGTGTCATCTTTGATTTCTTTCAACAGTATCTTATAGTTTTCTGCATACAAGTGTTTTGCCTCCTTAGGTAGGTTTATTCCTAGGTATTTTATTCTTTTTCTTGAATTGTGTCAATATTATACGTTACATCTGAGTTGGAGAAAAATGAAAGAATGAAGTCTTCTTAGTTTATTACTGTAAATAAAAAGAAGATGAGGGTCACTTTTTGGGATACTTTTATTCTTATTAACTCTATGTATCTTCTTTTCCTATACCTCATCCCCACTCACAAACTAAGAAAATTAGAAAAATAGGGAATTTCTGCTCTCCAGTTATGGTTATATTGTCAACAATATTATTGGGAAAAAGTAAAGGAAAGTCAATGAATATTAGATGTTCTGCAACAGTCACCTCAAAGAGCATCGCACTTACAATCCACCAGACTTATGTGTTCCAGAAAGGGTTACACATCAGAACTACTCAGATAACATATCATAATGCAAATACATGACTACCAGTAGAACCTCTAGGAGTGAAGTTAGTCATCTGTATTAAATCTCTACTTTGATTTCTGATGCAAGGGAGATTTTGGAAACAATATGGTAAATAGATTGGGAGCTCTTTGAGGATAGAACCTGCCATATATATTATCTAGTCTCCAAAGAAGTTCCTGGCCCATTGTTGAAAGTTGATAATTAAGTGTTGAAGAATAAGTCTATGAATTGAATGTGCAAAGTCTGATGTGACTTAAAATCATTAGAAGATGTTATATCAGGACAAATTGGTCAATATAAATAAGTCAGAAGAAATATCACAGGGGATAAGTGTATTCAAGAAGGATGGTGCTATCCAAAATTATTTACTGAGTTCTCATTGAATATTGAATAACATATAATCAGTTTCAAAACCCTTAATAGATTTTAATCTTATTTTACTTAATAAAAAAATAAGACAAACTGATTAGCTTCAGAAATGAAAAAATAGTGCACATGAACATCATTTAACTTAAATTTATGTATTTAGACAGAGAACTTCATTTCCATAACTGCCAAATGACCAAAAAGGGTGAAAGTGTTGCTATTAGAAAGAAAAAAGAAAAAAAAAGAAAGCAAAAAAAAGAAGAAAAGAAAGAAGGAAAACAAGAAAGAAAAAAAGAAAGAAGGAAGGGAGAGAGGGAGGGAGAGAAGGAAGGAGGGAAGGAAGGAAGGAAGGGAGGAAAGAAAAGAAAAAGATAAAAGGTATGCTTTCAGCAATTAATGCAGGCTACAAACATCTTTGATAGTGTTACAATTTCAGACAGCTGGAGTCACAAAACCAGCAAGCTGTTCAATATCCCCTATATGTTCGGAGGTGTGTGAGTACATGCATGCATAATTTAAGTAAATCAAAGGGCTTGAAGTCATCAGTGGGAAAGCAGCATGCCATTGAGAAATCCTTGGCTTGGATTCTTATAATAAAACAGTGGTGGATACACACATAAACATGCTGATATTTCAAATTCAGTTTTCACACTGTATGTAATGAATTAAAGTGTGCATTGTATGTAACTAAAACTCTAAATATTGCAGTCCTCTAACAGTCAAGACATGGAATTCTTATAGTAGAAGATAGACTGCTTCACTAAACTTTGCTTCTGTTCTTGGTATAGCCCTTTATTTTCTCAAATCTGTCTTCTGTCATGAGTCTCTTTTTTTATACTAACTTTTATATAGGGCCCTAGGAAGGGTCAATGCCCAGAGGAAGTCAATTTGTTATCTTCTCTGCTTCAACCAACATTTTATATTGGTAAAATGGACAAAATGGGCATCATATATAGCTCTGACAGGTTGCCTTGCAGACCTATTTTTAATGTGTCCAGCTGTCAACGAGTACCAATCTATTTTAGATGTGTGAGCTCTTTTTTTTTCTCTCCATATTGGGACTACTGCTTTTTACAAACATGAGGATAGGCAATCTCCATTGAGGTTTCCCCGATGGACAGCTCTATCTTTTCTTAGCCATAAAGCAGAAACTAACACACCATTGTAAAGCAATTATACTCCAATAAAGATGTTAAAAAAAAAAATTAAGTTTGTAAATATCCCTTGCTTGCTATGGTGAAAAGGCTATTGAACAATGAGTTAAAGACCTGCTTCTTCTTTTTTTTTTTTTTTTTTGAAGGGGTGTGTGTGTGTGTTCCTAACAACTGTAAACCATTGAAGGTTGGGGGCACTATAAGAGGCATGCATGTCTATGACTTGCAGGCTACTACGCTCCCAGTCTCTTCCTATGAGAAATCTAACACGATGATTCTGCTACTCTTTCTGAGTCTCCGCATCCTTCTCCAAACAGTGTTCTAGGATGCGAACGTACTGACAGTCACGGTTGGCATTGCAGTTAAAGCTGATTTTCCATTCTGGACTACGTGATCTCTAAATTACCTTTCAGATCTAATATTATATGGTTTTCTGATTGCAAATTTCATGATTCTTACTTTGATTTTATAGGGAAAATTCAGTTATTCTTGCTAGTATGTGTAGCAGGATGGATAATACCAAATAGCAGATAATCTTAAAATAACACATTTTGCTTACATAATTGTTTTTAGTGTTTGCTTAATTTGTGTTCTCACTAACAGAGGTTAATGGAAGTAACATAGTTGATAGGAGGAAATCACAAATTATATACTAAAGCAAATTTGTCTGTTAAAGAATGATTAATATATGACTCTTCAGAGTTTATCTTTCTAAATCTGAAGATTAAAATAGACAATTTTCATGTATTGTTATATGTGACAGAATATAATACTGAAACTTATTTTTTCATATCAAACCTCTCTATTTATAACTTTGTAACTTTTGTGGTAAATTTATATAAAATATTACATTCATTTGATCACTTTAAATTATTGTGATCTAAAGATTGAGTTCAGCTGTGTATACCTTAAGGCACTTTTCTTATTTTGATATTAAATGCTAAATGAGCCAAGTTTTTAAGCAAAATCTTTTTTAAAAAGTGAATTTCTACTTGCTTATATAAACAAGCAATAGTCTTGTTTACCTCTGTAGTGAAACAAACTTTTGACCAGTGTTTTTGCATAAATTCATTGAAAGTATAACTATAAATCTGTATTGCTTCCTATAAATGTTGAATTCATGAACATGAATAGGTTCGATGTGTGATTTTTACTGAAACTTCACCTGCAATCTGTTATGGTCTAATAAGCATTGATCCCTGATGCTATCTTTCACAATTATTTGAAATCATATTACCTCGCTCATGCTTGAAAATTATGTCCCTAGTAATTATTAATTTATTTGTATGTGTTGGTTGGCTTAACATTAATCATAATAAATTTATTTGATATTTATATGTGTGTCACTAGTATAGTACTTCTAAACTTTCATTTTGTCAGCTTTCATTAACTGGCCAATTTATTACGTGGAGGTAATTATCGTCTAACTTTTCTCTCAAATTTTTCAAGATATGTGCAATCTATAATAAAGTTTGAATCCTGAGAATGTTATATCTAGAATGCATCAAATCTAGAATTAATACTGGAACAATTATGTTGTCTTATCTTCTCAAATGGAATTAATTTTGCCTTGATTCTTTCTAAATTTACTTTTGATTTTATTTCTAAACTCTTGACTTCAAAGATTGGCATTCTGAGATATCACTTCTGAACTCTTTTTTTCTATATATGCGGTGTCTTTATGTTTACTTATAATTTATATTTTTTCTAGTTTTAAATAGGTTTTGAAGTAAGAGTATATGCATACACAGAATAATTAAAATGAAATTAAAACAGAGATCATAAACCGTGTAGTAGAAATTAGAAATTGTTCTGTTGGAAACCAGGATGAGATAGTTTCTGAAATGTAGACCATGAGTTTTCCTTTTTGATTTCACCATGAGTTTTCTTTTTTCTTTTTTTTTTTAAAGATTTTTTTTTCTGATGTGGACCATTTTAAAAGTCTTTACTGAATTTGTTACAATATTGCTTCTGTTTTATGTTTTGGTTTTTGGCTGCGAGGCATGTGGGATCTTAGCTCTCCGACCGGGGATTGAACCCACACCCCCTGCACTGAAAGGCGAAGTCTTAGCCACTGGACCACCAGACAAGTCCCATGAGTTTTCTGATAAACAAGGAAAAGAACAAAAACATTTTCATTTCTCCAGTTTAATAGGAGAGACAAGTGTCATCAAAGTTTTAGATACCAGAATGGCTCTGTTTTCTGTGGCTAGAAATTCCTTCCTCAGACTCTTCATCTCCCCCTTCATTTATTTACCATTTTGCATATTATCTCTTTTCTTAAAACCTTGTATTATATACTCAGTAAAGAGTTACCTTTTCCCTGAATTATACATTGAGAATTATAAAAGTATAGCTATCACTCTAATTGGATGCCTATCACTCAAGAGACAAGTAACAGACACTGAATTATCTCTCATCCTCACAGTAATCCTGAAAGATTCATGCTATTTTACCCTCTTTACAGATGATGAATCTGAGACCAAAAGAAGCTGAGAAATTTGCATGAGGTCAAATAGCTAATTAGGATAGAATTCTTGATCTGTATTCCAATAGCACTTTGTAATGGGAGGATCTCCTCATGTAGAATGTTCCTTTAAAAAAAAAATGTTTCCATAGTTGTAGAATAGCTGTGTAAGCTTTATTCACTGTTCCTCAAAAAGAGAAAATATATGAAACCTATTGACGTTTGAATATTACTGTGCTTTCTTGCAGCCTGTGAACTCATGAATCAAGGCATCTTGGCCCTGGTCAGCTCCATTGGCTGCACATCAGCTGGGTCCCTCCAGTCTTTGGCAGATGCCATGCACATCCCCCACCTCTTCATTCAGCGCTCAACAGCTGGGACCCCAAGGAGTGGCTGTGGACTCACCCGGAGCAACCGGAATGATGACTACACTCTCTCTGTTAGGCCACCTGTCTACTTAAATGACGTTATCCTGAGAGTGGTCACAGAATATGCCTGGCAGAAGTTAATTATATTCTATGATAGTGAATATGGTGAGTGTTTGTTGCTTGTATGAGTTTTGTAAGCTGGTATTTGCATGGCAGGTAACTTCGTTAAAATCTTGAAAAATTTAAGGAGCTTACTTATTATTATTTGTGGTTTTCACGTCCTGTCACATTCTTCTTACAAATCTAGCGGCAACAACAGAAAACTTTGTTAACACCTCAAGTTCAATCTTTTGTACATATCTCGATCTTTCAAATAATGGGAAGTCATAAAGACAATACTGTCTTTCTCCTCTTTCAAAAAGATTTATATCTCTATCTAATAAGAAAAAATCATTTGGGACAGATCCTGGAACACTTAAAAAATTGCCCATTTCTATTTTTTGGTTCAAAAAAAAATCTGAAGTATCTTGCTTACACCCTTGTGTAGACTTTAGTATCTACTTAGTACTTAACTCTTTGAAGGTCATTGAAATTATATCACTTTATATTTATCCTGGCATATTGTCTACAAAATGAAATCTCACACAAATACTGAGTAGTATAAAAGTACTTATTTTATTTAACTTTCTAAAGTAAAACGCAAAGCGTTTTACCTAAATTTGCCATACTTTGAGAAGACACTTTCTCTCAATATTTTTACTTGTGTTACATTAAGGAAACTAAGCAAAAATAATATTATTTTTGTATAAGTATTTTTTCCTGAATTAATCTACCTGCTTTCTAGCTGACTGATCCCAGAGATTTTCAAATATAGTTTCTCTCTTTTTTTTGTCATTAGGAAGAGAGGAAATGGAGTAGAGATCTATACATTCAAATGAGAGGAAATAAACAAGATTTTGATAAAGAACTTATATTTTGAAACATGTGTTTCCTTAGAGATTTGCCTTAAGAAGGAGTCTTAGAAAAAAATTTCTATTCAGTATGGATGGGTCTAGTTTTTACATTTTTATTTTTAAAAGTTAAGAAGATTTACACTCTACAGTGCAACTTATTTTTCTTGCAAATAAATAACTATTTAAAAAATGAGTTCTCTTGTCCTAATCTACTCAGCATTTTGAACTGTATAAGAGAACAGTTACACAAGAGTGGGCCAGAAAGTGGCATCAATAGAACTGAGCACAAACAGGTTGGCAGAAATCTGGGAAGCAGCAAATAAGAGCTCCTGTGGACTCCCAAAGAGGGAGAGCAAGTGGCAGTTACATTAGCCCTAAATATTCAAAGGTCACATGGGGTTTTGGCAGCTGAGTTCCATTAAACTTGATGGGTAGGCTTCAGACAAAAGTCTGTGGCACTCTCTAAAAGCACAGTCCTTTGTCCCCAGGACGGAAATCCTTATTTTGTTGCTTAATTCATATTAGTTAGGGGTCACAGAACAAAGACCAAGAGACTGAAATGAATAAAATAAACAAAAAGGAAATAAAAATAATTGGCTCATCAGTAAAAGTAAAGATGGAACACAAATCTGATAGTCACTGATAGGATTATTTAGTGAATATAGTAAACTCTAGCTCTGGAATCAACATACTGAGAATGCCTTTGTCAATTTTTTCTAGTCAGATTATCTATGGTTTTTATAACCATAAATGGTATTCTTATGACCTCTGCTCAACATAATTTGAAATAATGAATTTTTAAACACTAAATCTTTCTTTAAAGGGAGAAAACACTTTTTAGTTAGTCCTATCAAGATAGTCTTGTAAAATAAAGAACAGAAAAGTAACTTTTGATGAAGATGTTTTTACAACATTAAAATGAGAACTTTACTCTTTGATTATAAATGTCCATGAGGAAAGAAAATTCCTTGTTAGCTTGTTTCCAAGTCCTACATGGATTACAGTTAGGAAATTCTTGTAAGAGAAGACATTTTAATTACTGATGAAGTAAATTTTTTTTAATGTACACTAAATTCATAGTCACACACTCATTTACATACATTTGAAATTCCTCATTCTCTTTTCTTTTGTTTTCCTTTGACTAAATAAGATGCTATAATCACAGTGTTTGTATCCTCTGCTAGAAGCAGTGTTTGTTTTAGGAATAATGAAAAACATTTTCCTTTACTCTGATGATAAACTTGACTTTAATTTATTATTTAATTTAATAATTCATGAAAAAGTACCCTGCTTGTACTTATTAAATTATTTCCAGTAATAGTCTTGTTCAATGAAACAAAATTTTCCTTTGATACTTACAATAAATCTTGCTAGTAAAGAACTGGGCTAGAGTCCAAAATAAACATCAAGCTATCCAAATACCTTGTGCCTTGAAGAGGGCTACATGTATTTACATATCCATTCATCAATGTCCTCATTTTAAGTTCAAACATCAGAATTATACTTGACTTTTATCTTGGTTATCAGGAGTTACTTTCATTAAGGAATGGATTAAGCATCATCCATGGATGGAATCAGGCAGCCTGCTGGAGCCAAATGTTATTGAACATGTATTTTGCTTAGAAAAATATACTTAAAGAAAAAGATTAGGTTTCTTATCCAGTTTATTAGAGAAACACTTATTTCCAAAGCAGTTAATTATGATTAAGGGCACAGTGTAAAAGTCTACTTTAAATTCCTTAACAAAGAAAATTCAAGTCTTTGATTCTAAGTAAATGGATAAAAAGAGGGGAAAAAATGAAACTTTATTTGAACGGATTGATTCAAGACATTTTTTAAAAGGCTTGAAAAGAGGAAGTGTTGAACTTTTAAAAATATGTCATTCAGGAAACGTTCATAGCTCACTTGCTTAGTGCAAATACAAAACATGAGATTAAAAGTTTTACAGAATGTAGTCTTTACTTTTAAGAAGCTTACAATTAACGAAAGGGAAATATTTATATGACTCTCTTAATAGAGAAAATAGTGTGTTGTGTCATGAATAATGCAAACTGAATGCTAGTGGTGTGCAATGAAGAAAGTGTTTAATTTAGGCAGCAGTGATCAAAGAAGGCTTCACGGGTGCACTTTGATCTTGATTATTGCCTCTCAGAATCCTACCTAACTTTAAGTGTGTGAGAGACGGCCATTCCAATAGACAGTGTGAGCAAGTCTTGCAGCAATAAAAATATTAAAAAATAGTATCGCTGAGCATTTTTATTGGCCAGGCAGTAGAATAAGTATTTTACATTGTATCATTGAATTTTCTTAACAGCTATATGAGGTAGATAATATTTACGATTTTACAAATAGGAAAACAGAAATGAGTATAAAGAGGTTGCAGTGAGCTATCATCCAAGAATATAGCAAGGGATAATCTTACAGAGAACATGTATTGTATCCAAGCTCTGTTCTAAATGCTTTGCATGTATCATCTCATTTAATCCTCACAGCAGCTCTGTGAGGTAGATGATGGTGATGATGCTGGTGATGGCCATGATTATACCACAAATGAAAAAAGCTAAAGTAATAAGAGGTCAGGTGACTCAAAAGTAAGTCCAAGAAGCCTGAATTCAAACACTAATAGTCCCCTCCATAGTCCCTGCTCTCAACAACTGGAGTATTTTGATACAATAGAAAAAGCATGAGTAATTTCTGACACTGAAAATTTTTTAAAAGTTTACAAATGACATGTGTAGAATAATTTTTATTAAAGAGGGATAAATGCCTGACTTTAAGCCTGCTGATCTTCAACATGTTAACATCATTCAAAGAAAAATACTGTATGTCAATTCAGATGGTTTGGTTATCGTTGGAAACGTGGAAACAGGGCAGTCACTGGCTCAAAGTAGGCTGACCCCTCAGCAGAAATAGCCGCTTGCCTATGCAATATATGTTCTCCCTTTTAAATTGAGAGAGCAATACTTCCAGTTGAAAAACTATATTCCCTAGTATTGCTTACAGCTGGGGGTTGCAATATGATGCTGTCAAGAACTGTGAGGGGTCTGAGATTTTACCCTACTTGCAAGCTAGCGAGTTAGTCTGCCTCAATTTCACAGATGCTGGCAGAAAACACTACGCTCCTGAATTAGAGAGAGAGATCTTTAATACTCAGGGTGCAGCAAGTAGCTTGAGCCTTGTATTAATTAAAATTTCTGCTCATAACAGACACCATTAAAATAAATAGGCAAACTACAACCTGGGGAATAAATTCCAATACATATATCTGAAAAACTTATGTAAATACATAGGCTATATAAAGAGCTCAGAGAATTAAACAAAACTCCAGCAGAGCAACAAGACACCAATAAAAGTACACAATTGAAAGTGCGCAAAAAGTTTGTGCAGACAATTCATGTAAGAAGATATATAAATGGCCAATAAACACAAGAAGAAGTGCTAAACATAGTCCACAGGTATATGCAAATTAAAACTAGATACTGGGGAGTTCCCTGGTGGCCTAGTGGTTAGGATTTCAGGCTTTCGCTGCCGTGGCCTGGGTTCAATCCCTGGTCAGGGAACTAAGATCCTGCAAGCGGAGCGGTGTGGCAAAAACAAAACAAAAAAACAAAAAACAAAAACAAGCAATGAGGTATTAATCGGTACCCACTAGACTGGCTAAAGTCCAATACTACACGTAGACAAGAATGTGGCAAACTGAAACTCTCCTACTTTGTGGCTAGATGTAAAAATGTACAACCACTATGGAAAGCTCTTTGGCAGTTCGTTACAAATTTACATATGCATCTACCACATGACTTACTCATTTCACTCCCAGGTATTTACCAAGATAAATGAGAATGTATATCCTCACAAAATCTTATGTAAGAATGCTAGTATTGGCATTATTCATTACGTCCAAAACTGGAAACAACCCAAATGCCCATCATTTTGAAAATGGTTCAAGGAGTTGTGGCATGTCCCTACAATGGAATACTATTAAGCAATAAGAAAAAATGAACCACTGAAATATTCAACAACAAAATTTTGAGTGAAATAAACCTGAAAGAAAAGAAGTACATGCTGTATTATTCCTTTTATATGAAGTCCAGTAACATACAAAACTAATCTTGGTGATCCAAATCAGAAAGTGGTTGCATCTCTGGACCAGGAGTGGACTGTCTGGAAAAGGACACAAGAGAAACTTCTGTGGTAACAGAAATATTCAATATCTCATTTTGAGTGGTAGTTATAGTGGAACACAATAAATGTTCTTTAAACTACACATGTAAGGTCTATTTTATTGTAGGTAAATTATATCTCAATAAAAATTTAGAAGACAGAACAACCTATTAGATATCTGAAAAGTAAAAAGAAGTAAAGAGAAAGAAAAAAAGGAAAAAATTAATTTGCCTATCAGAATTGTAAACTAAATATCATAATTGAATCATGATCACTTAGCGATTATTGAGTCATAGACAAAAGGTTAGAATTGAGTGTAGTGGACACCTAGAACCCAAATTTGGTAGTAGATCAGAATTACTAGAGGAGCTTTTTAATCATCATCGTACCTCAGCTCCATCGTAGACCCCTGGAATCAGAATTTTTGCAAGGTAGGCCCTAGCAACATACATATTTTAACACCCCCCGGTGTTTCTGATAAGGCCAGCTTTGTTCCTAGATAAGGCATTTGGAAACAAGAGATTTCAGCAGGTATCTCCTTCAACATGTTTGATTGGTAGCATTGTTTCCCCTGACAGAATCCTCCAAGCAAGAGAGAACTCACCGTACTCTGAAGGAGCCTGTCTCATGTAAGGATACCGGACATTTCTAATTGGCAGAAAGCTTTTCTCTATATGAAACTTAAAATATATTGGACAAAATGATCCATTTCTAGAATAATATAAAATAAGTAATGCTTTTGCTTGTAACCATTTATCAATAAGTAAAGAAATGATTACATCCCATGAACTCACTTAGTCTTCTACTGCCTAAGAATTTACCATTTTCAACCTGATATGTATGCTTCTTAGATAGTCCACCTTTCTAAATGCCTTTATCCCTATCTATTTTACTTTTTCAATATTTCTGTATACAATCTGACACATTTATTGGTTACACAGTATGTCTCATGCTATCTTATTGCCTTAGAGAGGTGAGACCTTTACCTCTTTTTAGCAAAACAAAAACCACTTGTATCTTATTGTGTTTTCTCGTAATTTATGCCTTTTAAACATTTTATGTTAAATCTTTATCATATTACTCATTATATTGCCCTACCCTTCCAGTTTCGCATCGTCCTCAATTTGCTTAGCCTGCTGTTTATGCTTTCAACCAAGTCTCTGAGAGGAAGTTTGGTCAAGTAGGTGGAGTACAGTATCCAGGAAGGCTCATTAGAAGCAGCTGAATCAGTAGTCCAGGCAGGCTCACTATCAGAGAGGTCTAAGCAAGGAATTAGTTGAATGTAACAGCCAGCAACTAGATTCCAGAATCAAGGAGTCTTGGAACTGACAACATACAGAAGCCAGAAAGTTATAGAAGTGGGTGATCTTTAAAATAGAATAAAAACATATAGATTGCTTTAATGGGAGGTTTCTATTCTGAGAATATTGAAAGAAAAGTTGAATTTCAGGGATGGGTGGGCTGAATAGAACTGATTTACAAGAGTGACATAAGCAGTAAAGTTGATACGCATTTCATCTAAAGAGCTATTTGGGTTATTTAATTTCCTTTGCCTAAACAAATATTGGTTCCACAGCTTAATAATGGAATGAACCTATTTGTAGATTTATTCTATGGGTCCAGTTATGGAGCCTGGAGGGGTGATATGATGATAGGGATCTGAGCAGCTTGTAACAGTAACGACATAGAGACATGAACTAATTGGAAGTAGTCAAATATATCCTCTTCCCATAGCCTCATCTCTACTTCAGTTCATGTGTTTGCTTCATTCTCAAGCTAGACAGATGGCATTGGTAACTTCAAGCATATTCTTACAGATTATTATACTAGAAAAAGGCCCTTTCCCTTCTTTGTCCATACATCAGTATCATACATATGGCTATTTATCCACATATAAAATCTCAGGCTCTCTTTGGGTCCTGTGCTTATTCTAGAACCAAATAATTTGTTCAGGGGCATGGTGGGCTCTCAGTCACCAGCCTGAGTTACCTGATGACCCTCTGGGTGAAGGGTAGGCATACGTGGACACATGTGCTTTCCTTGTCGGCTCGAAAGAAAGTTTGCTTATAAGAAAAAACTATGGATTAGATTATTTTAATCTTATTAATTTAATTTTTTAAATTTAATATTATTAAATTATAATTTAGATGTTTAAAATCATAAATATTTGTCTTTATAATTCACCATTTAAAATTGCTTTTAAAATATACTCTTCGTTAGTTCAATTTGTTTGTTTTTGTTTGCTTTGGTCAATTTAGACTTATTTTATGTTCTTAGCCTTTCTGACATTTTTCTTAAGATTTCAGAATAGTCTTTTCTATTTTACAATAAGACTTTTGGCCATATGTAAATATCAACTATAATTTGTTAAACTAGGTATTTCTGAAAATCAGAGACATAAACATACATAACAGGTTTTGATAGAATATCTTAGCATGGAAAAGACCAAATGAAAACATATTTCTCTTTATATACAGAAATATTTACTTTTTGACATCCATATGCACGAAAACAAAGAAATAAATTCAAATTTAAGGATTAATGAATGGATTATATATGGACTCCATTGCATTCTGCAAGCACTGATTTAATGATCCCAAATTAAGAGTCAGTACACAGTTGAATGACCTGAGGTACTTAAGCACTACAGTACATCGCCCTTTCCTTACAATTAAATTGTCATATGGTAGAGCTCTTTGAAATGAACATTGGATGGATATCAGCATGAATGCATTCCTAGGAATCACAGTATTTATTCCATGCAGACTTGATGTAGGTTTAATAAAATGGACACGTTCCTCTTAATTTATTGCAAATGTTTATGATTACCCTGAGGGTGTTTTCAAATGTCTGATGACTATAATATTATTAACTGTCTCTCTAGACAGTGATTTATAAAGTGCTTTATTACTCATTTGGCTACTTTCCAGCTTTCAGTTCTCTCATTCACGTCAATGTACATCAGTAAGCATATAATTAATCCAAGTATCTTATTGAACTATTTTGTTTTCATTAGTATATATTATGTCAGTAGGTAAAAATGATATATTCTACTATTTTGGATTTGTTCATCAGTAAAATGTTCTAAAAATATTGATTAGCATTACTGTAAAAATGACTTTCATGCTGTAACATTACGATCTAGTGTTAAAATCACAAGTTCTTATCAAACAGAAAATCTCAGTGGATCCCTATTGCTGGACTGTGTCACCTTAAAATCTCATACAGCACATTATTATCATTATTTTCTAAATACATCACAAATGACAAGGAAATAATTAATGATTCAAATCCCTTTAGAAGTAAGGGTTCTTCTGCACAAAAATTTTTAAATCACTCCATGGTTAAAAGCCTTTTTTCCCCTGAGGAAACAAGGCAATTGTAGATTATGCTTTGCCATTCATATGTTGGGAAAGTCCATTCAACTTAATGATGTATCTCATGCGTCCAGTAGTGTGATGTATTTCTTTTTATCTAAAAAAAATTCACAAGATTCTAAATATTAATTTAAAGCTTAGCATTCTGTCATAATTTCAGAAACACCAAGATTGACTGAATGAAGTACTGAGGTCTCCTGCTAAGTGAGGTTTTCAGTGCATTAAGTGATCAAAAATGATTAAATGTGCCTAATCTACTCAAATGAGGGAGAGAGATGAGTAGAGGGAAAAAAATAATCAGACCTACAAAGCCTCAGTGAGAAATCTTTTTTCCTACCAAATTCAACATTTTAAAAGTGTCATTCGAATACAATGATCAGACTGAGAATTACTGTTTGATGTATTCCAGAGAATGCCACTAAATTTAAGTTGCAATGACAGTTTGGAAAATGAGTAGTATTGTAATATTCTTCTATCTGTAATAGGGTCTATGTTATCACCAGATGTGTAGATAACAAGCTCATTGAGGGCAGAGATTGTTTTGCTCGTGCTTGGCACATAGTAAGCAGAGACTAGATTCCAAAAGAGATCTATTTAGATGCTGACTACTGGTTTAGGATGAACAGTAAAATATCACATTTCTGGTTTGGGGGTCTGTTTAGAAATGTGCTTATGCATTAGATCCTAATATCGCCTAGGATTTTTCTACCTTAATCTATTTACATTATAAGCCATTTTCAGTAGAGATATTAAATTTAGTCTTACATTAGTGATCATAATAAAGTCATTATTCTACACAATTTAATAAAATGAATCATTGTGTTTCAATCAGCCATTACCTCTTGGAGAGCAGTTGCAGGAAGTTGGTCTAACTAGGTAACACAAATCAGATATCACAAAAATTGATGGTTGCTAGAATATCAATTTATAAAGGTAGTACCTAGATCAACTTTTAGTCCTTATTGTGATTTTTTTGTTTGTTTGTTTTCCATTTTTCCATAGAAAAAGAACAGAAGAAAATTAAGAACAAGTGGGACATTTGACTGGGTTAATAGAGTCTTGATAATTAAAATGCACATTGCATAGAAATTTGCAGTTTACAAACTGCTTTAATATTTCACACCCCTTATTTCCTTTTATTAGAATAACCCAGTAATTAGGTGATATAATTTTCTTTTTGCATTGATAAAGTGTGATTAGCTGTTACTTTTCCTAAGCTTCCATTCCTTTGTTACATTTCTTTCATTGGCATTAATCACATTAAAACAATTACTTGTTTAAATTGTTATTCCCTCCACTAAACTGGATGTACTTCAAGGAGAGGAACTGTGCCTTCACCTTCATTACCAAACTACCAGATGTTTATCAAAAGACTATGTATTAGTCAATACCCTTTCTCTTGTGAGTGACAGAAGCTC
The DNA here is from genome assembly GCF_028564815.1 of Eubalaena glacialis. Taxonomy (NCBI): domain Eukaryota; kingdom Metazoa; phylum Chordata; class Mammalia; order Artiodactyla; family Balaenidae; genus Eubalaena; species Eubalaena glacialis. The sequence continues at coordinate 142,411,047 of NC_083720.1, read as the reverse complement.
ATTTCAAACTAGGTAAGCAAAAAAAGAAAAAATGTTTTTTCGATTGACTCATGTAGTTGGGAAGTCTAAGAAATAGCTGCCTTGCCTCTGTTTCACTTCACTCGTTGGCTGCATTCTCAGCTTCTCACTAGACACGCTGGCTCTCTCAGTTCCAAAACTGCATCATTACAACTTGTGATACAAAAGAATAACCATTTCTTTTTCATTATCCATATATCAAATTTCAATCTTTGTTTGAATCCTGTGACTATCTGTGAACTAATTACTTAGGCCAAAGATATGGAGAGCTCACATTTAACTGGCCTGGGACACATGACCATCCAGTAATGAATATAGAAGGTTGTGCACATGTAGAACACAGAGATGGGTCCAGGTTTGTTTCTTAAATGAAAAATGAGGTTTTGTTATTTGAATAAAGGAGAAAAAATACTGGGAAGGTAAAAACGACAGACATCACCTATGAAATTGATTCTAAGTTCACATGGCTATGTGGGTAGCAAAGTAAGGATCCAAACCTGGTTTTCTGACATCAAGTGTAGTATGTTTTCCCCTAGGTAAAAAGTTGTTTTAAAAAAGAAAGATGCCCCCAATAATAAAAATAAAATAATTTTAAAAATTAAAAAAATAAAGATGAAATATTGACTAGAAATGACTTATAAGACTTTTCATGTCAAATTACCCTGAAAATCAAAACAACAACCTTTGACTCCATAAATGTAAGGAAAATTTCCAGTGCATTCTGTCTTGTGCCACCCGAATTCCCTCAGCTGAAGAGACCCATGGACCAAAGTCTATGCAGGATTATAAAACCCCTCTTTCCACCAGCCCTAACTTGGGATAACACTTCCAGAGCTCTGTGCAGTCCTCTGCTGAGATTTGCATCACAGCTCCCTCTCTGCTGACCCTTGTTCCCTTCCCTTGTTGCACAAATGTTATTTCTTAGAGTAGTCCCTAATAAACTTCCTATTCTCCAGTCTCTATCTTAGACTCCACTTCCCTGGGAACCCAATCGTCTACAGTTTACAATATTTTTCTTGGGCCTGAAAGACAACTAGAGTTAGTCTAAATAATAGCTGAAAGTACTTAAAGGTTATCAAGGAAGGTATTTGTAAGTTTCTTAATATTTTTATTTTAAATGTTTCTCTATTTAAATAAGATGTAATACACACTACTAGTTAACATGTTGAGTATCTATACTCTGCCTTCTTATATAGAATGGATAGAAAAACAACCATTACGGGCAGTGACTATACTAGTTCAGGTTTTCCAATAACGCCCTTAAGGGAAGCAAACAGATTAGACCATAATCTAGGCAGTGTGCAGAATGTTTTAGGTGTGTACATTTACTGGGGAGAAAAGGGATCCATAATCTTCATGATTTTCTCAGAGGAGACTGTGACAGAAAGAAGGTTAAGAAATTGGAGCCTTGGTTCCCAAACTGATCTCTTAAAAATTATTAGGTGCTAAAATCTCTGGGTTTTATCATGAGAATTTCTGATTCCATCGGAATGGGGTGAGGCTAAGAAATCTTCCTTTTGGACAAGTTCTCCAAATGATTTTAAAATAAAATTCAGTAGACAATAATTTGAAAAATGCCAGCCTAAGGACTAAACTATACTTCTCAATTAGTTTTCTATTGCTGGTATAATGAGTGATCACAAATTTAGAGGCTTAAACAATACAAATTATTACTTTACAACTCTGTAAATCAGAAGTCTGACATGGGATTGCAGTGGGCTAAAATCAAGAAGTAAGCAAGGCTGTGTTCCTTTCTGAAGGTTCTTGGGGAGAACCCATTTTCTTGCCTTTTCTAGGGACCATCCACATTTCTTCATTCAAGGTCTCCTTCTTTCATCCACAAAGCCAGCAATGGTCATCTCTGAAGTTTCCCAAAAGGCTCAGCTCATTCTTCAGTAGTCAGCTCTCCCTTCGACTCTCCTCTTCTGCCTCCCTCTTTTAAGTTTAAGGATGCTGTGATTACACTAGTCCCACCAAAGTAATAGGAGATGTCTCCCTGTCTTAAGGTCAAGCAACTGACAACCTTAATGTCATCTGGAGCATTAATTCCTCTTCGCTTTGTAACCCTAACTTATTCATAGACTCCAGGGATTAGGACTTGGGCATCTTTGGGAGGTCGTATTCTGCTACCACAAGTTCCTTTATAGAGCCCAGGGAAAAAAAGACTTATTTTTTTTGTCCTAATCTTGTGTTTAATAACTTAGTTAATGAGTTAACTTGCTGTTATTATAATTATCAGGTCAATAGAATTAATAATCACTGGGAACAACTGAAACTACTATTTAACTTTCAGTTATCAATGAGTAACATCTAGTAAAACACCCACAGGCCTGGAAGCTTTATGATGTCAGGCATCACCTCTTATCTTTTTAATTTCTGTAACCTGTAGCATTTTACTCATTTTTTCCAACTAACAGTTAAGCAGGTAATGTAGCTGAATAATTGTGATAGTTGATCATACTCATGAACTGACAAAGCCAAAGCTCCACTCTCTCTTTTAATGACTTTTCCACAGCGCAGCTAATAGCATGATTCAGATTCGTTTCACATCAGACTTACAATTGCTGTATATCGTGGGTGTTTGGTGTTATTCACAAATAAGCAAAACTATTATTGTTTATTTAACTCCTGCATTCCAAGAGTCTAAAACATTATGCTTGCTATTTTGGGTAACTGTCCATCAGTAAATTTTAGGCAATTCTGTCCTATTGGTGGGGGGAGGAGTGGGTGGTCCCTTAACAAGCAATCGTGCACTATTATTAACAATAATAGCACCTACCGTGTGTTAGACTCTTCACTGGATTTCCCATGCAGACACACACACCATCACCCTCACTAATTAATCTTTCAAGACATCTATAGATAAATATTTCTTCATTTATAGATCAGAAAAATTTTCAAAAACTTTATAATCACTTATCTAGGCAGTGATAACCAGAACTGCAGACTAAGGAAGCAAAGACATAATAGCAATCTTTTATCACATCACTTTTCTGGCCAAGTAACAATACATATAGTACTTAATTTCTGGTCAAACATAAAAGCTAAAAAAGGTCATGCTGTTTTAAATGAAGGGAAAATCAGTTACAAGCTGAATTTGAATGATCACATAACCCATCATCTACGTAGTCAGATCCCCTACTTAAAACTTTCAAGAGATTAAAACTGTACTTAGGATAAAATCAAAACCTCTTTCTGTGTCTCACCAGGATCCACATGATCTGAGCTTTCTCCACACAGCTCCATCTAACTCTGCCCTCCCCCTGGCTAGCTGGACTGCAGCCTCACAGAAATCCTGTAGGTACTTCAAACACAAGCTCTTCGCTGCCTCGGGGCATCTTCCCGAGCTGTTGTCCTTTCATCCTATCCCCTTGCCTGGGCAATGTGTTCTCATCCTTTAGATCACACTTTAAATGCCAGTTTTCCAGAGGAAACCTCCTTGAGTATTCTAACTAAAATAGGTCCTTCTTCCCACCCTGTTATTCTCCAGGAGCACACCCTTGTTTCCTTCCCAGCACTTAGTGTGAATTGTATGTGTTACTTTGTTTACCCGTTTATTGCCTGTCTCAATGTGGGGAAGGGTATTCACTGTTGAATTCTGAGCACATAGCATTGGCGACAGGCAATAATTTCAATAATTTTCAATAATTTGTTTCAATAATTTTTTTTTGAAACAGTTTGTTTTTTTCTCAAAGTTAAGAGTGTAAGTAATTTGTTTGGAGTCTTATGCCCTGGTCACACTGTGTTTTCTGAACATCTCTATTTCAGTTTATTTTTGGTTTTTTCTGTCATATTTAGCTGCACTTTTAAGTGATTCATACTAAAGAAACAACAGCTTACAATTCAAAATCAAGGATCTTCTCTGACACATATTTTAAAGGCATACTGGTTCTGGGGTGGGTTCCAGGCTTCTGCATTTTTAATAAGATTTCCAAGCTATTCTGATTCACAGCAAAGTTTGAGAAGGCCTGCTTGAGTGCGAACATAGTCCTCTTATATGTCTACCTGTATCTGCTAAATTTCATCAGATCTAAACCTTTGTTTAATCCATGCTTGAATACCTTACATCCTTAGGAACTTTCTGACCTGGATATTTAATGAGTACATAATACCTTTATTATTCCAGCTCTTTTATCTCTTGTTCTGCTCTAGATGAGTCTTCGTTCTTTTAAGCTACTGTGATGCTGACGTCCTGGGTTTATAATTTAATTAGGAATAAGGAATGTAAGGTAGAATTTATACAGTTATCTATTCTGAAGAGTTTGAGAGTCATCAGATAACTGGACATATAGTGTTCATAGTAATTGTTATAAAATAAAACAGATCATAAGAAGAAAGCAAATTTTAAAATTATTAGTATTAATTTATAAACTTGCAAATATAAACTTTGGTTATGAGCAAATGTTAGTTTCTAATTTTGTGACTGTTTCTTACTCTATTGGCTTATATATTGCTTTTAATAGCTAATGTATTGAAAAACACATGACCTTGTTATTGTCCTTGAGAGGTAAATTTTACATGCCTGCGGTCTTGCACATTAAGGAATTTTGAGATACAGTCCATTCATAATAAGCAACCTACAATTTCATTCACTCCTTATCTTTCACTAGTTTCTTGCCTTTTAACATTTTATGTCATGAGCATATACAGAAAAATAAACAGTACTTTATAGTCAAAGCAATCTGCTATATTAAGATTGTATTGTGCCGGGTACATCTTCCAATCATATTTATCAATGTTGAGATCCCTTCTTCTATAAACAGCCAATGTGGCACTAGGAAAAATATTTGTAACATTTCAGGCACCTATTGTTACTTAAATATACATCAAAATACAAGTTTATAAACACTTTATTTAGACTGTATTTTACCCTCCTTATTTAGATGTGAAATGGACACAATTTTTTATTTGATAATCTTTCAGAAATTTTTTTATTTTGGAACGGGTGTGTGAATATTTTGTTAAAATTTATGTTTTACATGCAAAGTACATTCCCATACTCCTGGAAAAAAACCCAATCTCTACCAAGTTGGCCAGATTTGAGCTAAGAAGGTAGTACTCATAAAACAGACAACAATGTAGCTGTTTTATTGTGGTCTAAGTGACCTGAGACCCTTTGAAAATAACCTCTCAAAACCATCTTTCAATTAAGATTGAACATGTCAAGTTTAGTGATATCGTTGCCTATTTTAAGAAATGGTAGTAATCTTGGTTCAGATTCATCAGCCATTAATGACATTCATGTTTTGCCTGAGGTTAATATCACTCTTTAATACTGAGGAAAAATAAGGAATGTACTTTCTTATCTCACATTTGCTTTAGGGAAGTGAGGATCTTCCCCAATCACTTCCCTCTACTCTGTTCTAACATCTTCCAGAGGTGAGATAATTTAGAATGCTCAGTGGAGAAAAATTAATTTAAAAAATAACAATCCCTACATTTTTCACGTAAACACCTTAAATCGTCTTTTCTCAACCTTAAACATATTTGAGAGTTCCATCAGCTACTCAATTAGAAGTTTAAACAGCCTGCAATGTAGAACAATAAACTATTCTGATGTAAGTGAAATAGCTTTTCTCTCCCTTCTGTGCTGTAATTCACATTTTGTTGGGCTTTTGATGTTCCTAGATATCCGTGGAATTCAGGAGTTTTTGGACAAAGTGTCTCAGCAGGGGATGGATGTTGCACTTCAGAAGGTAGAAAACAACATCAATAAAATGATCACCACTCTCTTTGATACCATGAGAATAGAGGAATTGAATCGCTATCGAGACACTCTTAGGCGAGCCATCCTTGTTATGAATCCTGCCACAGCCAAATCCTTCATTACTGAGGTAAGTAAAAATTGTCATGGGCTGGGAATAGGGTGTAAAAATTAAATGTTTTGGAATAGACTTCACAGAGGAGATGAAAATTAAGAGCAGCGTGAGGGAATTAACTACACAACTCTCATTAGCACTAATTGAGGTAGCACAGTGAATTCCTTGCTCATCACATTTACCCCGTACGGTCCAGTTAATTGCTAAGAATGCTTTGTATTTATATGTATTTAGGCACATAGCCAGGATGGTTTTAAGAAGTCTTATGGGGATGTAAAAGTGCTGTTTACCTGAGTGGGTTTAACAAGTTGTCTAACTAATACTTAAAATTTTTATGCAAGTTCAAATTTTACTTCTGAGAAAAGATTTACTTCAATTAAGCTATTGTTGCCTAAACATGATTCCTTTTACAAAAACATATAACATATTTACTTCTGCTCTGTGAACTCTGTACCAAGACAAATAATTAAAATTGTCTGAAACTCTGCAAAGTGATGACCACTGTACATTTTACGATGCTGGATCCTCAAAATTTTAATTGTATCTGTTCATTTGGCCAGAAGCTCTGAAACTTTGTGAAAATACAATTAAGACTTTTTAATCTCTATATTCTAAAATCTTTGGTGCTGCCTTACAAAAGATTATTGTTAAGTAAGTTTGCCTTACTTCAAATTTTTAATTTTATGTAGTGCTAGAACTGATCATGACATTACATACTTTCACATGGGTTTTATTATTAGCTTTAAAATTTTTCATGACTTTATTTCACTAATACTTTTTTCTTCACTTCTCCATTATGCTTTCTTTAGCTTGCAAAGTACTGCTGTAAAGCTTCCAAATTAGGAATGTGTTAGAAATTCTTTGACACTCTATAATATAATTGGTATCACGGACATTGAAGCAGAATATAAATCACTAATAAGAATAAAACTTTGGAAAATATCAATGATACATTTTTTAAATTTTAATTGAAAACTTTGTTATACAGTTTACGGACAAATGTAGAACTTTGACCTTTCTAAGTCTAGCAAATAACTCAGAGAGTCTCATTGAACCACTGGATTTTTCCACAATAGAAAGAATATTTTCAATTCTACAGGAGCTTGTTCTTTCCTTCAAGAAACACAAAATCTGCTGGAAGATTGAAGGCAAATATACAAAGACATGTAATATAAATTGGAATCTTAAAATTACAAGAAATAAAGTTGAAGCATCTATAGTCATTTTTGGTTGGAAAGATCAGAGAAGGCTTCATTGAGAAGGCACATTTGAACCAGACTTAGTATCATGAGTAGGAATTCACAAAAGAAGTGGTATTTAACAGACAAGTACAAGTCCATCTCAGCCACTTTCTGATCACATGATGTCAGCAAATTACTTAACATTTTTGAGCCTCCATTTTGTCACCAGTAAAATGGGAATAATTATTGATTTCAGCTTATTATATTTGTAACACAGAATAATGAGATATAAAAAGACTTAAAGGGGTGGTTGGGGGAGTGGCACCTAGTAGATGCTTAAGAAACAGTAATTTCTAGATCAGTTTTTCTAGCACATAGTATATACCTGACACATAGCACATGCTGTGGCCCCCTATCCTTGACTCTGCACTTTGATACTTGTAACAATCTACTGCTTCCACTTTGTTCTCAAACACATAAATCTATCTTTGTGATTTTCCTGAGAGACTTATCTCCCTTCCTCTACCTAGCCACCATTTTTTCCCCCACTCACTTTGTCTTTCTGATTTTCTGTCTTTACACTGTGGACTAAGTTTATTTTATGGTCTCAAGCAGCGAGGAGGAATGGCAGAAAGAATGTGAGCCCACCTGCCTTCCCCATCGTAAGCTGGCCGTCCTCTTTTCTGACCTGTGTAGTGTTTCCTGTTGCTCCATTAGCTGTTCTCAAACACTTCCCAGCTTGCTTTCCCATGAGTCCTAGGAACATTTCCCCACTTAGAGAGCAGGCTGACCCCTTAAGTCCTAGATGCAGTTCACTCAAAGGCAAGCAGCAGCAAATCCAAAAGGCAGACAGCACTGGAGGTCTGGAGACGTGGAATAGTTCCTGACTTAGAGGATCACTTAGTTTAGTGGAGGAGGCAAGCATGTAACTAAATAATAAAATATGAAAGAAAAATAGTATAACAATGACAGGTGGATGATGCTCTGGAATCCCATAGGAGAACTGACTAACTCTGCAGGAGTTTGGCTGGCGTCACGAAAAGTTTCCCACAAAGTTTGCTTTACCAGAATCATGAAAAATGAATAAGACCGTATTAGGCAGACAGTGATAGGCAAATAAAAATTCACTGTGTGTGCACGTGTGTGTGTGAGAGAGAGAGATGGACATAGTTTTAAAAATCAAATACAACCGAGGGTTTTAATAATGAAAAGCAAGAGTCCCTTGGTCCACCTATTTCTCCCTCCAGTTATTCTTTTCAAAAATAATTACTTATTCTTTTAATGTTTAAAATTTAATTGGTATTTACTTTTAGAATACACTATGCACTCACATGATTCAAGATTTAAAAGGTTCAGAAGGATAACCTCCTGTTATTGTTCCTTAAGCACCTGATTTTCTTCTCAGGAGGCAATGTGTCTTGTGTGGCATTCCAGGTATACACCTACACATATACATGTACGTGTACATGTACATATACATATACATCTTAGCTCCCCGACCAGGGATTGAACCTGCACCCCTGCATTGGAAGGCAAAGTCTTAACCACTGGACCGCCAGGGAAGTCCCTCAGTAATTTATTTAAAAACACTTTTCTGATGGCTTCTGTCCCTTTTTCCTCATGGTCATTGGTTTATATATCTGTTCATTCCCTTATATTGTATTGGGGTTTTGGAGATGATCCCGTTTGACTTTTTTCAGTTGGAAGTTCCAGGATGTTCTTTCAGATTTTTAGAGATTAACAGACAAAAGATACTCTAAAGAACGATTGTTATAGTTTTGAAGAAATAATATATCGAACCATGACATTTTAGATTTGGAAAGTACAACATATAACATTTTGTCTGAATTCCAAATTTACAATTGAGAAAATTAAAAGCCTCCCTAGATCTAATCAGTATTGTTCCCTAACTTCCTCCAGCCACGTTCAATATCTTTGCAGCTAGTGCTGATAGGGGATGGTAGGGGACGCTCACAGTTTGAAACTGATAAAGTAAGTTGGCAGCCGGTCAAAGGGGTACGTGATTGTCAGGTCCTAAGAAATATAGAAATGACTTACAGTGGATTACATGATGGATAGAAAGGCAAATGAAGCTAGAAAAGAACAGATGGATTGGGATAATGGGAAAGAGAGAGGAACTAAAGGTTATGATGAGGTCAAAGAGACAGGTTCTGTAAGCACCGAAGAGAGGGAGAGGAGGAAGGGAGAAATTCTGCTCAAAGAGAGGGAATAGCACAATTCCCAGCTTCACTGCTTCCTATATTTTATAAGTTGGCATGGAAAGTTTTTAAAATATTCGAGGGAAATATTAAATCAAAAGAATGAGTCTTAAAAAAGAAATTGCTCACTTAGCATTGTCATTTAATTGCTAAGGGGAAAAAATGGGCATATCAATTCTGTTTGCATCTTTTTTTCTGTCCCTGGAGCAATTATGTGGCATTGAGTTAATTATGCTTCCTTTGAAGTCTTAGAAATTTAATATATTACATGTCTACAGTTAGTTATCCACCCCTCATTCAAGATTTCAAAGCTTTAAGAAAAATACTGCAGTTATGTGCAGCTGAGTAAATCAGCCTGCTGTGATATGGGTGGAAAATTGTTATCACAATGTACCCGTAAGTGTCCTTGAAATGAATATGGTGAAACAAGAGTGCTCACATGATTTGATTTAAATATGGATTAGGATGATATTTTGGAAAACAATATTTTTTGTATAGGAAAATGTTGCATTGGATGCTATGTAAGTTAAACCATTTCCAGAAAGGATACATGCAGTAGAACTTTTGGGTCTTAACTTTTAGTTTTCCAGTTTCATAAGAAAAATCAATTCTTTGAAAATGGGAAGTTTTATTACTTATATGATAATGAATATTATTGCCTATTTACATTTTTTCAAATTTTCAGAAAGGAACCCTACTGTTACATGAAATCCTTTTATTCTGCAATAAGAAAAGGGTATTATCTTTTATTCCTTAAAACATACTTTATGAAATAGCTTTCATTCCATTGTACTATATCCCAGAGAACTTTAATCCTGTCAAACAACAAAAAGGCAAAGTTGCTTACTTCAAATATGTAAGCAGCTTACCAGAAATAAGCCTTTAGGAAGGTTTAGAAAACAAGTGAAGTTATCTTGTCTCAAGGGATATAGAAAGGTTCCTAGTCATCAAAAGAGAACCCTGAATATTCAAATTACTGTGATAGTTATCAAGTAGCTATCCAAATAACCCAATTTTTACCAAAATAAAAGAAATTATTTGGAGACGTTATGCAATGTACAGTTTTTAAGATGAGGATAATGTAATGATATTAGACAAAGGAACATATGACTATAATTTTTTCCAAAATATATTCATTGCATGAAAGTCTCTCTAATAATACTGTGTTCATAGATGATTGATATTCATTTTAAAGTACACTTTTTATTGAAATTTAATGTACATAATTATAATGCATATAATGCATATAACTGTACAGCGCAACAAATTTCCATGCATCCAGATCAAGAGACAGAACATAACTAGCATTCCCAGAGTCCCCTTCCAGGCAACACCCAGTTATAACCTCCTTGAAGGTATAGCCATTATCTTGACTTCTGACACAATAAACTAGTTGTGATTCATATTAAACTTTATATGAATAGAAGCATACTGTGTATACTCAGATCCAACTCACCTCTTTCCAGTGACCCCTGACTTGGGTATTGATATTGGTGAACAGTTTGCTACTAATTTCTCCTAATAATCTAAAGGTCATTTAACAATTTTTGCCTTTGAAACGTCTAATTTGCTAGTTTTTCTTTTCTATCAGGTTTTTGATAGGTTCAACATTTTCATTCTATTCTATTTATTTAAATGAAGTTAAACAAGAAAATACCTGAACATAAGTGAAGGTTGTACTCATATTTGAAATATAAAATCACAGTTGCTTCAACCTTCAAGACAAGGGAATTGAAATTCTTCTCTAATCCAGTATTCATTTATTCATTCATTCAGACAGTATGTTTAAAGCTATTCTGTGCAAGACAATGTGGCTAATGTTGCTAGGAATACAATCATGAAAGATATATGGGTCTAGCCTCAAAGGAACAGACAGATTAATAAGGGGAATGTTGTAAACATAGAATGTACAAAATAATAAAACCACAAGAAAATAAACAGGAGAGTTACTCTTCTCAACTCCCAAATGGAATTGAAAATAAAGAAAACAAAGTTGCTATCCAAAACTTAATCAAATAAAGTTTGTAGATAATGTATAAGATTACACAGACCTAGAAGTAAAACAAAATTTCTTTTGTTATGAGGTACTGAGAAGTCTTAGCTACTTCAAGAAATTCCTACCGTAATTTACTATAGTCTTATCAAAGCATGTCTGGAATGTGATTGAATCCAAGAGTGATTAAATTTATATTGAGTTTTCTCTCCATGAAGTAATATGGACAAAACGAAAACAAAGAGATTAGTTAAAATAGACCTGATGATAAATTTGAGGATTAGAATTTGGCAGTGTTTGTCTATTACTGCTTAGAAAAGAAAGACATCAGACCTAGAAGGCAAGGACATGCCAACATATAAAAGTATTCTCTGTAGTATGCCAGGCACAATTTACCAGGCCGTACTGTGGTCTGAGTGAAATAATTTCAAAATTATGCACCTCCTTGTTTCTGTTCCCATTCTCAACACAACCTTTTGAAGCTAGGAGAATGGTGAGCCCCTGAATTTAATCACTAGAGAGATATGTTTGTGGCAAACAAATAAATTAGCAATTTAATCAATATGTCAGTTTTTAGTACATTTGCTTAGTATATAAATGGCAAAATAGTGTGGCAATACATGTTACAAGTACCATTATTTTCCATTTCCAGACCAAAACATAGATCACTGCACTCTGCCCTGCTGTTCTAGGCAGCATGGCAAATGGATCTTAGTTAGCACTGGAGTCTAAATCTATTTGCCAACCTGGGTTAGTGTGAATCAGTTTCCCAGAACTTAATCAATTCCTTAAGTGCTTACTGACAAAATCAGTATTTTAGATTTGCACAGGATCAGATTTTAAGGTATAGCTACCCCATGAAGCTTTGTTGAAAAGTAAGCAGGCACCCCTAAGTTACAATTCTATTCAGAGTTTTTCTCACTTTAATACAGATAAATAAGAGGGAAATAAACTGTTTAGGTAGAGAAAATTAAGAAGGTTCATTTGATTTTTATAGCGAACTGTATTTTTAATAGAATACACAAAACTGTAGCATAAGAGGATTCAAACATTAAACTTATGTGTGTCCACCCAACACTAAAGTTATATGAACATATAGGTCCATTAATTTCAAATATGAATTACTTTAAATATGTATATTACTTGATGAGGCAACATTTAAGTCAATACTTGAAACCCATATTTAGGATTTGGACTTAAGGCAATTTGGTAGAAGGACATCCTTCCATGATGAAGAAAAGCATGCATAAAGATACTGAGAAGGAAAATTAAAAGGAGCTGAATGGGACAGGGGACATGGGCTAAGGGAAGTAGAATTTTAGGATGCAAAATCAGGAAGTAAGGTTGTACTAAACTGGTAAGTGAAAAATTTTGAATGTCACACCTAAAGAAGGGAGCAGGCTACAAAGGCAGCATGAACATGGAATTTGGATTCAGTTTTTGCTTAACTAGCTGTGTAGCCCTGGCCAAGCCACTTAAAATCATTTAGCTTTATTCTCCTCACCTATAAACCAGACTAATTCCTGAATCACAGAGTTATTTTGAAGGCTATATTTGGTGTAATGTACATACAATGTGTAGAACAATGTTCACATCCAGTAAAAAGTTAATAAGTTTCAGTTGTACAATTCTCCAGAACTGTAGAGTAGGATAAAGAAGAAAATGCAAGTGATGTTAATAGACTTGGGAATTGGTTAGGTGTGTGAAATGAGGTTGAGATACGGGAACAGAGATGGATCCTATGTTTCAAGTCTGAGTTTCAATGATGTTAATGTTATGAAATCAGAAACATAAGAAAATGAACAGGTTTTGAGATAATATAATAAATAAAATTTCAGTCATAAATTTGATGTTCTTCTGGAACATCTAGATTGAGACATGCCTGTGTTTGGTGGAAATGAAAGAATGGAACCCAGTAGTCCTAAGGAAAAGCTATCGTATTGGTCAATGTGATGATCATTGGTGAACTTTGAAAAAACATTTTTATTAAAATAGTGTGAGGAATAAAAAAGATTGTAAGGAAATAATGAAGGGGTTGTTAGCAAATAAACAGAGTAAGAGTAGATGGGGGCATTAAAATCATCCGTGGTTGATAATCACTGATATAGAACTATTCAGTGTTGGAAAACTAAAATTTGTTCTCATGGAATTTTTATTGCTGGCAGATGACACTTGCTTTTTACTTTTCCCGTAATAATAGATAGTCAACATTTACTGGACTCTTTTCAGGTATCTGACACTATGCTGATCATTCTATACGTTATCTTATATAATCCTCAAAAAATCCAATGAGATGGGTATAATAGTTTCTTCATTCTACAGATAAAAAATTAAAGGAATGACGTATAGTCATTTGTCATCTAGATTAAGTAGATTATTTGCATTTTATTTTATGTTAACTTAGTCATCATTTTTCACATTTTTACTGTTTTCTAATAGCGTTCATCATTAATTCCTTTTTGGGAAGAGTATAATTGGTTTTCAAGTAATACTTACCTCTCTAGTCTTCAACTGGTAAGTTTATGTTATAGTCTTTGGACATACCATCAGAGAGGCAAATCAGTTTGCCCAAAATTTTTGGCACAAAATAAATGAAAACACAAAAAAGCAATTAATTGTATACATAAACGATAAGGCATAACTAATTGGAGGCAAGAAATCCGAGTTTGTTCTGAACATTGTCAAGTAGTTGCCATCAGCAGTAGTGAACATTTATTGAGTTTTTCTTATGTGCCAGACACTGCTCTAAGCATGTCTTACATATTAACACATTTAATCCTCATACCAAATGTAACAGGTAGACGCAAGTGTTTGGCTTCATTTTACAAAAAAGGAAAATGAGATAAAAAAGAGATTGTGAAAGTAGCCCCAGGTCACACAGCAAGGAAGAGCAAAGCCGGGTCTAGGCCATTCTTAAGGAGTGGGCTATGCTATATTACCTCTCCAGGCACACAATACATGTGAAAAAAATCATCCTTGCTTTTTGTTTATGACAAAGAAGTAATTGGTATGCCTAACTCCCATTAAATCCTTTTTAAAGAGATTTTGCACTGGGGTGAGCTAGTGGAAGAGTACTGGAGGACAAGGTGGGGAGTTGGGTCAATGTGATTAGGCCTTCTGTGTTTGGTAATTGGTCTTTACCAAAGTTACACTCCTACCTAACCACAGAGATCTGGAGATAGAGACTCTATCTTCCTTGATTATTACATCTCAAAGGGATGGCTCCCAGGTCCTTGAGAAAGACATTCTTGGGTTGTAAAACTAGCTAGAGGCTGGAAGAAGATTTACATCTTAAGGGAGCAGAGAAAGAATTTACAATTGCAAATGTTCTAAAGTAAATGCTCTAAGAAAAGGGAACTCAAAGGCCTAGAGTCAGAAAGAAAACTGTTTAAAGCTTCCTGAAGCTGAGGAGAATGTGAAGGTTGTCTTGGGTCAAGCACAGACAGGATATTTGGACTAACTCGATTTAGTTTTACCGTGTGTGCTTATGATAGATATAATATATATGTTGAATAATATATATATATTTAATAATCATTGAATACATATTCAAATATATAGGTTGCAGAAATGTATTATCATTATCATGTAAAGGAATTTTTGGAATGAAAGGAATTGTTAGAACTCCAGTGACTCACAAGATAGTATTTAATTACTGATATGACAAGACCACTAGATATGCTGAATGTGAACTTTCAGAACAAAAGAGTAATGCTGATTTAATCTAAGAGGTTCAGGTGGTCAACCTCGACTTGTGGAGGAAACAGATGGCAATAATGACTACCCACTGCTAAATTTCATCAAGCAGGGCTAAAAAGGGTCAGGATTAGAAGGCTGGGAAACATGGGGTCCAGAAAGGGGCATGGACCTGACTATATTTCGTAACAGTACAGGTTTGCCTTTGCTGAGAGTCCTGGCATAAATTTTCAGCATGATCCAAACCCCTTCTTGGTGCATCTGACCTGAGCTCACTATAGCTACAAACAAAAACTTCACAAACTTTCAGTAGAAATGAAATCACAATTTCCAGAGACACAGATTTTGATGAGTAAAGTGCATGTTTTACACCTCTATGACTGTTGTTAGAATTGTAAACCTTAGAGTATTTCTAAATTCTCTAGCCCCTATTCTATTAAGGTTGCTCTATTTCAAGATAAATTGGCTTGAAAACTAAGACCATAAAATAAACCCATCATCCTAGCATTTTGAAAATGTATATATGCGTTTAAAAATAAGCTGAAATTTTTGGATATTTCACTAAATTCCAGATCCACCGACTCCTTGAACTCAGGTTCACTTGACTCCCTGAAAATAAATTGTTTTTCATGAAACTGCTTAAATTGATAAAAAAGTTACTATTACCGTCCTAAGCCCAAATAAAATTTGAGAAGTACTGGGCCTGGGCCTATCTCTACAATTCTCAATAATATTTCCATCTTGTAAGTGCCAGAATTGCCATTGACTAAGACATATGTGATCAATGACCAGCACTAAACATACAGTTGTGCACTTTTATATAAATGATGTTAATTATATTTTTAGATTGTGAAGTACTGTGGCTGGTTAAAAACATGCATATTTCTGAAGAGCTATTTGTCCATCCATATTCAATGTTAAATGCATGCAACTTTTATATCTATGGATATATGGATCCGTCTATGGGGAATTTCAAAAATACCTTTACCTAGATCCCATCCCAGAACCCTAAATCATAACTTCTGTGGTGGAGTGCAGGCACTGGTGTTTTTGAAAACCTCCTTGGGTAACTGGCACACAGAAGTCTGTGAAAGTAGAGAACTGCTCTTGACTACTGCTTCTCAAGCTTTAATGTGCACACTAGCCTCCTGGAGACTTTTGTTAGAATGAAAATTCTGATTCTGTGGGTATGAGCCTGAGATTTTATATTTCTATCAGATTCCCAGAAAACATTAGACAGAGCATGTATAGAGTATTTCCATCATCACAGAAAGTTCTGTTGACCAGACCTTGAGTTAATATTAAATATAAATCTAAAAACATTTGTCTGAAATTCAGAATAATAGCCATTAGGGGAATATAGAAATTTGTTAACAGATGTTCCCTAACAATATAAATAATTTTCCAGTGTAAGTAGCTGAGAATTTTAGTAATTAATCCATATACCTAATTGCATTTCAAACTGTAACATGTTTCTTGGCTCACCTGCCTGAGGCACATTAGTTGTTGAAAATAATAAAAGTTATTTTCTTGCAATCCCCACCAGTTAAACTTTTGGAACACTGGTTCTCTCTAAACTGATAGTGCAAGATCGCAGAGTCTCTCAAAACTCACCATTTCCTCTCACCTTTCCACAAGTTTCTGGTATCGAGGTGTTTATGTTGATGACCCAGTTGCTCCAAATGTAAGTTGGAGACTTGTTGCTGAAATTCAGCCTCTGTACACCGGTGCCAGATTAAATCTCAGAGAGAGTTTTGGGTGAAGTAGAAAGAAATAGCTTTATTGCTTTGCCAGGCAAAGGGGGCCACAGCGGGCTGATGCCCTCAAGACTGTATGTCCCGTCCTCGAGGCGGTAGTGAAGAGTCTTATAGTGTTCAAGGAGCCGGGTGTGATCAGCTCATGAACATTCCTCTGATTGGTTGGTGGTGAGGTAATCGGGAGCCAGCATCACTGACCTTCTGGTTCCAGCCGGTCTGGGGTCTACGTGCTTGTGGGCAGCATATAGTTAACTTCTTCCACCTGGTGGGTGCTTCAGTCTCTGCAGAACAGCTCAAAGGACGTGGCTCGAAATATTATCTATAGTCCTTGAGGAAGAACTAAATGTCCTTGACTTTGTTTAATGGGTAAAGTATTATTATTTTGTCTTGCTTGACTGTTTTTCTTTCTTTCTGCTTTTTTCTCACTTCTCTGATTAAATTTCTTCTTTGACTAAAGTTTTCTACAAACAAAAGGCCAGCGGAGGACATGGGTGGATGTCTGTTCTGGGAAGGCCTCCTAGGGTCCTGCTCGGTTACAGACTAATGCTACTACCAGGAGAGTTCACAAATCACTGTCGCACTAGGCTTTTGCTAACATCATTGTCCAAGGTCTTGCCACAGCAAAATATCTCCTCCAGCCCAACAGCAGGATCCCACACTAAACCTTAATCCCACAAGGACTGAGCTCTCAATTGAGTCAAGAGTGGTAGTATATTCTGTTCTCTTAGTAAAAACTGTGGTGACCTGGTATTTATTTTATCTATTTTTTATTACACCTCCTTTCTCTGTGGTGTTTAGCACTCAGACACATGGACCATAGCAGAATGTCTCTCAGAGCAACGCCTCCGATTAGACCTAAGGGCTAGAAACACCAAATCCGGGGTGCTCCATTTCAATGTCCATTGAGGTTGAAGGTTGGACCATATCCCCCAGAGAACGAGAGGATCTAACTAGGGCATCTAGCCGTCGGCCCCTAAATGTCCAGGTGTCTTCCCTTATAATTAAGCAACTTAAGCAAATAGACCACTGTGTTCCCACCTTGCCAGCCTTTCAGACATAAAATGACAGCTAAGATGGCTGAAGCTAAGCCATGCTGGGGACCCCAGTACAAGACAAAATTGCTCCTTAAAATGTTAATGCACTCAATACAATAATCACTTCATACTTACTCTGAAAAATAGGAATTCTGATAACAGGAGAAACAAAAAAATAAACAACAACAAAAAGCAGCCCTTTAAATTTCCTTATAGACTAACGTCGAGTTTTTTTTCTAGCTTTGTTTAAGGGACACATATCTTTGTGAATTTTGGATCTTTTAAAACGTTTACCAGCATTCTCATTATTATTGTTCTCCTTTAGATTGTAAGCTTCATGCGTTTCAGGTTCTATATTTATTTAACTTTAAATCTCTCATCGTATGCTAATGTACTGCATATAGCAAGCTCGAAATAAATGGTAAATTTTTGAGATGAAATTTGCCTTTGGTTTTGAGGGGTTTAGACATCTTATAACTGATTTAAATAAGAACTAAGTCCTACGTACCAGGATGAACCAAATGTTTTCCTTCTTATCTAATTGCATTCTTTCCCCCTTCCAAATGTATATGTGTTTGCCTATGTTGAATTCAATCTTCAAATCCATACATTCTAACTAACCAATAATTTCTTGAAACATAACTGAAAGTAAGTATTTCTCCTCAGCAATGACCCCTCCCCTCCTTAGACTGCCTATTTTTTAGCACTTCTGGGTGGATTACTAGAATTTCTATGAAGAGATCAAATTAAACAGTATTCAAAAATTCAGTCTAATCCCTTTATTTTTTTAATTGGGGGGAGGTTAAAATAGCTGGTAAAACATGGGTATATTTATGTATTTATTTTTAATATTGTTGTTTTAATTATCCAGGTTGAGAACTAGCCTGGTTTAAAATTAGCATAGGATGTAAGATTTGAGACACCCCGTTCTCACCTCTGAATAAGTAATCCTTGTTTTGTTCTATAGGGGAGAAAAACAATCTCTTCCTCTACCCACCTGACCTCCCAAGAATCAAACTGATAAAAAAGATTAACAACAGGAAAAAAAACAAAAACAAAAAACAAAAACAAAAAAAACAGACTTAGTCACAAACTTTAGGGGAAGAAAAACCATCTTTTCCTTCTACTCTTGTAGGTTCTTGGCTGGGGCCCTGTAAGAAAAACAGATTAACAAGAAAAACAAACAAACAGAAGTTTATTAATAGGTATATCTCATATATACATAGGAGAAATTCAGGGATGAGTAACTCAAAGAATTGCCTAGAACTTGTGCTTAAATGCCATCTTCACCTAAAACTAAGAAAGAAGGGTATGGGGGAGGCAAGTTATAAGGAGGTGACCAGAAAAAGTACAGTAAACAAGGGTAAGGTTTGTTATGCAGATTTAAGTTGGTACCTTCTCCAATGATAAGAGGCTCTTGTGATTTAGAGTCATCCTTCTCTGTTTGATACAGAGATGTGACTCAAGGGATATTTTAGGATTTATATGCCATCCAACAAAGTGTGGAGAAGAGGCTAGACAAAGGAAAAGGGGTTGGGGGCTGCTGAGAGGGGAGGTGGCAAGTACGGGAAGCGGACTAGAAAAAGTATGGTACATGAGGAGTGTTTAGTAAGGTTAGTTTTGCAGATTCAAGTCAGTGTCTTGTCCATTGAGAAGCGCTGTTAAGTGGCATCTTCATTTCACTGGTACAGGAGAGAGAGACACCTTTACAAATGAAAATTTTCTTCATAAGTGTAAATTTCCTTTACAAAAGGGACAGTTATATTCTGTTTTTAGAGCTTTTCCTGTATCTGCTGTTCCTCAGTTGCCTTCAGCTCAGAATAATCCTTATGCCAAAGTGGTGTATTTGGGGGTGGCATATTCTGTTCCTCTAGTTCTGTTTCCTCTGTGTGCAACTAGCATTAGAGAGCTGCAATCTAGGAAGGTCAGCTGTTTGCTAGGACAGGGCCTCCTAGAATGGCATTTCTCAGTATTGTTATATTCAGTATCTGATTCCAGGCACTTGTTCTTTAGTTATTTATGACCACCTCCTTCTAAACTTAACTGTGGTCACCACAAAATTGACTGGAAACCGATACCCAACAAAATGGTAAAATATAATTTAAATATCAAGACTAAGGAAAGGATAAATTAGAACAAAATGTTACATTTTAGGAGAGAAATTACCATATCAAAATGTAGATCATCATGTTGCATAATTTCTCCCAGTAAAATGGTTAACTCCTTGAGGTCAGGGACTATTATACATTTCATATTCTCATCAGTATTCGACACAGCACGTACATGTAATTGATGCTCAAGAAGTACTTAATGGTTTGTTTTATTTCATTTATTTGTGAAAAGGCAAAGCAGAAAAAAAAAAAAAACCGTGCCTTACATAACATGAAAACAGTTTCTTTTTTATTGATGAGAGCCTGCCCGAATGAGAACCTTAACACAATGGAAAAGAGCTAGGGAATTCTCAGATTGCTTCACTCCCTCGCCGATTTTAAACACCTGGAGGAATAGACAATTGAAAACCCTTTGTGGTGTCCGCAGCTAAGTTTGAGCACACAGTCTCACAGCTCTCAGCGTGGACACTAATTTCCAAAATTTAACTTGAGCCCTTGAGGGATGAAACTGGCTCAACTGCTACCTCTTTAGAGGAAAGGAACTTCAATCGAACATATATTCACTAATTATTATTATTATTTCTTAATTCTCTCAAAACATAAAAGATGAAAGTCTAAAACGTAATTCTAATTGGCAAAGGAATTTCAATACCAGGAAGGCACCACTTGATTAGCAGCTATGTAGGCAGAGGGAGGGTTTGCGGGTATGGAAATTTGGCTAAGAATTCACATGGAAAAGTGCTCAGCCAGTACTCAGCGTGCTGTGAAAGCGCTCAACTTCCGCATATTTAAATGAGTTGAGAGCTTACATTTTAAAAGTGATCAATCGGCAGTGCTCAAGCTGTGGGATCTATTAGTTGAATGCTAATGAACTTCTTTTCCTATGGTTCACGTCTCAATTAAGCAGACAGACAGTTTTGCTGCTCACCTTTTCAGGTTGAACCTGGACTTCCCAGGAGACATTGAGAGATCTGCATTTCTTGGGGAGAAGGCAAGGATCCCACCAACCATTCCCATGGCTTTCTTTGGCTCAATTATGTTGTCTCTCTCTGTTTCTCTCTCTCATGTGTCCACATTATCCTCCTCACTATTTCTGGGCTTTATTGTCTTGGTTTGAAGCTATTTTGAGAAGACTAAAATAGCAGAGCTTGCTGTGTTATTTTATCTGATATCTTTTTATTCCTGATGAATGGGTTTGGTTTTTCCCAAGGGCCTTTTCAATCATTTTGATAAAACATTTGCTCCTCAGAAATGGTTTTGAGCCTTGAGTTGAAGGAATTGGATAGTTTTGTATAGTTCCATAAAGTCCACTTTTACTTTTGGTTAACTCATTAGTATCTTTTTAAGTAGGAAAGATGAGTCCCATAATATGTTCTGTATTAAATAAATACCTCCATTAAATAATTTGCTTAAGATCAAACTTGAACTATATATTTTAAGAATGCACTTTGGGAAGAAGATACTATGTCTTTTAATTATTTCACTATTGCTATAAACTGAGATGAATACTTAAATGGAATTCTATTTTCTGTGATGACTTCAAAATCTCACAGGATGATGCACTGATGTGTGAGTACATTTTTTTAAACACATTCAAATGATGTCATGTATTCCTTTTGCAAGTACTTCATTATGCATTAAAAAAAACCCCTCTGAAGTATATGTACTTATGTGGTTACTGTTACCAAACCAAACTTGGGTTCACTTGGCCATGAGAAGGAAAGCCAATCTACTGACATTTTAAGGCGAGTAAAATAACATTTTAATTAGCGTCTAATGCAGGATTAATGCATTAGCCTCCTAACACATCTCCCAGCCAACCTTCCCAAGGCAAAAGCGCCTTCCATCTGTAAATGTCATTGGAAAGGCAATGGGTTTTGGTGGAGATGTCAAGACTTCTTAGGCTGCAGCCATTGAAAATGTGGGTCATCTAACTCCCCCAAGGTTCTCCAAGCAATCTTCTGATTTTAATTGGCTTCTATATTGGCTTACTGTGGAGAAAGACTAAGTTGGTCAGACGAATACATTGTTCAGAAAATGAGTCAGTCAATATAAAGTTTTATGTCAATTATAACTCAATTTAAAAAAGAAAGAAAATGTGTTACTCATCTTCCTATATGTGTGAAAGGGATATGAATCTCACTGGAAATTAATACATCAGGGCTTTCTATCACAATCTGAATTTCGCTAATGTGATTCTGGACTGAGTGATGGGATAGTGCCCAGTGTTCTCTTAATAGCCACTTTCTGAGTCTGCAGTGCTAATGGCCTGACCTTGGATGGTGATGAATTTTCTAAGGTAATGACTATCACACCTTGAAGCCTCTTTTGAGAAAACTTGCTGGATGTCAAAATCACATTTAAAATTTTTTCTCTTTGAATTTCTATTGAATTTATGTGATGTTTCCACAATAATGCCATGCTCAGTTTTGTGAGCACAGTGAACATTATTTTTTTAACCATTACCCTGGTATTCAAAACTACAAAACTTAGGCATTCCAATGAAAATTAAATTTTGATAATTTTAGCAACCTGGGGTAGCTTATAATGATAATACCCAATTAGGAATATCTTTTTTGTAAAAAAAAAAATGAAGTAATTTGGGTAACAGAGATTTCTTCACAAATTCTGCCCAGTGGCTATAAGAGGCAACACCGTGTTATTGCTTTGCTCTAAAATGAAGATAGAAACGTATGCCCCGTTGCCCCTTGCTGTTTGGCATATTGAAACTTGTCTATTAAATTACCCTTTACATTGTTTCACAACGTTCTGTCTCTCTCTCTCTGAAAATAAAAGCTAATTCAGCTTTCTTATCTTTATGATAGAAAAAATAATGTCTAGACTGGGAGTTCACCATGCAATCATAAATTCAAGTGATGTACTTACTTTAATAAACCAAGAAGGTATTTAGGTGGTTTGCATCAATTTTAAACAATTATCTTTTTGTATTTACTTGACCTAGTTAGATAATGATTTGCAAACAGATTTGATTCAACAAAACATTAAAATGTTCAGTGAAGTCTTAAAACAACTGCTTTTAATATTCCTGAACAATACGAGCCTCGAGGCTCAGGGTTCAGCTTGCTGTGAGGTCTGGGGGTGGGGGGGGGGCTTGTTTGCAATCAGCTCTGACATTTTCAGATATTTCCACTACAAAGTTCTGTTTTGAAAACACTTATTAGAGAGCAGCTGAATGAGTGTCCTCCATTGAGCGCTACTTCTTTTTGTTGTTGTTTTTGTAGTTTTCAGTTGTTGTTGGCCAAGATTAAGAAATGATTGAGACGGCATCAGGATGTGTCATTTGATTGCTATACAAGATAATATTTTTTTTACTTTTTAATATTATCTTTTCCAAATTAGGATTTTGTAATGTCTTATTACTGTGCAATTGCTTGTTATGACTGTGTTTTTCCTCTACCGTATGAACTGCTTTCCAATTGAAAATTAATAAGGGCTCTCAACTGTTCCTAAAGTTTTCATCAGTATGAGCAGATGTAACTATTGTTTGTTTTACTGGAGCATTTACTTTGAAAGATACCATCTGAGTTTGAAAATAAACTAAGCCCTAGTCTTGTTTTCGTACAATAGTATCAGGAAAATATTTTGTGTTGTTTTGATTTCAGTGGTAAACCAACAGTAGTTATCTGATCATTTTTAAGGATGTGAATTTCAAAAAGAAGTCATGCTTGTTTTTTGTCATATCAATGTCCAATCAACAAGAGCAAAACGCTTGTTAAATGGGGGTCAAATGGCAATGCATCTATAACAGTACTTTTTAAAACCATGTGGTATGCTAAAATTTCAATCATTTTATCCATTTTGTAAAAATTGAATCACTGTTCAATTTTTCAACAGTGCCACTGTTCAAACCAATTACAAGTTCTTTTGAACATCATAATACCCCTATAGGATAGATACTATTATTATCATCCCCATTTTACAGATGAAGAAGGCAAGGTACAAGAAGATACATAGCCTTTCCAAGGTCACACTGTGGATCATAACCCAGGCAACCTGCCTCCACATTTTGTGCTTGTAATTGCTATACTATGCACTGTTAAAAATTCCAAATGTTTTCATTATTTGCCTCTGAACGCTAGCCTCTGGATGTTTATGAGTAAGTCCTTGCCTTAATGGTAAGAAAGTGGACTTTCCGATAGTAGTCTTGTTATTCTTCGACTGATAATGTAGTCAAAGCTTCTGAGGGACATACATCCAAAAGAGAGGGAGGAGAAAGAAAGAGAGAGGCTCACAGGTTAGCTATTGTCACACCAGTTCTGAAAATCAGTGGGAAGAAAATGTCATGTCAGCCAATTTATTTCATTTAATCTTAAGGTTAAAAATTTTCAATGGAAACGAATCATTAAAAACTCTTAATATATGGATTACTGATTGCAATATTCTTGTTTATCTTACGCATAGCAGAATAAATTATTTGAATAGATCATGCATAAAAGTTGTATGCCATTATAAATGCAAGACAAATGGAATTCTAAAGGAAAAAAACGGGAAGAATCTGCTTGAGGAAAATTTACTTGTTTAAAGATATTTTATTTTTCTATAACCAACTATAATACTAAATGAATAAGACTTCATTAAATTTATAAGGTGTTTCCATCAACTGACCAAGACTTCAAGGTTAAAGGACCCATGATTTCCAGGGTATAGAATACTGTATGAATCTTAAAGGCAAAGTAGCTGCTTTTATAACATCACCAAAAATAGTAAAGTCTTTAAAAAATGATAGCTAGACGCTAGATACATAGATAGATAGGTAGATAGATAGATAGGTAGATAGACAGATAGATAGATAGATGATAGATAGTAAAGGAAGGGCAATATGTCTTCTTCTGCTGGATGGTTTATAATCTAAGGCTGATAACACAGACAAAAATTAATATAAGAATGTAAATACATGCAGAGAAAATGAAATGTGTAACTGTTTAAAATCTCAGACTACACACCCATTACTTGAAATTCTCAGCGATGAGATTTATAAGTGGCTGATAAATGTTGCCACTGCAGCCACTGATACTTGGCAGAGCCGTGCTTAGCCCTTCTAAAGTTTCCACAGGGAACTGACATTTTGTAGTTTGTTCGTTCTAGGCAGATGGCTATAGCAAAACTCCAGCCTGAGTTTATTTGCCCCTTGAACTCCTTGAGGAAGATGCAACAAAAACTAATTGCAAAATAAAATAAGCCTTTGAATTATTGGAAAACACTTTTATAGGCATTATGATCATTACTATGCAGAATTATGCCTTGCCGTTGAGAAATTTGCATTTTACATTAAGCAAACTGCCAATTTACAAGACTGCTGCTTGAGCTGACACAAATATACTACAGACACTTTGTCCTCTAGGCCCAGAAGGAACCCACAGAACTGCTCTGTCAGTATCATTCATGCAAGTGACCAATAATGTCAAACCTGTTTAGTGAAGCAAGTAAATAGAGTAAAGAGGGTTTCATGACAGAAAGAGATAGTAAATGGATGCACAGATGACGCTGGGATATGGTTTGAGATGACAGTGAGACATGCAATTTAGGCTGTCTTGCTCTGTTTTGTATATTATCTAATAGTTATGAAATATACTTGAAACAAATGAGTTTCATCTCTATGACAAAAAATATCATGGGGATGTTTTAATTATATCATCTTTAATAACATTTTATCATGAAACCAAAACATATGGGACCACTGAAGAGTCACTCTATTTTATATTTATTTACCTCAAGAGTAACATTTTAAAAATTAAAACACAAATTTAATATAATTAGAAAAATAAGTGCTTTCTGAAGCCATTCACCTACTTTATAATTCACGTAAAGTTAGCTTTTTGATATTGAACATGAAGTATACCAAGAATTTCTTATTAATCTAGCATATAAAGGCATTTGAGTTTTGTTTTTGTACCACCTTTATATCATAATCCACACACTCAAGAATATTATGCCTAGATGTAGAATATTTATGAATAGTCGTGCACATATTTGAGGAATAGGTAGGATGAACTCAACATTGGAAAAACATTAACAGTGCTGGCCATGAAGACTTGCAAGAAAGGTAAGATAGAGGGGAATAAAAGGGAACCATGAAGAAGAGTTATTATAATGTCCCTTTTTACAGAAGAGGAATCTAAACTCAGAGAGGTCAGGTTGCTAACACAAAAATCACATGGCCAGTAAATGAATGAACAACACTTCAAATCATATCTCACTGAATATACACACACACACACACACATACACACACACACACACACCCCTAAGTTGTGCCTGACATCATTCTCAGCATTGAGAATACTATAGTAGTAAAGAAGAGAGACAGACTTAATTCTTTCATTTATTTTATTTTCTAATGCATGATAGCAGATATAAACAAGGTAATAAAAGATTTGATATTAGTAAATGCTCTAATGAAATAAGATAATGGGGAATTTCTTTCCAAGAAGGTGATTTACTTTTGTAACCCAATAAGTATCAATGTTCTATAATGTTCCTCTTTGCTATTAGGAACACTTTGCAAAAATAGTCCCTGTGTTATTTATTGCTCTGTAGTCAGACTTCCTGGGCTCTACATACATTTTCTTCGTGACCTTGAGCCTGTCTGAGCCTCAGTTTCCTCACAGGCAAAATGGAGTTAATAATAATACTTACCAACATCTTATAATTGTTAACAGGAATAAAGAATTAAATCTATGTAAAACACAAAATAATGCCTGATACCTAAAAACTCAAATATGTGCTATTCTTGTTTTTTTCCCGTGTTTGTTTATGATTATTATTAACTGCAGTTTAAAATACTGTTAAGCCATAATAGGTTTTCATGTTGGTGGACTCTTGGTGCAGTGTCACAAACACTAGGTAAATTAGGGTTTCAGTACCTCTAAGAATATCTCAAGTGAACCTATTCACTGCAACTCATGGTTCTCTCTGGATTTGATATGCTTGAACTTTAATGGATAACACTTTTATACATCTTAGTCTTATTTGCTTTCCAACGAACTCTTATTGATACATTATGCCCTTCATGTTCTATTACTTATGTTTACTACTTCTAATTGAACCAGTAATACTTCTTCAAATCTCTATATTGCTACATTACAGTATGTCCAGCCAAAATATTTAACCCACTAAACTGCTTCTTATATCCTAACCTGAAAGCTACTCTGACATGTTATTGTCAAATTGACTCATGAATCTTCACTTTGGATGCTATTCTATCTACTTTCTCAGTTAATTAATTACACTCTACTCATTCAGTTATCTGAGCCAGGCAACTGGGAGTCACCTTCCCCTCACCCCTCACAGACTTTGCTGTTCTCCCAGCTCTCTTCTCTCCATCACCAATGTCATCACCCTTCTTAAGATATATGTTAACCCTCAGTTTCTCTTGCTGGCTTGTTACTTTAGTTCTAAATTTATTGGCGTCACATATAGAATATAAAATTTCACAAATCATTTATATGATGGAAAACCAAGCATTGGGAGAAAATAGTGTTGTGAAAATGGAAATACATAACAGATCCTTGCTCTCTAATAAAGTATAAATTTGAACTATGCAGACAAACTTATGAAACAGAAGTTACGACAAGAAAAATGTCAGGCGGAGGCTTGATGAGCTCTACGGTCCCTTAATCTCCATAAGATTCCATGCTATATTTGACACGGGCAATTGACACTTGCTCAATTTTGTGTAAATGCAGTAAAAAAGCAACCTCATATATCTGCTCAATCCGTATACCACCCCTTACCTTCAGGTACCTTCTGTCAGGTAAATTCTGAAGCTACCATTAGAAACGTAACTGATACATTGCCAAAATAAATCTGGATACAATGAAGATAAATATACTAGAATTTTGTATAGTCATGGATGTTATAAAATATGTCTTCTCTGAGCCAAACTTCCCAGTACTTGAAGAAAATTTCAAAATACTGAAATTTAAAGGTCTAAGTCACTTAACACATTTCATTTAAATAGAGGAAGATCATGCTGTAGATTCCCAGAGTAGGTAAAATTTTATGGCTAAAAATTTTAGCGAATATTAAGGTAGTGTTGGTTTTGCTCTGAAACACCTTTCTACTTCTAGGGATTCTGGGTGTTTCAGTGAGGTCACAGAAAAACCTCACCTCAAATATAAAATTATATCCATGTCACATTTTGACAAATTGCTTTCATCTCTGGAGAACTGTCTGCTTGTTTCATTTACAAAGTTTTAGTACTTCTACTGGGGAAAATGCATTTAAATGTTCCTATTTTCCACAATTCAGTTTATTTGAAGCAAAGTTTAATTTTATATTCAGATTTCTATATTGATAGATTTCTGTTATTTCTTGCTGTCTTGTAGTTCTATTTATTTTCTATTCTTTTTTCTTTCCTTTGTATTTTCAAATTTATTTTTCATTCTGTTTTAATTAATAGGTATCTGAGACTGATTTTAGATTTAAAACTACACATGCAGTCTTTCAATTTCTTTTTTAATCTTGAGATGAAATTTATTTAAACAAGTTACGTATGAGCTACTCATGAACCAAAGATCTTTAGTTATGTGCAGATGAACCAAAGACCTTTAGTTATGTGCAGTGGCCTGGAAGCCAGCTACACTAGGTCCTAGATCCTGATGTCCTGGTAGTTCCTTGAACTCAGATAATGAGCAAATATGACCAACCTGTAATGTCAAGCAGAAATTACAGAAGAGATTCTTAAAGGATTTTGCAAACAAGTGATTTCTGTTTTATTTGAAATATGTGTTTAAATTATTACAAAATTATTTATTTACAAAAATAATTTATTTATTTTT
Source organism: Eubalaena glacialis (assembly GCF_028564815.1). NCBI lineage: Eukaryota > Metazoa > Chordata > Mammalia > Artiodactyla > Balaenidae > Eubalaena > Eubalaena glacialis. The sequence goes on along the minus strand of NC_083720.1, from coordinate 142,382,418 downwards.
GTAATAATTTAAACAATACATAATGCTGCCAAGTTAACACAGGACTGGTTATAAAAACAATGGTTTTGGCAAACTTTTGTGCAATGGAGATTTAAAAGGTGTTTTGTTGCATTGTACTATATCATGAGTAGAGTTAGTGTTTCCTACAAGTTTCAAGAAGCCTTCTTTGAATTTTATGCTTATAACAAGGAATTTAGACAGTTGGTAAGCAATATTTGTGATTCAATATTTAAAGCAAAATACCTACTGCTTCTTTTTTCAATTTTCCCTATCAGTTCTTTGAGAGATATTTATTTATTTGTTTATTTATTTATTTTCTGTGTGTGTGTATATATATATATATATATATATATATATATATTAAATTATTTATTTATTTATTTATTTATGGCTGTGTTGGGTCTTCGTTTCTGTGCGAGGGCTTTCTCTAGTTGTGGCAAGCGGGGGCCACTCTTCATCGCGGTGCGCGGGCCTCTCACTACTGCAGCCTCTCTTGTTGCGGAGCATAGGCTCCAGATGCGCAGGTTCAGTAATTGTGGCTCACGGGCCCAGTTGCTCCGCGGCATGTGGGATCTTCCCAGACCAGGGCTCGAACCCGTGTACCCTGCATTGGCAGGCAGATTCTCAACCACTACGCCACCAGGGAAGCCCCTTTTTTTGCTTTTTAAAATAAATTTATTTATTTATTTATTTGCTTATTTATTTATTTTTGGCTGCGTTGGGTCTTCGTTGCTGCACGCGGGCTTTTTGTAGTTGTGGCGAGCGGGGACTACTCTTTGTTGTGGTGCACGGGCTTCTTATTGCGGTGGCTTCTCTTGTTGCAGAGCACGGGCTCTAGGAGCGTGGGCTTCAGTAGCTGTGGCTCAAAGGCTCTAGAGCGCAGGCTCAGTAGTTGTGGCACACGGGCTTAGTTGCTCCACGGCATGTGAGATCTTCCTGGACCAGGGCTCGAACTCATGTCTCCTGCATTGGCAGGTGGATTCTTAACCACTGCGCCACCAGGGAAGCCCCTGTATATTGGTTTTTAATGTTTGCTTTTTAAAAAATTTTTTTGGAGTATAGTTGATTTACAATGTTGTGTTAGTTTCAGGTGTACAGCAAAGTGACCCAGTTATACCTGTACATATACCCAGTCTTTTTTTTTTTTAGATTCTTTTCCCATATAGGCCCTTACAGAGGATTGAGTAGAGTTCCCTGTGCTATACAGCAGGTTGTTATTAGTTATCTATTTTGTATATAGTAACGTGTATATGTCAGTCCCAATCTCCCAATTTATCCCTTCCCTCCCCCTTATCTCCTGGTAACCATAAGTTTGTTTTCTACATTCCTGACTCTAATTGTTTTTTAAATAAGTTCATTTGTACATTTTTTTTAGATTCCACATATAAGCGATATATATGATATTTGTCTTTCTGTGTCTGACTTACTTCAATCAGTATGACAATCTCTAGGTCCATCCATGTTGCTGCAAATGGCATTATTTTGTTCATTTTTATGGCTGAGTAATATTCCATTGTTTATATGTACCACATCTTCTTTATCCATTTGTCTGTTGATGGACATTTAGGTTGCTTCCATGTCCTGGCTATTGTAAATAGTGCTGCAATGAACATTGTGGTACATGACTCTTTTTGAATCATGGTTTTCTCAGGGTATATGCCCAGTAGTGGGATTGCTGGGTCATATGGCAGTTCTATTTTTAGTTTTTTAAGGAACCTCCATACTGTTCTCCATAGTGGCTGTACCAATTTACATTCCCACCAACAGTGTAGGAGGGTTCCCTTTTCTCCACACCCTCACCAGCATTTATTGTTTATAGATTTTTTGATGATGGCCATTGAGAAATATTTAAATTGCTATGGGAGTTATTATAATACAGTCAGCACTGACAGATACATACCTGTGTAAATCAGATTCATTTTTTAAAAATATTCAACTAGGGACTTCCCTGGTGGCGCAGTGGTTAAGAATCTGCCTGCCGGTGCAGGGGAAAGGGGTTCAAGTCCTGCTCCAGGAAGATCCCACATGCCGCAGAGCAACTAGGCCTGTGTGCCACAGCTACTGAACCTGCGCTCTTGAGCCTGCAAGCCACAACTACTGAGCCCACGTGCCACAACTATTGAAGCCCATGAGCCTAGAGCCCGTGCTCCACAACAAGAGAAGCCCGTGCACCGCAACGAAGAGTAGCCCCTGCTTGCCGCAAAGAGAAAGCCTGCACATGGCAACAAAGACCCAACGCAGCCAAAAATAATAAATGAATAAATAAATAAATTAAAAAAAAAATTCAACTACATCAAAATACAGAAACAGATTGAAAGAGTTGTGAGGCTCAAATATGACTGTGTTTGTCAAATGTGTATCAAGAACTGTGAAGGATCTGTATGCAAGCTGAAAATTTAACCTGAGACTATTTCATGGACAAAAGCAGAAGATACAACTTTCCTGGGTCAGAAACAGAAGATTTTATTACTCACAGTAATGGCAATAGGCTATTAGCATTTGCATTGGTCCTATGTGTGCCCCAGGTTACACAGGGCAATGTAGAAGACTCATAGATACTGTACACACAATAGGTTTGCATCATAGCTGAGGAACCCACACTTAGGGAGCCCAGATCTTTTATAATAAGCTGCAAGAAGGCATGCCCTTTGCCCCAGAGGGTGACTTTATCTTTGTTATATTGATAGTAAACAAATATGCCCTTTGCTCTAGAGGCAGACATTACCTCTGTCTCCCAAGGCTGTTTGCTATACAAACATCTTTGCAAAGATAAGTAAAAGGACAGTTGGTGTCTTTCTCATAAGATGTGCAAAAATGCAAGCAACCCGTGGAGAATTGTCTCTGACAATGTGATATTCAGTTTCAACTTTTTCATTTTTATTCAAGGAAACATAATTCCCTTTGATTGAATTTAAAGTAAGAATAGATATGCATTTGAACTGTAAGTGAAATAAATTTATGCTAATATTGGTTGAATCATCTTGCATACTTTTGTTGCTTGCGAGATTGCATTAGGTAAAAAATGTTCTGCTAAAAAAATATGTTAAAACCACTGGTTTAGAACAGGACACAAGGACAAGCTACTTAGATCAATTTATCCTGCGTTACAACTGCAGATTTTACTCTTAATTGTCACATCTCTTGTTAATTATTTCATGAATATACCAGACTTTGCACAAAAATCAAACATTCTAGTGATATATCCAGATGTGAATATGTTCTGCTGATGCAGCTTACGTTACCATCCTTATATAGGAAGCCAGTATGGCATGGAATAGAGGATGTAAACTACACATATCAAGTGCAGTTGTAAAAAAAGGCTTCTACCATGTTTCATGTAAATCCTAGTTGCTTCTTCAGCCCAAAAGTTTGAGCTTTGATAAAGATGACAGTTTCATATATTTACTATTGCATTGCACTTTAAAGTGGTATATCTAATTTCTGAGTTTATAAAAAAAATCCTGTATATAATTAAGTTCTACTATTTCATTTTATGACTAGGTTTTCATTTTTATAAGACTTGAAGCCAGTGTGAAAACTTTATAGGAGCAACTATGCCTTTGACTGCTCTCAGAGTTTTCAGAGGATTATTCTATAACATCTGGATACAACTAGAGTTATCTCTGGGAGAAAAAAATACATTTTGTTTTCTATCTTTTATTTACATTGCATATGAGCTTTGTCTTAAATATAAGTAATTTTGTTTAAAATAACTGTCTAGGAATTTTTTAAAGAATATTACAAATTTCTGAGCTACTCACTCCAGTACAACCGAGGAATTTAATTATGAACAATTAGGGACAGACATAATAATGTAATATATTTCCTCTAATGCTACATTAGCATGCGTCCAAATCACCAGGATCGTTTGGAAAAACATAAATTCCTGGGTCTCACCCCAGAGTTTCTGATTCAGTAATGCCAGATAATTTTCATCATCAGGAGATGCTCACTGCTGGTCCAGGGACCATACTTTGAGAATCATTGCTCAACAAAATAAAGGTATGTAGATGATGGAAATGAAAATGATAAAGATGAGGGTAGCAGGTAATGAATACTACATGTTGTCCTGGTGCTTGGAAATCTGCTAAATTCTTTATATATATAAACTCATTATGGCTTATGATTAATTTTCCTTAATGAGAAAACTGAAGCTTAAGGAAGTTAAATGGCCCAAGATCGCAACATTGAAAAGTACAAGAGCCAGTCCTTATACTAAAGCCTTTCTGACTCCAGCTCCTTCACAAAGAGTAGAAAATGTGCCCACAGAAGAGATATACGTTTTCACACAGGAGGAGAAATAACTGTATAGTTTGTGAAGGCCTTTGGCTCTAAAAAGTAGATGTGAGAAAGGCAATGTGACTCAGGAGAGCCAGATACAACCCGTGCCTTCTGGTAAGGGGTGAGGAGAAGTTTCTTGTGTGGGAATTAGCACTTGGAATCTAACCCCTTTAATGAGTCAGAGACTGTTCAAGGTCATGAGAAGTCCAGAAGCAACCTGTAAATGACAAGGGGAAAAATAAACACCAAATGAGGTCAAACCAGGGTTTTTCCATAGTTTTCATATTTATAAATAAATGGCTTCTGTTACTTAGAGGTAAATAACAATATTTCTTCATCAAAATACTGGAGACTGAAATGGCATATTCTCTGTGCTTCGTGCCCAATAAAAGTCTGAAATGATGTATGTGTTAGAGTACCCATAAAAAGCACCATTAATCATCTGGTTGCAGTGACAATGGTGAAGACAAAGTATCAGGGGGAAGTGGGAACTTGGTGGATAAGCCTTAAAATCTGAACCATAGGCCAAAACAAAAATATCAGAGCCTCTCCTACCTTTACTTTACTGACCTTATTTCTGTTCCTTGAACACACCAAGCTTGTTTCTCACTTACAGATATTCCAATAGCTGTTTCCCCTTCCCAGAATGCTTATTATTCTAATTTCCACAATGGCTGGGTCCTTCTTGCTATTCAGATCTCAAATGTTTCAACCTCAGGGGGATCCATCCCCAATCACCCACATCCCATAACACTTATCCATATATGTTGCGGCATATATTTTAGTTATTTATTTGCAAATTATCTTTTTCTCCAGCCACTATAATGAAAGCTTTGTTAAAAAGGGAATTTCTGCCTGTTTTTACCACTACGTTTCTAGCATATAAACAGTGTCTAGCACATATTGAGTTTTCAATAATTGTTAATTTTTTGAATAAACGAATGAAGAAGGGAAGGAGGAAAGAGAGAAATAAGGAAAGTATAGAAATTGCAGTACTTGAACTTGAATGGATTAGTCACCAGATTTTCATGCCTTAAATCTGCACTGAATTCCTAAGCTAGCAGCTCTCCACACTCTTCCCTTTATGGTCTTCTGTGTGCAATGATGAGCTAATCTAATGTAGTTATGTGATTATAGTCTCTTTGATTTCTACCTCCCCCCTTTTCCCTCAACACTCAAGATAGATAAAGGGATATATATATGCATAATAACCTTGAAAACAGCAAAAAATTTCCCAGTTCAAAATCTGATCAATTTTTTAATTAATCACTTGAACAATAATTCACTCAGCTCCAGAAGTAGTATGAATTATGTAGGAGACCTAAGACTAAATATTTTAATTCTACTTTTCCCCTCTGTCAGGAAAACCCCTTAAAAGCCCAAGTGCATGTTTATATTCTTGTAATCAACTGCAAACTAATTTTATTCATGAAGTCATATTTAAACTAATAGTGACATGAGAGTTAACTCTGTTTGGTAATGTATTTAGATTTTCATTTGTTATGGAATTTAAATCAAGGGATTTGGAAATAAAGTAAAGAGGGCAATTCAATTCTGATAAAAGTTGAGTCAAGGAAGAAAGCAGCATCCTATAAGCTCTAATGTAAACCCAGTCTTTGAAAAATAACATGTGCTGGGGAAGAAACCTTTTTCTTCTTCCATTCTAGGTTCTTTGGCTGGTCTATTAATTATATTGACATAAGACAGATTAACAGGAGAAACACAAATTTAATTTCATACATATAGGAGCCCCATAAATATATGAGACACAAGGGCAAGTCAGGTGGTTGAGGCTTATATGCCATCCTGAGCTAAGGAATGGGGTAGGGACCTGGGGTTTCAAAGGGAAGGAAAGTAATTCACAGGATAATAATAACAACAGCTATTTGGTAATTAGATGTTTGCCCAGCCATACAGATAGGTCCTTCAGATAAAGATTATCTCTGGTAATAGCTCTGTCTCTCTGAGCCAGGCTCCATATATAAATTCTTTTAGGTAGTTAAAGGAAAGGCAAAAGTTTTTCTTGAATCTGCTGGGTCTGATTGCCTTCAGCTCAAAATAATCTACATACCAATGTGGCATATTTTGGAGTCACATATTCTGCTCCCATTCACATGCATGGTACTTGAAGATGCTCTGAAGAGTGAAAAATTTTCATGTGTGATCTTCTTAAAACAGAATTTATGTTCAAATTATATGGATCATTGTGCATAAAGAGTGGTAATGAATCCCAAGATTATTTCTAGATTGTTGAGTGTGTGTGTGTGTGTGTGTGTGTGTGTGTGTGTGTGTGAGAGAGAGAGAGAGAGAGAGAGAGAGAGAGAGAGAGAGAGAGAGAGAGAGAGAGAGAGAGAGAGAGAGAGAGAGAGAGAGAGAGAGACTAAGAGTCAGAATAAGAGAGAGGCTGAGGGCTTCCCTGGTGGCGCAGTGGTTGAGAATCTGCCTGCTAATGCAGGGGACCCGGGTTCGAGCCCTGGTCTGGGAAGATCCCACATGCCGCGGAGCAACTAGGCCCGTGAGCCACAACTACTGAGCCTGCGCGTCTGGAGCCTGTGCTCTGCAACAAGAGAGGCTGTGATAGTGAGAGGCCCGCGCACCTCAATGAAGAGTGGCCCCTGCTTGCCACAACTAGAGAAAGCCCTCGCACAGAAACGAAGACCCAACACAGCCAAAACTAAATAAATAAATAATTAATTAAAAAAAAAAAAAAAGAGAGAGAGGCTGAGAGAGAAAGAGAGAGACAGAGAGAGGAAGAGAACTACCAAGAAAAGACCCACTACACATAGCTAAGAGATGGTATCTTTTAAGAAACAATTGCAGATTTATAAATATTATACTTTAGACTTATTATAGAAATAGAATGTTTTGTAAAACTTGCTTAGCTACTATGATTTTTCATTGGTAAGAAGTAGGGAATAATACAATAAGTTTCATTTATGGCTTTTAACTCATTTATTGACACTATTAAAAATATTTATTGAGTATCTACTATGTGCTAGTCGCTATTCTGGATTCTGGGAATGCTGTAAAGCATTTAGTTTGCTAACCCATATAACTTTCTAAGCTAAAAAGAAGAGCAACTTGTTCTTAGATGTAGAATGATTGAACACATGAAGAGATTGACTACAAATGTATTCTGTAAAGGTCTATGCCGTATTTCTTCAGTTTAGCATTTTATTATAATGAAATTTGATGACTTTCAAAAAACAAAAAACAGTCAATTATGATTTTTTTAATATAATTTAGAAAAGCAGCCTTGGACTAAAGAATAGAGTTATAAGAAAAGTGATCAGAGGCTTGCACATTTATATTGACACCTATAGGTATTATCAGTGTGACAGGAGATGAAGTTTATAACCTTCATATGGAGATGTATTGCTAGTAACATACTTTTTATTTGTAGGAAAAAATGTAATCTAAAAGTGAGCTATAGATGTAATGCCTTCCATTCTAGAAAAATGGCTAATGGATGCTATATAAAGTGTAAGAAAGCCTTTTTCTGATACAGGGAATATACACATTCTGAAAGATTACCTGTGGAGTAATTTATGCTCATCAAATATTTTCTCTTCTACCTACATGATACTTGACACTTTCTATGAGAAAAATTTGTATCCAGATCAAATATAATCTCACAGCAATCCTTTTAATGTCAGAGTTTTGGAAAAGCAAATGTAATTCCTTTTGCAATTTAATGCTCATGGAAAAACAGAAACAGTGAAACTAGAAATGCAAGACACAATGCTGATCACTTCTTGAGGCACTGCTGCTAGGACGTGTGGGGAGAGAAGAGGACATTAAGACTGCCTGCTTCATGCTGGGAGCCATTAGCTGACTGCTCCAAGCTCTGCTACCCACAGCGGAGCAGAAAGGGGGGTGGCCTGGATGCAGGGGAGGAAAGACAAAAGGCAGATTTATTGTCTTCTCTATAGGATCTGATTTCCATTCTACTCTTGTGCTCTTTTATAAAGACATTAAATAAGTTTCTTAACCTTTTACTATTTGTACTCTTTGCAATCTGAAAAAAATGCAAGGCTATTTATATTTTGACTTGAAAAATCATTTTAAAATGCTTTAAGTGTTCATCACTTTATACTTATGAATTTTAAGTATAACTTCCTAAAGACAAAGTCCTGGGAACTGGATTTCTCTAAAGAGTGATTTTATGAGTTTGCTTCACACTGAATGCATTTCTGGTGCTTAGATAATGTACCATGTACCATGTGCTTAGCACATGGTAGGTGCTCAGCAGATACGTTACCTGAATGGAGAGTTGTAATATGGAAGGATGGAAGCCACTCTATGAAGAATATTGTGCAGAGTACTAAGTGAGGAGTGTAATTGCTCAAGGTCCAGATGCTTAACTCATATCCATACATACCATGGTTTTAAACCCAAGCTCTGACACTTACTGTCATGTGCCTCTGATAAGTGAGTTAACTTCTCTAAATGTAAGTTTTCTCTATTGCAAAGTAGAAATAACACTGCTTACCAACTTCACAAATTGCACATAAAACAATGCCAGTCACACATTAAGCCCTCAATATATGTCTTATATGTCAGTATAATTATTTTCAGTGATAGAACATACATACAAAGAAAAGAAAAAAAAATAATGAAATGAAAGTGGAAGAGACCTGGTAGGAAACAAAAATCAAAACGCTTTACATATAATAATCAACTTACAAACCTTATTCTTCTTTATATATTTTATGAAAGTAAATTCTACATTCTCAATTATAGCATATTGATGTATTTCCAGATTTAGTATATTATTGAGGTGTGACTTTAAGTGAAGAATATTTAAAATGCACCAAGAAGCATTTCTGTAAGTGTGTTTAGTTGACCTAATGTGAACGTAAATGGGCTAGTTTCATTTGTCAATATCTGTAGTTATAAATAAACTTACATATGATGGCTTGAATGTAAGCTCTGCAAGGGCAGGGATTTTTGTCTGTTTTGTTCACTGCTAGTCACCAAGTTTTCTAGGGTACACCCTAAATATGGTCCAGATATAATAAATATTTGTTGACTAAAGCAATAAATGTGGTAGCATTATATATATTTAGATCTTTTGAAATAATTTTGACACTGCTGTTCTAAATCAACCTCATGCAATCCCATGACGAAAGAATGTTCTGTATCTTTTGCTTGGGCAAATGGCACCATCAATTTATATCTTAGTAAGAAGTAGAGGAAGCAGTTTTTCTTTTCAGTGCTTCATTCCCTTGGCTGCCAATTCTATACAGACCTGAGGAAATGATGCCACTGGCTTGCAGCTCCTCAGCACCAGACCCTGTATGACATTCCTGTGCACACAGAGGAATACACACACAGTACTTATGCAAAGCTTTTGGATCAACAATGCATATAAAATTCAAAATCTTCATTTCCTCCCATGGGTACATAACAGCCAAAAGGGAAGCTAGGATACCAAAGAATCTGAAGATTGTCTTATAAGTAGCGACCTGGATGTTGAGCTCAGAGAAGGCTTTTATAGATGTAATAATACTCTTCAGATAGTGATACCCTGTCATGAGAAATGTCAATTAGATAATTTTGCACTGTTACAGAGGGCAGAACCAGGATTATGGGTAAAATTCCTAAAGAAGCCATTTTCAATTCAGTACCAGAAAAATATTTTTAAGAGCTAGAGTTGCCCCAAATTGAATAACTTACCTGGTTAGTTAATGTGCTAGTTAATTCTCTGTGTGGAAGTTTTCAGGAAGAGACTATTGCACATATTCAAATGTTGTGGAGTGTTTTGAGTGGAAAATTGATAGTGATGACGTTAAGATTACTTTTTTAAAAGGGCTATGGTATCTGGCTATAGTACACAAAAAAATTAACCTACATATATCAATTATTTATTAGTGGAGTTGCAAACATTTTCACACCATACTAAAATACACAAAACAGAGGCAATAATTATATAATTAATGTAATCTTTTTAGCAAGAATACATCATATAAGGTAGGAGTAGGAAAAAGATGGGGAGGGAGTCTCTCTCAATTTGCCATTACAGTGCTTCTGGTTGAAATAGTCTCTTTCCTTATAATTACTCACTACCACCACCTCCAACCCCTCTGAAGGACACCACATAAAAGCATGGGCTTACTCATTGTTTTCGACGCTTGGGGAGAGCTGAGGGGCCACATGTCTGGCCATTCTGCCCTTAGAGACCACAGAGATGCAACTGGTTCCATCTGGCTTTTTCTTGGTGTTTGTCCGTGACTCTGAAGTTTCTGCGCATTTGCCCTTATTTGGGAAGTCCCTGCAAATGGCGGTCTCTTTGTCTTGAACCTTGGGCCTCTGGCTTTCTCAGAAGCTTTGTGTCTTGTTACGGGACCTATAGAAACTTTCGAACCCCTGAATGTTACCCATAGAACATGGCCAGAAGCATTGCCTCAGGCTCATCTTGATTTCTGCCTTCTGTGCCACCATCAGGGTACTTGAAGTTTAACAGGTGGATATAGAGCTTTCCATAGAGGCTTGAATCTGAGGTCTACTATGCCTGGAAAGAGTGCCTCAAGAAACTCAAATCCAACATACTAATACAGATGTTTCTCTTGGCTTGCCCATCCTTTCCCACTTTCTTAGCCTCAGGTTTCCACCTCAAGAGGAGAAATATGAAGACACGTTACTTTGATATCACTTCCTACAATGGTCTCAATCTTCTCACCAGCAACCAATGCAGAAACTGGACACTGCCTTATTTACTTTAAAACCCTGTGATCAAGTCAGCCAGTTCCTGATCGTAATAAGGTTAACAAAAATTATATTAAAACAACATCCCCCAAGTATTATAGTTATGATACCCAGGAACTATGAATAGAACAAAAGATTAGAACAAGTGTGATATAAAACACATTTAATTTCATAATCTGAGCCCTTTGAAATATATCGCTGTTAAAAAATGAAGAAAAATCTCACTTCTATATTTTCTGTATAAAACTACAATGCCAGGGGACAATATTAGCTCTGGAGAAAGAATAGTTTTCATCTCAAGATGATATTTCAATCTGATAATCACATTAAATGGACTTGTTTTATGTGCCTCAGTGTACATTAAAATAAAAATGTGTGTTTGAGTTTTGAAACTCTCGATTTAAATTTGATAATGTATGCATCAGATTTCAATAGATATGAATCAGCCTCAGTGTAAATAGACTTCGTATAGAATTCAGGCTGTTTAATTTATTTTGGAATGCTCAAGTTTTACTTGGTAAAATAGAAAGATGAATACTAATTTCTAATGTGTGAAAGGTACAGTAGTTCAAGGAATAGCACAAAGGACTTCAAAAAAGCAATTCTCTTTGTTTCAGTTTACAGATTTGAAGTGAAAATACATCCAAAAATAACAAGATAATTAAGTCCTCACAATTTAATTGTAAAACCGTAAGATGCTATCATTAAACCTGAGAATTTTGCATATGAACTATCTACTTTTTTGTTTGCCCGTTTTAAAGTAGACTTTCATCAGGTTTGATATTCTACTTTGTGAACTAGAATGGAAAAATAAGCAGAGCAAAAAAAAAGAGAAAGAGAAACCTACTTTAAAAAATATTTGGCGATGATAAGCAAAGGTAGTTGTTTACCCTTGATTAAAAAAAGATGAAGACAAAAATTACAGAATTGCCTTTCCAAGAAATGCATGAGATGAAACAAACCTGAGATAGAATTTCACTAAAAATGAAAAAAGGATAGAATATTTATAATTATCCACAGCTTATTTCAAGTTTGCTAAACTATTTGTTGCTGCTTCGGTCCTGCATCTAGAACAAAGTGGTGTTCGATATCAGCTATTCATTGTCACCAGCCGTGATAGTAACAGATTGAGAACTCCCTTTGTGTGGGTTATTCTGGTAGAAGAAATGCTGCCTCAAAATGAACAATAGTAAAGATCTAATCAGATGTGTGACCTACAGGTTAGAAAATATTTTAGATGTTTCAGAGAAGGAGAAGGGATGATTTACGGACAGGGAGTAAATGACTCAAGAATGTTGGGCAGTTGTAAAATATAACTCTGAAAGTGTAGTTGGAAATATCCCGATGAAGATAAAAAGAGTAACATGATCAAAGAAGCCAACAGTTGTCCACATTTTTCAACATTTACCTGGTGAAAAACTGCTGGGAAAGACAGTCTCACATGCAGTCTTTCAACCTCCTCTCTGCCACATAAGAACGCACCTTGGATCTGAACACTCCCTTACCAAGAGATAAAGGGCCCACTGCCTGTGTCAAGCTGACCGCCTTGGGTGGGAAAATCTTTTCCTGTTTCAGTCTTAATACGCATTTGTACTCCTTTGTTCTGCCTAAGCACGTGTGTCAGTGACCTTTAGCCACACCCCCGACTCTCAGTACGTCAGACTCCACAGGCTGGAGTCCTTCTGCTACGTCACAAGAGGTGTGCGTGCAGGCTGATGGGAGTCAGGAGTGGGGACCCACTGGGGGACCAACACACACCACTGGAGCTGATCTTGCTCAGCCTCTTCTCTATGTGGATAAAAGCACTGTTCCATCCAGTGCTCGGCCGCATCGCGCTTTCCTTGGTGACTCTGGTACCGAGATGCAGCGGGCAGAAGTGTTTGGGCTTGTACTCCCGGTGGTTGGCACAGTGGTGATCTTTGCTCTCCGCCACGTAGGTGGCATTGGGAACTGATGCCGGCTGTTCTGCTCTACAAAGGTCTATCACGTTATTTTATCCTGAATCTGTCCCGTTGAACATTTTTATAGGTAATTTTGATGAAGAAGAAGAAAGCCTAAATATGAAATTAGGAAATAGTGCCTGAAAATGATTGAATGCACTTTGAATAGTAATCAATGTCTAATTTATTAAGGTAGATTGAAATTAAAGATTCAAAAAGGACTAGAGGTAAAATTAACAAAAATAAATATAAAATTCTGGCCTCGTGTTTCCTACAGCATGATGTATCAGGGAACTGGAGTGATATTCCACTTAAAATAACTATAAATGGTATGTAAGTTGTTGAAAATATCTTCATAAATGCTTGTATAAGCTGGCGAAACCACCCAGACCAAAAGCAGGTGGAGCGCTGAATCTGGCTTTCATTTTGAGGGCATATGTCAAGCCAAGTAAATCTGAACATTGGTTTTTACAAGTTTTCAAGCCTGAGGGGATAAGGAAAAAAAACCCAGAACCTGCTTTTCCTACTAGAAAAGTGATAGAGCTGAGCTATTTGCTCACCAATTGAGTTTCTTTTTTAAAACACAATGGAAGACAATATTTCCCCACCTCTCTTGAGTTAGGTAGAAGTCATGCAGCTGAATTCTGGCCAATGTGATGTGAACGAAAGTGTCATATACTCTTTGTAGGCCAGACTGTAACATGGTTCTTCTCCTTTCAACAGGCACTGTGGCTATGTGTTCAAGATATCAGTGTCCCAGTTTTGAATGTAATTGGATCACTGACTCAATGCACAGGCAAGAGCCACCCAGGAGAGCCGTGATTCTCCTTAATACATCCTTAAATAGCTCTGATGTTAATGTTCTCACTTTTCATGTGAAGTAATTGAGATTCAGGTCCCCTAAGACTCTTCTAGACCTAAAGTTTTATGATTTTTTTTTCTAAACGCATTATGAAAAATTTGAAGATAGGAATGATGTTTTGTTTCATACTAATGTGTAAACTACCTTGTATGACATCTGGCATAAGATAGGCACTTAGTATATTTTGAATGAATTAGTGAACAAATGATTCCAAAACTGCTTTTCCTGGCAAAAGTGTCCTCTGTAACAACTATCCTTACTTTTAGTCAAAATTTGATTCTTTCAGTGTTGCCACCTTATTTAGGCACAAGTTTTTAGAAAAATAATCATTGAACAAATTCACACTCAGGAATAATGATATGAACCCTACAGGCGGATTGATATTCAGATGCTATGCACTGGTATCACTTACACAAGTTGTTGAAGTATTGAAAATTCCTATAACATTTCATAAATTTCTGAAGCTCCAAAAACCCTCCAGAATGCCCACCCTCACAACCTATTGGCCATCTTTGCCTAGGTTTCTACAGGTTCCAAAAATTTTACCGTTCTTATTTTTCATTATTTCTCAATACCTGTGGTAGTCTCAGGGATGGGCCTAATGATCTACCTCTTAGACGAAACTTGAATTTGTATATTCATGGTCAACTTCTTTTCTCTCTGACTTCCTTTATTCAGTTATTCACCGAAGTCTCTTAATTCCTTTTTCTAAATATTTCTTGAATTGGTTCTCTTTCTTCATTCGCACTGTCACACATAGGATGATTCAGCTATTCTGAACTGTATAAAATTCCCCAGCACGCCCTGTTTTCTCATGCCCTTGCATATTCTATTTCTCCTCCGAGGATGCCTTTATTAGCCTCAACACTCTCTTCTGTCTTACAGATGCCCCCTACTTATCATTTTATACTCCATTCATCAGTCACCCTTTTGTGGATCTGTCCTGACTCCTGCTTTCCCCTGGAGAGTCACTATGTCTCTATTATTGCACTTAACACATTTTACTGTAATACATTCTGAACGGAGCTAAAATATCCCAGACTTCAAACCAGTCTATCAAGAAGGCTTACTGTAATGATAGTGCAACTGAATAGTTTGCCAACAATTCATTCAGGTATTCAAATAGCCCAGTAAGGTGACATAGGGATTAGTCTGAATAATGAGAGCTAGAAAAATACTGGAGGTGTGTGTACAAACAATAGAGAAGAGAGCGGTGAGCAAGTTTAGGAAATTTAAATAGCTTCATGTGGCCAGAGCCTAGGATACAAAGGGGAAAGGCAAAATGTAAGTGTGGAGAACAACACAGAGACTTCACCTGAAGATACTTGTAAGAAAAATTAAAGATGCTGGACGTTTTTAATCGTGTCTGAAAGAGGTAAGGAATTATTAACATGTTTTGTTAGCAGGGAAGTGATAAGATCCAATCTGCCTTCAGAAGTATTACTCCGGCAGTGAGTGTAGTGTTGGGATAAATTGAAGGGGCATGATAACAGGAGCAAAGAACAATAATCCAGGTCAAATAGATGGGTGAGTGCTCAAAAATCGTGGAGGATAGAAAAGGGAAGACTCGAAGGATTTTAGGAGGCAGCATTGACAGAACATGGTGTTTGATTGGATGTGGAGACTGAAATAGAGGAAGGGATTAGGATAAGCTGGAGATTCTGGCTTGGATGATTGGATCTAACAGAGCTATTAACTAAAATGGGAGAAACAGAGAAAAATATTTTGACAAGGCTGGGTGTGGGTAGGTAATTATTTTGATTTAGATCTAGTAATTTTGAGAGGTATACAGGGGATGCAAGGGGAGATTTACAGCAGTTAGTTGAATGTATGAACTTAAAACATAGACAAGAGTTCTTGGTCTGGGTGGATAGGTTTGAATCTCCTCAGCCTATCAGCCGTAGTTAAAGCAACACTCTACCTTTGCCTTACTGATTACTAAGGATGGATGAAAGCAAAAGGAACTATGGTCACCCTACTTACCCTTTGTTTCTATGTCATAATTTTCAGCACAAGTAGTTAGCTAATAGAAGGAAGTAACACAAGTAAGAGAGCTATGATAGAGTTCCTCAGTCATCCTCTGTCATCTGTGTTTCTTAGGATGCTTTCTATTTGCATTTGAAGCAAATTCTGGTTCAAATGGAAAGCCTTTCAGGGCTGTCAGTACCCCTGCTTGTTCAGTCATGGATGTAATACACTTACCTTGTACTCACTTTGCAACTTGCTGAGGTCCCATGTTCCATGGGTACACCAGAATTACCATGTTCATGGGGTATGGCAAATGTTACATGAGAACAGGGCAACAAGGAATGATGGGTACATATATCACACGTTTATGCTTTGCTCAAGCTCATGCTTCATTGTCCCATCAGATGTCATTTATAAAACCCAAGTTCAAACATAAAATTATTAAAATTTCAAGACAGCAACAGTAGAGTATTAAACTAAACACAGGGCCTTTCTGAGCATGGGGGCACATGAGACCGCACAGGTTGTATGCCCGTGAAGCTGGCCCTGTGTATAATCTCTTATCACATGGCTTCAGCCTATACACGGTGTCTCAACTTGGAGGTCATTTGGCTGACCAATGTTTACCAGTAGGAGAAATGGCAATAATTATAAAGATACATGGTAATAATAGTGTGGAAAAAATGTCACCCCTCTTACTTGTCTCTTCAGTTGTGTTCTTAGTGTTATCTTTGGCCATAAAGGAAACTATATATTAATAAATATAAAGTAGTCATCCTCTGTTACACACCTTTATCATTCACCAAGAATTTTCTTTAACATGGGATTGAAGGATGTCAGTTTTGTCTTGATTTTGGTTTTTTACCTTTGACTCACACTTTGTGAGTCACATTCCTTCTAAGGGCTTTTCTGCCACTAGAGGGAAAAATAATTTGTGTTCTGTGCAATTCATTATGCAGGGGCCAGGGAAAGATAGAGAATAATGTATGTTTGTATAGAGAGATGAAGGAGCAAGTGATCCTTCATGAGATGTTTTATCATTTTAGATTTATCCCTGATATGTGCCTCTTTATACATGGAAATTTTTTGAAATAGATGAAGGCTCCAACAGTAGCATTATCTAAATCTGTATTTGCTTCTGTCATTGTCACATAATAGTTTTTCGTTTACTGGGATGCTGAGGAAAAAGAAAGGAGAAGGTTGAATCAGTTTACTAGAGCCAGATGCACATGTGGCTTTTATAAATCTTCCAGAGTTCCTACTGTACTATCTTACATTGCAGAAAAGATATTTCCATATCTAAGTCGTATTTGCATTTTTTTGTAATTCTCAACTTCTTTTTCCTGTTAAATAAACATCTATGAATATAGCCATCTACCATCTACCAGCTCTAGATTTATAATTCGGAAAAGCAAATATTTGTCCCCCCATCTTTGGCAGAATGTAGGGATATAGGTAGTTTATTTTATAAAGTGTAAAAATTTCTTACTCTGTGTCTTAGACTAGACATAAATTTTGTATAAACTGAATAAAGAGTTTTAAACACACAGATTTGCCAACCAACAGATGACTTGAAAAGGCTATATGTGAATTAAATTTAAGAAATGAATATGAACAATTTTTATACTATCAATACAATATTAGTGAATGAGACCTCAATACATATGTTTTTGAAAAATATCATTAAGTATTTTCCTTTTTTATTCTCTAATGAGACATAAAGACATTCTTTCATACCGCAACTCTTTCTAGTTGCATTTTATATAACTATTTTTTGGTAATTAATATAAATATAGATGAGCACACATACTCACATTTTAGTGATCTTCCAGAAAACATGGAATTAAAACAGAAGTGAGCACTCCAAATGATAATTGCAGATTTCTTTCATTCTAAGACTTTTTCAAAAGAATAATTTTCTCTGAAATTGGAATACATTTTACATATTTGTATATATTTAAGATAGTATATTTCCTTGAAAAGCTTTTATTAAATGGATAATGTGTTTTACAAGCAAAGGTTCCTTAAAACTGAGGGAATACAAAAATAGCTAAGACCTAAAGGTGAATTTACATGATCCAGGCATTGTGTGTGACATATTTTTCAGAAATTATCTCATTTGATTTTCAGATATTATGAGGTAGGAATTATTTTTATCACCACTTCCACTATGAGAAAACTGAGACAGGAATGTCCAAGATAATGGTGCTATTAAGTTGAGCTTAGGCATCATTCCAGACTGACTTCATATATTACATTCAAAAACCACTCTCCTGTTTTGCTTTGGTACAAAGATCAATTGGCTGTTATTCTCTCCTGAAAGAATTGCACTATATAATTACTTGGCAACAATAATTTAATGATACCACCTGTTTGTGGGTTTTTTTTTCCCCCCCAGCTAGTGTCTGAGCCCATGTCTAAATAAAATCACTCCCTGCAAGCTGTGTTTCATTCTCTGGCAGTTGCTTGTTCTCCACCTACACAGTAGAAAAGAGTGAAATGGCTGGAGGAAATGGATAATTGCACTTGAACTGGTCAAATTACTAAAGAATCGATAAGGCTGTCTCTGTAAGCTTATTGACTAGGAGGCTCATCTAAGGCCACAACTTTACTTCTTGCCAATATTTTAAGGAATACTAGATGCAGGACTATCTGCAGAAACTAAGGATCTTTGTAGCGGTGAGGAAAGTGACACAGGATTATTCTATTACAGTTGATTGTTTTCGAACACTCTGGTCATTTTATTGTATTAAAGGTATGATGCTCCTTCATCATGTCTTTTCTGTCTCTACTGCTTTTGGAAAGGAATCCAGTATGAACAATTTGCCCTTTCCTGTACACCTTAATTTATCTTACTTACCAATTTTATAGCAGGTTGATACAGTAAAAGAAAGACTATTAATACCGAAGAGGATTAGCCACTTTGAGACTTGGAGAAGACTAATTTTTTAATTTCATATTTTTTATTCTAAACACTTAAGTCAAGTATTTGTTTTGTTTTCTGTGTTTAACACACTACCTAGGGATTAAATTCTTATCACAGGCATCTTCTATTTGACATCACCAGTACAAATAATTAGGTGCTGCTGATAAAATTGAATTTCGAGTTACAAAAACAAAATGACCTGTGAGGAAAAATAGGATAATTGTACAAAAATAAGTAGAATTAGTTATATTATTACTTTAAATTATATAGTGATTTATATAATATAGTGCTATATTATATAATAATATAAATGCTATAAATAATATAAATATAAATAATATATAAATGCTATAGCCATTTTATTATTAAAAAGTTAAAAAAATTGTACAATTTGATATGTATTCTCATTCTCATAGTAATTAGTCACAATTCAGTTGTTATCCCAGTTAACAGAATGTGTTTGAGCTTAATTATTCAGTGTGGAACGAGAATAGAATGAGTGTTCTGTAGCTAAGAGGATATACAGATAATCTTTGACACATTTTGCCAAAATTAATCACTGCTAGATAAAATACATATTCTTTTTCTACATGGGAAAACTGTATGATCATTGTTATTTGGGTTGACAAGTAAGGAAACAAAAAGTATAATACAAGTCATTTTGTTTAATAATTAATATTAATGAGGTAAAAATCATTGAATACGTAAGGCAAAATTGCATTTGAAAAATCCCAAGTGAAAAATACAAAAAAGAAAGTTCTTTAGGTTGTATTGTCTTAAAAAAAAAGTTTGTTTACTTTAGAAGACAAAAAAAAACAAAACAACAATAGCTGAGTCTACTGTAATTTTGTGTTCCCTTTACCATCCTGAATCCAATTTCTCTGAATGATGACAATGCTAGAGAATTGTGCTGTCAGGGAAGTTAGTGTTTTATGACCTTCAACTCTCCTTTTTTACCCCTGGATTTTGGTAAGGTATACTCCACCTCTCCTCCAGGAATCCATAGCCCTCATAAACATTCCAGGACACCCCTTTAGGGTGACTCCATTTTATTGTCTCCAATTAGGATATTTATCAGCCTTCTTTAATGGAATAAAATATCATGGACTTATTCTGGATCCTGTAGGGATCTCTTCTCTGATAGAAGCTGTTAATAAACTGTGTGCTCATAACTTAATGTGCATTAGTGTGGGCCATGGCCCAGATATCAGCCTCACCTGGGAACTTGCTAGAAATGCACATCCTTGGGCTCCAACCTGATCTACTGAACCTGAATCTTCAGTTTAACAAGATCCCTAGGTGATGTCTATACACATTAAAATTTGAGAAATACTGTTGGGCTACACCAAAATGGTAACACTGCTAAATGGCTGAGAAGAAAATCCCCCAGCTGTAAAAACCGTCTCAGTCCAAAGAAAGGATTCATATGCTAGCAGTATCAGGTGCCATGGCGGGACAGCCTGTGAGGGAAATATTATGGGGCAGGTAAGGCTAATGGCTATTTTGGGAACTGCAGCACTAGTATATTGAATAGTTACCATTTTCTTAGTCTTTACAAAAATTTCTCCTTATTTTACTGGGAAAAGTTCACATGGCAAGGCAAAAGTTAAAAGAAGAGTACAACCATTTTGCAATTGAGGAAGGGAGGGAGGCAATGAGAGAGAGAGACATTTTTTAAGCACAGCAGAACTTTTGACCTCTTAGAAATAATATAATATAGGTATGTCTTTGCCTTTAACTTCTGAGGTTAGAGCAGAAACCTAATTTTTCACCTTTAGTCATGTATTTGACCTTTCCTGAATTTATTCACATCCTTCATCATTATTGGAGTTTAGAAATGAGCGTAGCTCACTGCTTTCCGAGGGAAGACTTTGCCGTATGGAAGAAATTTGAGTTCCCAATTACTAAATTCTTTTTATGCCTTATTTTTTATTATAGCTGTGTCCTAACTATGTAGTTGTTAAATACTTAGCTACACATGGGAATTCATATGTTTAACAACTTACCAGGTGATTAGGACTTACGTGGTCCTTGGTCTATACACCTTGAAATGCTGTGAAGACTAATCACTAGATTCATTCCTAAGATTTTAGAGGTAAAAAACAAAACAAAAAAAATGTGTAAATCATGTTTTTTATGTTACTGAAACTTTGTTGTCTATCTGCAACTCCAGTTTACATTATAGGTTTTGTTTTTAAAGTTGTAGTAATAAATTCCTCCTTTTTGCAATGTTAGTAGGGTAAGTTGTACTTACTAAGGTTGAAAAATGTTTGTCTTCACCAATTCTTCCCTTCCTTCCTTCAAGTTTTTCGCATTTATACCTATAGTTATTTGTAATTATTTTTAAATTATTTTTTAAAAACCGCCTTAATATTAGCTTTTAAGACATTTCAATTTTTATTTTGCCTATGACAGCAATTTAACTAACTTCTAATATATTTTGGTAGAATAATCTTCCTAGCATTTCTAGGGAAGATTTACAATACTTTAAGTTTTCTTTGCAACAGGCTTGTTGGTATTTTTCTCATGATGACTATGTTAGCACCCTCATAATAGAAAATAACTCATTTCAAGTAAGCCCTCCTTATTTTTTGTAGATTTAAAAAATTTGGTCTCTAAATACTCCAGAAAAAAACAAAAAAACAAAACCTTTAGGCAGACTGATAAAGGAACAATTTTATCAGAACTGTAAAGTAACCATTTTATCATGTATAAACACTGAATATAAAGGCAGTATTTCATGAAATTTTATTTATTTACATATATTTCTTTTGGAAGTATTGGTTAACTAAATCAGTAACAACTTTGGATCCTTTCTCTTGGTGACATAGAAACTCCTTTAAAATATAAGAAACATGCCAACTTACCAAACAATAGTTTCTTCAACGTGTTGAAATTTAAACACGTGTTAGAAGAATAGAAATTCTGTGCTTCAGCTTATGAACTTTCTGCTTGTGTTTTCTTTAAATGGTTGTGTGTGTTTGTATATTCCTCTTAACTTATTTTTTTGGTCTTTAAAAATACTGCCTGTAGACGTAGAAACCCGTAGTTTATTATTATGCAGCTGGACTAATGAATTTATTTAATGGGTGCACCCTCAACCTTGTATTATTTTGTCTGTTACACATAAGCCTTGCCTTTAGAATTCCTTAAAATGTTCTAACATTTAACATTCACTGTCTGGAAAAGGCTACACTAGAAAGAATGATGACTTTACCAGTAATTAGGAAGATGAAAGAATTTGAAAGGAAATATGAGGAGTTCCATCTTCATCGTGGTCAGATAAGAAAGCTGATGGAACAGCCAAAAGGCAAAATGAGACAGCTCAAGACACTAATATTGAATGCTGGGCAAAGATTAAATGAAGAGAAAAGAGAAGGGCTAGGATTCATTCGCACCGGCCCACACAGGGATAAAACTACTTATTGAATTCTCCAGAACACAAGACTTTTAGCAGCTCTTTTGAAGCTGGTGCTTTCTGTTTAATAAATTCACTTTAAAATCATCTGGGAGGGATTCTTTCATCAAAAATATCCAATTTTTGAAAAATATATACTCTTTTGACTTCTATGTTGTAAACAAATGTTTTAGGATTAATGTTAACACTTTTCAATCAAGATGTATAATCTAAATTTGTACACAGAGTATATGTGAATTTATATGCTCAACACTGTGAGTCCATTTTCTCTGTTAAATTTTGTACATGTATTCATCTAAAAAATATGCTGGAAACATATAGACCAAAATATCAACAGTGGTTATCTCAAGGTAGTAAGATTAGGAATGACTTTTTTATTTTCCTCTTTTGTTTTACTTAAAAAATATTTTATAAAGAAAAAAAATTCAATATAAGATATTTTGAAAAAGAGAAATAGAAGCAATTCAAAATAAATATTTCTTATGACTTTATGTTTTTGATGAGAGGGGCTGTCCATTAAATTTTTGGCCAAAAGAAGTAAAACCATATGACATTTTACTTGCCTGAAAGGTTATCATGCTAACTTCACTAGTAGTAGCTATCTACTCCTCTGGAGTAGCTCTGGAAAATAAATTTGGGCAGAAAGAGTAGACGATGACTAAATATCTAGGCTATTTGCCAGTGTGCCTTTAACATGTCTGGTACTGGAAATAATGTAAGAATTGAGTTGAGGTGACCAGCAAGGACACACAAAGTGAATGATGCAGATTTGCAGATTGAGATCGATGTTATGCCATGGAGTAAGGATCCCTACTTATATAATTGCCTCTTTCCTACTCCTCACCACACACTGTCTTGTAATTACTTAGTTATCTGTATTTACCTATAGACTATAAGTTCATCAGGCGGAAATTTGGGTTTGTCTACTGTACCTGGCATATAGTAAGGCCTCAATATATTCTGGCTAAATGAGAGGTGAGTGATAGATGAAAAACCAAGCTCAGATCAAGGAGGGCAATTTAGAAAAGAAAGTAAATGGGAAAAAATTAGAGAACATGGATGGCTCAACAGAAATTATAATGAGGCAGCATAAACGGTTTTTAAGGGCATGATTTTTAGACAAAGATAACCCGGATATGATTCTACTCCTCATGAGAGAGAAGAACAAATCTAATAGGTTAAGATGACTAAAAACTGCAGCACTGAGTAGTGGCATGAGAAAAGTCTCTAAGCTTTATTACAAGGCAAATTAAACTCAGAATATAACAAGTCTTACTCTTGGGAATAATTTTTTTAAAAGTACAGCTGAGATAATCATAAAATATGCAGTTTTTTTTTTTCTTTAATTTAGGAGCAAACCTAGGACCTTTAAAAATTTATGCTTCTCTGATTTTGCCCTCCCTAAATTAGTCTAGAAATAAGGTTAGAGAGAAGTTAGATTTTATTATACTCTATGTTGACTTTAATAATGTCAAAAGGATTGTAGGGAAAAAAGAAAATATTGGTTATCCTTGATTGAGGAATCTAGCTTTAGGACAAAGTGATGAAATCTAGCTTTGGGAGGAAAGTGATTGAGTTTTCAGTTTTAGTTTTAGAAAAACAGAGAGAAAAGACAGAGTGATTTTTGTTTCCATTGCCAGAACACAAAGACTTCCATGACAATTGGAGTAGATAAAGGTAGCTTCGACTGCTGTGCTCTAATTCACATGTGCCTCTGATATTGATGTGTCCAGGAAAGTAACTATCTAGAAAGTAGATGTAGAACTTTTTTCTTGAGAGGCAACATGACATGAGTTGAGAGTGTGGGCAGTGTTATTTCACATACCATTGTTCAAATCCTTGCTTAGCAGAAGACCCTGGACAAGTTTTTTTTGTAACTTCTCTGAAGGCTGTTTCTTCATCTGGAAGATAGAGATAATAAGTTCCTCATATAATTGTTGGGACGATTAAATGACGTAATTCCTAGAAAAGGGCTTCAGACAGTGCCTGATACATAGTAAGTACAAAGAAATAAAAGCTATTTTGTTTTTGTTATTTTTTTTATGATTATCTAGGAGGATACTGATCATGCAGATCTGCATTAACTGTTAGTCCTAAGGCCTGACAACTTCCTACAGTCAGAGGAAGCAAAGAGGAAAATGAGAGGGCCACATCTTAGTAGGTTGTGGTCTTTTCCTATAAATTCTTATTGCAAAGAGAAGGTAAGACCAGGAACATGGGAAGAAACACTGAATATAGTCAATGACTGGCTTTTTAAGAAGAGTGAAGGACCTCTAAGGCTATAAAATGAATCTAAGACTAAGGGTAGAAGAGATCTTGGAATCTTCATCATTTACCTCTCCCCACTTTTCTTTTGAGTGTCTTACAGTAGTGAAACTGGGGTAAATGACAAAGAAGGAACTGTTGATGGCAGAGAAACAGAACTGGGAAACGTGGTGTGCCTGTTAAATGATTTCCAAATGAGCTTGCCTAAGAGCGCAGCCCCAGTGAAGAAAGCATAAAGCAGATTGTTTTAGTTTTGTGCAAATCCCCTCTCTGGGTGTCTGCTCTTTCCTCTCAGAGCTGAGCCCTATTAACAAGTGGTAGCAGCCTAACATGAATGAAAATTCTACAATTAAAATTACCATCTTTAATTAAAAATATGGTGTAGACAGGAGGCACTTGTTAAAACTTGGAAGACTGCTGGATACGCAAAACCACCTATTAGAACCACACATAGGAAGCAGAACCTTAAACGCTTAAAATTAGAGGAATGTCATTTGCATTTGCTCAACAAATATTGTATTGAATGTCTATACTCATAATACTGGAAGTAGAGTATACCAGCAAAGTAAAGGTGCTTTTATCGAAAAGTGTTAAAACATATGGTATAGGCAATTACAAAATAGGACAATATGCAGTAAAATGCTAATTGTAGGTTTTAGATGAAAGGAGGAAATGAAAGGTGAGTAAGATGCATACAGGCTACTGCCTTCATGATTGTTCACATTGAAGGAGATAGAATTGGAGCTTTAAACACTAACATAGATAAATAAAGATAAACAGAAAAAAATCAGAGTGTAATTTGTTAGCTAAACATTTCAATGTCAATCTACTGTGTTTCTTTTAAAAATTATTTGTTATTTTTTATTGGGGTATAGGTGGTATACAATATTATATAATTTTAGGTGTACAACATAGTGAATCACAGTGCTTAAAGGTTATACTCCATTTATAGTTATTATAAAATATTGGCTATATTCCTGGTGCTGTATATCCTTATAGCTTATTTATTTTATTCATAGTAGTTTGTACCTCTTAATACCCTACCCTCATTGTGCCCCTACCCCCTTCCCTCTTCCCACTGGTAAACACTAATTTGTTTTCTACATCTGTGAGTCTGTTTCTTTTTTGTTATATACATTTGTTTGTTTTATTTTTTAGATTCCACATATAACTGATAACATACAATATTTCTCTTTCTCTGATTTATTTCACTAAGCATAATACCCTCCAAGTTCATCCATGTTGTTGCAAATGGCAGGAGTTCATTCTTTTTTATGGCTGAGTAGTATTCCATTGTGTGTGCATATGTATGTGTGTATGTGTGTATATATATATATATATATATATATATATATATATATATATATATATATACCACATCTTCTTTATCCATTCATCTGTTGATGGACACTTAGGTTGCTTCCATATCTTGGTTATGGTAAATAATGCTGCTATGAACATTCGTGTACATATATATTTTCAAATTAATGTTTTTATTTTCTTCAGATATATACCACGAATGGAATTGTTGGATCATATGGTAGTTCTATTTTTAGTTTTTTGAGGACCCACCGTACTGTTTGTTTTCTACAGTGGCTGCACCAATTTACATTCCCGCCTGCAGTACACAGGGTTCCCTTTTCTCCACATCCTTGCCAACATTTGTTATTTGTAGCGTTTTTGATGATAGCCATTCTGATAGGTGTGAGGTGATATCTCATCGTGGTTTTGATATGCCTTTCTGTGATGATTAATGATGCAGGCACATGAAAAGATGCTCAATCTACTGTGTTTCTTATGCTGCAAACACTGGAAAGCTAAAAATATACATTTCCCCCAACTTCCTACAGCTAAGGTGGGAGGAAGGGGTTAAAGCAACTAGTTTGCTATCCTTTCACTCCCTTCACTAGAAGAATACACCTGGGAGAAAGAAAAGGCAGGTGACCCGCATGTATTCTCCTTGCCACCTGGACCTCCAGGTAAACAGACCAAGGATATGTGCTAGGAATAATAGGAAGAAACCTTACCTCTGAAATGCTCTCAGCATGATGTCCTGGCTAAGGATCCTATAACTGTAGTAAATATAAACCTGCATCTGTACAGCATGACAATCTGTAAGGAATAGAACTATCTGGGGTATAAAAAGAAGATGTTTCAGAACTTATACACTCACTGCTGTGTGTGGACCTGCAAGCCTTTACTTAGAGACCTTACCTATTTTGACCAGAGGTGCTTGTCTGACATGGGAAGGAAGGACCTGGACAGTGGCACTAGATGTCCAGTTCTCTCTCTGCATGGTCTGAGGCTTTACATTGCCCGTTTCCTTAAAATTATACTAGTTTACTACTGAGTAATGTCTCTGATTCATGTGAGTCTGATTCGACAATCCAATCCAGTGTGTTAACTCATAGGGTGCTAGATAATTTGGATTCCACTAATCAGATGTTCTTTCATGAGACTTGAATTTGGAATTCAAATAAATCAAGAGAGGGACAGAGCTTTGACAACATCCATTTACCACTGCAACTAATCTGACCAAGGTGTGTTTATGTATATGCATAGTGGGGGCATAAATCATGGATGCATTTCATAAGAGACACAATAGAAGAAAAGCAAGAAGAAAAAATAACATTAAGGAGGGAACATAAAGTTTGCCTGAATTCTTTTTCTGAGACGCAGCCAGCAATTATTGCTTTTCATTATTTTAAAAGAAATTCTGTGACATACTTGAATTGCTTCAATGACAAAGATTCGTACTTTAGGGCACCTGATTCCTCTTTTGATGGCTGTAATTATTAAACAGTTATATTGATATAGATCAGTCTCCAAACGAATTCCATCCATCACCCTGCTCCTTGGTACTAATTTTTATTTTGAATTTAAAGTGTTTGAAGACAGCCATCAAATCTATCTGAGTCTGCTGATCTCCTGTTTTTTGGGTTTTTTTTTTAAGTTTTTCAGTCATTCTCCATAACATTGTCTAAAATTCCATTTTCCAACCTTAGTGCTCTTCTCTGAACATGTTTCAGTTAGTGTAGGTTCCTGTTTGAAAATAGATCCAGGTTTCTATACACCACCACCACCACCAACAGTGAATGCAAGGGAAGGGAATAAACAATAGAGAGATGGAGGACAAGCCTATAGATTAAAAGAGATTTTAAAAAATCTAACACAGAGCAAAGCATGTACCTTATTTGGGTACTGATTCAAACAAATGAACTCTAACAATTAATTTATGTGTCTTAGGAGTTATCTGAAAATTTGAACATTTATTTGAAATTTGATGATATGAAGAAATTATTATTAATTATTTCTAGGTATGATTTTGGTATTGGGATTATTTTTAGAAGTCCTAATGTTTTAGAAATGCATTTTGATTGTAAGTATCACAAAACATCTAGCCAACAGCTAATTTTGTAAATAATTTAATGCCATATTATAGTAATATCAGCTGGGAATAACTTGCCTCTAATCTGAATTTTGGCATCCATAATGTGGTTTCATGTACCAACATAATGCAAATTAATTTGACCTCATGATTACTTCTTCGCCAAAAAAAAAAAAAAGAAAAGAAATGCATTTTGAAAAAATTATGAATGAAATGATATGATGTCTGGGCTTTGTTTCATGTAATTCATGGTGGTGAGTGCATGAGTATATTCACATGATCAAGACTGCCATGAGTAGATATTTGGTGAAGCTGAGTGAGGGATATGTGAGGGCTTAGTTAATAGTCAACTTTTCTAAGTGTTTGAAATTCACCATAATAAAAAGCATCATTCAAAAGTTTCAAATTAAATTTAGTTTCATAAGGACAGTTTGCTTCAGTTGATTTTATCATCCCACAAATATGTGTATGTGTATGTATTTAGCCAACCAAAAGAGTAAACCGACAGATAAGCAAAATGTGATCACTAACAGTAAGATGCATTACTGATGGTGAATCACAGAATTTAATGAGTTAATTTATTTACATAACTAATACATAACAAACATCTCTTTTAAAAATTAACCTTAAATACAGGCAATTAGAGTGACTGTTTTAACTATATCTTTGCTATTTGTGAAGAAAAATAGATTCTTCAGCTTAAACTTAGGGTCTTATAGAGAAAGTAGAGGGGAGGAGGAGAGAAAGATATGACTGGATGTACTCATCTTTTAAGAAGTCAAATTTTAGGTGCATATTCTTACAAATATGATCACCAGGGCTGTTTCTTAAGTCTACACATTTTATGGTATAAATGTGGTCTGTTGTACCCTGTGAAAGCTGCTTTGATTTAGCTCTGAGTAAAAGGACACTGGAGGGTAACAATTAAGAAAATAAAAAGCCCATATTATTTCATTTACCTTTTTTAGTTCTAGGTCAGCTTTCAAACTATAAAAACCAGAGTACCACATAAATATTCCTGAAGATGACTGGGGGATCATCTATAAGGACTATTTTCTGAAAAATACCCAAGTGAATACAAAGAACATGTAGTGTATTCATTCTTTGCAAGTTATATTGTTTCCCCAAGTGGTTTTCTTCATTACAAGGAAAAATACACACAGACGTGCACAACCCCCTAAAATTTGCCGTGCCTGTAAAAAATATAGAAAAGATTTATTGTCTGCTTTTTGAGCACACTAACAAGAAATGTATGTCTTTATTGTAATTTTACCCCCAGTTGAAATATGTCAATTATTTTGAAAAATATTTCTAATACTACCAATATTCCTCTGAAATGCATGTAAAGATGTCTGTGTATAACAACAATTGGACAACTGGGTCATAAATATGATATTCAGTCTTATCAAGATTGTATTTTAGTGTCGAGTGATTTCCTAAGTTTCTTATTTATATAATAAATTAACCTCAATGTATCCAATATTTAATTACTTTATATTTTCTCAGAAAGCATCAGGTATAGGCAAGTGCTAAATGTAGGGATATTATAGACTATAGCACTCTACAAATGTAATGTTATTTCACATGATAAAATTTTTCAATAGGCTTTTATATCACTAATATAAATTTTTCAATAATTTATGCCTAAAAAGAATATTTTATCAGCATGTGTATATTGTCTATATAAAGAGCAAGCCTCTCTTAAAGCATCTTGTGTATCACAGAAGTAGAGGAGGTGTTATTTTTCAGCGGTTGGATGTATAGTCAATACATTACAAGATTTAAGTTGATAAAACATTTTATATGCTAAAAGCTCAATGTGCCCACTTGTACCTAATAGTTCACTCTGGCTTGAGCTTCTTGTACATTTTCAAAGGAAAATGGGTTCTGTTACTCTTCATCTACAGGCAAATTTCAGCTAAATATAATCACAGGGATCAAGAAAACAATCCAATCTGTTCCTGAGTTAACTGTAACAATTCTCACTGAAGGAATCAAATGATTTTGAATGTTTTTTGTAAATACATAATATCTCACCATATTTAAGTGTGTTTAAGTCTGTATTATAACAGATTAAACATGAAAAGGAAAACAATGAAATTCTATTACTTTATTTTAAGTGGTATATAGAATCCTGCAAACCAGTTTTACTTCTCGGCATTTTTCAACTACTTTTAAATATTATACCTTACAAGTTCATGGTTTTTAAAAGTTTAGAGTTTTAACAAGCATTATCTAATTTAATCCTCATGGCAATCTTATATAGTGCTATGTTTATCTGCAATAATTTGGTTTAAAGGAAAGAAAGCTTCACATAACCTACTTGTTATTATCATGAGTCATGGAATCTAATTACAAGAAAGTCAGTCAGATCCCTGGTCATCTGGTGTTCCTCTGGGCTTGGGTTTGCATCACACTTATGCATCTGTCTCATTCTTCTTTCTGTTGGTACTTAGATAGGTATCCCTATAAGTCACTTGACTCCTGCTTCACTATAATAGCAACTTCTTTTAGTTTTGTGTTTTGGAGGCAGTGATCCTGTCCCAAACTCTACATGTCAAACTCTAGTGTCAACTAGGATCAGTTCCTGTATCATAAATCCAGTTCCCAGGAGAGAGAACCTGATTGGCTCAGCTTTGGGCAGTTATCTTCAGCTTACATTCCTCCTCTGAATTAGTCTTACACGTTCAATTGCCAATTGCATACCTCCACTTTGATGTCTAATAAGCTTAAAAATGTAAAATGTCCATAGTCAAAGGCCTGGTTTTTCTGGGGGTCGTGTTTGATTTATCTCTGTTCTCGACACATGTTTTTGATGGCCATCTCCAGCCATCCCCTTCCTACGCACCCGTATCCAGTCCAATAACAAATCCATTTAGCTTTACTTCCCAATAACATCCAAATGTGATGGCTGCTCAGTCATTCAATCACTATCATCCAAGTCAAACCGCCATGTTCTCTTGCCTGGATTATTCACTCTCTGCAGCTGTCCATGCTCCCTACAGTCTGTTCTCCGGAAAGAAAGCAGGATCATCTTTTAAAATTTTGTCAGATCATGTCATTTCTCTGGTCAGGTTTCCTGTCTCACTTCTGTTAAAATCAAAATTATTTACAGTGTTCTACAAGGTTCTGTATTATCTGTACCCCACCTATTACCTTCCTGATCATAAAGCCTTCTACTCTTTACCTTGTTTACTTGGCTCCAGCCACACTAACTGTGTGCTGTTCCTCACACATGTCGGGTACGTTCTCCACTGCGTGGTTCTTCCTCCTGACTTAAATGTTCTTCCCTGAGATGTCTGTGTCACTCACTCTCTTGTTTCCTTCAAGTCTTTGCTTAAATGTCATCTTCTCAGTGAGGACTTTCCTGACCACCATATTTAAAACTGCAGTATGGAGGTTCCTTAAAACACTAAAAATAGAATTACTATATGACCCAGCAATCCCACTGCTGGGCATATACCCTGAGAAAACCATAATTCAGAAAGAGTCATGTACCGCAATGTTCACTGCAGCTCTATTTACAATGCTAGGACATGGAAGCAACCTAAGTGTCCGAATGGATAAAGATGTGGAACATATACACAATGGAATATTACTCAGCCATAAAAAGAAACGAAATTGAGTTATTTGTAGTGAGGTGGTTGGACCTAGAGTCTATCATACAGAGTGAAGTAAGTCAGAAAGAGAAAAACAAAAACTGTATGCTAACACATATATATGGAATCTAAAAAAAAAAAAAAAAGGTTCTGAAGAACCTAGGGGCAGGACAGGAATAAAGATGCAGACATAGAGAATGGACTTGAGGATGCGGGGAGGGGGAAGGGTAAGCTGGGACGAAGTGAGAGAGTGGCATGGACATATATACACTACCAAATGTAAAATAGATAGCTAGTGGGAAGCAGCCGCATAGCACAGGGAGATCAGCTTGGTGCTTTGTGACCACCTAAAGGGGTGGGATAGGAAGGGTGGGAGGGAGACTCAAGAGGGAGGGGATATGGGGATACATGTATACATATAGCTGATTCACTTTGTTATACAGCAGAAACTAACAAAACACTGTAAAACAATTATACTCCAATAAAGATGTTAAAAAAAAACCCAAAACTGCAATTTCTCTCCCAACATTCCTAAGCTTGCTTCATGCTTTAAATTTCTCCATAGCACTTATCCTTATCTGACATTGTATATGTTTTTCTATGTGTTTATTTTCTCTATCTTCTTGACACCTCGCTAGACTGTAAGCTCTGTGAACACATGTATCTTTGCCAGCTTTGTACTAAAATATTGCCTGGTAAATAAATGTTTGTTGAATGGTTATACTGGCCACCTCAGATCCCATCAATGGAGACCTATGCAGTGGGAGACTATGGTAAGAGCAGGTTTACAATGATGGGGGTGTCAGGGCAGAAGAAAATAATTAGAATCTCTCATACAGGCATATAATGTTACCTTTTTCCAAAATAAAAGAAGCAATGCTCAATACTGCTCGGTGACTTGCTCAGGGTTATATAACTAATTAGTGGTAGAAAGAGAATTGAGTTTAAGGCCTGCACAATCTAGTTTGTAACTGTCAGTGGTCACATAGCCAAGCTTCACATGACCTGAGGTATGTTAGTAAAGAGTTCCAAGTTATCTCATTATATATAGTTCTGAAATTGATTTGTTAATTGGAAAATTACTGGATTCTCATTCAATTATGTCTTGGTGACTTACCTCCCAGCAGACTATTTAAGGTCATATACATTATCTCTCTGCTTAATGACACTATTACACAAATTTGGGCCAAATTGAGCCATGATATGTCTTCATGACCTCAGGTCCGTAGTTTTTCTCTTCATTTTAGAAGTTTAAAAACATATACCATATGAGCCTTTCAACTTAAATTCTCCTGAAGTTTCAATTTCAGCTGCCATGTTTTTAAATTTTGTGGTATTCAAAGAGCCTATTTAATGTCTGATGCTTTGTTGTCATTGATATTGATAGGGTGAGGCTATCAGGTTGGGAACATTTACTATAGGGGGCCTTTCTCATGAAAATAATGAGTTACTTTTGGAAAAGTATATATAATAAATAAAAAAAAAACAAAACTATAACACCAGTGGACTCACAGACTTGTGAATGGATTAATCCCAGAACAAATTTTAAAAAAAATATTTGTAGCTGTACTGCAGAAAGCAGACTGACACTTTAAAGAAACTAAGTTAAGATAAAAGGAAACTTTAATTGCACCAGGACCAAATGAGTCCCAGAAGAATTGATCCAAACTGCTAAAGTTTAAGGAAAATAAAGTTAACTGAAAATTAGATTGAAGATTTGAATTACATCTTAAAAAATACATTGTCTTATGCTCATTTTTTTCAGTTCAGTGATTCACAACTGCTCTGCCAAGTTTCTCTCTCATAAGAAAACATCACTAATTATAAATGAGGCATATTTCAGGCAGAAAATATTATTTTTCTATTCTTAAGAACATATTTTATTTTTTATATCAATGGCTCTATCAAAGAGTTAGAAGGAAAATTGTATTGCCCTAAAAACGAAGGCATAATTTTTTTATATATGTATAGATAGGTATGCTGGTTAGAGCCATTGATTTTCATAACGTATTGAGGAAACTACTTATAAAATTTCCTTTACCAAATTTCAAGGTCAGATTCAAGAGAGGCTTGTCAATTTATATTACAGTGAAAAAAAAAGTCTCTGTTCTCATTTTAAAGCACATACTATGTGTTTCGAACTGAGAATTTATTACAGAGCATATTTGGGACTATAGTAGATTAAAAGTTAAGGTGTCTTTCTCTTCTTTCTTAGGAGCTGAAATTTAATTTCCCAGCTCATTTTATCTTAATTTTCTTTCTTCCTTCCAATCCTCACCCCAGGAAGAAAGGAAGGAAGAAAGGAAGAAAAAGACATGGTAATCAAGAAAGGCAGAGCCCATGCTTACATATAGATTTTAAACTTTGAGAAGTTTAGAACTGATGATAAAATGTAGAACTACCATGTTAGTATCTTACATAAAAACTGCAACTATCCTATTGTCATGCCTTGACTTATATAAAATTGGTCTTATTAGATTTTTTCTAGGAATTTTTTGAATAAAGTTTTTATTTTGAGGTAATTAAATATTCACCTGTAACGGTAAGAAATAATACAGGTAATATAGTATACCCTTCACCCAGTTTCCCCCAGTGGTAGCATCTTGCATAACTATAGTACAATATTACAACTAAAATATTGATATTGATACAATCCATCAGCCTTATTCAGATTTCACCAGTTTTACATGCACTCATTTTTATGTGTGTCTACGTGTGTACATTTAATGAGTGCATTTATCACATGCATAGATTCATGTGACCACCAAGATAGTCAAGAGGGAACAGTTCCTTAAAAGGATCCTTTGTGCCACCCTATTATAGCCAGCCATTTCCCTCCTGCACACCACCCTAACTCTTGGCAAACACTAATTTGTTCTCCATCTCTATAATTTTATCATTTCAAGAATATTATATAAATGGAATCGTATAGTATGTAATCTTTTGAGATTGGCTTTTTCTTTATTCAGCATAATTATCTGAAGAACCATCCAAGTTGTTCTATGGCCAAGTAGAATCCACGGTGCTATGGACTGAATTGTGTCCCCCACCAAATTTTTATGTTGAAGCTCTAACCCCAGGGTGACTATATCTATAAATATGGTCTTTATGAGAGCATTAAGGTTAAATTAGGTTATGATGGTAGGGCTCTAATTCAGTAAGTCTGTGGCCTTATAAGAAAAGGAAGGGACAGAGAGATCTCTTTTTGTTTCTGCCATGTGAGGACACAGTGAGAAGGCAGCCAGGAAGAGAGGTCTCACCAGAACCAGCCAGGCGGGCACCCTGATCACAGCCTTCAGAATTGTGAGAAAATAATTTCTGTTGTTTAAGCCACTCAGCCTACAGTGTTTTGTTATGGCAGCCCAAGCTGATTAATACACATGGTATGGCTATATCAGATTGTTTAACCCAGGGCCTCTGGTTGCTTCCAGTTTCCTAATGGCTAATGATGCTGAATATCTTTTCATGTGGGCCTTACTAGATTTTTTAAAACTATATTGAGCTATATTTAAAAAGCCTTATGGATTTTTTTTTCAAAGACATGCACTCAACAACTAAAATTTTTACTCCTTAAAGTTCATTTTTTATCCATAAAACTCCATGAAATTAAAATCTAATTTTTTTAGGCTCATAGAAAATAGAATAGATACTTGAAATTATGAATGTCATCAATCATTTTTATTTGGCTTTGGAATCACTTTTTATATGTTTTTGAAAATATGTTATCAGTGTAACAGTTCAGCTCAAGCATTTGCCATTCTGTAAAGTTTTCTCCTTAGGAGGTGGCAAACTGTCCAGCACCCACTCTCATCCTGCAAAGGGAAAATAGCTTTTTAGGCTGACACTCAGCATCTGCACTAGGAATGGACCTTTTTCTCAGACAGTCTCAAGAAATCTTAAATTATGGCTTTGACTTTCAAATGTCTTCCTAGGTACCTGAAAAGTAAGTGTTAATAGCAGCCATAATAATTAGTTGCATAGAAGTAAGCTGTAATTAATTATTAAATAATCAACAATTAATAAGCAAATGAGTATTCAAGTAGAATATATGCTGCCAATAAGGGAAATTGATAACCGCAACCTTAATTAAAGAGAATAATCTAAATACTGTCAACTTGAAAAAAATATTTTCCAAATAAGCTGCACACTGGATAATTAGGAGCTGGTAATGATAAAAGATTTTTCCTCACTAATCTCATTTTGCTTACCTCCTTTTATGTGCTAAGCCTAATGTAAAACAATTGTCCTAGAACATAAATGAAAAGAACTGCTTTTCTTCAGTTTTTTTGGGAATGCTATTTCATTCTGACTCAGAAGCAAAGTCTTATCAGATGAAAATAAAACATAAATTTAAAGTCTACCATTTCATATTTCTAATAGTAACGTGGGGGAATGGTGCATGTTCTCTCTAGCAGTATAGACTTCTAGAGGCAAGAATTAAGGCAGCAAGTCCATTAAAGTTTCTAGTACATTTAGGGTGTAACCATAGTATATCTACCACAATCACTGATACTTTGAAGGGAACATTTCATAGAAGAATTGAGCATTTCTGAGCACTGTTTTTGATGTCTGAGGGACAGTGGTACATATTTTAAATATTACTGTCCCTTCTTTAGTGTTCTCTGTAGACTCTCTTGGAAGAAGCCCAATCTAACCCAGAATTCTCCATCCCATTTTAATTTTGCCTCTATGTTTATGTTATCTCGGAATTGGAAATATCTCATTTGTGTGTGAGTTGACTAAACAAGGACAACAACAAAAAACTAATACTTATGGATAGCCTAACATGGCCCTGGGGTCTGCTTTTCGTCCTTTTCATGTGGTAGATTAATCCTTTGATCCTCACAACCACCTTTGAGAAGCATTCTGTGGATGAAGAAACTGAGGCTTAGAGTCATTGCTGAAGGTCACAGAGTAAAGACGTCAAGATTTAAACCCAAGCTTATCTGATTCTAGAGCAAAGGTGTTCCTCATTTTGTCATATTAGTTTTTCACAGTACTTCAGAAGCAAGACTCTAAATTAAATATTAATAGGAAAGTATTCATTGAGTACTGTAGATTCAGCATATAAATAAGCTCAGGGAAAAATTAATTCTAGAGCATATTTCATCACCAACCAGTAGGTACATAGAGTCTGTCAAATTAAAACTAAGTGGTCAAAATACTTTTCTTTTGAAGTTTTGTCATGTTATCCATTTAAAATTGTCCTTGTTGCTTTATAATAAAAAGGGGCTTTTTTCTTCTCAACAACAATTAACCTGTAGTTTTAGCAACTGCAAGCACTTTAAATGTCCAGCTGTTTGTAGTGATTTATTAAATTTTTTAACAAGTGACTGCAATATCAGTCATTTTCCTTAAAGTGTTTATAAAAGACCATAATTTTACTTTAAAAATGTTTGTTATTTCAAATACCAAATTTTCTATTATGAAGTCATTTAACAGTGCTATCCATTTTCAATCAATTCAGTATGCTCTTTTGACTTAGCTTTCAAATTGGAAAAGATTCCTTTTAAATATCCTTCTCTATTCTTTAGACAAAAGTCGCTATTTAGTTAACAGATATGTGGGGTTTTTGCCAAAATAGTCTACATAGCCTAAAAATATAAAGTGAACTACTACTCATTTTTAAACCTTGGTTATTTAATTCTTTACTCTCAGCTTGTACCTTTAATTTTCTCTCTCTATTGGCTCCTTTAAGTGTATAGATATATTCAGGTTTTACTCATCTTGAAAAATACAAATATAAATAAATGAACGAATAACCCTTCCTTAAAGCTATGTCCTTCCAAAGCTTCTATCATAGCTCCCTCATTGCTAATTAGCCTTAAAGGGAAAGCTACTCCTCCTCCTTGTCAATCCCCGTTCATTTTCCAACCCCTTGCAGTCTGGCTCTGCTCCCTGACCCCGAGGCCACTTCAGTATTGCCATGGTCAGTGGACAATTTAAGTTCTCATCTTACCCAACATTCTCTAGTACTCAGTACTGAGGACTGTTTTCTATACTTGATACTGACATTGTTTCCCTTTTAAAAATTTCAAGCTGAAAATTTATTTTAATTTTATTTGTGAAAAGAGAGGGAGAGAGAAAGAGACACAGTCATGCATGTGTGTGTCTGTGTGTTGGGGTCATTATATGAAATAGGTTTTTTTTAATCTTCTTCATGTTATTAACTAGTAAACACTATCTGCCTAGGACTTTATTATATCATTTTTGATTCTTAAGTTCTTATTTCTATAAAGTGGCTATGAGGGTTTGTGCGGGTAACCCAAAGTAACAAATAATCTACTTACTAATTTAAAGAGGCTGAATACCACTTGATGTATAAGTCAAGATTGCTTACCCTTTTATTTAAACACATGTCAATAGTTTTGCTCTTTTGATATATGAAATTAAGTTGAGGTCAGGGCACTCGATAAAACAGAACAGGGAGAAAGACTGAAGGGTTTAGTAACATTTAGCACTTTAACAAGGGCTTGGGAAGAGCCAGATCTGAGCTGGGAATCCTGTTGAGGCAGACAGTAAAGAGGAAACAAATCTTTTGTTCAATTTTAAATTTCTGGATTTGTAACACTTTTTTGGCATAAATCAATTTGATATCTAATTCACAGATACTGTTGGACAGCACAGCAATTGAAGCCAGGGTAGATGGAAATTAAATCTAGTATTTCTTTTTTTCTTCATAGTAACTGTATCTTTTTTACAAAGGTCAGTAATAGCAATTTCATTTTGAGACTATAATATAGAAGGTAAAAAACTCAAATGAAATCTACAAATGTCACTTTCCCTGTTCATGTTTTGCCTCAATGTCTTGGAGAGTGAGAAATATTATGGTTTTTGAAAATCATTTGGATGATTGTGGACTAATGGTGTCCAGTATATTTAAGCACCCACTGGTGAATTATTTATCTCAAAGAAAATCATAGTCAGAACTCTAGTACGTGAAATAAATATAAAAACTAAATTCCATTACATGCTTATAGTGAATGAGGACTGTCCTAAGTACTTTGTACATATTATCACATTTAATCATCAAAACAACCTAATATGGTAAGAATTATTATGATGCCTAACTAATAGGCTAGAAATTTGAAGCTTAAAGGAATTAAGCATGTAATAACTAAGGATCCATAGATAATAAGTAGTAGATTTAGGTTTAATTCCAAACAATACTGCTAATGTAAGAAGATAAATGTACATATCCTTGCAATGATGAGGGAACTGAAGCAAGACCTTGGATGCCACTGGCCAGATCTGCCTTTTGACCCTCACAGTATTTCCTAAGGAAATTCTAAGGACCCTCATCTCTAGCGTATTAAAAAAAATCTGAATTTTCCATTCCACATGGTTGACTAAGTACTCCTCTCCCTACCGAGCATCAATTAAAATTATTTTAAAGGAAGACAAAAGACATACACACACCGCAACCATCATTCACCCACTTGCTCAGACCACAACTGAAAGAGCATCTTTGATGCTCTTCTTGCCTTCACACGGTCATATCTGATCCATCAACAAGTTCAATGTTTTTCTATCATCACATATATCCTGAGTATTATAACTGCTTTTAACATTCCCTGCTACCACCTTAGTCTAAACCACAGTAATGTTTTTCACAAGCTGTTTCAATGGCCTCCTGAATGGTATTCCTGCTTTTACTCTTGCCTCCTCTAGTTAATTCTTTAAACCTAGAATGGTCTTTAAAAAAATATGTCTTAACATTTCTTTCTCCTGCTCGAAACAGTCCAATGGTATTTCGTCACACTGAGAGTAAAATTTTTCAGTCTCTACATGATCTGACACCAACTTGACCTTACCTCCTACCTTCTTCCTTTTATTCACTCTATTCCAAGTATCCTGGCCTGCTCTCTCTTCCTCACAAGCCTATCCTATCCTCACAAGCCTTTGCACTTGACATTCCTTCTTTCTGGAACATCTGCATAGCTCACTTCGTCACTTCTTTCAGGCTTCTGCTCAATTATTGCCTCCTCAGAAGGTTTTCCTGACTCTTTTCTCTAATGTAACTCAGCTCCCTTCCCAACCCCTTGTTCTCTCTCTCTCTTTTTTTTCCATAGCACTTCCGTGCTAGTAATTTTCTTCGCTTCCTCCTCCCCTAAATCCATTTTCTGATCTCTTCTGCCGATTCTGTGCCTCTTGAGGCTGACCTTTGTGGATTGCCTCCTCTGGGTTTCATTGCCCCTTGGCCACTGGTTGGGATTGGCCAAGGAGAGCACTGGCAGATCAGAGGGTAGGAAAAGAGACCAGGGTGTTTGCTATTCCCTTGCTTCCTTTATGTCTCGAGTCTGTTGTGGCCATGGTGCCTTTCCTCTGGGGCCACAGATCCTATTCAGGGGTACCCTCCCTACAACTCCAGCTCTTGTTCTCTTCTAGGAAAACAGTTCTTTTTATTCACTTATCAGGCTTAGAATGGTTATAGTTTCCCACTATTGCTAGTTTCTGGGTGTTTCATCATCCTTCGTTGGTTTCGTTAGCCCTGTCCATCTCTCTGTATTAAGTCCCTTTATTAACTGGCTTCAATTAAACCCATTTCCATCTGTATCCTGCCTGAAATCCAGATGATTCAACATTCCTCCCCATTACTTGAAACTTCACATTTATTTGTTTTTATTATCTAACTTTGCCAACAGAATATGTCTTATGAGGTCTAGTAAACAGAATAATACCCCTCACCCCCCTCCAAGATGCATATGCCCTAATCCTCTGAACCTGTGAATATGTTAATTACAAGACAGACTTTGCAGGTGTGATTTAGGATGTGGACATTGAGATGGGGAGATTATCCTGGATTGTCTGCATGGGCTCACTGTAATTTTATGAAGCCTTAAAAGCAGAGAAACTTTCTTGGCTGGGTCAGAGTGATGAGACAGAAAAAGACAGAGATAAAAAGCTAGAGAGAATTCTGATTTGTCCTTGCTGACTGAAAATGCAAGAAGGGAGCTACAGGCCAAAGAGTGCAGTCAGCCTGGAGAAGCTGGAAACAGTGTGCAGCTGACAGCCAGCAAGAAAATGAGGCTGTCAGTCCTAAAACCACAAGGAACTGAATTT
Source organism: Eubalaena glacialis (assembly GCF_028564815.1). NCBI lineage: Eukaryota > Metazoa > Chordata > Mammalia > Artiodactyla > Balaenidae > Eubalaena > Eubalaena glacialis. The sequence goes on along the minus strand of NC_083720.1, from coordinate 142,342,000 downwards.
TTCCAATAATTAGGAGAAGCCGAAGACTGACCCTCCCTAGTGCCCTACCAACTTCTTGATTTTATCCTTGTGAGAACTGTGTTGGATTTTCGACCTACAGAATTATAAGATTTTTGCTATTTAAGCCACTGAATCTGTGGGTACTTTGTTAGGACAGCAATGGAAAACTAATGCATGAGGTTTTAATTTATCTGAACTTTCGTTGTATATACAGTGCCTAGAACAATACTTGTACATGTGAAGATGCTCAATGAGTATTGAATCAATGAATCAATGGGGAATCAATGAATTGATTTGTTGATATATTTCAAGAAACCCTTGTTCATCTTAACAAAACCTGTGAAAGAACATAGTTATTTCCAATATTTACAAAACATGATTGCCCATGAGGCTATCAAGAAGTAAGCTTAGAGAAAAGGGGTTTAATGAATTTTACCACAGGTATTTCAAAACCTTGTCAAAATAAATTTTCTATTTGATCTGTCATTTTAGAGTTCAAATGGCAAATCAATTCCCATTCAAGTTCAAAGTGAGCTTTATATTTTCTATGTTTAAGATGTCATGTACCTGGTATCTAAAGTGTGGTTTTAAAAAATGTAGATTAATTAAACCACCTCATGTAGGTTCCTCTTAAATTGTCAAAAATCTGTTTTTTAATTGAACTTGCTGTGTAGATCACTTTAACAGCTTTTTTTCTGAAAATACCTAATGATGTTGTACCTCTATTGCACACCCCATGAACTTAAAAAAAATCTAATTTAAAACCCTAAATGTGTGATTTTTATGTGTGAAAAGATTCTTACTTAGGCAAACGATATTCTATTATCCTTAAAATAGACTGCATTATTAATTCAAATGTATAACTGATCAAATTAGAAGAGGGCAATTAAAAATAGTCATCTAGGCAACTATTAATTAGCTTGAAATTTAACTTGCTCTGTACTCCACTTATGTAGAAAGAAACAGGAGTTTGAAGCTAATGCTACGTTATAAGAAGTCAAAACAGTTTTAAAAATATGCCTGAAGGCGTATTTTTCAAGTTTAGTCTGAGTATTCTGGGGAAATGATTACTTAAGTCTGGATCTTCAAATATTCGAATTCGCAGAAACTCCAGGTTTCTCCAGCTAGATGTCACTGTCTTTATAAACAGTTTTGCACGTTAGAATTGTTGCCAAAATGTAACCCCTTCTAGATAAGAAGGTTTGTTTTTATCTTCATCTTTATCTTTTATTACAGTGGTTCTCAAAGTGTGGCTCCTGAATCAGCAGCATCAGCATCACCTGGGAGAGCATTAGAAATGCAGATTCCTGGGCCCCAAGAATTCAGCTCTACTGAATCAGACACTCTGGGCCCGGGGCCCTGAAGTAGGTGTTTGCTGAGCCCTCCAGGTGACTCTGAAGCATGCTTAAGTTCAGAGAGCACTGCACTAGCCCAGTGAATCGCCTCCATTTCACAGTATCTTCTACTCATTAACTGAGCAGAATTAAACCAAAATGAGAAATGAGGAAAATAAGGTAAACTGGGTGTCTTTCTGAAAGTTAGTTGCCTGAGATATAGCTGCATATATTTAAAGTATCTAAATTTCCACAGATTTCCAATTTACTAATAAGGAAACTGGGTAATAGGTGCTCCATTTGGGGAAAATTAGTAAAGGAGAATCTCTAACCTGGCAAAATGTTTGCGCATTCAATTTACAGTTTTGTTCTTCCCTTTTATCTGTGTCTATCAAGTTTATATTGAACATAGTACCAAACAATGTTATCATGAGGTCAAAATAATGATTTTATTGCCCCTTTTAGAGACATAAATATGTTTTCCTCAATACTGAAAAAATAGTACTGACCCTCAATCAATAGATGTTTTCTTTATGATGGATTTGTTCTAATCCATCTAAAGAGTCCCTGTAGCTGCTGAGAACACTCAATAGAAGGCCTATTAGGGATTCCTCAGGGCACCCAGCTGATACCTTCATTCAAATAAGTACTTAGTAAGTGCCCACAAGGTACTTAATTACTGCCAGATACTGAACAGGATACAAAGGAAAGTAAGGCAATTCTCTGTCCTCCAGGATTTTATAATTTAGCCAGGAATTAAAAGGAAAGGAAAGGGACCAAACATTCGTCTCATACTATGATGTGCCAGGCACTGAACAGAGCAGGAGACATAAACTATATCAGTTAATCCATGTAACCGCTCAGGGAAGTGGCATTATTCTCAGTTTACAAAAAAGAACACATTAGTCTGAGAGATGCTGAGAATCTGTTCAAATTCATCAGATAAGGAAGCGATGGAGGTGAAATATAAAATCAAAACTGATTTTTAAGACCATGTCGTTTCCCCTGTACCACTTTTCATATAAAACATAAGCAGCAGTTCCTAGATGTATACAATAAGTGCCTAAATGCATGATGCACATTACTTGCCAGGGGGAGAATTGCAAAAGGAGTAGTCGCTGTGGTTGGGGAAGTGAAGACTTCCCAATAAAAGTGCAACACAGATGTTCATTGAAAGAAAAAGGGTCGTGGCTTGAATAGGAGAAAAAAAGGGTTAAACGTATTCCAGAAGGGAGACACTGTTAAACAGAAATGAATAGTCAGGAATGAAAAACGCAAGTTCTGATAGAGTGAGGAAATCAGCCCAGCACATTTTAGGTGCCCAGTAAAAGGTATAGAACGGCTTTGCTTGGCTCCAGCTGCGTATGAAAGCACACACTGTAACAATTACAGGATAGGACTGAACAGCCTCACTTAGATTCGCTTAAGTGGTATATCTGCTGTCTTTGTCCTTGTACATTTGGCCAAGGGTTTGAGGTCCCTACTCCTTTTGGCTTTAACTTTGGGTATGCATTATCTTTCGTCATGTAAGTGATAACTCTTCTCTTCTCTGTAGCCAACAGGATCCATTCACCTTTGTCATATTATCTCTCAAAGAAAACCCTACAGGTGCATTTCCATAATTTTCTCAAGTCCTTGGAGCTGAACATATTCCTAAAAATATCAAGTCTCCTAGGTACTTGCTTGCAGATACATATGCCAGAGAAACTCAGTTTTACCTTGAGAAATACAGTTTTCATTCAACTTAGTGTTAAAGAAATATTCTTAGATAATTATAGGAAGTAAAGCATTTCTGAAGAAAAGATTCATTTGATTGTCTATCCTATTAACTTCAGTAGATTTTTGTATGCCTCTGTATTTATTTTGAATCAAAGTCCCCATGTAGAAGTAAGAGATTTCAAGGAGAAATTTCAAAAGAGTCTTTGTTTTGCCCTTTTTAAAGCCCTTTCTGTGTAAGAAATATTTTTGTCATTTGGTCACTGTGAGTTTCAAAAGATCTCCTTTGACAGAATTGTCAAAGTTCCGCAAAGATCTTTGATCTACTATTGGGAATGTCATTGTTCCCAAAGAAGGTAATAAAAGCAGCAAGAAAATAATAAACATTCTCTTTAGGATATCACAGTTATAATTGACTACAGACACTCAAGTCAATTTTTAATCTACAGACACATGACAGGGTCAGCCACAGAGGAGTTGATAATGCTTTACTTTCATATAATGAGAGATATAGTTAAGATTTGGAATACAAACATGATGTATGGTACTTTGAAAAGATTGGAATGCAAATATGAAGTATGGTACTTTGCAAAGATAACAGGTAAGGAGTGATGTCAGCATCATGGCGGCATGAGTGGTTCCCTTTCTCTCTCCTCTTTGATTTACAGCAAATTGGACATCCATAAGCAAAAAAAAAAAAAAGTTCTCTGCCCAGCATACCAGAACACCTGAAAGATTCATCCATCTATGCACCCAAAAGTGGGTAGATTGGACCCCAAGGAGGTTGCTTCGGGGCAAGGGAGGTGTTAGCAGAGGCAGTGATGGCAGAGAAGGTAGAAGCCAGTCCAGCAGTGAGCTGGCATGACCTTTCTGGCAGAGGAGGTGGAGGGTGAAGTGTAGATCTGCCTGGCCACTTGCGCTGCGGCTGGAGGACCAGTTTCTCTGAAGAGAGACTACACTGACCAAGGGGAAGGAAAGGAAAGGAAAACAGGCAGAAAAAGGGAACTGAAGGAAAGTGTTTCCTGTTGTCTGGCCTAGGCAGGTGAGAGAACTGCCCATGGACCTCTGGGACCCACCCCCCGCCAACTTGAAGATTCCCCTACAGGGGTGTGGGCAAACCCAAAGCCCCAAGTGTTAAGTGCACACATCCCCCTACTCTGCCTCCACCCTTTGCTTGTTTATTTATTTTATTTTATTATTATTTTTTTTAACATCTTTATTGGAGTATAATTGCTTTACAATGTTGTGTTAGTTTCTGCTGTATAACAAAGGGAATCAGCTATACATATACATATATCCCCATATCCCCTCCCTCTTGCATCTCCCTCCCACCCTCCCTATCCCACCCCTTGAGGTGGTCACAAAGCACCAAGCTGATCTCCCTGTGCTATTTGGCTGCTTCCCACTAGCTATCTATTTTACATTTGGTAATGTATATATGTCCATGCCACTCTCTCACTTCATCCCAGCTTACCTTTCCCTTCCCCTTCCACGTGTCCTCAAGTCCATTCTCTGTGTCTGTATCTTTATTCCTCTCTTGCCCCTAGGTTCATCAGAACCTTTTTTTTTTTTTAGATTCCATATATATGTGTTAGCATATGGTATTTGTGTTTCTCTTTCTGACTTACTTCACTTGTATGACAGACTCTAGGTCCATTCACCTCACTACAAATAGCTCAATTTCATTTCCTTTTATGGCTGAGTAATATTTCATTGTATATATGTGCCACATTTTCTTTATCCATTCATCTGTTGATGGACACTTAGGTTGCTTCCATGTCCTGACTATTGTAAATAGAGCTGCAGTGAACATTGTGGTACATGACTCTTTTGAATTATGGTTTTCTCAGGGTATATGCCCAGTAGTGGAATTGCTGGGTCATATGGTAGTTCTATTTTTAGTTTTTTAAGGAACCTCCATACTGTTCTCCATAGTGGCTGTATCAATTTACGTTCCCACCAACAATGCAAGAAGGTTCCCTTTTCTCCATACCCTCTCCAGCATTTATTGTTTGTAGATTTTTTGATAATGGCCATTCTGACCGGTGTGAGGTGATACCACATTTCAGTTTTGATTTGCATTTCTTTAATGATTAGTGATGTTGAGCATCCTTTCATGTGTTTGCTGGCAATCTGTATATCTTCTTTGGAGAAATGTCTATTTAGGTCTTCTGCCCATTTTTGGATTGGGTTGTTTGCTTTTCTTGATATTGACTTGCATGAGCTGTTTGTATACTTTGTTAGGTGCACTCCCAACCTTAGTGGTGAGTCAGGTAGGAGAAACCAAAAACTTGTGCTATAGTGCCACCTTCTGGAAAATGAAAGGAAGGCTATCAACTACCAACCTGTTGAATTGCTAGAATCAAATTAATCCAAGACCTGCCTAAATAAGAAAGGTGTTCACTATTACAAATAAAGCAGCAGAGACACTTTTCATCAAACACGTGTTTGATCAAAAAACGTGTTTTTTTTTCAAACATGAGAAAATCACGCTAAAATGGTATCACAAAAAAGGATAATTTTACAGCAACTAAACCTAAAGACATGAAGTATTGGAATCTAACTGATAAAGAATTTAAAATAGCTGTCATGAAAAAGTTCAGTGAGCTACAAGAAAACTCAGAAAGACAATACAGTGATCTCAGGAATAAAATTAATCAACTGAAGGAGTACTTTACCAAAGGGATAAAAATTCTAAAAACAAAAAAAACAAAAAATAACACACACACACACACACAAACAAACAAACAAAAATTCCTGGAGCTGAAGAACTCAATATATGTGATGAAGAATGCATTAGAAAGTACTGGAAATAGAACAGGTCAGATGAAAGAGAGGATAAGCAAGCTCAAGGATAGAAATATAGAAATGATTCAGGTGGAAGAGGAAAGAGAACTAAGATTTTTAAAAAGTAAAGAAATGCTACAAGAACAATCTGACTCCATTAGAAAAGCCACAAAAAGTGTAATGGGTATAAAAGAAGGAGAAAAGAGAAAAAAGGGAACAGAAAACATATTTAAAGAAATAAGAGCTGAGAACTTTCCAAACCTAGGGAAGGAACTGGATATACAAGTCCACAAAGCTAAGAGAACATCTTACTATCTCAATGCACAAAACCTCTTCAAGACACATTATATTAAAACTGTTAAAAGTCAATGATAAAGAATTTTAAAGGCAGCCAGGGAAAAAAGGACAGTGACCTATGAAAGAACCCCCACTAGACTTCCAGCAGATTTCTCAGCAGAAACTCTACAAGCTAGGAGAGAGTGGAATGACGTTCAAAATATTGGAAGATAAAAACCGCTGGCCAGGAATACTCTATCTGGCAAAATTATCCTTCAGATATGAAGAAGAAATAAAGACTTTCCCTGACAAACAAAAGCTCAGTGAGTTTATCACCACTAGACCTGCCTTACAAGAAATGTTGAAAAGGTCTCTTTGAGCTGAAACAAAAAGAACTACAACAAACTCTGATTAATATGATAAATAGTCAGAATTAGAATATCGTAACTCTTTTTTATAGTAGTAAACTTAACTATGGCATAAGGGTTAGAGGAAAAGAACATTAAACATAACTATAGCTACTATAACTTGTAACAAAATCACTTGATAAAAAGAGATAATTTGTGACATCAAAAACATAAAAGGGGAAGAGTAAAAGGATGGAATCTTTATAGGTGAATGAAGAGAAATTGCTATCAGCAGAAAAAAGACTGTTTTATCTATGAAAGGTTTTATGTAAACCTCATGGTAATCACAAAGCGAAAATTTAAAACATAAAGGGAAGACTGAGCAAATCACCATGGAAAACCAACAACTATAAAGTAGACAGAAACATAATGAAAAAGAAACAATGGAGAGACAAAATAAGCAGAAGGCAAAAGATAAAATGGCAGTAGTAAATCCTTACATATCCATAATCTCCCTAAATGTAAATGGATTGAACTCACCAATCAAAAGGCATAGAGTGACTGGATGGATTAAAAAAACAAAAACAAAAAACACAAGACCCAACTATATGTTGCCTATAGGATACTCATTTCAGTTCTAAAGACACATGTAGGCTCAAAGTGAAAGAATGGAAAATGAGGTATTCCAAGCAAATAGAAACAAAAAGAAAGTGGGCATAGTCATACTTATATAAGACAAAATAGATTTCAAGACAAAAATAATAACAAGGGACAAAAAAGGTCACTATATAATGATTAAGTGGGCAATATATCAAGAAGGTATAACAATCATAAATATATATGCTCTCAACACCTGAGCAGTGAAATATATTAAACAATAACTGATCTTAAGAGAGAAATACACAACAATACAATAATTGTAGAGGACTTCAGTACCCCACCAGCAATGAATAGATCTTTCAGAAAGAAAATCAACAAGGAAACATTGGAATTGAACAACACTTTAGAACAAATTGACTTAGTAGACATATATAGAACATTCAATCCAACAGCAGCAGAATACACATTCTTCTCAAGTTCATATAGAACATTTTCCAGGGTAGATTGTGTGATAGACCACAAAACAAAACTTAGCAAATTTAAGAAGATTGAAATACCAGCTATCTTCTCTGACCACAGTGGTATGAAACTAGAAATCAACAAGAGGAACTTGAGAAGATCTACACATGTATGGAAACTGAACAACACACTTCAAAACAACTTTGGGTCAGAGAAGAAATCAAAAGGTAAATAAAATGTATCTTGAAACAAATTAAAATGAAAACACAACATATCAAATATTGTGGAGTGCAGTAAAAGCTGTTCTTAGAGGAAAGTTTCTAGTAATAAACACATATATTAAGAAATTAGAAAGATCTCAAATAAACAACTTTACACCTCAAGGATCTAGAAAAAGAAGAACATATTAAGCCCAAAGTTAGTACAAGGAAGGAAATGATAAGGATCAGAGCAGAAATAAATGAAATAGAGGCAGAAAAACAATAGAAAGGATTAACAAAACGAAGAGATTGTTCTTTGAAAAGAAAAACAAAATTGATAAACCTTTAGCTAGAAAAAAAGAGACAGGATTCAAATAAATAAAATTAGAAATGAAAGAGGAAAGATTGCAACTGATACTACAGAAATCCATAGAATTATGAGACTACTATGAAAAACCATATGCCAACAAATTACAGAACCTAAAAGAAATGGATTTATTTCTAGAAACACACAATCTACCAAGAGTGAATCAGGAAGAAATAGAAAATAAAAACAGACCAATAACAAATAAAGAGATTGAATCGGTAATCAACCAACTCCCAACATAAAAAACTGCAGGACCAGGTAGCTTCTCTGAAAGAGAATTTTAAAGAAGAATTAATACCAGTTCTTCTCAAAACTCCTCCAAAATATTGAGGAGAAGGGAACTCTTCCAAACTCATTCTGTGAGGTCAACATTACTTTGATACCAAAACCAGGTAAGGACACAACCTAGACAACTATAGGCCAACATCCCTAATGAATATAGTTGCAAAGATTTTCAACAAAATATTAGCAAACTGAATTCAAGAACACATTAAAAGGATAACACAGCATGATTAAAAGGATAACACAGCATGATTTATCCCTGGGATGCAAGGATGGTTCAAATATGCAAATCAATAATGTAATATATAAACATCAATAAAATAACAGATAAAAATCACATGATAATCTCAATAGACACAGAATAAGCATTTGACTAAATAAAACATCTTTTTATGGTAACTCTTCACAGATTGGGTATAGGAGGAACATACCTCAACATAATACAGACCATATACAACAAACCCACAGCTAACAGTATACTAAATGTAGGGAAATTGAAAGATTTTTCCAAAGATCAGGAACAAGGCAAGGATGCCCACTCTTAGCACTCCTATTCAGTATAGTACCTGGAAGTCCTAGCTAGAACAAATAAGCAAGACAAATAAATTAAGTGCATCCAATTCAGAATGGAAGAAGTAAAACTGTTGTTATTTGCTGATGATAAGATCCTATATAAAGAAAGTTGTAAAGAGTCAGTCAAAAACTGTTGGAATTAATCAATGATTTCAGTAAAGTTGTAGTATACAAAATCAACATACCAAAATCAATTGCCTTCCTTTACACTAATAAAGAAGCGTCTGAAAAAGAAATAAAACCATTCCATTCAAAATAGCATCAAAAACAATAAAATACTTAGGAATAATTTTAACCAAGGAAGTGAAAGATCAATACAAAGAAAACTACAAAACTTTACTGAAAGAAATTGAGGAAGATACAAACAAATGGAAAGACATCCCATGTTCATGGGTCTGAAGAATTAATATTGTTAAAATGACCATACTACCCAAAGCCATGTATAGATTTGATGCAGTCCCTATTAAAATACCAAAGGCATTCTTCACAGAAATAGAAGAAACAATTCTAGAATTTGTTTGGAACCACAAAAGACCCCAGATAGCCACAGCAACACTGTGTAAAAACAACAAAACTGGAGGTATCACACTTCTGAATTTCAAACTATACTACAAAACAATAGTAATAATAGTAGTATGGTACTGGCACAAAAATAGATACACTGAGTAATGGAACAGACTAGAAAGCCCAGAATTAAGCCCTGGCATATACAGTCAATTAATATTTGACAAGGACGCCAAGAATACTCAATGGGGAAAGGATAATTTCTTTAACAAAAGTGCTGGGAAAACTGGAGATAGACATACAGAACAATGAAACTGGGCCCCTGTCTCACACCACTCACAAATTAACTCAAAATGGATCAAGGACCTGAACATAAAACTTGATACCGTAAAACTCCTAGAAGAAAACTTGGGGAATAAGCTCATCGGTATTGATCTTGGCAATAATTTTTTGGGCATGATGCCAAAAGCACAAACAACAAAAGCAAAAGTCAACAAATGGGACTACATAAAACTCAAAAGCTTCTGCATAGTAAAAGAAACAACAAAGTGAAAAGACAACCTACAGAATGGAAGAAAAATTTTGTGAACCATATTTCAGATAAGGCGTTAATATTCAAAATATATAGAGAACTGAGCTAACTCAATAACAACAATAACAAAAATATCAAGTAATCTGACTAAAAAATGGGTAAAGAACTAAATAGAGATTTATCCAAAGAGGACATCAAAATGGACAGCAGGCATGTGAAAAGATGTTCAACATCACTAATCATCAGGGAAATGCAAAACAAAACCATAATGAGATATTACCTCACATCTGTTAGAATGGCTGCCATCAAGAAGACAAGAGACAACAGGCGCTGGCGAGAATGTGGTAAAAAGGGAACCCTTTTATGTTGTTGATGGGAATGTAAATTTGTCCAGCCACTATGGAAAACTATATTAAGGTTTCTCAAAAAATTAAAAATAGATCTACCATACAATCCAGCAATTCCACTTCTGGGTATATACCCAAAGGAAATGAAAACAGAATTTCTATGAGATGCATGCACTCCCATGTTTTTTGCAGTATTATTCCAATAGCCAAGATACAGAAACAATCCAAATGCCCATCGATTGATGAATAGATTAAAAAGATGCAGTTCATATACATGATGGAGTATTATTCAGCCATGAGAAAGATATTCTGCCATTTGCCATAACATGGATGAACCTTAAGCACATTATGCTACTCGAGATAAGTCAGACAGAGAAAGACAAGTACTGTATGACATCACTTATATGTGGAATCTAAGAAAGTTAAACTTACAAAAAACAGAGAGTAAAATGGATTACCAGGGGACGGGGGGTGGGGAAAAAGAGCAATGATGTTTAAGGTTCAAACTTGTAACAAGTAGTAAATAAACCATAGAGATCTAATGCACAGTATAATGACTGTAGACAATATTGTACTGTAATTATGTAATGTGATAAATATTACTACATTGGCATATTACAATATATAAAGTATCAAAGTAACATGCTGTACATCTTAAACTTACATAATGTTACACATCAAATTTATTCAATTCAAAAAAGGAAAAGATAGACTTTAAAACTGTAGCTATTAATTATACCTTAATGAATTTTGAGCAAATTTTTAACAAAAATTATTTAGAAAATATTTTTCTTGGGTTATTTCCATATAGGTTATTTTTTAAAAATAGTTCCTTTCTATACTAGTGTGATCAAAGAATTTACACCCAATTTTTAAAAATAAATTTAATTTTATCAAAATTTCACATGTAATCAGTAAGCATTTTTAAGTATTTACAAAACTAATAATGAACAATAGGAGTTGCATCCTCCCTCCTCTCTTTCTCTTCACACTCTATGGAGGTAAACTTTCATACCTGTTTTGTTTTAGCTACTTCTGATAGCTAAATATTTAAAATAACATTTCCACACTGCTTTTACTTGATTTTTCAGTTCTTGATATTATCTATTGAAAGACTAACATGAAATGTAGCTTATATATGTTATTTCACACAAAATTACCCTTTCCTCCCTATACAGTTTTAACACATTTATAACTAAATCCTTATTCAGTATTATCATTAATATGACCATGTGAACATTTTTTTCATGGTTCCAGGGAGGCTCAGATTGTTCATTCAATGTGTGCACTTTCACTGAATAACTTTTGTTCAGTACATCACTAAACCACCCATATATCCATTGGTTTTCTTAAAGAACAATTTTAAACTAAGCTCTCCTTGCCTCTGCTTTCAATGTTTTTTTCCTTCTAATTTAGTTACAGAAGTGAAATATAACTAGCATACATAGCATTACCATCATATTTTGACTTTAAATTTCTCATTTGGAATTTTTCAATATCATCACTTTTCGCCAATCTTTAAAACCTGTGTAAATATTCACATTATTGACTGCTGAAAAGCAGTAACTTTTGAAAATGATTAATGGAGTAGAAAATCTTGAACTCAGAAAATGATACTACTCTAGGTGCTGACTTTGCTGCCCTCCTTGGAGGAGCATATTTACAACTACTAAAGTTCAAACTTGTCAAATTGTTTTTGCATCTCTCTTTTGTATTATATTTTAAATTTACATAGTTTAGAGAGCTCATCCTCTTTATGTCATAATTTTTCCCAAAATAAAATGTCTTAAGAAAGGGAATGATCTAGCACTTTTGTTTTGCTTTTATTAAAACAATAATAACAATAAACTCTAGTGTCTTGACATAGACTTTTTGTTTATATCCTTGATATTTTTAGAATTTAATATAGATTTCTATATTTTATTAAACTACATCTCAAAATCCACTATTGATTTCTATAAATTGGATCAGCCATTGACTTAATAAGGAGGACTTAATTCAGCTCTCAAGGTAAAATTTATTCTTTTTTTAAGATTTACTGTCTCCTCAACTCCATTCAGAAATTTGGCAGATTGGATGGCCCTTGACATTTTGGTGAACCACTTGACAATGACTTTTAAATGGAGGTTTTTATTATGTTTTTTGTTTTAAGAAAAAAAGGTTGAAACTGAATAGAGTCTTTATAATAATTTAATGGTATTATTCTATGACAAAAAAAAAAAAAACCTAGAAAGAATTCAGTCCTATTTAAACATCAGTTAGTAAGAAATACTGCTTATTTGCTTCTTCCCACTCTGTACACCAGAACCTTAACTGCATTAGCAAGCTGTCTTCCTAGTAGCCTGTATACCTACTTCTCGAATGTTGAGAGAGATTCTTTTACCATAGTCTTTGTAATTAGAAACATCAATTTGTTGAATATAATTGAGCCCATGTGATTATTTTTAATACGTAATTTTTAATTTTTAACAAATTTTCTGTAAATGTAAGTATGAATTTTTTTACAAATCATAAATTGTACATATGGTAGTTACTCTAAATCTTCAATTTGTCAACTTTAAAGATTGTTTAAAAAATCTTATTTCAAAAATAACTGTAAAAACATTATTCATATTTTTCTTTTTGTCACGTCCAGATTTGGCTTGTTGTCTTCTGTGTGTCACCAACTGTTTCCAAGTCCAATATGTCCTGGCATATCAATTCTTTGTGTCAAGGAATATGTAACAATTTGCATAAAAGTATCAATCTCAGCTTTCCATTTATTCACAGTTCATTTTAGGTAGATTTTATTTATCAATAATGTTTCACTAAAAGTTTATTTCCATCCACTATATTCTGGAAAATGTCAACCAGAATTTGCTCATTTCACACAGAATGTCTTCTATCCATTTCTGCATGACCATTCAGCATTGTTTTTATGCTTTCCCAATATCTCTCTATAATAGCAATATTCGCCATCTACATTCCACATTCGAAAACTCAATGGTGATAACTGTTCAGTTATTTCTGTTGGAGCTAGTGTCTTATGGATATAACCATGATTCTGGAAGAAAGGAATAATAATTTACCTACACAGGAGCTGGACCCATAGCTTTATTAGCATTGAGCTAATCACACTGCAAGTCAGAGTGAACTCGTGTCTGTAGGAATGAACATACTAAACTAAACTACCATAGGCTTTTCCTTCATTAGACAATAATGACTTAGTCTGTAGTGGGAGCATATATATGTATATATTTTAAAACTCTGTGTTATACCAGTGTCTGTAAAATAAAACAATCATACAAGTTAAAGCCATATCATTCCATTTCAACAATTGTGGTGACCAGATCAGAGAATGATATTTACTTCAACTATGTCCTTGTCCTTAATTCTCACAAGAATAAGTACTGTCAGAATACTCAAAGAAATTCTTCAAGGCATCTTGGAAGAAATGCTTTCGAAGCTTGTCAATCAGCCTGCATTATGACTGTTCTCAAATTTCTCTAGAGAGGAAAACAGGTAGCCTTCAAATTGCAGCCATTAGCGCATCTCTTGGGTCTGAGGGAGACCAGGGAATTATTATCTAATAATCTTCTTTGCTGTCTGACTTTGTATTCTGACCTGAGTAAACTGTGAAATTAGGCTAAATATAAAACTATTCTGTGAAACAGTGCTAAGTATTTAAGTAAACTATGAAACATATGGGAGATTCTAAATCAGTTTGTAACTCTTTAATACGGACCAGGAAGGTCCTGGCACATATTCCCAAGCCACTCCTTGAGTTATGAACCACAGTTGTGCCACGCAGCATTTGTGGCCTCAATGCTAGTGACAGAAACACAGCTTAGTCCCATTGTATAATTCCCAATAAAAATTAATTCTCAAAAAATAAAACTGACTAAAGAGAAGAAATACATACAGTAATCTTCAGAACATTTTTTTTCTTTTCTCTTTATCTGCCTGGAGTTAGTTAAAACAAATCTTGACCCATCATTTATTTAACAACTTAGCAAAACTGATTGTCACGGTTGAACCTGGAATGGCATATAAAAAATAAAGAACAGGCAAATCTAATGATGTCATTTCAGGATATAATTGGTAGCCTGTACTCAAGGCTGACCTTATCACTTGGGGATGAAAAAAAAAAACATGGTAGTAAAATAAAAACAATGTTTATGTTTACCAATCTCCTAAATTTAATTCTTTTAAATAATAACCCATCACTCCAAATGGAAAATTGTGTGATCAGAATAATTTGTGTAAGGGTATGATTTATGCCACAATGAATGGGGTGTAAATAGCAATATTTTAATATGTGTACAGAAGTTTACTTCAAATAAGAAGCTATTTTTAGACAATAGACTTAAAATGACTATATTCTTTCATCTTTTCTCCTATGGAAAGATGTATGGATTTAGTTGTTTCTTTTAGAATATTACATGTACACTGGCAGGCAATATTATATTTTTTCATATTCCTAATAAGTATCCCGTGGAGCTAAGCTGAAAGCTCACTTACAACAAAGACCAAGTCTGTCTTGGTCAGTGGAACAACTCCAGTCCCAGCCCTGTGGCTAGTATATGTCAGGTGCTCAAAAAGGTTGAATGATATTGTTAAATTAATTGAATGGATATAGAATCAATGCCAAGTCATCACACTCAGTGCCTGACCAGGGCTTTTTATAAAGCAGTGGATCTCAAAATAATTCACTAAACCTGCAACATGGGCATCAACTTGTTAGAAATGCAAATTCTCAGACTCCATGACAGGTCTTCAAAATCAGAGACTCCTGGGATGGGCCCAGCAATTTGTGTTTAAAAAGCCCTCCAGGTAATTCTAGTGTGTGCTAAAACTGAGGATCACCAAGGTAAAGAAGCCTCAAATACAGTCTACAAAGTGACATCAAAGTTTTTCAGAATTATGAGAGTGTCTCAATGATCTGTTTTAGAAAGACAAGTCCTATGGACAGATTGTGCATTATTTTAATTTGTCAAGAACTTTTTTATTTCTCAAGAATTCATTTTAACTAGAGGAGCTATTCCCTATTCATGTGTAGTAAATTATGTGTTTTGTGTAGGAAGGCTGACTTAGTTGGAGTTACTGGTACAGATCCTGAGACAAGGACTTGGGTGCAGATGGTTTATTAGGGAATTGGTCCCCAAAAGCACAAGTGAGGAAATGATGAGCATGAGAGAGTAAAGAGAAAAGCCAGTCAAGAATGTGTTACAAAAATGCCTGTTGGTGGGAATGTAAGTTGGCACAGCCACTATGGCAAACAGTATGGAGGTTCCTCAGAAAAATAAAAATAAAATTAACATATGATCCAGCAATCCCACTCCTGGGAACATACCTTGACAAAACTATAATTCAAAAAGATACATGCACCCCTATATTCATAACAGCACTATTCACAATAGCCAAAACATGGAAACACCTAAATGTCCATAGACAGATGAATGGATAAAGAAGATGTGGTACATATATACAGTGGAATACTACTCAGCCATAAAAAAGAATGAAATAATGGCATTTTCAGCAACATGGATGAAACTAGAGGTTATCATACTAAATGAAGTGAGTCAGAAAGAGAAAGACAAATACCATATGATATCACTTATATGTGGAATCTAAAATATGGCACAAATGAACCTATCTACAAAACAGAAACAGATTCATAGACATAGAGAACAGACTTGTGGTGGCCAAGAAGGAGGAGAGAGGGAGAGGGATGGACTGGGAGTTTGGGGTTGGTAGATGCAAACTATTACATTTAGAATGGATAAACAGCAAGGTCCTAATGTATAGCATAGGGAACTAAATATATTCAATGTCCTGTGATAAACCATAATGGAAAAGAATATAAACAAAGAATGTATATATGTGTATAACTGAGTCACATTGCTGTACAGCAGAGACTGACACAACATTGTAAATCGTCTATAGTTCAATAAAATAATTGAAAAAAAATGTGTTACAGAAATGGATTACAAATGTGGGCAAACAGGGCTTAATCCTATGGTGAACCTTCTTAGAAACTGTGTGTGGAATATACCTCAGAATCATCCCACTGGAAGGTGGGGAGACTGAAGCCTTTATCTACTTTCTCCCATCCCCATTGGTTGAGAGTTGACCTGCAGTGATGCTAACATACCCCTACATCTAGGTTATATTTGCGTATAGCCAAATAAGCTGGAGAAGGTCCTCAGGTAGAGAAGATAAGAGACATAGACTCTTGAGATGGGACATGATGATATGCTGGAAACTGTTTTCACCTGCAGTTGCAGGCAGTTCACACAGGCTGAGGGGCTATGAGGCAAAGAAACCCTCTAACATGATAATTCTCACCAAGTTCACAATAATCATTTAATGTCTATTATGAGACAGGTTCAGAGTTAGTGGTTGGGAATATAAAAATAGATAAAACACCATTCCTGCCTCAAGAAGATTTTTGTGTAGTGGAGAAGTAGACAAATAAAAAAGGTAATTAAAATATAATTAGTTATGTTCAGTGACAGTGGTATATGTCTACATTTAGAAGAGGAATTTGTGGGGGAGAGGGGGTAGTGATCATGGAAGACTTCTTAGAGGTGATGATGATAATCATGGTGAAGCGGGATCCTGAAGACACTTAGAGGCTGGCCAAATGAAAGAGGCTTTGGGGGTGGTGATGGGGTTTATGTTTGTGGACAGAAGCCAGAATGATTGAGATGTGGATGGGAGGTGTAAAAAAAGAGAAAACAATCATAGGCAATATTTGAGAAGATTGTCCGTACAAGTTGGTTGAGAGATCATGTGTTAGGTGGAAGGAAGTCTAGCATCTCATAGGTGATAAAAGGAGAGATATGGAAGGCACAAGAGTGTGTAGGTAACTGATGCTGCAGATTCCCTAAGGAGGAAAGAATAAAGGGACCTAAAGTTCTGTTGAAAAGATTAGGCCCTTTTTAGGAGAAAGAGTGCCTATTTTCACTGTGGAGTGAAGAGAGGGGATGAATGAAGTTAAGATGGTGTGTATTTATTTGTAAAATAGAGAAAATAATAGTGACTACCTTCAAAGGGTTGTTAGGAGACCTAACTGATGCAAGACACTAAAATCTTTACTGTTGCTTCTCACAGGTAGTACAAACCCCAAAATGTTAGCTAGTATTATTCAAATAAGGATTTTGTTTATTTGCTTTCTTTGCTTCAGATTTTAGAGGGACAGAAATTTGAGGGCTTAAAACCATGTCTACCCATTGATCATTACTTTAACTAGGAAATAGTTATTCGTGAAGTTGTAAGGAAATGGGCTAGGGGAGCTGGTTGAAGGTTGATTGTTACTGTCGTGGGAAATGGGAAGGAGTAAAACTGACAATACATACGCGGAGAATTGCTAGTTGGAATCAAGTATCCAGTAAAGGTTGGAAGCCATGTTTTTGCAGTGACACTACACCACATAGTTGTGTGATCCATATCTAGGAAAGGTGCAGCAGTGTATTCTAAGGCATGTAAACAACATTCAGGGTAACACTAGTCATTTTGTAGAAATTGTGCACTATAAACGCTGACAGATAAGCATATATATAAACAGTTTTTTAAAACTTGAAAAAATTCATCAAGATGTTTAAGATCAATGAAAATTCTAAAATGTATAAGATGATTTTGAATATTCTTATATCATGCGATCATAGCCCGGGTTCCTTTGTCAAACTCTGAATTCTGTTCTACAAATGACATTTAATTTGAGCATTCAGCAGTTGGTGCCTCAGTTTCAACTGACATTTTGTTACTAAACACAGTTCTAACACCATAAGGTGATTTGTCAGTGGTAAGAAAAAGATGGTTTATATTTCACTATAGTGAAATAGCACAGACGGGAGAGTCAATTGCTTGGAATTCTGGAAAGTGTCCATGCCGTCAAGTCCAACATTATTGAAAACATTTTTTACACTAGGCTACAAGGTATACTTTTTATGGAAAAAGCTATGAAAGAAACTTGGAAACATTAGAAAGCTTGACGGCGCTGTTTTAATTCTGTAAAAAGTTCAAGGATCCAATGAGCTTAAATATCTTGAGAATGACCAACACAGTCACTTTAGGAATATGGCCATGGAAGTTCACAATTTTCATTTCTTTGTTTTTCTTTTGGGTACTTTGTTTTCTTTTGGATAAGACCTTTTTAAAGACTTTTTTTCCCCCATGAAGTCTTTTGATTCTAGAATTATCAGCATTTTATAACATTCTTGATATTTTAGAAAGCAAAGTTCCTGTGAAATACTGGAAGAGCCCAGGGATAACAGAAATATCCAACTAGGAATGTCTTTTAATAAGTAATAGTCAGCTTCCATAGTGGCTTCATCAATGATGCGCTATTGAAAACCCAGAATATGGCCAACTTACACAAGAACAGTAGTAAACTGATTAACTAACAGCAAAAGCTAGATGCTAATGCCTTATTGCCACAATACCCAAGACTCATTGTCCATTTTTTCTTCTAGAAGCTCTTGGCCCTTTGGCCTGACAATCAATCAGACTAAGATAGATGATAGATAGATAGATAGATAGATAGATAGATAGATAGATAGATAGATAGATAGATAGATAGATAGATAGATATAGATAGATAGATAGATTTGATCAGTTAATCAGTGTAGCAAGTTACATTCTGAAAAGAATATGGGAACTAAGACTCACTGAAAGAAAAGCACATTTTCTTACACCACTTTAAGACAAATGGCCATGGTACAGAATTGTGGATGAAATCATCTGCATTTCTCAAATTCTTCAATGGATCATTCTTTCTCTCAAAGGTGTATAGTAGATGCAATAATAAGTTCAATGGAGTTCAAGTCCATAAAACTCCAGTGTATACCACACAATGTTCTGTAACATTGTTTATAAGTATTTATATATTATATAATATTCAATTGTAAGTATTTTAACTTTTAAGAAAGCATAATAGTTTCTGAAACTTGGAGAAGGAGGGCTATGAAAATATTATATAGAAAAGATATTTACTAATTATTGACTCCAGCTTCCACCCCTGGCTTTATGATTTGGGTAATTTACTTCAGCTTTTTCATATGCAAGTTGGACATAAATGTAGTGCTCACGTCATAAGGATATTGTGAGCATTAAATAAGTTATAAAAGCACTAAGTGCCTGGCACATAGTAACCACTCAATTAATATTAGCTTTTATTATTATCACTGATATTCTATAAATGATATTCAATAAACTTACTAAATTGAATAAATACATTCATAGTCTCCTGTGAGTACTGTCAAAATTACTGCAGCAACCTGAGTAAAGAAGGGAAAGAGGGTTAATGAAAGAAAGAGATCAACATTTTTCAACACATACTGTTACAGGTGCTTTAGATACATTCATCCGTTTAATCCTCACTATACATCTGTGAAAAAACTGTTATTCAGATAATCAGGGAACTGAGACTCAGAGTAAGTAACATATCTGACTGTCAATAAAAAGACCCAGCATTTAAACTCAAGCCCCGTTATTCAAATTTTATGTTCTTCTTCTAATATCACATAGCCTCCAAGTTCTGAGGTATTTGACTTTGGAGATTTGAAATATTGTATTTCTATACTTCATTACCATGAAAATAATCAAGATCACCTCAGTTGATAAAGTGTAAATTGGGTCACTTTCTGATTATTTAATTTTTTGAAATTAAATTCCAGCTAATGACTTCCTGTCAATACAAGTTTATCAAATGGTTTGGTTTTAGGTGAAGTTGGGATCCACAGATGTATAAACATGAGTTAGGGCTATATAATTACCTTTTCTCCACAGACAATATTTAGTGAAAATCTGCCTCATGCCTGGCAACAAGTTTTATTGAAACCTTATCTGCTTATGATTATTCTAAGGATATGGACCAGTAATCTAAATGAAATTCTCACTTCTGTGAAGCTTATATTTTGGTGCACAAAAAGAGACAGTAAGTGTGTGTGTGTGTGTGTGTGTCTCATGTGGGATAAGTGCATAGGGAGAGCAAGGATGGGTATCATGGAAGGCATGCCTGATGGAGTGATATTTAGACAGAAAGCTAGATGAAGGGAAGGAGGAGCCAAGTGCAATTCTTGGGTGCTGAGGACCAGCAAGAAAGCGGTCCAGCTGAAGCACAGGGAGTAAGTGGGATATAAAACACAAGACGCCCTCACAGCCAGTTACATAACTCCACACTATTTAATTAAGGCTGGAATAAAGGCACAGTGTTAGAGAGTGCAAGAAGGGGAACAATACTGCTTGGGGTTAGGGAGGTAGGGGTGGGAAAGGATTTGACATTTGTTTCAGTCTTTGAATTTTGAGAAGTACTTTGTCAGGGAGAGAGAAAAGAGAACAGATCAAAAGGAACAGAGCAAAAGCATGAAAGTTCACAGTTGTGAAGGGCCTGTATGTTGCCTTTTGATGTGATCAGTAGACTTCTCTATAAGATTTTTTTTCTTTATTTGCTTCAAGATACCAAGAAAGCCTTACTTCCTAAAACCTAGCAATTAAGTGCCAGAGTGTCCCCAAATCATCATTTTAAGCTCTGATCAACATCCAAATAAGAACTTATATTTATTTTTTTGGCCAGTTACACTTAAGAATTAATTTACTCTGCCAAGGGTCACTTAGCTTTCAAAAAATAAAGTAAAATAAATATTTTAATGTAATTCCTGTCTTGTGCTAAAAGTTAACATATTAGAATATGATAAAACAGACACGGCAAGGGATGAGTGGTCCTTCAACAAACACTGCTTTTCTTAATTGTTTTGGGATAATGTACCTTTAATCACTACAGCTGACATCTAAAAGAATCCCAATGCAAGCAGAAACAGAGTTAAAACAGTAACACAATGGTCCCCACACTGGAAATAATTGTCAAGTGTTTATTTATAGCTTCATCAGGCAAAGTATTGAAATCATGACTTCACTTTTAATCACTGTTCAATAATTTAGGACACAGGAATGTGGTCTATGCCGTATGATGAACACAGATTCTCTATTTTCTTATGTTAGTGCCCATCCTTCCACATTAAGAAGCATAGCAGGTAACATACTGTTGGCCAGATCTCAGTGGTGGCATATTTCCACCTCCCAGGGGGTGTGGGAAGACCCAACTGCACAGCAGTAACAATAATTCTAGCATATCCATTTATGAAATAACTTTGGCAGTAATGGCAAGAAGATTTGGATGAAAGTGTATTTGTGGTCTTCCAGCTGGAAGATCAGAGCAGAGATTCTAAAGCAAAAGGCACAGAGTGGGATGGCAGATAGTGGCTGCTTGGATAAGAACAGAAGAGAGTTGGGGATCCATGCTGAGCTCCAGGGGAAATGCAAACAAGACAGTCTTTTCAGAATATCCTCTTGCTGCCCACTGTCAGCACAAGAGATTACTGATGCCATCTGCTGGATATTCTTGGGATTTAAAAATGGAATCTACACAAATGATACCCTAGTGTCTCTTTATACTGTGGCTTCAGTTCTTCTAGTGAGAAGAAAAACAAAAACCAAATAAGCTAAAAACACAAACAAAGCAAAGCAAAGTCACGTACATGTTTAGTGTACCTTAAGGTTGGAGCTTTGTGTTGTCACTCTGCATTTCAGAGAATTATAGTATTTAATTGTATTGTGTTTTCTAGCAGAAGTCTGTGGTAGTGCAATATATATATGACACTCAGGCAACCGGATGTTGAGTTTGTACTATAAATCCATGAATCTATTGCTAAAAATCTGCTATACAATATTAATTTTATACATGATATACACCCTTTCTCTATTTTATTGGAAAAGAGGATAGTGGTTTGGTTTGGTTTTGTCTTATTTTAATTAGAAATGGAGAAAAAGAATAAAAAGAAAGAAGAATAAGTATCACTATTTTGTCAGAACTCTTACATATGTGTTTGGGTTTTACATAAAATATGGTAATTCAGATTTTTTTAATATATGTTTTTGTTTTGTGAAAAATAGCCTTTGTTACTTCGACTCTCTGTAGGATTATTGTAAGGCCATGTTTTTAAAATTACAAAATTCCTCATGGTGCTTCAATAAAATTTTAGAATTCTTAGAAATGTGTAGCTAAGTAGCATTGATTCTGGTCTACATCAACGCAAAAGTACTAATGCCATGAGATCTGTAGTGGGAAAAATGGTTTCTATGGTCAAAATCATTTGGAATATGCTAAATTCCAAATATCTTACCTTGGAGATCCATAAAGCACATTCATTAAAATATGATGAGTTGGTATTTATTGAGAGTTTACTATGTGCTATTATTACATTTAATCTTTGTCATGATTCTATCACATGGGCACTATCATTAACCCTAGTGACAAATTAGGAAACTGAGGCTTACAGAATTGTTAATTTGTTCAAAGTCACACTGTAAGAAAATAGAGAAAACTCTCTGACTTTAGAGCTCATAAGTCTGAAATCATATGCTCAAAATAATAATATATGAAACAATATTATGCATTAATATCATTTTTATATTGATTATATTTCAGTGTTGATATTAACCTGTTAAAAGCTTTGAGGATTAATGCAGTAATGACATCTATTTAACTTAGCTTAACTTGGCATTTCTAAATCTATTTGGCTTCTGAATGCTTACAAAGTTTAGTGGAAATAGTGTTGCACAGAATACAGTTCTAGAAATGCTGATATAAGCTATAGTATTGCAGTAGATGAGGAGCCAGGAAGGGAGTAGCTTTTTAGTATTTCTCTGGCCACTTGCTGCAAATAACTGCGGTGTCTTTCCCCAGGCAGGCCACTGACTCAGAGGATTCCACTTGGTGATTTGGAATGGGCAGGGATAGGAAGCAAACACTTGGTATCTTTGCTGCTGCAGATGTACAGAGCACAGGAACCCTTTGCATAAATGTGTAATATGTAGTATATCCTGCAAGGGGAGTGAGCTTAATTTAGTTAAGCTACAAGGTTGAGTGAAAAACAGCATGCTGCTGTTATTGTTGAGTCAATTAAATTGTCCTCTGTGCTCGTAGGAACTGTTCCACATTTATTATCAGTGAGATACACGCTCTGGCAGTTTCTTTGCTTCGGATTGTCTTATATTTAGCACATCTCAAGATTTGAGAACGGATGATGAAAGACATGGTGATAAATTGTCGGGCTTTTCTAAAGATTCAGAAGTTCTAAAGTTCCTGCCAGTGACAGATGGTCTGTCCTTACTCATCACTTGTCTTCCTGACAGGACTTGATTTTGTTTTTCCCCCTTTTTTGTTCAGTTCTCTTAAAGTAAGCTCAGCTTCTTGGAAGGTAGGATAGTCTCATTTGTTATAACTATGTTACTATATATTGATGTGGTAGCAACCCTATATGAATATGCACCAAGCTCCCTCTACATGTGTAGTGATAAGAGAGAAGCATGGGGCAAGAGGGGAGAGAAGCAGATGACCAAGAAAAATCCATACTTCCTTTCTTCCTGTTATTTTGTAACCAAACCTACTAGAGTCCTCATTGGTTAGTTTTTTCTTACTGACCTGCCACTTTCTTTTGATAGCCCAAGCATAATGTGATCTTTTGGGCAGTGCTTATTATTATAATGGTAATAAAATATACATTATTTTTTAGGACCGTCATTATTTCATAGCAGTCAAAAATTTTTTTTGAAATTTTGGGTTAAATAGTACAATTAGGATGTACTAACTTGCTAGACATTTTTAAGAATCCACAGAGTGAGACCAAACAACTGTAACAGTGATGGACTTAGATATAAAATAGGTTGCCACTGGGCAAAAAAGGAAATATTTCAATCAAATTGCTTGATCTTTTTCATTGACTTCAAATATGTTTACTGTTGAAATAGGAGATGTGCTACTTAGGTAAGGAAGACAAGAAAAAAACAATTTTCCCTGTTTGAGTTCTAGTATAACTGAAGATAAGTATGAAGGCTTAAAATATTCTAGGATGTCTTACAATTGCTTCTTAATCCTTTATCCAAACGTAATTCAGTCCTTCAAGTTGGTAATGCAATTAGTTTGATATAACATTACTTAGGCTAAAGTATATCAAATGGAAGTGATTAATATTAATAAAAAATTTAAAAATTATCAGATGAATTGATTTCAGATTTATAATAGTTGTTTGACATTTGTTATCTACACAAATACTGAGAATTTCTTTTTATGTAAATATGTCTTTCCTAAGAATGTTCACCACATGTTAGCTCCATTTGATTAGATGGGAAAAGCATCAACAATATTATCACTCCTTTTTACCTTTTCTTGTAACTCTACGGTAAATTTTACTTCTCTGGATATATACATACATACATATATGTTACGTACCAGTATAGATATAGTAGTAGATTATATATAGATATCAATATAATATATATAAATATACACCTAATGTAAATAGATACATAGTAAGTTTCCAAGGTCTAGGCTATTGAAGTCCCCATCATCTTTTTATGTCCCTTACTAAATACTCCTTCCATTACAGGTATCAGATACCTTGTTAATTAGTGGCTTTTTACATTGCTCACTTTTAATAACATTCGATTATAAAAAATCAGAGAAGTCATGCCAGATCATTTGTTGTGCATGAAGATATTAACCTAGACCTAAGGAAATTATATTCCTCTTTTAGTGGACGGCTCCTGAGATAGGCAGTGGAAGGATTAACTTTCTGTGTACAACATAGCAATAAAAAAGTTTCAAAGCTTCTTTATAACATGGTGTTGCAGTAATACATAGATTTTAGTTGTGTATACATGAATATTTTGTTATATAATTAAAGGGACGAGACTACTTTTTCATTGTTAAGTACTTTTCTCATGTAACTTGTTTTCCTTCCCCAAAGAAAAATGGGCTCATAAAAAAGTCCTGAGCATTCAGTATTTATGAAGAGGCCAACAAACATTGCACAGTTTTGAAATCATGCCTTTATAAAATCACAGAATTTAAAATTACTCTAATAAGTATGTTTATTAAAATTTATTAAGGTTAGAAGAAGGTGCCTAGCTAAGATTAGTAAAAATGTATTGCAATAAAGAGATAGGCTAAGTTACTCTAATCAGTAAACCCAAAATGCAACGTCTGAACATAACAGGGGTTTATTGCAGCGTTAGCGCAGTACCACATCAGGGAGTAGGGGAGTGGGGTCTGCTCCATGAACTCGAGCTATTGTGGTAAATGATTTATTTCTGTATCTGTAGTAATGTGCTCATATTTCCCCCTCATCTCAAATGTGTACTGCAAAGTGTCTTATATTTTAGGTTTTTTAAAATTTATTTATTTATTTATTTATTTATTTTTGGCTGTGTTAGGTCTGCGTTGCTGCGCACGGGCTTCTCTAGTTGCGGCGAGCGGGGGCTACTCTTCGTTGCGGTGCGCGGGCTTCTCATTGCGGTGGCTTCTCTTGTTGCAGAGCACGGGCTCTAAGCACTCGGGCTTCAGTAGTTGTGGCACGTGGGCTCTAGAGCGCAGGCTCAGTAGTTGTGGCGCATGGGCTGTAGAGCGCAGGCTCAGTAGCTGTGGCGCACGGGCTTAGTTGCTCCGCGGCATCTGGGATCTTCCTGGACCAGGGCTCGAACCCGTGTCCCCTGCATTGGCAGAAGGATTCTTAACCACTGCGCCACCAGGGAAATCCATATTTTAGTATTCCTGAGTAAAACCAAAGGCAAGAGTAAGACATTGTTTCCCTGCCAACCCTAAGCAAAGGAGGGTGGTATAGTTAGTAGAATCATGGCCTCAGATGAAATATTTGCCTTTCTCCTTTGCTGAAACACAAGATTGAGCCTACACCTATAGACTGTTTCATGCTTTTGCCTGAAAGTTTATTTCAAAGCAGAGAGTGTGAAAGATGAATAAATTTTATGGTCTAGACAAACTATCAGTGTTACCATTGTAACTCTTAACTTCCACTTATTTCATAAATGCTGTTGCACAAAACAACTTTTCACTTAAAAAGTTCCACAGGTTGATGCAGAATTCTCATAGACTAAATTTTGCTTAATCTTGCCACATGGTACAGATTATCTAAATGGGGACAATTTAAGCTAAATTGAGTCGTTTCTTCACTCTACTGCTAATATTGCTTCAGAAGTACTTTCAACCTATATCTTAGCTTTCACTTCTCTTTTCTCTGAATTCTTCCTATTTCCATATTTCAGTCATACGTTTTTTCCCCCATATATATATATTTCTTTTTTATCCATAGAACTATTTTCCTTATATCTGAGTCTCCAGTTTGTATTCCTTTAAATTCTTATGGAGGTCCCATTTGGTTTTTAACGCTTTTTATTGCTAATAAATTACTGATGGTTTGTCTAAGATTACTAAAGAAAAATAATTAGAAAATTAGAAATAAGGGATGCCATTACTGGTTTAAAGTGATTTTTTTTAGCTAAAACTGAAAACTGCCATGGGTCATATTTTCTACATTGTTTCATCTAAAAGTTGAACATGCGTGTATTTAAAAAAAAAAGATAATAATTGTATAACAAAAATAGATAATGTGTCCTCACTTCTATGATAATATGTTATCTATGCACCTTAGTAAGGTCATAATAATCTATTTGATGTATATGGAAATAGTATAAAATTTATACCAAAATTTTAAAAAATATTCTGCAAATAAGTATATACTTTGAGAAAGTATTGAATCGCACAGATGTATTTCCTATTGTGTTTCTCGTGATTCAATGCATCTTTCAGTAGGCATTTCTCAGTAGGACAAAGACTAACGCCCAAAAGTAATTCACACTTTATAACAATTTCTTGCTAGATTTTAGAAAGCATCTTCACTTAAAACTCAAGCTTTTGGTATTATTGCTGAAAATAACACAGTAATCTCTTATAAAACAGTCTAACCTAACATATATCTATATGTTCCATGACATGAATCATAAGATCATGTCTTAGAATATGTACGATAAAATTGGATAGAATGGAAACTTTGATACAAAAGCTACCTCTGTACACACACATACACACACACACATGGACATGCACCTGTACAAGGGTTGCTTTTTTTGGCCTAAGCTAAGGATCATTTAGAATCAATTTATCCAAAGTTATTCAGTCAGGATTGCTACCTATATATAGTTTATTTTTCTTTTACACAAGTTTTCTATCTGTTCATATTATTAGCAAAACTACTGAAATTACCCACCTATAACTTGTGCTAATATAATGTCCATTACTTTTAGTCTTTACATTCAGATAATTTTATGATTGGATCTCCTTAGAATACACATACACAAAACTTTTCAGAACATAGAGCATTTTACTTTGTTAAGACAATGACAAACGTATACACAGGGAAGTAGCAGATAAGAATGTTAAGTTAGAGCCAGATTATGGAGGGATATGTACTTAGATATTTATTAGGTAGATTATAGAAGTTCATCAAAGTTTATTTGGACTAGGAAATGTGTTTGGAACTCTACTCTCGGTTGAATCACTAAACATTATTATTTATATTATTTTTCAGTTGAAACCTTTGTTTTTCTGGGGTTTTAATTAATTATACTTTCAAACTTAATTAGAACGTCTACAATGCACTTACAAGATGAACACAAATGCTTCTACCATGTTTTACTATAACGGTTTTCCATCTTCAATTGAGTAACAAAGACCTTTCTAACCTGTGATACATTTTTGCCATTTGCCAAGTATATCTATTTAGTTTGGTTTGTTTTTCACAATTAATGCTGACTGATGGCTGGCTTGTTTTCTATTCCAGGTTGTGGAGACGAATTTGGTTGCTTTTGACTGTCACTGGATCATTATAAATGAGGTAAAGCCAACTAAACCTTACTGTCAACTCTGGGTCCTGTTTTCATATGTATAGTCACAGCATTTCCTACGGCCTTGAATTTCTAACAGAAAACAGAACACAAAGTAAACTTTCAGCTTACTGAATGGATGCTGTTAAGTAAAAATAGAATAAGGAGTTTTTGAAAATTATAAAGGGCTTTGTATGAATAAAATAAATGGAGAACGTCTTCCCCACTGAATATCTTTCAGTCTTTTCCGTTGGCACACACTGCCTACATGAGGAGATCATCTTTAGAAGAAGTACAGTTCTTCTTTGTAAGCAAAGTGAACTCCTCCCAGTGGAGAGCTTGTGTTCCATTTGTGTTTTACTGTTGTTTCTAGAACTTTTGTACCCCACCCCCTTACAAGTGGATTAAATAGTTCAGCACATGAATATGAATAAACAAGAGCAGATTGTTTTTCTTCTCATAAAGAAATACAACTGTTTTACAATTCACCAACTTGTCAAATTCCTTGTGAAAGTTTTTTTTTTTTTTTTCTGTAAGGACAGTGCATAAGATTAAAAGTACAGTATTGCAACATGAGAGCTTAGTGAAATACGTTGTTCCATTACCACCTGCCAATCAGAGTTGGAAAGGACAATGAGCACATCAGTCTGGGACAAATAATGAGATCAACAAGATCTAGTATTCAACATATCTATTACTTATGAATAAAAATTATGTGTTATTTATCAACAGATACCAATCTAACTAGCAAATAACTCAAAAATGTTAGAATTATAGAACACAGTATAGAAAACCTCAGTTCTTTTCTCCTCCTTCACATTTTAGTTTCCTACTGTAAACTCTCATAACTATAACTTCACCTTTACCATTACTGAACCCCTTATCTCTTTTTTACCCACAGCCCTCCTTACTAGTCCTTGAGCAAAGATGTAATTTTAGATGGGGCAGGTCAATACCACTTAGCCTTTGAAAAATCTTACGTTCACAGCCCACACTGTTTATATTGGTTATTATTTTTTTTTTCTAAACTGGGTTAAAACTCAGAGATCAAGCATATTTTCTGTATTTTCATCCCTAAGAAAAACCATCTGTCCATGTATCTGTGGTTAGCACTCTTACTTCTACATGATTCTATTCAGCCACCTCATTCTCTCTGAAATATGCCTCAGGAAACTTGAGTCTCGCTACCTTTATTTCATTTACAGGCCTGTTTATAATGGATGAATCACAATTTACCCGAGTTACCGTAAAATAAGAAACATGGATTTCTCGAATTTGCTAGGAAGATAATAAACTCTAAAAGGAGCAATGACAACAACAAAACCAAACAACATGCAAATGCCCATTTTGATTGAACATGGAAATCGTGAATCTCACTAGTTTGGTTTGTGTAGCTACTATTTTGTTGCTAATTTTAAAATGGGTTGCAAACATTTATTTAATCTTATTGCACCAGTAGTTTCTCAGAGAGAAACTATAAATCAAAGTTGGCATTGTGCATCATCATACAAATTGATGTCAAAACTTGAAAACAATATATTTTTTTCACTTGCATTAAGTGTGCTATAATAATGAGAGGCTATGCTAGTTCATATGGTGTAATCAATCATATGTTAGTAGTTGATAATGGTATTTATCTTTTCCCTGCAATCAGTCGATCCAGTACAGAACAGCCTTTCCATATAAGTACTGTCATCCCTTCAGGGTCCTGAAGGAGATGGTCTAGCACTTTATTTAAGTTTTACAAAAGTTAGAAATTCAGGTAGGAAGATATATACACTGTTTAGAGCAGCAAGAAGCATAATGCTATAGTCACCCTTCTATTCCCTGATGATACCGAACCTGACCTTTGGCATCCTGAATTCTTATTTAAATAGTTTAAGCCACTATTCTCTGCTAATGACTGCTTAGTTCTGCAGTTAAGGAGAAGGGGGTTGTTGTTGAGATTTGAAAAGCCTATATGTATAATGAATATTTTTTTATTTTGTTTTAGTTGAGTGATTAATTGAACTGCTCACTACTAATCTGTCAAGCAGAAAGCTGCCATTCTGCTCCCCTTCCTGCTGCTATAGTCTACAGTTGGTTTTGTTCCATATTTCATAATATTTGTATAATTATTTCACGTTAATATTAAACTTTATGGAAGCATTAAAGGATCATCTTTGCTAAAGCATGAAGAATGTAAACATATCAGCAATGCAACAACAGCAATAAGCATAATCTTTTCAAATTATACCACATAGTACTCTGCTTAATATCATTACTAAAATCTGCTTTATTTAGAATGGGTAAAGTTATTAAAGCACCCCAAAGTCTATACTTAAAGTTTCAGGTATCTATCTTTAGAAGATGTTTTGGTGAAATCTTGCCATTCATTCAATTTTTCATTTATCAACCTTTAATGAATACCTACTATGAGCCAAGAACTTCTTTCAAAGTTAAGAGATAAAAGAATGGGAAAAGGAGGAAGGGGTCCCTTCTCTGAAATAGTTTATATTATATAGATTGGCATCCAACCTAATAGATTTTGAGTCTTTCCTTCCCTAGAATTCTATTAACTTAAGCCTAAAGCTGATATCCTACAAGGATTCAGGAGCAATCCAATTCTCCTAAAAGATTTGTTCTGGGAAGTGGCTGTTTCTGGCGGAGTTGTATCCCTATCAGATATTTTCGCTTTCCTCTTCCTTGGCTCTTACACAGTTCAGAGTTTGCCCTACATTAGACTATCACAGTAAAGTGCTAAGAATCTTTCCTCGGATATATTGATTTGATTCTTAATAATTTTTGATTATCCGTGTAAATTACTTTGGGGGTAAAAGACTGTATGCCTTGCTCTTAAGGAAGAAAAATTGAGAAAAATTAGGTATACTAAAACATATTTGTTCATTTTTAATTGCAGTATTCTTATTTCATAAATATACTCATTCAAATCAAGAATACAAAGAGGACAAATAATTTTATAATTTACCTTCTTTAAATTCTTTCAAACTCAGGAAATTTCTGTATCTTTCTAAAGAGTAGCGTATTTGGGTAGTACAGGGGGCTTGGTAGAGTATGTACTGAACTGGTTCTTCATATGATTATTTTAAAAAATCAGATATTTTAACATTTTAAAAATTCAGCACGTTAGAATAATGTAGATTCCAAAAGATTATACAATAGTTTCATATTTTAATAAAAGCAGTTTACTTACAGATTTATTTTTCATTTAAAAGTATCTCTTAATAGATTAAATATTCACTTGGCTTCCAGTGTTTATATAACATTGCATCTGTCACTCTTGAAATGCACTTTTTGGAATGCAGAAGTAAAGTTCTGTAAATATAAAATAGCTGTCTGATCAAGTTTTCATATCACTATCAAACTATTTTTGAGATCAGGTGTCAAAACTAAAACTGCAAGTGAATTTTTTGAGACAGACTGTCTGTTAGCTTCATTCAGAATGGCAGATTCTTTCCTCCCAGAATATTACTTTCTTTTCCCTTCCCCAAATAATAATAGGCAAAATATATTCAATTCAAATTGACATTTTCTCAAATATAGCTTTGTCTCTAAGACACCTGTGAACTTCAGCTTTTAGAACCTGTAAAAGGTAACCATCCTCTTTTGTGGGTTTAAAAATAGTCCTCTTAAAGACTTTGGCTCATGACAGATGACTTTATCATTTCTTATAGAATCATCAGACTATTAAATGCTAGAATAATATATCTTTATAGTTTTAATTCCTATCACTTATGCATATTAATCTAAATAATTCCTGTAAGGAAAAATGGATTTCTTGTGTAATTACTTCAGAGAGTGTCTCTTTTGATGACATTTATAAATTCATACTATGAATAAAGGGTATTTTGAATGAAGAGCTTGGAATCTTCTTGGTTCCTTATTTATAAATGAGAATGACAGTATCTGAATCAGAATGTAGTTTTTAGCAGAAAATGAGATAATAGGTTAAGTACTTAGTATTTTGCCCAAAATATAGTAGGGTCTTAATAAATGTAAATTTTTATTCTAACGTGCTGATTTGTAGTTCACCATGGGTGGAGCATGTAGAAATGGTGCTGTTTGACAAAATGTTGATAAATCTTAGTATCGCTAAAGAAAAAAAGACCATGTATATAACACAACTTAGTCAATATTATGCGAAGAGTGGTAGAATTTTTCACTGTCTTTTTGAATGAAAATTCCCATCTGCACAATATGAAATTTTAAAAAATGTAAAGACATTGAATAGCAATAATAATTAATTTTGAAAGTTTTCTAGTTAAATTTCAGGCTTAAAATGAAGTTGACAGACACCGTTTAATTTTATTTTGTGAGTAGGTGACAGAGACTTAAAAAGTGACCTGCTTTTTGCCAGACAGAAATTTTGGGGGCCAGTGAAATGACACACACTAAAGAAAAAGATGGCATTTTAAACTGAGAAAAATAATTTTTTATGGTACATTAAGGATTAATCGACTGGAAATCCAGAATATTACACTGGATATAGCTGATGGCAGGTGTTATTTTATTTTTAGAGAAATCTATATTTCATAAAGATCATAAGTAAAAGATGAATTTTAAAGCTAATATATGCTATAAGAAAGAATAATATGTGATTAGCCTAGTAAGGAAAGAAGAAAATTTACACTTGTAAATCATCTTTTTCTCTTTCATTATTCTGTAATAATTCTTTGATACAAAACTGAGAAATGCTCACTGTATTCCAAAATGCATCATGTGTCAAATTTTTTATTTTCGATGCCATAAGAATCTGTTGAAACCAATAATATGTTAATTACAAAGGCTTCATTGGTTTAAAAGGTTCCAAATGGACACCATGGAGCACAAACTACCTAAGTAAAGACTGCATTAAAACTAAAATTTATTCTGATCACTCCTATTCTAATTCCAATTAGAATAATGTTCAATTAGAACAGATGTATGTTATGAAAATATTATGTTATTTTTGTTACTTTTACATCCATGATTGAGTCAAATCTTAAAATTTAAGTCTGGGATTGGGAGGTGGCAGGGAGAAAGAAGTAGAAAATGCTTTTCTTTGAGTTCGGCAAATGCTTATATACAAACTATCATTAATTTGGATAAACATCACTGGAGTTCACACTGCATTAATCAACAGAATTTTTCATCTTTATGTTAAGAACACAATTACATACTAACTTATCCATTCAGCAGTTAGTGAGCACTTTGTTTTATCTATTCTTTACCAAGAGAAATGTATGAGTTAACACCAGTAGTTCTAAGAAATAATTGGGAAAAGTCTTAAAAATTAATATCTCCTCATTCTCTCTCTACTTGTCTTATTTAAGAACCTCATTTTTCATTGCTAAGAACAATATATATTATTCTTACATTATAACTATCTTCCTAGGTAGTCAAAGTACCTTGAAATCCGTTAATGAATAATTAAGTGTAATAGCAAGTTATTTGCGATGTTTTCCAATGTTTAGACAACACATTTTTCTGAAGTGTTCAACATATTATAAACTTATTATTAATAAAATGTGTTTAAGTCAGTTGCTCCATTTGAAATTATTTAGGTATTAATTAATTATATACATAAATGCATATAGTTTAAAGCACAGACAGCAACTACAAATGAGTTGATTATTTTAATGAACATGTGTTGTTGCTTTCATTTGGATGTGGGCTAAGCATTATGCAAATGTATTACAGTAACAGAATCTCTTAGCATTTCCAGATAACAACTCATTAATAGTTTTATGTTTCTGTTACTGTATTAAAGCATTTCTAATTCTTCCATTTCTTATCTTATAGGAAATAAATGATGTGGATGTACAGGAACTTGTAAGAAGGTCAATTGGAAGGTTAACCATCATTCGTCAGACATTTCCAGTCCCCCAGAATATAAGTCAGCGATGTTTCCGTGGCAACCATCGAATATCTTCAACGTTGTGTGATCCAAAGGATCCATTTGCTCAGAATATGGAGGTATATTCTAAGTCCCTGGATATTTCTTCAAGGATGTTTTGTTGGGCAGTTGTAGAGAGAGCTTTTCCAGTGGCATTGCACTCAGAATTTTACACATTTCCATTTTCTGAACTATTCTCCTCTTCCAGCAATTTCATAAGTCTGATGGGGAGAGTGCTAAGAATCTGTCTTTGATCACTTTGACCTCATTACAGCAAAATACCTACTTGTTTAATAAAAATATAATAAGTAAAGGTTTTTTTTCTTTTCAGCAAGTATATTGATAGCATTTCTCATGGTGAATTTGTGATTGATACTCTTTAATGCCAAACTCCAAATTATTAAGCTAATAAATTTGCTTGCCTTTTGTGGCATAACAAGGATATAGAAGTTTATTCTTTTTTAAAGATTAATTTCTGATTGGAAGAACTTCACCAAAAAAATTTTAGAAATCCAAAAAATGCTGTAGTGTTATAAAGTTATATACAACTCAGAGGGGATATAGCTGAAACCTTTGCTATTCAGAATACAATAAAGAATTTGAGAGTAGATGAATACAATCTCTGAGCAGCAAAATAAAGAACACCAAGTCCCTGAAGCTTACTCATAAGAATGCCCTTTTAATACTCACCTGGAGCCTATTTCTTTTTCTTAAGGAAAATCCTATCAGATTTTTTTGTTTTATTTCTCTTTGCACTGGAGTTCTCAATATGTCAATCTGATGGAGGTTTAACAAAGGCAGGCACATCAACAAGAATAGGGCTCCATAAGAAGCACTCTAGCTAGGCAAGAGACAGGAAAAGAGAAATCAAACAGATACACTAATTCAGATATCCTATCAGAGCAGGACTTTCCCTGTAAAACAACTCTCTATCATAAAGCAGTTCCTAAGAGTACCACTGTAGTATATTGCTAGTATATTAGTTAATTTTTAAACAATATCCCTGAGATATCAACAAAGATTAAAGTCATGGTCAATTTCATAGGTTAAAAAAAAAATGATACATTTTAGCAACCTATTCCTTCAAAATGTTTAATATCAAAAACATTTTAGTACTTAGAGATGTTTAGTTTGAAAATGTTGGGAAAATAATCCTAGGAGAACTAGTTCATTCCCAATAATACTGGGTAAATAAGTCGACTTGGCAAAACTACTTCGTTTGAAAGATAACTCCACAGCTTCCCTATTTTTAGTCAGCTTTGAATTTTTTTAGATAAATTACCATTTATCTAACCATTTCTTCATACTTATTACCATTGTAATGAGCCATGTGTATTTACCAGGCAGCTGGCTCTGGGATCATTGCCCATAGAACTTTCCTACTAAATTTTAAGCTCTTTTAGAATAGGTTCTCTCCAGGACCAGGCATCAAAAAATCACATTAACTACTTGTCTATTTTTCTTTCCCCCATCATATCTACCATGGTGCTTTGCACCTTTGTAAATATTTGTGGATTTGAATGTAATTGATAAGAAGGCAGGGGTCAAAGTAAGCTACTCAAGCCTAAACAAGGTTTAAGGTTCATACTTCCAGTGACCCATCTTTTCATATTAATTGGTCATGAATATAATTCATGTGGAAATGATAGAATTTTAAATAGAGAAAAACATGAAAGAACTTTGATTTAGAAAATCATGAGATATTAAAGGCTGTTCCTGTCAAAAGAGGTAGTAGGAAATGTACAGATTGGGAAAGCAGAAAGTCACTATATAGTATTTTAAAGCACATTCGCCTAACAGCACAATCCTTCTGATTCAATTAATGAATTCCTTCAAATCAGGGAACAAATATTTTATTTATCTTTATATTCCCAGACCTATCTGATGAATTAAGGATGTACTGGAAGCACCACTCCTCCTGCCCTATACCTTCATCATACTCCCCTCAAACCCACAGATAGAAGAAAACAGGATGATTACTTTTTCTTTGTGCATGTATTACATTTAACGTCCCTAGTATATTTAATAGAATTTGACTAAATGTTTAATATATAAAAGGAAAACTGACAGAAACTTTTATATGTGAAGATTTATATAATGAAGTGTCTAAATGCAGGGCTCGTGAATTTAAAATGTCCCATTAAAGGAAGAACATTTGATATAGAGGCTTGCCTTGGTGCATATTTTATCTCACTGAAGTTAAAGAAAACAACAAGAAAAGTACTTATTAAAAATTTGAAGCCCCCCCCTCCAGGTTCCCTAGGAAAACAGACCTCTCAACTTGGAGTCCATAAAAACAATGCAGATAAAAATGATCACAGGCAGATTTATATCTTATCAGCAGGGTACAGTTAAAAAACAAACTCAGAAAAAATCTATGAAAATATGATTCAAGTCAGCTCTAAAAATAGAAACCTAGCTATAAAATCACAATAATCAGTACAACAGAGGAGAAGAGGGTACAGTGAGCCTGTGTAGAGATCTCCAGGCTGTTACATATTTCAGTGTATGTAGAAAGGGGAGTAAGATTTAGAAAGAACAAAAAACATGTTTCCTCAATCTTTAAATTTGTGCCAGAAAGACTAAAATCCAGGATTAGCTGAAGTTGCAAAATAAATGTTAAAGATACCTTTTCGCTAGAAACAGAGTTTTTAGCAATATATGAAGCAAGAAGGAAGTGAACCATTTACTGCTTGGTGAAACTAATGTTAGCTTGGCTGCCAATGGAGGGAAAATAGAAATATTCAAATTCTTTTGCTTCTGTTTTCTCCATCTAGGAAAAAAAATGTCCTCAAATTGGAAAGATTAAAGTCATTAAAAGAAAAGTACACCACTGGTTTAGAAGGAGCAGGGGTTTGGAGATGGTTAGCGTATGCCTTGCTCCTCTAAAATAAGGCCTGAGAAATAATTGCTCAGAGCAGTAAACAAACCAGTAGATATGATCACAATATTGCAATTTAGAAATACTAGAGAAGTACTCGAGAAGAGAACCCAAGTACAAGACATTGGTAATTGTCCCAATTTTCAAAAGGAAGGAAAAAAGATCTGACAACCAGAGTTGAACACACTAAAATTAATATTTGGATAAATTGTAGAATATATTATTAAATATATGGTTTGGGGAACTTCAAATAAGATAATAGGACTTCCTTAAGAGCACGCACTGCCAGACTAAGTCCTACTTAATATTTTTTTAGATTGGGAGAATGTCATAAATCTATTTATTGTATATTGATTTTAATGCAGTGTTTGACAAATTTCCTTATGAAATCCTTATGGGAAGACATTAAAAAGTCTAAATAAGTTGATGTCATTCAAACATTTTCACCAAAGCCTCCTAAGAACAGAAGATGGTAAACACTCTGGCTTCAGATTTTTTAAAAAGTTCAAAATGTATTAAAGTTTCATTATTATCTTTAAAAGTTATAAAACATATGAGTTTCTTTGAAATTAAAAGTAATATTTCAAATAATTTATCAGTTAAATTACTTTGTTTTCTCTCCAAATTGATAAGCGTAGAACATGCCCCAGATGTATTCTGTAGCTTTGAGTATCTTTAATACCCACAACTTTTCACCAGAGCTTCTCTTACCCTCAATTTGAGAAGTATGGAACTAGAGGAATATTCAAACCACGCTGATAAATATTCTGCTCTTGAAGTGCAAGGAATTCTCTGTGGTCACCCAAAGAGTCTGTCCTTGGACCTAATATTTTCAAAATGTTTATAACTACACAAATGAAAATGAATAAAGTATGCCTATCAGATTTGTAAATGACATAAAGCTAGGAGAGAAAGCTTACATTGTGTTATATCATCAAGATTCAAGTTGTTAATATTCACTGAGTAATATGCCTAAAAATTGAAATATGACAGAGATAAAGTATAGGTTCAAAGTCGATTACAGACAGTCTAGATGCATGAGAACCGGTTTGACAGTTTAAGGCTGTTAAGACAAAGGCAAACTTGATTGGAGTATAGCAGAAGTCATATTTGCTCCAAGCCACTCTAATGTAATCTTGGTCGCTATGTCACAAGTATTTTGCTAAGGTCAAGAGAGATAGCGTCTTATACTACTTTCTCCTAGTCAGCTCACATTTGCAATAATGTGTTAGTTCTGGGTACTAAACTTTCGACAGAAACACTGAAAAATAAGAGAAGGACAGAGGAAGAATGCGGAGATGATGAGCAGCCTAGAAATAATACCAGATGATAAACAACTGAAGGAAAGAGGATGTTTCAGGGCAAGACAAAGGAGGTGTCAGATATTGAAAGGTTGGCATGTAGAGGAGGTTGGTCCTGATGGTCAGTGAAGTCAGAAAACAAGTGTAGTAACAGTAGGTAGAGAAAAATGATTGGTCGACTCGTGGGATACTGGAGTTTAAGATGTTGGAGGAGTTGTTCATTTGGGTCTAGTAAATAGTCATTTGTGTTGGTCATGGCCAGAGTAGAAGTGAAGGTCATCTGTGTAGAAACTGAAGTGACCTTTTTTCAATATAAGGAGGCAGTTTGGGATCACTGTGAGGGAGGAGTCATGAATAAAGAGTGACCAAGAGGTCAGTAGATACTGGCAGAAAGGGGCTGTAATGTGTGGCGTAGAAACGAACACGAACCTCAAAAGAGAATAGGTACTTGCCTGAAAAAGAAGTAAAAGAAGGGGTAATAGAAAGCTCAGAGAATGTCATCACTCCCTTTTGATCCTGCAGTTTAGGTAGTGGGGAAATGAGGAGAGGTAGTCATTTGTTGAAAACACCTGTCACATACTGAGTACAAAGCACTCAGCTTTATGTCCATCATGGATGCTAAAGTGCGTGCTTTAAGGTGTGTAAAGGAGACTGTGCCACAAGAAGTGTCAGGTTTGGATGGTAGCCAGGTTGGCAGGTCTCTCTTATCTTGACTTCTGTTAAACCTACCTGATGTTAAACTTGGCTTTCTTTTCTTTGACTTCTTTTCCTTGACAACAGTGTATCAAAAACCAAATATATGCTAGGCTCTAGGCTAAGTCAAGAGGAAATAAAAAATAAGGGAAACAAAAGTACAAAGGGAAACAATATGTACAATATGAGCCCTTGTCCAGAAAGAACCCATATTCTAGTGTGAAAAGCAGAGTTTAAGAAATCTTAGCATTATGATATGCTTCAATAGAGGTATGCACCAAGTGGTATGGGAGATAAAACGAGGACTGCCCACCTAGACTGAGAGTGGGGAGAATCCTGAGAAGTTGTCAGGATAGGATTCACCCAGCTTGTGACCCATGAATTGAATATGAGAGGAAGTTAACTAGATGGAGAAAGATAAAGAGACATCAAAGGATGCTCCCACAACTGTCTCATCTACACACTTAAAGAAATCAGTCAGAGGGTGAAACAAAGTAAAGCTAGGTTGCTAAGAGCAAGCGAGTTTGAGGCAGTGGGGCAGGAGAGGTCAGAAAAGGCCAGATTATTGCATATTATTGAGAAATCATCAAAAGATTTGCTCTGGATTTTTGGGTACAGCTCACTCATCCATCATGTTTCGTCTAGGTTTACCTTTTGGGTCTTCACAGTCTAATTCAGATGAAGTTTGATTCATCAGGTACTGTTAACATCAAGTCTCACTCTTCATTCATTGCCAATCGCACCATCCCTCCTACTCCCTCTAGTAATTATCTGGTGGCTGGGCAGGGGGGTAGGGGGTGGTGAGAATGAGAATAGCCTATCCTAATATTTCCTTATAAAGAACAAACTGGGGGGCTTCCCTGGTGGCGCAGTGGTTGAGAATCTGCCTGCTAATGCAGGGGACATGGGTTCGAGCCCTGGTCTGGGAAGATCCCACATGCCGCGGAGCAACTGGGCCCGTGAGCCAGAACTGCTGAGCCTGCGCGTCTGGAGCCTGTGCTCCGCGACAAGAGAGGCCGCGATAGCGAGAGGCCCGCGCACCGCGATGAAGAGTGGTCCCCGTTTGCCACAACTAGAGAAAGCCCTCGCACAGAAACGAAGACCCAACACAGCCAAAAATAAATAAATAAATATTAAAAAAAAAAAAAAAAGGAACAAACTGGAATTTCACTTAGTGCATAAGGGTGTTCAAAGTCTGTTTAAAGAAAGGTCTACAAGCACGAATGGTTAAAGATTTACCTAGTTTTGAAAGAAAACTCAAAAGGCACTGTTAGGAAGTGCTTATTAACAGTTGTTCATAGTATCAAACTTTCATCATACTAATAGTTGAAGCTTACTACCATGCTGTGATGTGGACAGAAAATTTCATAAGATTCCTTCATGATTAATTATAAGCAAAGGGTAATCAAAGTACTGTCACCTTTATTTGCAGGAAAAAACTGTGATAACAAGACTCTTAAAAATCTGAGAAAATTAACATGCTTAAAATGGATTTAATTTTTATAGCTGAGTTCTTATTTTTTAATTTTATATTAGAGTTTTCCTTCAAAAAGGAAATAATATAACACTGTTATATTATTTAACCTCTGTTATTGACCTTGGATATCTCTTGGTGTCTGTATTTTTAAAATATTGTTTCTAATTTATTTGAAAAATAAACACCATCGGTAATTAACAGTGAGGATAGTGGCTCTGGCAAGACTTAAGCGTAAGAGTGCAATACAGCTTATCAAACATGTGTATAATTCATTTCAGATCTATATAGAGGGAAGATAACATGATTACATTAGAAGAAGACAGAGTTAATGTAAACACACATTCACAGTGAATAGTTTATGATATTTGTCATGTTAATTAATTGCAATGCACATGTATATAATTTTGTATAGACCCTTGATCATTGTAATGTTTATGAATGGTGCTGTTTCCTCTCACTTTTTTCATTACTTTATCTCCAGAGGCACAAATGTACAGGCAGGTGTCTGCTTCCTTTTTTTTTGCACCTATGACACTCATCTTCTATGTAAGATCAAGTTGATATTTCTCCATCTGAATAACCAGAATGCAAAAACTTGACATATTCAGAAAACGTATTGTTCAGTTTGCCCTTCTAGTCTTAAGCCCTTAGATCCTTACCTCCTCAGAAAGAAATAAGGACTAGTGATTTTCTAAGGTCTGACACTAACAGCCTTGGCTCTGTCGAAACTTCCCTTTTTTATCTTCTCTTTCACAACTAAATAAGCTGAAAAAGCAATTGAGGCATACAATCAGACAAGACTTCATTCTCAATAACAAAATTGCCCAGGAAATGAAAAAAGCAACCTTCTGCTTAATAAATAACCCAGTAAACCAACCATCTATGACATGAACGGAAGCAACTGAGCTGATGATTTTCTCATTGTTCTTGATGGTTGGCATCAATGATTCTAATGATTACTGTCTAATGTCTTTTCAGATTTCAAACCTTTACATATATGACACGGTGCTTCTGCTTGCTAATGCTTTTCATAAGAAGCTGGAGGACCGAAAGTGGCACAGCATGGCTAGTTTGTCATGTATCAGAAAGAACTCCAAGCCCTGGCAGGGAGGGCGTTCCATGCTGGAGACCATCAAGAAGGTAATTTCTGACTAGCATTTCTTTTCTTTTTTTTTTTATTCATCCATTAGTTTTTTGTGTTGTTGTTGTTAATTTTATTTTTTTAATGAAGTATAGTTGATTTACAGTATTGTGCCAATCTCTGCTGTACAGCAAGGTGACTCTTATACACATATAGACATTCTTTTTTAATATTCTTTTCCATTATGGTTTATCACAGGATATTGAATATAGTTCCCTGTGCTAAACAATAGCATCTTATTGTTTATCCATCCTATATATAATAGTTTACATCTGCTAATCCCAAACTCCCAATCCATCCCTCCACTGCACCCCCTCCCCCTTGGCAACCACAAGTCTGACTAGCATTTCAATCTTCCTAATTTTTATGCAAGGAGGAACAATAAGTCATTGTCTGATGAGATATCTTTTAGTAGGATTTTTTTTCACTAATGTTGCTACCTATTCAAAGCACAAAACACTGTAATGGGTAAATGAAATATTTAAAAAATCAAGGTCAGAAAATCATATACATCTATGAAACAGGGAGCCCTTATTTATTTATAAGGAAATTTTATGCAGGTAAAAAATTAGTTGTTGAAATATTTCAATGCACTTTCATTATATCATTAGGGTCAGAGATGCTCAAATTATTTTGGTACCTGTCACAAAATACAAAAAGTTATTTTTTTTTTTCTTTAAACTACACCATCCACTGAAAAAAATAAACACTAGACCTAGGTGTTTTTCAGTTAGATGATGCATGGTAAGACATTGGATGTGATGATCTTTAATTTACCTTACAACAAAAATATTCATAAACAGTTAGTATTTTACAGCATTTGTGAACTATTTGGGGGTACTTGATGGCATTCTTCTTCTTCACTTTCAATGTGGTATTTAGCCTGGCTGTGACCTGCTTTGGCTCAGCTACCTGCTCCATTACCATAATGTTGTTTAGCTCCTCTCAAAGGTATAAGCATCCTGCAGTTTATTAGCCTCTTTGTCATGTCATCCTTGCTGGCATTTTCCATTTGTCTCACAC
The DNA here is from genome assembly GCF_028564815.1 of Eubalaena glacialis. Classification (NCBI taxonomy): domain Eukaryota; kingdom Metazoa; phylum Chordata; class Mammalia; order Artiodactyla; family Balaenidae; genus Eubalaena; species Eubalaena glacialis. The sequence continues at coordinate 142,299,567 of NC_083720.1, read as the reverse complement.
AGCTTCTTGGATTTAAAATGAAATGATTAATAAAACAAACAAATTTCTCCTGTACCCTTTACACAAAGGAGACAGCCATTTGGAAGTTTATATTCTTCATTTTATGCATCCTTTTTCTTTCTGCATGTGTTTTCCTTTTTCTCCTGAAATAGTTAGAGAAATAGCTAGTCAAATGAAATATGAAGTATTTAGAAATGCCAGCGAAAAATCTAAAAATTAACGTTAAAAGGGAGCTAGATGTACCAAAACCAGGAAGTAGAGGGAAAAATGTTTCAAATGGAGAAAAGCCTGGATCTTCCTCTCGGTACTGTATCCTCTTTGCAGAAGAATCACTTTAATGAGAATTTAGGGTCTTATCAACAGAAGTGCTTGAGAATTAAATGTATTGAATATATTGGCAGAGGAGGATTTTTCAAGTGAAACATGAGTAAGTCAAATCTAAGCTCAAGGTGTTGCCAAAATCCCCCAGCTCTATCTATGTAGGGAGTTGGCAGGTATGAATCCAAGGGAGGTTGTTGAACATGGTTCCGATCCTGCCAATGTATTAATTCATGGTTTGTCTAGGATGCAGGAACCTGAATATATTCATTCTTCGGAAGCTGTCTCACAAAGACAGAATAATTGTTTGGGAGGTTGCTTAGGAGATACTAATTTAGTGGAAGTATCAGTAGGAGGGAAAGAGAGACACTATAATATGTAGGTATTTCTTATGGAGCAATTCAATATGTAAAATGTTGTTAGAAAATTTATAATCAAAACAATGGTTTCATGATAATTATGAACTTTTGTTTTGGGGGAATATTTGCATATTTTTCTCCTGTAAACTTTCAACCCGGTGGCACTTTTTAAAGGAATATATCCATTCTGTGTATCTAGAGACAATGTTTGAATGATATGTTTGATTGCAAATGTTCTATTTCATTATTTTTTTCTCACATTTCAAATTGCCCTTAAAAACGGAGTTAAGTTTTTCCAATCGTATTACTTTGCCTCATCTGAGTGTCTTGGTTATCCCATTTGGATGTCCAGGCTGATGACACTTCACAAAACAAGAGAATTTGAGAAAAAGTTTACTACTCACACAGGGACTCCTGGGGAAAGCAGAGTGGGCCCATGCAGGCCCAAGCTGGCTTGAGCAAAGCACTGTGAATGGGCTGGGCATTTGTAGTGGTTAAGGGATGGGGCTAAGAAAAGTTCCCATTTATGTGGGCTGGAGATTTTTGAGGCTTAAATTTCCCAGGGGTGTTAAAGAAGGAGGTGCAGGATGGGCTTTCTTAATCAGCGTGTCCATATGTGGAGCCAAATGAGAAAAGAAAAGCGAAGCTTAGAAAGAAGTCAGCAGCCAGACATCACAAATGAGGTCAGGCTCTTTATTACAATGTGAATATTCTAGTGATAAAATTCTTAATTACACTCAAGTAACCACTGCATGCCTATATTCTGAGCATGCTCTATACGCTTTACAAAGCCTATGTGCTAATGCAAGGAGTACAAAGAATTAATGTCCCTGAATGGACATGGTATCTATCTATATAGTTATCTTTTTATAACCCTCAGAAAAGATTTAGAGTATTCTTCATACATGTTTTCGTTGTATTTATTCCTGAAATTTTGTAGGGTTTTGAGTATGCGCATCTGTGCGTGTATGCATGTGTTTGTGCACACTATCATGAGTAGGATATGTTTCCACTATATTTTTAAACTAGTCATTGTAGGTACATGAGGAAGTTATTGGTGTTTGATATATTTTGTGACTGACCTGATCAACTTTTGTTACTAAGCTCCAGATTCTTACTTCTTTCTTTGTAATTTATTTCCTTGTGTTTTTCAAGTAGATATTGATATCATCTTCAAAAAATTGTCATCACTTAATTCTAATACTTTATATCTTTTTAAACCTTTAAAAACTTTTTCTTGGGGCATCTGGGAACACAACCTTCCAGGTGCACCTGGAGCCCTGTGGGCTTTGGAGGCGGCCAACTTCCCCTGTTGCAAGTGAGAAAGCCAGGTCATCTCCATGTCGGAGACGATGAGGCCAGGATTCTCCCTCTACGGGAAAGCAGCAGATGATGCTGACCAGGCCTGGAGCTGACCTGCAGAGCCCCGCTGCACAGGACACATTATTATCCAGCTCTCCTGTGATGCATTCTTCAGTGATTCCTCTTGATTTTGTTGTCAGTTCACCACTGACATGTGGCACTCTCAGCTCTTGGATAGAGAGAACTCCAAGCAGTGGTGTTAGGGGCACACCCATGAGGCAGAGGCCTGACCTGGGTTCTGCACAAAACGGTCTGCAGGTGGATTTCCAGTATGGGCCAGCAACAGAAGATACACTGGCCGGTGAGCAGCTTCTAGGCCAAAAACTTCTGATTTGAGGAACAGATGTAAATATGGAAACCTGCAAAACAAATTTGCAGAGATTTTATTGACTCTCTGGCTAAAGAAGAAGAAAATATTGCCGTAGATATTGCTGAACCTCCGTACATGCAGTTACTTGGAAAAACTATTATTATGGGGAAGCCATTTTTAAATGTAAACTGTGAACACATAAAATCATTTGGCAAAAATCTGAAGAGACAGCTCGTCTGCTTCCCACTGGAAGTTATCCTGACTTTTGCTATGACTCTCGATGAGATCTTTGACAGTTACCTGACTCAATCTTAGAACATCAGATACAAGTGGGACCATTCAGTGTATTGGAGATGAAGAACATGAAGAACCTGAATCCAGAAGACACCAGTCAGCTCATCACCATCAACGTCACGATGATGAGGATGTCCCAGCTGATTCCAGAGACGCATGGGGCCTTCTTCCGGTGCCCGGTGGGCACCCATGCTCTCCTAGTGGAGATGGACCTTGTCAGAGCGCTGAGCCTGAGTATGGGCATGCTGCCATACCACCCACAGTGCGGTGCTGACCCACGACTGCTTGTCACGTTCTCTGACAAACAGATGATCAAACTCCAAGAGTCTCCTGAAAATATGCCTGCCGGGCACATGCCTCATGCTGTCATCCTTTTGCTAACAATGACATTGTTGACAAGATTCATCTTGGGGACAGAGTGCATATCACAGGCATTTATCCAGCTGTTCCTATTGAATCAGCCCAAGGGTGAGTAATGTGAAGTCTGTCTACAAAACCCTCATTGATATCATTCATTATCAGAAAATGGATGCAAAGCGTCTGCACAAAGGAGATGAAGAAGCAAAACAGAAACTTTTTTTCAGAGAAGCATGTGGAATTACTTAAGAAACGTTCCAGAAAACCAGCCATTTATGAGAGACTTGCTTCAGCCTCAGGTCCAAGCACTTAAGAACAGGAAGATTTCAAAAAGGGAAACTTGCTTCAGCTTTTCTGGGGAACAGGGAAGGATTTTAGTCAAACAGGAAGAGGCAGATTTCATGCTGAGATCAACATCCTGCTGTGCAGTGACCCTGGGACCAGCAAGTCCCAGCTCCTGCAATAGGTATACAACCTGGTACCCTGGGGCCAATATGCACCTGGGAAGGGCTTCAGTGCAGTCGGCCTAACAGTATATGTGAAAGACCCCAAAAGGAGCCAGATGGTCCTGCAGACAGGCCCTTATCCTTAGTGACAGTGGCATCTGCTGTATTGATACTTGAAAAGATGAATCAAAGTACAAGATCAGCGTTGCTTGAAGCCAAGGAACAGCTAACTCTTCTTACCACAATGGCTGGGGTTATTTGCAAGCTCAATGCATGCACACGTATCCTGACAGCAGCAAATTCTATTGAGTCTTAGTGTAACGCTAAAAAATACCACCTTTGAAAATATCCAGCGACTTCACACCTTATTACCCAGGTTCGGTTCCATCTTCCTCATGCTCGACCTCAGGATGAAACCTGTGGCAGGCATCTGGCTCACCACCTCGTGGCTGTGTACCGCTCGAGCAGGGAGCATGTGAAAGAGGAGTTCATGGATACAGCAGTGCTGAAGGACTACGCTGTCACAGCACTGGATGCCTAGGTTGAGTCAGGAAGCCAGCCAGGCTGTCACCAAAGCTCAAGTAGAGGAGGAATGGTTTCTGCATACCCTCCAAAGCTGGAATCGTTAAAATGGCTTAGCAGAAGCCCATGCTAAAGTATGATATTCAAATAAAGTTGAAGCAAAGTTACAGACATCCATAGAGAGGCTGTAAGCAGTCTGCTGCTAACCCCCAGACTGGCATTGTAGACATATCTATTCTTACTACAGGAATGAGTGCCATCTCTCCTAAATGGAAAGAAGAGTTAGCTGAAGCACTGAAAAAAACTTATTTTATCTAAGAGTAAGATACCAGCCCTAAAGTACCCACAACTTTTTGAAGATGTTTGGGAACAATCTGACATAGCCATTACCAAAGATATATTTGACGAAGCACCATGTGCCTTGGCTGAAGATGACTTTTTGACAGTGATTGGAAAAACTGCTCGCTTGCTCTGAAGCTCTGAATGTTCAGCTCCTCTGCACTTGGGCACTGACTTTGCTTCCATATATGTGTACAGCATATGGGCCAATAGAAAGAAATTCTTTCTTTTTTTTTTTAACATCTTTATTGGAGTATAATTACTGTACAATGTTATGTTAGTTTCTACTGTATAACAAAGTGAATCAGCTATATGTATACATACATCCCCATATCCCCTCCCTCTTGCGTCTCCCTCCCACCCTCCCTATCCCACCTCTCCAGGTGGTCACAAAGCACCAGCTGTTCTCCCCATGCAATGCAGCTGCTTCCCACTAGCTATCTATTTTATGTTTGGTAGTGTATATATGTCAGTGCTACTCTCTCACTTTGTCCCAGCTTACCCTTCCCCCTCCCCGTGTCCTCAAGTCCATTCTCTATGGCTGTGTCTTTATTACTGTCCTGCCTCGAGGTTTATCAGAACCATTTTTTTGTTTTTTGTTTTTTAGATTCCATATATATGTGTTAGCATATGGTATTTGTTTTTCTCTTTCTGACTTACTTCACTCTGTATGACAGACTCTAGGTCCATCCACCTCGCTACAAATAACTCAGTTTATTTTCTTTTTATGGCTGAGTAATATTCTATTGTATATGTGTGCCGCATCTTTATCCATTCACCTGTCGATGGACAATTAGGTTGCCTCCATGTCCTGGCTATTGTAAATAGAGCTGCAATGAACATTGTGGTACATGACTCTTTTTGAATTATGGTTTTCTCAGAGTATATGCCCAGTAGTGGGATTGCTGGGTTATATGGTAGTTCTATTTTTAGCTCTTTAAGGAACCTCCATACTGTTCTCCATAGTGGCTGTATCAATTTACATTCCCACCAACAGTGTATGAGGATTCCCTTTTCTCCACACCCTCTCCAGCATTTATTGTTTCTAGATTTTTTGATGATGGCCATTCTGACCGGTGTGAGGTGACACCTCATTGTAGTTTTGATTTGCATTTCTCTAATGATTAGTGATGTTGAACATCCTTTCATCTGTTTGTTGGCAATCTGTATATCTTCTATGGAGAAATGTCTGTTTAGGTCTATTTAGGTCACAGGCTCCCGGGAGGGGTGGTGTGGATAGTGACCTGGGCTCGCACACAGGCTTCTTGGTGGCCGCAGCAGCAGCCTTAGCGTCTCATGCCCGTCTCTGGGGTCCGCGCTGATCGCCGCGGCTCGCACCCGTCTCTGGAGCTCGTTTAGGCGGCGCTCTGAATCCCCTCTCCTCGGGCACCAGGAAACAAAGAGGGAAGAAAAAGTCTCTTGTCTCTTCGGCAGCTGCAGACTTTTTCCCGGACTCCCTCCCGGCTAGCCGTGGTGCACTAACCCCTTCAGAAGGGCTGTGTTCACGCCGCCAACCCCAGTCCTCTCCCTGCGATCCGACCGAAGCCCGAGCCTCAGCTCCCAGCCCCGCCCGCCCTGGCGGCTGAGCAGACAAGCCTCTCGGGCTGGTGAGTGCTGGTCGGCGCCGATCCTCTGTGCGGGAATCTCTCCGCTTTGCCCTCCGCACCCCTGTGGCTGCGCTCTCCTCCGTGGCTCCGAAGCTTCCCCCCTCCGCCACCCGCAGTCTCCGCCCGCGAAGGGGCTCCTAGTGTGTGGAAACCTTTCCTCCTTCACAGCTCCCTCCCACTGGTGCAAGTCCCATCCCTATTCTTTTGTCGCTGTTTTTTCTTTTTTTTTTTGCCCTACCCAGGTACGTGGGGAGTTTCTTGCCTTTTGGGAGGTCTGAGGCCTTCTGCCAGCGTTCAGTAGGTGTTCTGTAGGAGTTGTTCCACATGTAGATGTATTTCTGATGTATTTGTGGGGAGGAAGGTGATCTCCGAGTCTTACTCTTCTGCCACCTTGAAGGTCTCCCTCCAGCACTTTAAATATATCATGCCACTCCCTTCTGGCCTGCAACATTTCTGTAGAAAAATCAGCTGATAGCCTTATGGGGGTTCCATTGTATATGACTCTTTGTTTTTCTCTTTCTGTCTTTAAAATTCTCTGTTTAAGTTTTGCCATTTTAATGACGATATGTCTTGGTATGCGTCTGTTTGGATACATCTTATTCAGTACCCTCTGTTCTTCCTGTACCTGGATATCTGTTTCTTTCTTCAGGTTGGGGAAGTTTTCAGCCATAATTTCATCAAATACATTATCAACCCCCTTCTCTTTCTCTTCTCCTTCTGGGACCCCTATAATGCAAATGTTGGTACACTCAATGTTATCTCAGAGATCTCTTAAACTATTCTAATTTTTAAATTTGTTTTTCTTTATGCTGTGCTGATCAAGTGATTTCCATTATTCTATCTTCCAGATTACTTATGCTTTCTTCTGTATTACTTAGTCTTGTATTCATTCCTTTCAGTGTGTTTTTCATTTCAGTTATTTTATTCTTCAGTTCTGATTGGTTCTTTTTTATATTTTCTAGTTCCTTGTTAAAATTCTGTGTTCTTTTACTCTTTTCCCTAATTCAGTTAGCATTCTTGTCATTAATGCTTTAAATACTTTATCTGGTAAGTAGTTTATTTCTGTTTTATTATGTATTTTTGAGGGGTTTTCTCTTGCTCTTTTAATTGAGACCAATTCCTCTGTCTTCTCATTTGCTTAACTTTCTCTGTCTCTATGAATTTAGGGGAAACAGTTACCTATTGTGGTCTTCAAGGAGTGTCCTTACATGGGAACATACATGTATAGTCTGTGTGTGCCCAGTGCCTTTGGTGGGAGAGCTGGATTTGACATGAATGCAAGTCACATTTTTCCTCATGGTGTGCTGGTAGCTGTCAGCTGCCAGTGACTATTGCCTACCGATTGGGGATGGGGTCAGATCCAAAGTTGCTGGAACAGAAGCCCTGAAGTTTGGGTCCAAGGTGGCTCCATTCCCTTCAAGTATGTGCTCTCCCCTCTCTCAGCTCCGGTACCCCTGCCCCAGAGGAGAGCAGTGCTGGAGCAGTAGGGGCCCCTGTGGGCTCTCAGCTCATGATGGGGCATGGGCTGCAGAAGGTTGGCTGTAGACAGAGATCCAGGCTGTCTCTGATGTGCTGCCGGTGTAGTGCCAGCAATGGCTGCCTCCTCCCTGCCCAGATGCTGCCCCAGGTCTGAGTGACCTCTGTGTTCCAAGGTCTACCACTTTCCTCAGGCTCGGCAGCCCTATATCCAGTGCAGAGCTGTGACATGAAATAAGCAAGGCTGGAACAATCGAGAGGTTCAGGCTGGGGCAGATGCTAGGTTGGTCGCAGAAAACCCGGCAGCCACTAGTGCAGTCTCACTCTGCCCTCTCCACGCTGCCTCGGCAGCAAGCCAGAGGATGCACGCTCTTCACGAGCTGAGTTCAGGCCTCCCACAGCCCCCCTGTTAGTCTCAGTAGCCCTCCAACCAGCCAAGGGGGCTTGTCTGCCCTTTGTCAGACCTCAGGCCTGTGGAGCCCAAAATGTGACTTGAACTGCCCATGCCCCAGGGAGGATGTCTGCCCACGTAATCTCCCTTTTCCTCTGAGTCCCCTCCCACGGTCACAGGTCCTAACCTGATAATTTCTCTGCTCTTCCTACCCAATTACATGTGAAATCTTTCTTATGGCCTTGGTTGTATCGGAGTTTGTCTACCATTTTCCAGTTAGTTTTCAGTGAGAATAGTCCCATATGTAAATGTATTATTGATGTGTTCGTGGGGGGAGGTGACTTCTATATCTTCTTATTCCTTTGTCTTGATTGATCTCCCCTTGTTGATTTTCTTTTTAAAAATTGTATACTTAGAGTAATGTAAATATATTACTTTGCTTTTCATGTTAAGCACTAAGTACCATTTAGAATTATAAACCTGAAGGACAGAGAGAACATTTAGGAAAACATAATGTGACTTACTAGAAACAGTATTGACTTGGAATATAAGATAGCCTTTTGACAAAAATGTGTGCAAATAAACTTTTTGCCACAAGAGCTTTGAAAATATAGTCAATGCCCTTGGAATGGTCTTCTTGTGGACCCTTCAATGTATCCTCAACTTCAGGGCATTTGAATCATAAAGTGGGTAAAATGGTGTCAATTTTAATTTAATTTAGTTCAACACACATTTTTTGAGCAATCACTGTGATATGCATGTGTTATATTGGGGACACAGCTTACATCGTCTAGAGGAAAATGTATGAGGCACAAGAAGGAGGCTTCAATTCAGGTTCCTCAAATAACTAGTTGTCTGGGCCTCAGTTTCTTATTCTCTGAGATGTAGACAGCATGACCAAAATGTTAGTAGTTTCTTATTTCCTGCTCAGTTTGCTTCAAGTTTCTATTATGAATGAATATTTGAGTATATGTGTATATTTGTAAATATGTATGTATATATCTCTATGCACATACACACACATATAAATGTTATATGGCAACTCAAATTTTCCTAAACATTTTACACAAATTAAGTTTTATGTTTTTATTCTTTTTTATTTCTTGGCATAGTGTATTCTAGTATTTATCTACAAATTATATTTCTTTTCTGGGTATAAAATATAGTATCTTCTTTTTCTCAGGGATTTTTCTCACTGAAATTAACTTATGCAACATGAGGGCATCAGGGCACACTGCTGAGTCTGGCATCTCCCAGTGTGTTCACAGTCTTGCTGGGCTTATGTTTATTTAACAGGGTATCCTTAGTTACCAAGCATGTTTGCAGGTTGCAAGGAACCTAGGAATATGTATAAGGAAATTAGACAAGTGTCATTAATATTTGATGTTCCATATGATCTTCCAAAAGTACCTCTCAGTTACTTTGCAGTTTCAAATATAGGGATAAATCCTTCTGCCTCATAAAGAGAGTGAAACAAATACTTAGGAAATTTTTTTTCTTCTTTTTTCCAACGTATCCTATCCATAAAGGAACATCAAACTTCTGCCTTTTCGGGAACTGATTATCCAGTGGTAAATTATTCCTGACCTTTGATCTACTCTTTTTATTTTTCTTCTCTTCTTCTTTTCATATCTGATACCCACTGGTATTTCTATACAGAGTGTATAGGATGAAATCCAAACTAATTTTACATGGCATTTTTCAAAAGGTTTACTCTGGAGGCAATTATTACTGTCAATTTAATGGACATTTAAAAACTATATGTGCTATTCATACTATCAATGTCCCATTAGCTTATTTTGTTTAGAATCAGCTGTATCAAGAGATTTTTTTAAAAACTGCAACTATGTATGCACAAAGATAATGACTGCTCGTCACCACCTGGCCAGCACACATTTTTACCAAGGCTCTGATTTCAATGTTGAGCTGAGGATAGATGAAAAAAAAAAAAAGCTCAAAAACGGAATATTTTTAGGCAAGCAAATATCAGAGAGGTTAAGTCTGAGTCAAATAAGAAGGGGCTTCAGTTAAAGGGTTTATTTGCTTGAAATACTGACCTCTCAAGCACCCTTTATATCCACGTGAGAGAAGGTTTTACTAATTACACAGGCTAACAGCTCATTAAGAATAGAGCATAGGGGGAGACCTTCAAGATGGCGGAGGAGTAAGACGCAGAGATCACCTTCCTCCCCACAAATACATCAGAAATACAGCTACATGTGGAACAACTCCTACAGAACACCTACTGAACGCTGGCAGAAGACGTCAGACCTCCCAAAAGGCAAGAAACTCCCCAAGTACCTGGGTAGGGCAAAAGAAAAAAGGAAAAACAGAGACAAAAGAATAGGAACGGGACCTGCGCCAGTGGGAGGGAGCTGTGAGGGAGGAAAGGTTTCCACACACTAGGAAGCCCCTTCGCGGGCGGAGACTGCGGGTGGTGGAGGGGGGAAGCTTCAGAGCCACGGAGGAGAGCGCAGCCACGGGGGTGCGGAGGGCAAAGCGGAGAGATTCCCGCACAGAGGATCGGTGCCGACCAGCACTCACCAGCCCGAGAGGCTTGTTTGCTCACCCGCTGGGGCGGGCGGGGGCTGGGAGCTGAGGCTCGGGCTTCGGTGCTAGCCGGGAGGGAGTCCGGGAAAAAGACTGCAGCTGCCGAAGAGGCAAGAGACTTTTTCTTGCCTCTTTGTTTCGTGGCGCGCAAGGAGAGGGGATTCAGAGCGCCGCCTAAACGAGCTCCAGAGACAGGCGCGAGCCGCGGTTATCAGCGCGGACCCCAGAGACGCGCATGAGACGCTAAGGCTGCTGCTGCCGCCACCAAGAAGCCTGTGTGCGAGCACAGGTCACTCTCCACACCTCCCCTCCCGGGAGCCTGTGCAGCCCGCCACCGCCAGGGTCCCGTGATCCAGGGACAACTTCCCCGGGAGAACGCGCAGCGCGCTTCAGGCTGGTGCAACGTCACGACGCCTCTGACGCCGCAGGCTCACCCCGCCTCCTCCGTACCGCTCCCTCCCCCCGGCCTGAGTGAGTCAGAGCCCCCGAAGCAGCTGCTCCTTTAACCCCATCCTGTGTGAGCAAAGAACAGACGCCCTCAGGTGACCTACACGCAGAGGCGGGTCCAAATCCAAAGCTGAACCCCGGGAGCTGTGCGAACAAAGAAGAGAAAGGGAAATCTCTCCCAGCAGCCTCAGGAGCAGTGGATTAAATCTCCACAATCAATGTGATGCACCCTGCATCTGTGGAATACCTGAATACACAACGAATCATCCCAAATTTGAGGCGGGGGACTTTGGGAGCAATGATATATATATATTTTTTTCCTCTTTCTGTTTTTGTGAGTGTGTATGTGTATGCTACTTTGTGCGATTTTGTCAGTGTAGCTTTGCTTTTACCATTTGTCCTATGGATCTGTCCGTTTATTTATTTATTTATTTATTTTTTTAGTATACTTTTTAATGCTTGTTATCATTGGTGGATTCGTTTTTTGGTTTGGTTGTTCTCCTCATTCTTTCTTGTCTTTTTCTTTTTTTTTTTTTTTTTACTAGTTTTTAATTTTTTATTTTTAATAATTATTTTTTATTTTAATAACATTTTATTTTATTTTATTTATTTCTTTTTTTCTCTCTTTTATTCTGAGCCGTGTGGCTGACAAGGTCTTGGTGCTCCGGCTGGGTGTCAGGCCTGTGCCTCTGAGGTGGGAGAGCCGAGTTCAGGGAATTGGTCCACCAGAGACCTCCTGGCTCCACATAATATCAAACGGCGAAAGCTCTTCCAGAGGTCTCCATCTCAATGCTAAGACCCAGCTCCACTCAACGACCAGCAAGCTACAGTGCTGGACACCCTGTGCCAAACAACTAGCAAGACAGGAACACAACCCCACCCATTAGCAGAGAGGCTGCCTAAAATCATAGTAAGGTCACAGACACCCCAAAACACACCACCAGATGTGGTCCTGCCCACCAGAAAGACAAGATCCAGCCTCATCCACCAGAACACAGGCATGAGTCCCCTCCACCAGGAACCCTACACAACCCACTGAACCAACCTTAGCCACTGGGGGCAGACACCAAAAACAACGGGAACAACAAACCTGCAGCCTGCGAAAGGAGACCGAAAACACAGTAAGTAAAGCAAAATGAAAAAACCGAGAAACACACAGCAGATGAAGGAGCAAGGTAAAAACCCAGCAGACCAAGCAAATGAAGAGGAAATAGGCAGTCTACCTGAAATAGAATTCAGAATAATGATAGTAAAGATGATCCTGGAAATAGAAGGGAGAAAATACAAGAAACATTTAACAAGGACCTAGAAGAACTAAAGAGCAAACAAACAATTATAAACAACACAATAAATGAAATTTAAAATTCTCTAGAAGGAATCAATAGCAGAATAACTGAGGCAGAAGAACGGATAAGTGACCTGGAAGACAGAATGGTGGAATTCACTGCTGCAGAACAGAATAAAGAAAAAAGAATGAAAAGAAATGATGACAGCCTAAGAGACCTCTGGGACAATATTAAACATAAAAACATTCACGTTATAGGAGACCCAGAAGAAGAAGAGAAAAAGAAAGGGAATGCAAAAATATTTGAAGAGATTAGAGTTGAAAACTTCCCTAATATGGGAAAGGAAATAGTTAATCAAGTACAGGAAGCACACAGAGTCCCATACAGGATAAATCCAAGGAGAAACACGCCAAGACACATATTAATCAAACTATCAAAAATTAAATACAAAGAAAAAATATTAAAAGCAGCAAGGGAAAAACAACAAATAACATACAAGGGAATCCCCATAAGGTTAACAGCTGACCTTTCAGCAGAAACTGCAAGCCAGAAGGGAGTGGCAGGGCATATTTAAAGTGATGAAAGGGAAAAACCTACAACCTAGATTACTCTACCCAGCAAGGATCTCATTCAGATTCAATGGAGAAATTAAAACTTTTACAGAGAAGGAAAAGCTAAGAGAATTCAGCCCCACCAAACCAGCTTTACAACAAATGCTAAAGGAACTTCTCTAAGCGGGAAACACAAGAGAAGAAAAGGACCTACAAAAACACACCCAAAACAATTAGGAAAATGGTAATAGGAACATACTTATTGATAATTACCATAAATGTGAGGGGATTAAATGCTCCAAGCAAAAGACACAGACTGGCTGAACAGAAACAAAAACAAGACCCGTATATATGCTGTCTACAAGAGACACACTTCAGACCTAGGCACACATTACCTAAATAGACCTAAATAGACATTTCTCCAAAGAAGATATACAGATTTCCAACAAACACATGAAAGGACGCTCAACATCACTAATAATTAGAGAAATGAAAATCAAAACTACAATGAGGTATCACCTCACACTGGTCAGAATGGCCATCGTCAAAAAATCTACAAACAATAAATGCTGGAGAGGGTGTGAAGAAAAGGGAACCCTCTTGCACTGTCAATGGGAACGTTAATTGATACAGCCACTATGGAGAACAGTATGGAGCTTCCTTAAAAGACTAAAAATAGAACTATTATATGACCCAGCAATCCCACTACTAGGCATATACCCTGAGAAAACCATAATTCAGAAAGAGTCATGTACCACAATGTTCATTGCAGCTCTATTTACAATAGCCAGGATATGGAGGCAACCTAAGTGTCCATCGGCAGGTGAATGGATAAAGATGTTGCACATATATACAATGGAATATTACTCAGCCATAAAAAGAAATGAAACAGTTTTTGTAGTGAGGTGGATGGACCTATAGTCTGTCATAAAGAGTGAAGTAAGTCAGAAAGAGTCAAACAAATACCATATGCTAACATATATATATGGAATCTAAAAAAAAAAAAAAATGGTATGAAGAACCTAGGTGCAGGATAGGAATAAAGATGCAGATGTAGAGAATGGACTTGAGGACACAGGGAGGGGGATGGGTAAGCTGGGACAAAGTGAGAGAGTGTCATAGACATATATACACTATCAAATGTAAATAGGTAGTGGGAAGCAGCTGCATAGCACAGGGAGATCAGCTCGGTGCTTTGTGACCACCTAGAGAAGTGGGATAGGGAGGATGGGAGGGAGACGCAAGAGGGAGGAGATATGGGGATATATGTTTATGTATAGCTGATTCACTTTGTTATAAAGCAGAAACTAACACACCATTGTAAAGCAATTATACTCCAATAAAGATGTTAAAAAATAAGAAATAGTACTTACACCTTGAAAAAATAGAAAAAGAATACAGCATAAAGAAGATAAATTATGAAGTCAAAAAGGTGAAAAAGATAAGTGGAGCCACAGTAAACTAAATGCAGGTTCCCTGATTTATGGGGTTTTTTACCGTGTGCAATGTGGATTAAGTGGACTGAGTTGCTTGGTACCAGATATGAGCCAAAGAAAAGACACTGGCCCAGGGTGGCCATATGAGTATTGATGGGGAACAATAATAATACAGTGCCAGGCAGTCTAGTGGTTAAAAGTTTAAAATTTTCAGGAGTATAGCATTTTTGCAATGTAGCAATCATACTGATACACAATATCTTTCCTCTTTTTCCTAGAAATAAAGTACTAAGTCAGAAATGTAAGATTCTGATATAATTGGAGATATTACTGAGGTAGATGTGTGATTTTGAGGACAAGAAAAGTGCTTCTTAAAGGATTTCTTAATACCAGTAGTTTGAACTATGTGTAGTAATATAAGCTATATTTGTCAAACTCCTACAGAATTTGCCATTTAGACATATTTATGATAATAAGATCCACTGTACTTAACCCAGTCTTTAAAATCTTACGTGAAAATTGGGTTCCTTGAGATATTAGTACTGAGTGAACATTCAGGATCAGATTCATGTACAAGAATGGGATATTTCACCCATATCAGACACAGGCAATTAAGAAGCACAAAGGAGAAAGAGATTATCGAAAATTCTGTATGCTCCCCCGCCCCCCAAGCCCTTTCTTCCCACATTGGACATACATGCACATTCTGTCTCCAAAAAAGATTTTGTAGGCTTATCTCACACAGCAGAGAGCATTTACGTTATGAAATATCTCCATTTTTGCCCTAGAAAGTGTAAAGCTTTAGGACATTTTCCAGGGAGCCATAAACCATTAATCCATAGATTTGGAGTTTGTTTACTACTCCAGTTAACAACTAATAATAATAATTCTTTAGGCCGGGACAAACTGCTAAGGGCTTTTGTAGATCAGACTCTTCTTCCTAGTAAACATTACCAATCTCTTTACCTGGGATTCCAGTTGACAAGGGCATTAGACTCATTTACCTCCTTTTTTTTTCTACCCCTGGGCTGCTCCCTCTACCACACACACACACACACACACACACACACACATACATATCAGAAAATGGGGGAATAGATCCTAGACCAGCTGCTTTGATAACTCTTTTTCTCCCCAAATACTACTCAATGAAATATAATTGAGTCAAATTTACAAAAACATTTTCCAAAGCCTGTAAATATTCAAGCATATAATGAAATTTTGCAACCCTTGTAAACTTTAGTAAAAAAAAAAAACAAAAAAACCGAGGAGCATGCCTATAATTTCTAGTAGAACTAGAAACCTTCCAAAATTAAAGAATG
This sequence comes from Eubalaena glacialis, assembly GCF_028564815.1. NCBI lineage: Eukaryota > Metazoa > Chordata > Mammalia > Artiodactyla > Balaenidae > Eubalaena > Eubalaena glacialis. The sequence continues at coordinate 142,284,194 of NC_083720.1, read as the reverse complement.
AAATAATCATGGAGATGATGATGATAGTGGTAGTAATTAAGCTCTCATAATTTATCAAACACTCTTCTATATTTACTTGTATTATAAGACATAATTATCTTCTGGGGTAGATACTATAATTTTGGCCATTTAACAGATGTAGAAATTGGGGCATAGAGAAATTAAATGACTTAGCCAGGTTTGTACAGCTGGTAGATTCTGATGCCATTGATCAAATCCAGGAAGTCTGACTTCAAAATCCATGCTATTGACTGTTTAATCACATATGAGAAGAGCACAGATATTTCAAATTCAATATATTTTTATTAATAAAACTGGATAATAAAAGAGAAGCTATCTTATTAGAAAATAACAGTGAAGGATCAGTTTTGTTGATTATTACTGTTGCAAAAATGAAATAGATTAAATATTGACATTAATGAATAAGGAATAATTTGTTTGAATGACTGTTATGAACTCAGTGTCATGTGATGGGCTATAAGACACAGTTGAAGTAGGAGATATAGCAGACAGCATAATACCTGCCAAAAAAGACTAGAAGTTGAGTTACAGGTTATGGCAAATGAGATATATTTAAGTATCAACATCACAGAGGTGATAATTGAAGCAGTTTACAAACTGAGATAATTTGTCCAAATATATGTGATTATTATGCCAAAATTCTAAGTTAGCAATACTTTAGTAGAGCGTGACTCACAATGTTATTTTCATTTGTAAAATCCTAAATAATGTGAAGGCTGATAAACTAAACTGAGAAAAGAATGGTAAACAAGAAAGAGAGAAGTATTACCTATATTGCCATCTGTTGGTGAAATGAACATCTGTCATGTTGAATGAAAGATGAAGCTTGGAAATTCCCAAGGAATCACAACAGCTAGAACTACTATTTAAGTGCAAAAACAGACTTCAGGACTAATTTAGATTTTTTAATTTGAAAAAGATATTTAAAGGAGGAAAAACAAACCTCCAATAAGTTAAAAACTATGGCTTTTAAGATTTCCAGACATAATTTTAGATTAAATTAGAAAGGAATTGTGCTGGAGAAAGAGTATTGTCAAAACTTGTTTCCAGAGTACATTCTATGCTCCTGGAAGTATCTTGTTTTTTGACTAATGGATCCATGCATGTCACAGCATATGTAGGCAAAAATCCTAGCCTGGAATTTAGTCTCAATTCAAACATGGCATTTTGAGTACAATTTGCTTCTTTGAGTCAAAATTTCATTTTCTGTAGAGTGGATGGGATTGGATTAAGAGATACTCAAGGCTACTTTCAATTGTACTCCTATTAATGCTGTGTATCTATTAATAATATCCTGTTAATAATTGCATGCTTGAAAAAATATTTATTTTATATATGAAAATTGTGTTCCTAGAACTTCCTATTATTATTATTTTACATCTTCAAAAATCTTACATCAGTATCTTTTCTCTCCTTTAGGGTGGAGTTAGTGGGTTGACTGGAGAGCTAGAATTTGGAGAAAATGGAGGCAATCCCAATGTCCACTTTGAAATTCTTGGAACCAACTATGGAGAAGAGCTTGGCCGAGGTGTTCGCAAAGTAAGACCAGACACACTGATAAATTTGGTTTTTCCTATAGTAATATTGTTTTGTTTGTTCTCCATGCAATACAATCACGGTATGCATTAAAGTCTATATTGTAGTTTGAGAGAGAAGAAGAGGGGGAAGAATTAGGCATTTAGATGACCTTACATACTTATCAGAAGTATTAATCAATAAATTCTATCTGTGCCTTAGAATAAAGGGAAAAAATTAAACTGATCATTGCCTAGGGAACTAGCATAATCTTCCATTCATTATAATACTAATTTTTATAAAGTAGTGAATTTAATATTTATGCAATGCATAGCTACTTGGTTTTTAGCTTGTAACATGCACAAAATCAGAATAAGAGCTTTGATAAATTTTATATATTAAGAAGGAAAGTTTACTGTAAAATGTGACATTACAGTATCTCAGCGTCTATGTCGTGTAATAAGTAGGAAAAAAATGGTTTCCGGGAAATGGACTCTTGTTTTATACTACAGATCACATGTAAGAAGTTGAGTGCCAATAAAGGATGTTTCATGAAATACTGGGCCAATAGCTTTCTTAAGGAGAAATGTAAAAACCCTGGAGAAATGACTTTTCTACAGTTTTGATTTGCCATTTTTATATATTTTGGGTAGGGAAAAACCTAAGTTAATTGAGTGTGCATACAGAGTTCATAGCTATAAATTTGTAACTGTATAAAGTTGGCTGCATTGAAAATAAGGTCTTCAGTAGATGTTTCTTTCCAGTGCTGAGGTGTAGGATGCAGAAAAATTTATACAAATTGAAATTTAGAGTTATTCTAATGAGCCATAAAAACCTCTTGGTAAATTTATGCTAGAGACGTTGAAACTATCTTAATGTGTTTTTAATTGTTTTATAGTGAAACATAGCAAACATATAGAAAACTACATAAAGCACAAGGATAGTTTAGTGAATTATTGTAAAGGAAACACCCACTACTATGGTAAAGAAGTAGAACATATCAAACATCCTAAAACCCCCATTATACTTCTTGTTGATATCCCTGACTTCCCTTCTCAGTAGTATCACTGTTAGTCTGAATTTTATGATATTAATTTGTTTACATTTTAGTATAATTTTATCACCTAAGTGTGCATCCTTAAATATTTGTTTTTCTGTTATTTCAATTTATCAACGGACACAATGTAGTATATATTCTTTCTTCTTGTTTTTTATATTCCTCGTTGTGTTTGTGTTATGCATTCTTGTTGTTACGTGAAGTTGTTTAATCATTTATATTGCTGTATCATTTTTTATGTATAAATGTGTCACAACTTGCTGTGGTCTGTTGCTGCTTTTAGACTATCATAAGCAATGATATTATGAATATTCTTAGACGTATGTCTTGGATATATACTCTTGTACTTGTGTATGTATTTCTGTAGGATTTCTATCCAGGAGTAGGATTGCTGCAATACGAGAAAATATACACTGAATTTTACTAGATAATCTCAAACCTATTTTCATAGATATTTACCAATTTACATACCTCCAACAGTGCTACAAATTCAAATTGCACTAAATGTTGGTTTTTGTTACACTTTTACATTTTTATTAAGTTATTCAGTGTTTAATGGTATATCTTTTTGTTTCAATTTGCATTTCCCTTATTATAAAAAGATTCTGCATCTTCTGCATTTTTTTGCTCTTCAGGTTTCTTTTTGAGTTAATTGCCCATTCAGATCCTTTGGCGATTTTTCTATTGGGTTATATTTTGTGTGTTTTTTCTTTTTTTAACATCTTTATTGGAGTACAATTGCTTTACACTGCTGTTTTAGTTTCTGCTGTATAACAAAGGGAATCAGCTATACGTATACATGTATCCCCATATCTCCTCCCTCTTACGTCTCCCTCCCATCCTCCCTATCCCATCCCTCTAGGTGGTCACAGACACTGAGCTGGTCTCCCTGTGCTATACAGCTGCTTCCCACTAGCTATCTATTTTACATTTGATGGTGTATATATGTCCATGCCACTCTCTCACTTCATCCCAGCTTACCATTCCCCCTCCCCATGTCCTCAACTCCATTCTCTGCATCTGTGTCTTTATTCCTGTCCTGCCCCTAGGTTCTACAGAAACTTTTTTTTTTTTTTTAGATTCCACATATATGTGTTACCATACGGTATTTGTTTTTCTCTTTCTTAGTTCACTCTGTATAACAGATTCTAGGTCCATCTACCTCACTACAAATAACTAAATTTTGTTTCTTTTCATGGCTGAGTAATATTCCATTGTATATATGAGCCATATCTTCTTTATCCATTCATCTGTCAATGTAAACTCAGGTTCCTTCCATGTCCTGACTATTGTAAATAGTGCTGCAGTGGACATTGTGGTACATGACTCTTTCTGAATTATGGTTTTCTCAGGGTATATGCCCAGTAGTGGGATTGCTGGGTCATATGATAGTTCTATTTTTAGTTTTTTAAGGAACCTCCATACTGTTCTTCATAGTGGCTGTATCAATTAACATTCCCACAACAGTGCAAGAGGGTTCCCTTTTCTCCACACCCTCTCCAGCATTTATTGTTTCTAGATTTTTTGATGATGGCCATTTTGACCAGTGTAAGATGATATCTCATTGTAGTTTTGATTTGCATTTCTCTAATGATTAGTGATGTTGAGCATCCTTTCATGTATTTGTTGGCAATCTGTATATCTTCTTTGGAGAAATGTCTATTTAGGTCTTCTGCCCATTTTTGGATTGGGTTGTTTGTTTTTTGTTATTGAGCTGCATGAGCTGCTTGAAAATCTTGGAGATTAATCCTTTGACAGTTGCTTTATTTGCAAATATTTTCCCCCATTCTGAGGGTTGTCTTTTGGTCTTGTTTATGTTTCCTTTGCTGTGCAAAAGCTTTTAAGTTTCATTAGGTCCCATTTGTTTATTTTTGTTTTTATTTCCATTTCTCTAGGAGCTGGGTCAAAAAGGATCTTGCTGTGATTTATGTCATAGAGTGTTCTGCCTATGTTTTCCTCTAAGAGTTTGATAGTGTCTGGACTTACATTTAGGTCTTTAATCCATTTTGAGTTTATTTTTGTGTATGGTGTTAGGGAGTGTTCTAATGTCATTCTTTTACATGTAGCTGTCCAGTTTTCCCAGCACCATTTATTGAAGAGGCTGTCTTTTCTCCACTGTATATGCTTGCCTCCTTTATCAAAGATAAGGTGACCATATGTGTGTGGGTTTATCTCTGGGCTTTCTATCCTGTTCCATTGATCTATGTTTCTGTTTTTGTGCCAGTACCATACTGTCTTGATTACTGTAGCTTTGTAGTATAGTCTGAAGTCAGGGAACCTGATTCCTCCAGCTCCATTTTTCGTTCTCAAGATGGCTTTGGCTATTCGGGGTCTTTTGTGTTTCCATACAAATTGTGAAATTTTTTGTTCTAGTTCTGTGGAAAATGCCATTGGTACTTTGATAGTGATTGCACTGAATCTGTAGATTGCTTTGGGTAGTATAGTCATTTTCACAGTATTGATTCTTCCAATCCAAGAACATGGTATATCTCTCCATCTGTTTGTATCATCTTTAATTTTTTTCATCAGTGTCTTATAGTTTTCTGCATACATGTCTTTTGTCTCCTTAGGTAGGTTTATTCCTAGGTATTTTATTCTTTTTGTTGCAATGGTAAATGGGAGTGTTTCCTTAATTTCTCTTTCAGATTTTCCATCATTATTGTATAGAAATGCAAGAGATTTCTGTGCATTAATTCTGTATCCTGCTGCTTTACCAAACTTATTGATTAGCTCTAGTAGTTTCCTGGTAGCATCTTTAGGATTCTCTATGTATAGTGTCATGTCATCTGCAAACAGTGACAGTTTTACTTCTTCTTTTCCGAATTGGATTCCTTTTATTTCTTTTTCTTCTCTGATTGCTGTGACTAAAACTTCCAAAACTATGTTGAATAATAGTGGTGAGAGTGGGCAACCTTGTCTTCTTCCTGATCTTAGAGGAAATGCTTTCAGTTTTTCACCATTGAGAATGATGTTGGCTCTGTGTTTGTCATATATAGCCATATATTATGTCGAGATAGGTCCCCTCTATGCCTACTTTCTGGAGAGTTTTTATCATAAATTTGTAATGAAATTTGTCAAAAGCTTTTTCTGCATCTATTGAGATTATCATAGTGTTTTTCTCCTTCAATTTGTTAATATGGTGTATCACATTGATTTGCATATATTGAAGAATCCTTGCGTTCTTAGGATACTGCACTTGATCATGGTGTATGACCCTTTTAACGTGCTGTGGATTCTGTTTGGTAGTAATTTGTTGAGGATTTTTTCATATATGTTCATCAGTGATATTGCTCTGTAGTTTTCTTTTTTTGTGACATCTTGTCTGGTTTTGGTATCAGGGTGACGGTGGCCTTGTAGAATGAGTTTGGGAGTGTTCCTCCCTCTTATATATTTTGGAAAAGTTTGAGTAGGATAGGTGTTAGCTCTTCTCTGTTTGATAGAATTCGCCTGTGAAGCCATCTGGCCCTGGGCTTTTGTTTTTTGAAGATTTTAAATTAGAGTTTCAATTTCAGTGCTTGTGATTGGTCTGTTCATATTTTCTATTTCTTCCTGGTTCAGTCTTGGAAGGTTGTACTTTTCTAAGAATTTGTCCATTCCTTCCAGGTTGTCAATTTTATTGGCATATAGTTGCTTGTAGTAGTCTCTCATGGTCTTTTATATTTCTGCAGTGCCAATGGTTACTTTTCCTTTTTCATTTTAATTCTGTTAATTTGAGTCTTCTCCCTTTTTTTCTTGATGAGTCTGGCTAATGTTTTATCAATTTTGTTTATCTTCTCAAAGAACCAGGTTTTAGTTTTACTGATCTTTGCTATTGTTTCCTTCATTTCTTTTTCATTTATTTCTGATCTGATCTTTATGATTTCTATCCTTCCGTTCACCTTGGTTGTTTTGGTTGTTGTTGTTCTTATTTTTTCTATTTGCTTTAAGTGTAAGGTTAAGTTGTTTATTTGAGAATTCTTTTCTTTCTTGAGGTAGGATTGTATTGCTATAAACTTTCCTCCTAGAACTGCTTTTGCTGCATCCCATAGGTTTTGGGTCGTCGTGCTTTCATTGTCATTTGTTTCTACGTATTTTTTTATTTCCTCTTTGATTTCTTCTGTGATCTCTTGGTTAATTAGTAGTGTATTATATAGCCTCCATGTGTTTTTATTTTTTACAGATTTTTTCCTGTAATTGATATCTAGTCTCATAGTGTTGTGGTCAGAAAAGATGCTTGATACAATTTCAATTTTCTTAAATTTACTGAGGCTTTATTTGCATCCAAAGATGTGATCTATCCTGGAGAATATTCCATGTGCACTTGACAAGAAAGTGTATTCTGTTGTTTTTGGATGGAATGTCCTATAAATATCAATTAAGTCCATCTTGTTTAATGTGTCATTTAAAGCCTGTGTTTTCTTATTTATTTTCTGTTTGGATGATCTGTCCATTGGTGAAAGTGGGGTGTTAAAGTCCCGTACTATTATTGTTTTACTGTTGATTTCCCCTTTCATGGTTGGTAGCATTTGCCTTATGTATTGAGGTATTCCTATGTTGAGTGTATAAATATTTATAATTGTTATATCTTCTTGGATCGATCCCTTGATCATTATGTAGTGTCTTTCCTTGTCTCTTGTAATAGTTTTTATTGTAAAGTTGATTTTGTCTGATATGAGTACTGCTATTCCAGCTTTCTTTTGATTTCCATTTTCATGAAATATCTTTTTCCATCCCCTCACTTTCAGTTTGTATGTGTCCCTAGGTCTGAAGTGTGTCTCTTGTAGACAGCATATATACAGGTTTTGTTTTTGTTTCTGTTCAGCCAGTCTGTGTCTTTTGGTTGGAGCATTTAATCCCCTCACATTTAAGGTAATTATCAATAAGTATGTTCCTAATACCATTTTCCTAATTGTTTTGGGTTTGTTTTTGTAGGTCCTTTTCTTCTCTTGTGTTTCCTACTTAGAGAAGTTCCTTTAGCATTTGTTGTAGAGCTGGTTTGGTGATGCTGAATTCTCTTAGCTTTTGCTTCTCTGTAGAACTTTTGATTTCTCTGTATAATCTGCATGAGATACTTGCTGGGTAGAGTAATCTTGGTTGTAGGTTTTTCCCTTTCATTGTTTTATGTATATCCTGCCACTTCCTTCTGGCCTGCAGAGCTTCTGCTTAAAAATCAGCTGATAACTTTATGGGGATTCCCTTGTATGTTATTTGTTGTTTTTCCCTTGCTGCTTTTAATATTTTTTCTTTGTATTTAATTTTTGATTGTTTGATTAATATGTGTCTCAGCGTGTTTCTTCTTGTGTTTATCCTGTATGGGACTCTCTGCACTTCCTGGACTTGATTGACTATTTCCTTTCCCATGTTCAGGAAGTTTTCAACTATAATCTCTTCAAAAATTTTCTCAGACCCCTTCTTTTTCTCTTCTTCTTCAGGGACCCCTATAATTCGAATGTTCGTGTGTTTAATGTTGTCCCAGATGTCTCTGAGACTGTCCTCAATTCTTTTCATTCTTTTTTCTTTATTCTGCTCCATGACAGTTATTTCCACCATTCTATCTTCCGGCTCACTTATCCGTTCTTCTGCCTCAGTTATTCTGCTATTGATTCCTTCTAGTTTATATTTAATTTCAGTTATTGTGTTGTTTATCACTGTTTGTTTGTTCTTTAGTTCTACTAGGTCCTTGTTAAACGTTTCTTGTGTCTTCTCCATTCTATTTCTGAGATTTTGGATCATCTTTACTGTCATTTCTCTGAATTCTTTCTCAGGTAGACTGCCTATCTCCCCTTCATTTGTTTGGTCTTATGGGTTTTTATCTTGCTCCTTCATCTGCTGTGTGTTTCTCTGTCTTCTCATTTTGTTTAACTTACTGTGTTAGGGTTCTCCTTTCTACAGGCTGTAGGGTCGTAGTTCCTCTTACTTCTGTTATCTGTCCCCAGTGGGTGAGGTTAGTCCAGTGGCTTGTGTAGGCTTCTTGGTTGGGGGGGCTGGTACCTGCTTTCTGGTGTGTGGAGCTGAATCTTGTCCCTCTGATGGGCAGGGCCTTGTATGGTGATGTGTTTTGGTTTTCTGTGAGCTTAGTATGACTTTAGGCAGCCTGTCTGCTAATGGGTGGGGTTGTATTCCTGTCTTGCTAGTTGTTTAGCATGAGGCATCCAGCACTGGAGCTTGCTGGCTATTGGGTGTAGCTGGGTGTTAGTGTTGAGACAGAGATCCGTGGGAGAGCTCTCACTGATTAATAATCTATGGGGCTGGGAGTTTTCTGTTAGTCTAACATCCTGGCCTTAGCTCTTCCACCTCAGAGGCTCAGGCCCAACTGCCAGCAGGAGCACCAAGCCCCTTCATTCAGTAGTTGTTCTGTAGCCGCTGGTCCACAAGTAGATGTATTCTTGCTATATTTGTGGGGAGGAAGGTGATCTCCACATCTTTATCCTCCACCATCTTGCAGGTCTCCTCCTTTTTCATACTAATCTGGTTACCCTTCTTCATCACCCAAACCTGCCCCAGGGTGCAGTGTGGAAGCAGCTCCATTCTCTAATTCTGATAATTTATCTGTAAATTCTGGGAGTTCTCTGCATACCATCTGTGATTAATGATTTCATCTCTTCTTTTCTAATTTTTACTTGCTTAGTGTACCGACTAGGGCCTCTAGGAAAATGTTGAATGGAAGTAATAGTAATAAGCATCCTTGGATTATTATCGATATCAGAGAAAAAGATGTCAGTATTATACTACTAAATATAATGTTTTCCTTTTTCTTTTTTATTAACTTTGATCAGATATAGGAAGCTTCATGTATTCCTAGGATAAACCTAATTTTTATACTTATATAAAATTATAATTATGTTAATGTTTACATAAATTTTTTTTGATTTGCTCCCACTTTGCTTAAGGTTTTTACATTAATGTTCATGATTAAGGTTACCTGAAATTTTCCTCTGTTGGATTTTGATACTAAGATTATGCTGGCCTCATAAAATGTGGTGGAGAGCGTTTCCTCTTTTTCTATTCTCTATGAGTTATATAAAATTGGAAGAATTTCTTCCTTGAGTGTTTGGTAGATGATCTTATGAAGCCAACTTGGACTAGAATTTTCTTTGTGGGAATATTTTTTATTACTGATTCTAGTTTTTCATAGTAAATAAAAATAAAAGTCATATCTTCTAATTCTTCTTGTAAAGTCAAGAAAGTTGATTTTTATGATGTTTTAAAGTTCTTTTCTGTATGTATTGGCATAAAACTGCTAATAATATCCTTTTAAACATCTGAAACATTTTGAGATCTGAACTTATTTTTATTTCTGAATAGTTTTCTTTATAAATAATGCTCTTAGATTATTATTACAAGGCTTCTACTTCTGATAATGCTTTCTTCCGTAAATAATATCTTTGTCTGCTATGAATAGAGCTAAAATTTCCCTTCCATTAATATTTGGATGACATTTCTTTTTACTATCCTTTACTTTTAACTTTTCCTGTGTCCTTTTGTTCCACACATAACTCTTATAAAAACTATATAATTGATTATATGATACCAGTTTGACTATTTATGCCTAAAAACAAGAACATTACATGTATTTAAATGAAATATATTTAGTAATACATTTAGTTAAGTCTACCATCTTGTACATTCTACCATTTTGTACATTCTATTTGACTTGCCTAGTGTAGGTTCCTTTTTTGTCCTTTCTTGCCTTCTTTTGGATTGTTAATATATTTTTTTAAATTTCCTCTTTCCTCCTCTACTAATTTGCAAGTTATATACTCTGTTTTTATTTATTTAATAGTTCCTCTAGAATTTACAACATGCATACTTTATTTATCAACATCTAAAGTTAATCAGTATCTTCATCCTCCTCTCAGATAACAAACATACTTACAACATTTTAACTCCATTTACTTAATGTATCTACCTCTCACATAATAGATTATTATTCTTCATGTTTTTAGTGTTACCTTTTTTTATTCCAAAAAGTCTTGCCCTAACTATTTTGTGCAATAAATATTTATTTATATGTACCCACATATTTTCTACTTTCTTTGCTTGTTTTTCCTTCCTGCATCTGTATCTAGAATTGCTTTTCTTCTGCCTGAAGTATAGCTTTTAAATTTTCCTCTTTTGATGGTTTTCTTGCGGCCATATTTCTCAGTGTTTATTTACCTGAACGTGTCTTTATTTCATCTTCTTCCTTTAAATATATTTTCCCTAGACACAGAATTTCAAAGTGCTAGTTTTATTCTTTCAGCACGCTCATGATATCACTGTACTGGTTCTGGCTTCAGTGTTGTGGTTGATAACTCTGCTGTCTGTCTCACTACCAGTCATCTTCTCTTACCTCTCTGGCTGAGTTTAAGATTTGTCTTTGTTTTTATATTTCGGCATTTTCACTATTGAGTGTCTCAGTGTGGACCTCACTCTAATGTGCATGGGTGTAGCAGGTTTATGATGGCAAAACCTGTGGTTATCAACGTAGGATTTATGGTGAGTGAACAACTAATGCTAAGTATCTGGTGTTAGAGCTAAATTCATGAATCTGGAAGGACTTGGAGAGCATCAAAGATTACCATTAAGTCATAGAGAATTTCAAAACTATTGGTGAAAATCTGTCTTAGAGCCAATTCTCTGCCTTCAAATGTATTTATTTAGTAATAAGAAATGAGTTACATTTATCTAGAGTCAGGTGGAAACAAAATAATTAAACTAGAATCATAAAATAAGTTTAGTATAAATATAACTGAAGATTCAGAAAATGAAAATATTCACGATTTTTTAGCAGAAAGTAATGTATCTTTCTTTGGAGTTTTTGTCACTTAATTACTTATTGAAGATATCAGAAAACATTTTTAGACCTCATTATAATTGTGAAATCAGGATTAGTATATAACATTACCTATTTTGAAAAAAAAAAAAGACTTTTGTACACATTAAGTTATGCATACAGAAATGATTTCGTTTGCAGTAGAACCTATACAGATACAAATAAAAGGTCTTTATATGAATATTACTTAATTCCTTATAAAAACTTTATGTCTTTTCCTTCCTCTCTACTCCCTGTTATTATCCCTAAGTTTATGTATAATCATTTTGCATCAGGTTTCTTCTTTCTTCCAATATCTTTCGTGTAAACTACCCCATGTAATGTTATTATTACTTTTCCTAAAGCCTTGTGATTCTAATACTACCGTATTTTACCAAAATACTTATCCCAATTCAGTAAGTAGGTATATATATATACAAGGATGATCATTGTAGTCCTATACTAATAGAAGCTGAGAGGAAAGAGTTTCAAGAAATAGAGGGGGATTAGCAATGTAGCAGAATAGCAGTAATATAAAGACTAAAGAGAGTCCATTGAATTTAAGAGCTCAGGGTTCATTAGTAACTGAGGAGAGACAGTAGAGCAGTTGGGTTAGGAATGTGGCTGCTAACATCAGACTGTTCAAATTCTTGTTGCATTGCTTAAAACCGAGGGACATTGGGCATGTTACTAAATTCAGAGGTAGGTATAACCTAAATGATTTAGTAATGTGACGGGTCCAGAACGGTGCCTAGTACATCAAAAAATATTGCAAATAATTGCTATTTATGAGGAAAATCTCAGTGGAGCAGTAATGCTTGTTAAATTGTAACAAGTTGAAAGAAAAGTAAAAAGGAAGGTGATGAGTAGAGGAAGTAAGGGTAAATACCATATTAACCTGTTTGGCTATGAGAGCGGTCACTAAATGACTTTGTGAAATGGAGAGGGATAATTTTCAGAATGTAAGAGAGGTGAGTATGCTTGAATGCTCACAGATCAAGCCAGCAGGGAATAAGAGAAAGAAGATAAAGGAAAGACAGGTGATCACTGATAGAAGTCCAAGAGAAAGAGAGACAGCTGGATCCAGAATTAGGTGGAGTACTTAATCTTAGGCACCAAGGACATCATTTTCCTGAGGGATGGGGGGAAGAAGAAAGGAGAGAATGGTGTGAGTACAAGTAACTTTTCACGTGTGCTGTCAAGCAGTTAAGGAAATTGTCAAGAAATATGTTATCTTTTCTTGGACAAATGGGAGGTGAGATTATCTGCTAGGAGAGAAAGTATAGCAGAAAACATTAGAGATAATGAGGTTGGAAGTTTATAGCCAGTGAATAAGTTTTGAAAGAGCTGCTGATGCAAACTAGAGAGAGGAAATTAGGGAACATGGAAGAATTGCCAGGCAGGTCTGTTGGCTCATATGAAGTTAGAGACCAGAAATTCATTGTAGCACTAGTCTACACGGCTTTCTAATTTTTTTATCCAGCAACATTCAGTGGACAGAATGAATTTGCGTTAATGTAGGATTGGGATTTCATTAGACTGCTTTTGTTTTGTTTTGTTTTATTGTTTCTGATAGCAGTACAATGAGGCAGTCAGGGTAAAGATATTGTCAGGAGAATGACTGAGGTGGTGAAGCATGAAATCTCACTTGGATATTTATGCTACTGAAGGCAGGAGGAGTCTCAACAACAGGAAGAAAGCATGGCTTAAGAGGATGGAGCCCTCAGCAAGTCTGAAGAAACTGATATTGCTTGGATTAAGTGAGGGAGCTTCAGAGCCAGGAAGCTGTGTTTGAAGAGAGAGACGTGTAAATTCATGATTGGAAGGGTGGATGGCTTCTAGACAATGAAAAATTCATAATTTTAAGGGTGGAAGAAGCGGGCTTCATTTAGCCTTCTAAGATCAGTGTAGTTCCAAGATCAGTGTAGTTGCTTTGCCTTGCCCTGAATTCAAAGTCTGTAATGTGTTATCATTGCCATTCAGTTAAAATGAATCATTTACTTCAAATTATGCCTACTTTATTCTTAAATAATATTAAAGAACTCCTGTAATCATTTGTTTATGTTTCTATACTCTGATACCCAAATTGTATTGAAACATTCCAGCGCACTGACATTATATAAATGTTATGTGAAAGACACCATAAATATTTACAGTGCCTTTTACATTGTTGACACTCAAAAAAATACTAAGCATTGTTAATTTTTAAATATTTATTTGTTTTTATAACTCAAATATTTTTCTATCAAACTGTAATTTTAATTAATTACTGAATTTATAAAGCTTCAAATCTAGCTCTCAAGTAACTTTGAGAGTATTATGAATTAGTTTGTAGATTGCTAGCTCCATTTATAAATGGGACAGTTCCTTCACATGGACATTAATACATGTATAATACCTTCAAAGATACTTATCAAGGGAAAGCATTGCCATGCAAATAATTACAGTATAGATTTACCTGACCTGTGTCTAAAATTATGCTTCCATTCCCAGTATCTCTATGTCTCAAAAAGAGTGAATGGCTTTCCAATTGATGAACTGTCAAGTTGTCAGTGTTTATTCTGCTGCCAGTGGCTGTGTATACAATGCCTGCAGCCTTATCACCTTGAGCGGGGGTACTGTCAGCTCTCATAAGCTAAGCAAGGTTATTTCTGTATAGGATTTGAATGTGAGATTGACCAAGTCCCAGATTTTGGACTAGTCTCAGCCCTCTTGGCATTGTATGAGTGGAGATTTCATTTTTTTTTTTAATTTGGTGAGAATATGAAAAGGATTATTTAATTTTCACTGATGCTGATAAAACAAAGGTTTTTCCTGCTTTGATATTTTTTACATATTGTTTTACTTTGATGTAAGTTGGTGATTCATTCAGTAGATGCTGTATTCAAGGTGTTAGACACTGTGTATCCTTGAAGATAAATTAGGTAAGCCAAATTTTGAAATCATCAAGGTTTTCTATATCCTTAAACTTTCTCCAAGAGCATGGTTGTTCCTGTTTCTTTTCAGCACAATATAAAATTTCCAAGAAGAAGAATAATTTAAGTAATAATGTCTTATTCAGTCTTCTAAAACTAAATTTATTAGAAGGCGTTAAACAAAAGATTAAATTAAATAGTTAATTTAAAGGATCAATTTGTATTTTTTTCTCAGAAGAGGAATTGTACACAATAGTATTTTTGCTTGTGTGTCTGAAGTCTTCTTTGTTTGGTTTGGTTTTACTAATGCTACACACTTTTTATTGTGAAGACTGAGCTTCAACATTAAAATTTAATACTCTAGATTTAATGTCTTTGAACTTTATCACAAACAGGAAAATAAGGCCAGGGAAAATAGATTAAAACTGGTTTCACAACCAATCTTAATTGCGCAGTAATGCTTAGTATCTTCATAAAATTGTTTTCTCATGTAAGTGGATGAAATAAAATGGTACAGCAGTGATATTCTAGCTCCTAAGTATAATCGTTTTTTAGGTAGGTTTAGAATCTTTACTCAGGTCTCCAACATTAAATCCACAAATATAAAACCTACAGCTCTGCATTCTTAGGAAAAATTTACTGTTTTTGCAAAGGGTATTATATAGATTGCCACTGGTCCATTTTTAATGAATTGAAATATTTTACTGCCTAGTGCTTAGGAAGAGGAAATAACAGCCTTGACTTCAAATGGCCAATTATTAAATAGAGTACTGTTATTCTTCAGTGCTGTATTTGTATTCTGATTCTGCAGTATCTAAAATAACATTTTCCTTTTCATATTACCCTGCTTTATGTTTCTCTCTAGCACTTTTTGCAAACTGAAATTATATACATACATGTAATTATATACACAATCCTCATATATGTGTATATATATGTGCATATATAATTTATATATACACAGGTAAATATAATAAATTTACTTGTTTATAGTCTGTCTTTCCCATTACAATGTGACTCCATGAGACAAGAATGTTTCTTTATTTTTGCTATATCCCCCAATGCATGGCATATAGTAGATGTTCATTAAGTATTTAATGACTGAACTAATGAACACATGTGCATACTGACATAAGAATCTATAAGATTCTTCTCTGCATCTAAAAGTGTAACAGCCATGTTTTTCCTTTATTCAAATGAAAAATAATAAATATGTGCACATGAATTATTGTTGATATGCCCCATTAGAAAGTGTTTATGTGATTACACCATTTCCATCATTGTATCCTTAATGCCTAGCAGAGTTGGCCCCTTGGGCACCAAAAATATAGTCAATTATTTTAGTGGTTATTAAGTAAGATTTTGTGTAATTTGTTTGCAGGGATTCATAGAGAGTAGGGAAATAGTGGATTGATTATTTTAGCAAATAGATTGGTTATTCTAAGCAAAATGGAAGGGCGCACAGAAGTGCAGGCTTGTTAGGAATTATTGGTATTTGTAATTCAAGATCATTTTCAACTAAGCTAGATTTAATACGTTGTAATGGGGAAAACTACATAGCCTTTGCTGACAGAGATACCTGGGTTGAAATTCTGACTGTCACTGACTGTGATTTTAGGACTACTAAACCCAGTGAGTCTCAATTTCTTTATCTGTAAAATTTGAATAATAGTATTTATCCCTTAATATTGTAAGGATTAAGTGAAATTATGTTTGTAGGTTACATAATGAGAGATAATTAAAATAATGCCAATTTGAAAATGGACAGTAATCTATGTGATTCATTTTTAAGCCAATACAAGAAATGCAAAGTCTAGTTGCTCTTCTGACAAGAAATTGCTATGTGAGGCAGGGGAATAATTTCATTTTCGGTGTGATTGACAGAGCATTATGCATGGCAATCACAGTGATAGCATGAAAAATTAACATTTTTTGTTTTGTTTATTGTCCTTCTGAATCTAAAATTCTGCATGTCTGTTAATCAAACTTGGGAGGGCTACAGTTCAATGGGAAGCTAATATTGGGGAATCTAGTAGCCAATATAGCCTGCATAAACCCAATGTTTATAATTAAACTCATTCTTGGAAAATCTGCCATCCTTATTTACTGTCATATTTCCAACAATAAATTTATATCTTGGAAGGCATATATATAATGGAGAGAATCTAGAAATTGCTGTGAATTGACAATCTATTGTGAACACTCCAGCTTTCTTTTCCCTCCCACCCTACTTTACATATAACATACATGATAAACTTAGCTCTGTGAGTTTTTATTTTGATGCATCTTCAAGAAAATATTTTGTACCCCAAGGTCATGTGATATTCAATCTAGTATCTTATAAAATTTCTAATCTGTTAGACCTTCAAAATTATTGATCATGGCAGTTTCCTGATGGTTAAAGAGAATGCTGCACTCTTGAAAAGTCTATACTGTGGACTGGATCATTTCTGCTTCAAAGGGAACCCATCTCCTATTACTACATAGAAGAGAGAATCCAATGATGTATCTGATGATGTATCCAATGATGTTTAGAGTTACTGTGACCTCTCTGGAAGAGTTAGCTGTTGTTTGGATTGAGATGACTTCTGAGAGAGTCCTGCTTCAGGCAGGACTAGCTGCTGTTGGCATGCAGACTCTTAGTAAATGTTTACAGACATGTATGTGCTCACAAAGAAACCCAGAGAGTCTGATTCATCAGTTCACATGCTGACTCGGTTAAGAGTTCAGTGCCATACCTGATACAAAGCAGGCAAGGTTCAGTTTCCTTCCTAGCCTATTGGACAGCACCCACAGTAAGACACACTGGAATATGCCTCACCCAACCTCTGACACACACACATTCACACACACCACCACCACCGATGAAACTTCAGTTCAGCTCAAATTCACCTACGCAATGTGATTTCAGCCACAATTGGTGATTAAGGACCCACTACAAGAGCAATAATCATGAAAGCAATCTAAGCTAAGAATACACAGAATTGAGAAACATCTGCTCCTATGTTCTCCTTTGGCAAGGTCTCACAGTTGTGATTGAACTATAAGTGACAGGTATCAAAGATTCATTTCAAACAGGTTGCGCGAGTGGGCAAACAGTGCCAAGAAGTGGTCACACAGCATGTGAGTCATTTGTTCACATATGTTGGAAATTCACAACAGACTAAGTTGTTATACAGTGACATTCCTGGTATGGTAGGTTCTGTTGAAGCATAATTCCAGGGGTTTGTCATTGTGCCTCAAATTACCTGCTTTCTTTCACTTCTGAATTTCTCATTAGTCTATTAAAATGTTTAATTATATATCTCTCTTATTCCCCCAGGCCTGTCTTGACTCTTTCAGGGGATTATAAATTCTCCTTCAACAGGAAGTGTATTTTATACATTGGAGTGATTATAAAATTTTAATAGTCTGGGTACATAATCTCACCATATTTGCTAATAGAACTTCCAACAACTCATTTGCTTGGGAACTCTTCATTCAAACTAGCGAAATACTGTGTTCATATCAGTGATGAATAATTGACATTGTAATCATGGCTTTTGGTCACTGCTGACTGCATTGCCTCCTTCCTGCCTTCCCCCACCCCCCAGTAACTTTATTTTCCTTTGTGACCAGGAGATTTGACACATTAAAGCTAGTCAGACACCATTAAGACTTTTGTGCCAATTAAGCTCTTCTAAGGTAACTGGAAAATGAAGGGATTGATATTTGCTAATTTGTTTTGAATAGAAACTATGATATTAAAAAACCTTTTTTTAGACTTTGGGATGGCTTGGATGTATAAACTATTGCCCCTTTTAAAGTTTCTGCTATTAATTTGGATTCTGTTTCCTCCAAGATTTCCTTCTTGATAAAAAGGTGGTATATTGCAATAAAAACAAGTAACACAATTTATTGCATTTTTAAAGGGTTGAAACAAGTGATTTGTATGCTAAAAGCAATATATTGACTTTGCTAAAGACAGGAATTTGCTGTTTGACAACTGATCTTCATCCCCAGCAGCATGGAGACTATTAACATATGGTTGTGAATGAACACCATGCTCCTCACTCTATTCTCGGTCTTTGAGGAGAGGATATTCAAATGTATAGTATTTTTACTGAGACCTTGAGCTAGTACCACCTATTATTAGTTTCTTATTTTCCAGATTTTCTGCAAAGGTCATACAATACTATTATAATCAGAAAAAATAAATAAAAGTTTTGTTTTAGAAGTTAAAAATATTTTAAAATTCTCTTTGTATTTAGAGGAACGAAACTATTTCTGAAAATTCATCAGAAGTATCAAGTAATTTAGAATTTGAGGGCAAAAGTTTTCTTGCTTGCAATTTGAAATTGAGTTTGCTCTCTAAACATAGCATTCTGTGATTCTTTCATTCCAATACCATTTTGCATTCATAAAACATTCTGAAGTGCTATTTTTAAAATGGCAAAACAATTCATTTTATTTATTTCCAGATACTTTCTATGACACTAGAATATACAGTTTATATCTCATATTATTTGAAGCAGGACTATACTATGTTGAATTAATTTGTAGCCTTATTTATTAAACATTCTAATTTTAGATTAAGATAAAAATATCGAATGTAGTTTTACAGTATGGCAATTTTACATATAATAATAAACCTCAAAAATTTTGCCATAACCGACATTATTTTTAATATATGAAATATGTCTTCACATGATTTCCTTTGGTAAAGATTTGAAAGTATAAGAACTCTAAAAAAGAATCCCTAAGAATTATAGATATATTTATTCTAACTTAAAAATTAATATTTCATACTTTTTTCTATAAAATTTAGGTTACTTACATTTTATGAAAAGATAATGTAAAATAATTTATAGTTAAAGATTTTCATATTTTCTGTAAGTTCTTACTAAAATATATAAATGTCCACATTGTTTCTTTTGTATAGTGAAACTAGTAGTCCATGCTGAACCCCAAACATTTACTAACCATTAAAAAAGTATATAAATGATTGGAATAATAAAGGAAGATTTTTAAAAGCTAAAAAATAAGCCATATCTTATTTTTACCCTGGTCTGCAGTTTCCATAGGAGCTTAAATTATCAAATATGTATCATCTAAAATTTTGTCATACTTGAAAGAATTTTGATGGATAGTTTTTTAAGGTGATGGTTAAATGTTTTTATTCAAAAATAAAGCCTTATTATTTAGATGCATAGTATTATTATTATCAGTTATTAAGTTCATGCAACTTAGATGTTGCTGATATATGTTCCACTTCTTGTTGAGGCTACAAATGTTATTTTGAGGAACTGTTGTTTTTGTTTTGTTTTGTTTCATTTTTACTATAAATTGTAAGCATTTTCACCAGGACCTTAAATATCTTTCCAGTAAATTCTCTATGGATTTAATAAAGAATTTATTGAAGTTGTGTAGAAAGCTAAGTTTGCATAGTGTTCTTTCCAATATGGAAAGTAAATATGTTTGGAAATGGAGATGCTCTTTTAGTAATTAGAGGCACTTTTATTAATCACAGTAATTCAGGTGCAATAAGGGACGTTTACATTTATTGGCAATGAACTTTGATTTTAAATTACTTAATAAATGTCATGGTTCCAATGCGGGTTAGAAAAGGATTTCCAGACACAAGGCAGAATGTAAAGAAGATAGAATTTATTAGAGGGAAGGATTGCTGCCAGAACAGTGGGCCAACTTCCTAGTAGTCTGGGAGAGTCGAGTCCAAACATGTGCTATTGATCAGTTTTTATAGCCAGAAAACAAAGGAATTGTCCGAAGTGAAAATTTCGTTTACTGATTGGTCGAGGCACATATACCTTCATTCTATAGGGTGGGAGTGGGACAGGCCAGATGCCTTTCCTTATTTGGGACAGGTCCGGTAGCCCAGGTGGGCTCAGGAATTTCATAAGCATCGCAACATGGTTGTGAGGGCGATTAAGAGTCCGGTAGGGGGTGAAAGGCTGAAACTTTTTCAGGCCGGGTCATCCTTTGTCCTTGAAGCACCATTGTCCTCAGAGCACCACAATAAATACACTTTATCAGATTTATTAAACTCCATTATAACAGTAAAATAGAATATCTGGAATTCTTTTTTATAAGCAAAAGTGAGAAATGAATCTCACTTTAAAAAATAATTTTTAAATATCTTGGATTAATATAGGTTAGGCCTTGAAATGTCTAATTAATAGAATGAATGCATCTAGCTGAATATAATCACTCTGAGAAAGTCACTTGATTCTCATGAGGAGAAAAGTACTTATCTACTGAAAATGTTTTCAAGCAATTCTTAATCAGAAGCTATAGAAAGTTTTATTACCCTGGAGTGCTTGAATAAAAGTAGTTTTTGTGGGTTTAAATGGAAAAGCATTTGAAACGCTGTGCTTGAGAATTTCTTCTTTTGATTCATTCAAGTTTGATATGAATCTATATCCCAAACTGAGATGAGAAATCTTTCAGAGTCAGACTCATGCATTTCCCAATGTCTGATTGTTGCCATTTGGAGCAATAATACGATCTGAATAAGCATATTTTCATTAAACAGGAGACAATGTCTTTTAGAATTGTGAAAAAAAATGTCATATTTCTGTCTCTCATATAGGAACTGTTGTACTAATGGATAATTTTCCTCCCAAAGAAAACTGGAAACTGGAGAATTATTCTTGGGACAAACAAAATAATTACAATTCATGAACTGGGTTCTCATCCATTCTTAAAAATACTCAAGTTTTTCCAAGTAGGAACATTTTTTGGTCCATCCCAAATACTTCTGAGGAATCACAAAATTAGGGAAAAAATATCAGTCATTTAGTGAAACCTCTCCATCTTACATATGTAGTCCTGAGTTTTGTGGGTTGGAGACCTTCCTAAATATCATTAGTTTGTTATAAAAACCAAGCTTAGACTTCTAGTTCAATGTTTTTTCCACTACATTAAGAGTTCTTTCCACAGTTTCAAAACCTATACCTGTTAGAGGTAAACAGTAAAGGTGAAATCTGTTCTTTTTTTCTCTCATTGTTTTTAAGTATGGAACCAATCTTTGAATATATTCATAGTTATAAATCCCAAGGAGAAAAATCTACTGTATTTAAAATCTCACTAATAAAAATTTCTCACATTTTTCTAGAAAATAACATGAATTGTCATGCTTTTCTCTTGAAACCCCTGATTGTTAAAATATGGAAATATTTTTGTATATATTCTACTCTTCTAACTTTATTCTACAATGTTTTAGGTAATATTTAATTTTTAGTCTTATCTTTTTTCTTTCTCTGTTCAAATTTTATTTGTGATAGCAGAGATAATATTTCCACTCATTTGTTCAGAATCTTATTTTTCTTTTTTTCAATGACAGCCACGTTTTGCCTCACTATGAATTGACATTCAGTTTTATCTTGTTATTAACAGAAGCACATTTTGATTAAAAATAAATGAGTGCAGATGAGGGTGAGTTGACATTTCTGACAAAATTTTTTCACAAATCATTTTTAGTTAAATATAGTATAATTCAAAGTAGAGTTTTCCAGCCAAAGTAGTTTTTTGCCACAATATAGTCAGACAAAACATACTGGGGCTATTACACCAACCATTTTTATCAAGATGAGGTTTAGGTGAAGCATGTCATAGCAAAGATAGCCCTATATTGAAGGGTAGAATCACAGGTCTCTGCAAGACCATATAATATCAGCAAGCAGTTATGAGTACTTACTGTTGGTAGAGTTCTTTTTAGTGAGAATATAGATAGAGATGATAGATAGATAGATAGATAGATAGACAGATGGATAGATAATAGATGATAGACACATAATAGAAATATGATAGATGGTATGGATGTGGATATCTAAATAAACATAAAAAGCAACATAGACCAAAGATATACTGTATTAATACATATACAGAGAGAGAAACAGGACCAAAGACATACTGTATTAATACATATGCAGAGAGAGAAACAGGTAAGATATTTTGTGAGTTATACTGTATGTTATAGGTTCATAACAGGTATACACACAAATAGTTCTGATGCTGCTTTGGATCTTATGCTCAAGTAGTATGATAGCATAAGATATAGAAATCTAAAGTCATTCAGAACATTAGAGATTGTGCCATGCTTACATGTTGACTCTATAACTATATTAAAACAACTGACTTGAAAATAATTTGCTAATTTGCTGGGGGCGAGGGATGATGCATGTAGAACAAAAAAGAAATAGTAGTAGCAGAAGATCTGCAACTAATTTAACAACTTAATATTCAAGTCAATAATAAGTAGAAAAAAAAGGAAGTTCATTCTGGATGATTTGAAACATAGAAAATAACATTGTATATGTAGTGAGTGCCTAGCATTCTAATCTGATTTATCTGATCTACTTAATATCAACAATGAAAATTATTTCCAAATATAAGAGGTATAAAGAAACTAATAAAAGTTTGGAGTGTCTGATTCACTAACTTGGTTATAATTAATTAAATTTAGAGATTACTGATGAAAAGGAATTATGTAGCCTCATTACATTTTAATCAGTGATGCAGTTCAATGCAATGAAATTCCATTGTGTTTAAGGGTAGTGTTCAGCAGGAAATGAATCAGTAATTTATTGATTAGTCTACTAATAATAATTTTTAATGTTATAATTTAGGAAATATTCTAATCACTTTTATTTATAGAATACTAATTTTACAAATACTAAATTTTACTATCCTTCCAAGGATAGAAAGACCTTATACCTGTAAGGAATAAACTAAGAATGTATTTCATATTTTTATCTTTAGTTAAGAATTCTGTTAATATTAACCACTTACTAAAAAGAAGTGTAAAAGTTTTTTAAGGCATTTTGTATTTTTAATGTTAAAGCCTGTCTTTAATTTTGATAGTATTTTATGAATTATCTTTTCTGCATTATATAACAAAAATACACATTTTGAATGATAACATGGTGTGTGAGTGCCCCTACCTGGTAATATCCGCTCATTATTTTCCTACTTCCCAATTTTTTTCTTAACTTTAGCATGGCATAAGAACAAAATATAATATTACTCATTTATTGCTGGGAAAAGTATATTAAAATATTTTAATTTTATTGAATTATTATAAAATATATATAAACATTACATACATTTATATAATAATTACAAACATAATACGATAATTAATTACAGACTACATTTTTTAAAAATATTGTTCTCACAGAAGCACATAATTCTTGATTAAAAAGATAAAATTTGATTGTGTTTGAATAGTGAAGTCTCTGCTTTTAATGAAAGGACAGCTAATGGGCCTTAACTAACAAAAAGAACCTGGACAGTGATAAAGGCCAAACTTGTCACCTTATAAGAAAAAATGTCACCAATTAGAAAAAATGACAATGATAAAAATTTGCAGAGATTTTTCTTAATAGAAGTTTAGGTGAAAATGAACCAAAGATTTTAGTTGACCACAAGGTCAACTGAAACAGTAATGTTATGAATCTGCCAAAAAGCTAATAAGATTTACAGAAGTCTTTAAGAAAGCTATGTTGCAGGAGAAACCCATGAAGGAATTAAATATCTTAAATATAAATATAAGGCACATCAATAGTATTTTCATGTATTTAATGGCAGCCACGTGCAAAGAGAAATAATGATGTTTTATATTAATTCAGGTTCATGTTTTGAATCAAAGACTCAGCTATAGGCAGACAAATATGGCTTTGTGCATGGTTCCTTCATGGTAAATTTGAAAAGCAGTAGGATGATGCTCATCTTCACTCAAAATATCTTTAATCATCCATGAAGGTGCCGATACTTTGCTGTTAATTATGCAGTGCAACATGTAGACACCAGCTTTAAAATGATTTAAACAGAAGGGATTACCACCTTAAGCTGTAAATAACCTGTAACTAGAACATGGATTTACTTATTGTCCTCTCTCTTCATAAACAGAATGTGTGTGGAAATAGGGTAAGAGGGAAGAATTAGATCTTAGAGCTCTACTGGAAGAAGTTAGCGCAGGTGAGGAATATTACTAAGGGCTGATGCACTAACTAGAGTAACAGTAAGGCAGTGGAGCCAGGGAAGATACATTTTCAGAGACAGGGAGAGAAGATCAAAGGCAGAAGCATACAACAGGTAAGTTTTGCCTACTTTACCCTTCTGTTTCAAGTTGAATTTGGTTACGTTCCCAGATTGTAAATATCTGCTCAATTAATGTTGAGTCAATAAACGAAAAACTGGATGATGATAGGGACAGGTAACTGGAAATCAAGTCAGTTGGCTTTGTAGGGCTTGATATCACCATGCAGAATTAAGGTTCAAAACTGTGAATGTATTTAGCTTCTCAATAAATTATCAATTAATGGTATTGCTATTAATATATAAACAGCTTCATATTAATCATAATTAAGCACTGAGACTCCCAAAGTATCTGATTTCTCACCAGCTAGATTTCTAGTACCCTAAAGAATAAATCAGTATTCCTTTTTTTTTTTTTAACATCTTTATTGGAGTATAATAGCTTTACAATGGTGTGTTAGTTTCTGCTTTATGACAAAGTGAATCAGCTATACATATACATATATCCCCATATCTCCTCCCCCTTGCGTCTCCCTCCCACCCTCCCTATCCCACCCCTTTAGGTGGTCACAGAGCACCCAGCTGATCTCCCTGTGCTATGTGGCTGCTTCCCACTAGCTATCTATTTTACATTTGGTAGTATATATAAGTCCATGCCACTCTCTCACTTAGTCCCAGCTTACCCTTCCCCCTCCCCGTGTCCTCAAGTCCATTCTCTACGTCTGCATCTTTATTCCTGTGCTGCTGCTAGGTTCTTCAGAACATTTTTTTTTTTTTTAGATTCCATATATGTGTTAGCATATGGAATTTGTCTTTCTCTTTCTGACTTACTTCACTCTGTATGACAGACTCTAGGTCCATCCTCCTCACTACAAATAACTCAATTTCGTTTCTTTTAATGGCTGAGTAATACTCCACTGTATATATGTGCCACATCTTCTTTATCCATTCATCTGTCAATGGACACTTAGGTTGCTTCCACGTCCTGGCTATTGTAAATAGTGCTGCAATGAGCATTGTGGTACATGACTCTTTTTGAATTATGGTTTTCTCTGAGTCATGCCCATTAGTGGGATTGCTGGGTCATATGGTAGTTCTATTTTTAGTTTTTTAAGGAACCTCCATACTGTTCTCCATAGTGGCTGTATCAATTTACATTCCCACCAACAGTGCAAGAAGGTTCCCTTTTCTCCACACCCTGTCCAGCATTTATTGTTTGTAGATTTTTTGATGATGCCCACTATGACTGGTGTGAGGTGATACCTCATTGTAGTTTTCATTTACATTTCTCTAATGATTCGTGATGTTGAGCATTCTTTCATGTGTTTGTTGGCAATCTGTATATCTTCTTTGCAGAAATGTCTATTTAGGTCTTCTGCCCGTTTTTGGATTGAGTTCTTTGTTTTTTTGATATTGAGCTGCATGAGCTGCTTGTAAATTTTGGAGGTTAATCCTTTGTCAGTTGCTTCATTTGCAAATATTTTCTCCCATTCTGAGGTTGTCTTTTCGTCTTGTTTATGGTTTCCTTTGCTGTGCAAAAGCTTTTAAGTTTCATTAGGTCCCATTTGTTCATTTTTGTTTTTATTTCCATTTCTCTAGGAGGTGGGTCGAAAAGGATCTTGCTGTGATTTATGTCATAGAACGTTCTGCCTATGTTTTTCTCTAAGAGTTTTATAGTGTCTGGCCTTACATTTAAGTCTTTAATCCATTTTGAGTTTATTTTTGTGTATGGTTTTAGGGAGTGTTCTAATATCATTCTTTTACATGTAGCTGTCCAGTTTTCCCAGCACCACTTTTTGAAGAGGCTGTCTTTTCTCCACTGTATATTCTTGCCCCCTTTATCAAAGATAAGGTGACCATATGTGCAGGGGTTTATCTCTGGGCTTTCTATCCCGTTCCATTGATCTATATTTCTGTTTTTCTTCCAATACCATACTGTCTTGATTACTGTAGCTTTGTAGTATAGTCTAAAGTCAGGGAGCCTGGTACCTCCAGCTCCGTTTTTCGTTCTCAAGATTGCTTTAACTATTCAGGGTCTTTGGTGTTTCCATACAAATTGTGAAATTTTTTGTTCTAGTTTTGGTATCAGGGTGATGGTGGCCTCGTAGAATGAGCTTGGGAGTGTTCTTCCCTCTGCTATATTTTGGAAGAGTTTGAGAAGGATAGGTGTTAGCTCTTCTCTAAACGTTTGATAGATTTCACATATGAAGCCATTGGTCCTGGGCTTTGTTTGTTGGAAGATTTTTAATCACAGTTTCAATTTCAGTGCTTGTGTTTGGTCTGTTCATATTTTCTATTTCTTCCTGGTTCCATCTCAGAAGGTTGTGCTTTTCTAAGAATTTGTCAATTTCTTCCAGGTTGTCCATTTTATTGGCCTATAGTTGCCTGTAGTAATCTGTCATGATCCTTTGTATTTCTGCTGTGTCTGTTGTAACTTCTCCTTTTTCATTTCTAATTCTATTGATTTGAGTCCTCTCCCTCTTTTTCTTGATGAGTTTGGCTACTGGTTTATCAATTTTGTTTATCTTCTCAAAGAATCAGCTTTTAGTATTATTGATCTTTGCTATTGTTTCCTTCATTTCTTTTCCATTTATGTCTGATCTGATCTTTATTATTTCTTTCCTTCTGCTAACTTTGGGGTTTTTTTGTTCTTCTTTCTCTAATTGCTTTAGGTGTAAGCTTAGGTTGTTTATTTGAGATGTTTTTTGTTTCTTCAGGTAAGATTGTATTGCTATAAGCTTCCCTCTTAGAACTGCTTTTGCTGCCTCCCATAGGGTTTGGGTCATCGTGTTTTCATTGTCCTTTGTTTCTAGGTATTTTTTATTTCCTCTTTGATTTCTTCAGTGATCTCTTAGTTATTAAGTAGTGTATTGTTTAGGTTCCATGTGTTTGTATTTTTTACAGATTTTTTTTCCTGTAATTGATACCTAGCCTCATAGCATTGTGGTCAGAAAAGATACTTGATACGATTTCAATTTTCTCAAATTTACCAGGGCTTGATTTGTGACCCAAGATATGATCTATATTGGAGAATGTTCCTTGAGCACTTGAGAAGAAAATGTATTCTGTTGTTTTGGGATGGAATGTCCTATAAATATCAATTAAGTCCATCTTGTTTAATGTGTCATTAAAAGCTTGTGTTTCCTTATTTATTTTCATTTTGGATGATCTGTCTATTGGTGAAAATGGAGTGTTGAAGTCCCCTACTATGATTGTCTAACTGTCAATTTCCCCTTTTATGGCTGTTACCATTTGCCTTATGTATTGAGGTATTCCTATGTTGGGTGCATAAATATTTACAACTGTTATATCCTCTTCTTGGATTGATCCCTTGATCATTCTGTAGTGCCCTCCTTTGTCTCTTGTAGTAGTCTTTGTTTTAAAGTCTATTTTGTCTGATATGAGAATTGCTATTCCAGCTTTCTTTTGATTTCCATTTTCATGGAATATCTTTTTCCATCCCCTCACTTTCAATCTGTATGTGTCCCTAAGTCTGAAGTGGGTCTCTTGTAGACAGTGTGTATATGGGTCTTGTTTTTGTATCCATTCAACCTGTCTACGTCTTTTGGTTGGAGCATTTAATCTATTTACATTTAAGTTAATTATCGATATGTATGTTCCTATTACCATTTTCTTAATTGTTTTGAGTTTGTTATTGTAGGTCTTTTCTTTCTCTTGTGTTTCCTGTGTAGGGAAGTTCCTTTAGCATTTGTTGTAAAGTTGGTTTGGTGGTGCTGAATTCTCTTAGCTTTTGCTTGTCTGTAAAGGTTTTAATTCCTCTGTCAAATCTGAATGAGAGGGCTTCCCTGGTGGCGCAGTGGTTGAGAGTCCGCCTGCCAATGCAGGGGACACGGGTTCGAGCCCTGGTCTGGGAAGATCCCACATGCCGCGGAGCAACTAGGCCCGTGAGCCACAATTACTGAGCCTGCGCGTCTGGAGCCTGTGCTCTGCAACAAGAGAGGCCGCGATAGTGAGAGGCCTGCGCACCACGATGAAGAGTGGCCCCCGCTCGCCGCAACTGGAGAAAGCCCTCGCACAGAAACGAAGACCCAACACAGTCAAAAATAAATAAATAAATAAATAAATAAATAAATAAAAATTCTCTTAAAAAAAAAAATCTGAATGAGATCCTTGCTGGCTAGAGTAATCTTAGTTGTGGGTTTTTCCCTTTCATCACTAAATATGTCTGGCCACTCCCTTCTTGCTTGCAGAATTTCTGCTGAGAGATCAGCTGTTAACCCTATGGGGATTCCTTTGTATGTTATTTGTTGTTTTTCCCTTGCTGCTTTTCATATTTTTCTTTCTATTTAATTTTTGAAAGCTTGATTAATGTGTGTCTTGGTGTGTTTCTCCTTGGATTTATCCTGTATGGGACTCTCTGCACTTCCTGGACTTGATTGACTATTTCCTTTCCCATATTAGGGAAGTTTTCAACTATAATCTCTTCAAATATTTTCTCAATCCCTTTCTTTTTCTCTTCTTCTTCTGGGACCCCTATAAGTCGAATGTTGGTGTGTTTAATCTTGTCCCAGAGGTCTCTAAGACTGTCCTCATTTCTTTTCATTCTTTTTTCTTTATTCTGCTCTGCAGTAGTTATTTGTAGTATTTTATCTTCCTGGTCACCTCTCCTTTCTTCTGCCTCAGTTATTCTGCTATTGATTCCTTCTAGAGAATTTTTAATTTCATTTATTGTGTTGTTCATCACTGTTGGTTTGCTCTTTAGTTCTTCTAGGTCCTTGTTAAACATTTCTTGTATTTTCTCCATTCTATTTCCAAGATTTTGGATCATCTTTACTGTCATTACTCTGTATTCTTTTTCAGGTATACTGCCTATTTCCCCTTCATTTGTTTGGTCTGCTGCACTTTTACCTTGCTCCTTCATCTGCTGCGTATGTCTCTGTCTTCTCATTTTGTTTAACGTATTGTGTTTGGCGTCTCCTTTTCGCAGGCTGCAGGTTTGTAGTTCCCATTGTTTTTGGTGTCTGCCCCCACTGGGTAAAGTTGGTTCAGTGGCTTGTGCAGGCTTCCTGGTGGAGGGGACTCGTACCTGTGTTCTGCTGGATGAGGCTGGATTTTGTCTTTCTGGTGGGCAGGACCACGTCCGGTGGTGTGTTTTGGGTGTCTGTGACCTTATTATGATTTTAGGCAGCCTCTCTGCTAATGTGTGAGATTGTGTTCCTGTCTTGCTTGTTGTTTGGCATAGGATGTCCAGCACTGGAGCTTGCTGGTTGTTGAGTGGAGCTGGGTCTTAGCGTTGAGTTGGAGATCTCTGGGAGAGCTT
This sequence comes from Eubalaena glacialis, assembly GCF_028564815.1. Taxonomy (NCBI): domain Eukaryota; kingdom Metazoa; phylum Chordata; class Mammalia; order Artiodactyla; family Balaenidae; genus Eubalaena; species Eubalaena glacialis. The sequence goes on along the minus strand of NC_083720.1, from coordinate 142,254,594 downwards.
TTGCTGTTTGATATTACATGGAGCCGGGAGGTCTCTCGTGGACCAGTGCCCTGAACTCGGCTCTCCCACCTCAGAGGCACAGGCCTGACACTCAGCCAGAGCACCCAAGACCCTGTCAGCCACACGGCTCTAAAATCAGGAACAAGACAAGCATGCCCACTCTTGCAACTTCTATTTTATATAGTATTGGAAGTCCTCACAGAATTTATTGGATACAGTGAAAGCAGTGCTCAGAGGGAAATTTTTGTTTGTAAACACCTTGGATGAGCTCAACCGTAGACTGGTCACAGCTGAGGAAAGTGTCAGTGAGCTTGAATACAGGTCAGAATTTCCCAAACTGTAGAAGACTGATGGTAACCACTATCCGATAACCAGCCGACTTCTCCCAGAAACCAGCAAGCATTTATTTATTCCTTTACTGCAGGGTCGCCTGCAGGCCCTGGATGGGGCTTGGCCTGGGTGCGCAGAGCAGGGTTTCCCAGGAGGACAAACAGGGCATGGCTGGAGTTTTGGGGGCTGTTAACTGGCCTCAGGTGTGTAGGGGCAGTAACTGGGGTCTTGGGGAGCTGGCGGGAGAGGATGGGCTGAGATTCTGCAAGCACCGTGGGCAGCTCATGGAACTGTGAACTCAGGCCCAAGGCTCTGCCGCTGCAACCTCTCTTCCCAGTATTCCTTTTAAAAATAGCTTTGAATATGTTCATTTTCTTGATTTTTGAAATAGTTTCACATAGGCATGTAGATGTCAAAATTTATCAAAAGATACATTTTAAATATATGAAATTTATACTCTGTCAGTAATACTTTAATGAAATATAGAAAAGCCCATTGCAGAGCTAATTAAATTAATAGATGAAATTCTTTGATCATCATAACTTATATTTTTAATGTTTATGCAGTCTTTGATTATCCGGATGCGTATATACATATGAAGGAGATAAGACAGTCAGTTATATGTTTTACCTCATATTTCACAAAGAAAGGGAATGTAATGATCATATGTGATGTTCAAAACTTTGTCAATTTATTTTATAGTGGAAATTAGACTAGTTCTTTTAGCTGTACACATCGTCACTGTCCTGGGATTCTAGTTTTCCTAATTCTCTGAAAATGGCCATATTTAATATTTTCTAAGTAATTTGGAACGTGTTTTTAAAATATGTGCATTTCTGCTGCCATTTTCATTAGTAAAGTAGAGTTAAATATATAGGGACAGTAGATTTTTTTCAAACATAACACACTGCCAATGAAATATTAAAGTTTATGGTTCTCAATATAGGTTTACGTGGGAAGAGTTAGATGAATTGATTTTTTAATGTAAGATGTATCTGTACAAACTGTAAGTTAGCTATTAAATTATTCTAGCTTTAATTCTTATTTTCTTACATATAATGTAGATTACTTTAGAATTATGTTACAAAAGTATCAATACTTTACCACACTTGAGAGGATGATTCTACTAGCATACCTGATCAACTATAAATACATGGGTTTATTACAAAATCAATTTTGTATTACTTTATTTTGGAAACAAAAAGTTATTTATATTTTAAATTGCTGTTTTATTCTATATATTATCTATATAAGAGGAACTGATGAAATCTAATATATGATGTCAAATTTTAATAAGCAGAATATATCTTTTGAGCACATGGGCTATAATATTTTTCAAAAAGCCAAGGAAACCCTGTAATGAATAGAAACAATAGAATATTAAATGACATAAGAAAGATTATCTAGATAGTTTTTTCTTTATTAGATAATGTGCAGCTTAAAATAGTGACAGACTTTGCATACCACTGCATTGAAACAGTTTAAATAAATTTAAGTAAAGCAAAAATAAAGAGGAATTGGAGCATCAACTGTTATTTATACTAAAAATCTGACTGTTCTATTTGGTCATTGCAAAACACTCAAAATATAAATCACTGTTCTATAACCTAATAGTCAGCCTTATACTGTGGTAGTTATGAATACTGGTTTGTACTTGAGGTTACGAGATCCTACTGTACAGGATTATAATACGGTTTTTGTTTAAGTCGTGGTATAGACTTGGGTGAATTAGAATATAAACCATACTCCCTGAAATCCTCTCAATATAAATATTTAAATACAAGAGACATGGGTAGCAAGAACTGCACTTGCAGAAATCTTAACTACACTCAATGGTTGACATCCCAACTGATCCTAAATGAAATGTCCCGTAGAAGCAAAATGATAACTGCCAAGGCCTAACCAGCACAACGTTCTGTCACTTAAGACATTGTTCCTGAGAGTAATGCATGATAGTGTTAGAATCTGTATTTTGAACAGCATGGTGTCTACAGAGCCACCACACTTTAAAAACCACTGTTTTATAGGAAGCTTGCAAAGTATTGGGTGATATTAGGGACTACAAAAAGAATAAAACGTGATCTATGCACCAAACTGATTTTCAGCCTCTATTTGGGACAATACATGTGCACAAGTCCGCGTTGGTAAGAGGGTCTTCTAAATGTCATATTACAGGGTGTGATTTCTATTTGAAACTCTATAATTTAGCCATCAGTACATCTGGAATTGCCAAGGGTATCAGGAAATAATGGAAGAAAGGGTAAAGAAGATTCCAAATGGAATAGCCTATATGCTCAGAGTAAAAAATAAGAGGGGTCAAGTCTTGAATAGTTGTTTGAATAGATTGAATGGATTGATTATAATGCTTATGTTAACAGAGGAACTAAACAGGAGTATGTATTCCTACTGTGAAGGATTTTAAGAGACCCTCTAAAGATGTAGCTGATTAGTCACCTAGCCATCTGTCTAATCCAGGGGTTGGCAAACATTTTCTGTAAATATTTTAGGCTTTTTTTAAAATTTTATTTTATTTATTTATTTTATACAGCAGGTTCTTATTAATTATCCATTTTATACATATTCGTGTATACATGTCAATCCCAATCTCCCAATTCATCCCACTACCGCTCCCCCCCACCACTTTCCCCCCTTGGTGTCCATACATTTGTTCTCTACATATGTGTCTCTATTTCTGCCCTGCAAACCAGTTCATCTGTACCATTTTTCTAGGTTCCACATATATGCTTTAATATACGATATTTGTTTTTCTCTTTCTGACTTACTTCACTCTGTATGACAGTCTCTAGATCCATCCATGTGTCTACATATGACCCAATTTCATTCCTTTTTATGGCTGAGTAATATTCCATTGTATATATGTACCACATCTTCTTTATCCATTCGTCTGTCGATGGGCATTTACGTTGTTTCCCTGACCTGGCTATTGTAAATACTGCTGCAATGAACATTGGGGTGCATGTGTCTTTTTGAATTATAGTTTTCTCTGAGTATATGTCCAGTAGTGGAATTGCTGGGTCATATGGTAATTCTATTTTTAGTTTTTTAAGGAACCTCCATACTGTTCTCCATAGTGGCTGTATCAATTTACATTCCCACCAACAGTGCAAGAGGGTTCCCTTTTCTCCACACCCTCTCCAGCATTTGTTGTTTGTAGATTTTCTGATGATGCCCATTCTAACTGGTTTGAGGTGATACCTCATTGTACTTTTGATTTGCATTTCTCTAATAATTAGTGATGTTGAGCAGCTTTTCTTGTGTTTCTTGGCCGTCTGTATGTCTTCTTTGGAGAAATGTCTATTTAGGACTTCTGCCCATTTTTGGATTGCATTGTTTTTTTTTTAATATTGAGCTGCGTGAACTGTTTATATATTTTGGAGATTAATCCTTTGTCCATTGATTCATTTGCAAATATATTCTCCCATTCTGAGGGCTGTCTTTTCGTCTTGTTTGTAGTTTCCTTTGCTTTGCAAAAGCTTTTAAGTTTCATTAGGTCCCATTTGTTCATTTTTGTTTTTATTTCCATTACTCTAGGAGGTGGATCAAAAAAGATCTTGCTGTGATTTATGTCAAAGAATGTTCTTCCTATGTTTTCCTTTAAGAATTTTATAGTATCCAGTCTTACATTTAGGTCTCTAATCCATTTTGAGTTTATTTTTGTGTATGGTGTTAGGGAGTGTTCTAATTTCATTCTTTTACATGTAGCTGTCCAGTTTTTCCAGCACCACTTATTGAAGAGACTGTCTTTTCTCCATCGTATATCCTTGCCTCCTTTGTCATAGATTAGTTTACCATAGGTGCATGGGTTTATCTCTGGGCTTTCTATCCTGTTCCATTGATCTATGTTTCTGTTTTTGTGCCAGTACCATATTGTCTGATTACTATACCTTTGTAGTATAGTCTGAAGTCAGAGAGTCTGATTCCTCCAGCTCCATTTTCTTCCCTCAAGACTGCTTTGGCTATTCGGGGTCTTTTATGTCTCCATACACATTTTAAGATCTTTGTTCTAATTCTGTAAAAGATGCCATTGGTAATTTGATAGGGATTGCATTGAATCTGTAGATTGCTTTGGGTAGTATAGTCATTTTCACAATATTGATTCTACCAATCCAAGAACATGGTATATCTCTCCATCTATTTGTATCATCTTTAATTTCTTTCAAGAGTGTCTTATAGTTTTCTGCATACAGGTCTTTTGTCTCCCTAGGTAGGTTTATTCCTAGGTAGTTTATTCTTTTTGTTGCAATGTTAAATGAGAGTGTTTCCTTAATTTCTCTTTTAGATTTTTCATCATTAATGTATAGGAATGCAAGAGATTACTGTGCATTAATTTTGTATCCTGAAACGTTACCAGATTAATTGATTAGCTCTAGTAGTTTACTGGTGGCATCTTTAGGATTCTCTATGTATAGTATCATGTCATCTGCAAACAGCGACAGCTTTACTTCTTCTTTTCCGATTTGGATTCCTTTTATTTCTTTTTCTTCTCTGATTGCCATGGCTAAGACTTCCAAAACTATGTTGAATAATAGTGGCGAGAGTGGACATCCTTGTCTTGTTCCTGATCTTAGAGGAAATGCTTTCAGTTTTTCACCATTGAGAATGCTGTTTTCTGTGGGTTTGTCATATATGGCCTTTATTATGTTGAGGTAGGTTCCCTCTATGCCCACTTTCTGGAGATTTTTTATCATAAGTAGGAGTTGAATTTTGTCAAAAGCTTTTTCTGCATCTATTGAGATGGTCATATGGTTTTTATTCTTCAATTTGTTAATTTGGTGTATCACATTGATTGATTTGTGTATATTGAAGAATCTTTGCATCCCTGGGATAAATCCCACTTGATCATGGTGTATGATCCTTTTAATATGTTGTTGGATTCTGTTACTAGTATTTTGTTGAGGATTTTTGCGTCCATATTCATCAGTGTTATTGGTCTGTAATTTTCTTTTTTTGTAGTATCTTTGTCTGGTTTTGGTGTCAGGGTGATGGTGGCCTCACAGTGAGTTTGGGAATGTTCCTTCCTCTGCAATTTTTTGAAGAGTTTGATAAGGATGGGTGTTAGCTCTTCTCTAATTGTTTAATAGAATTCACCTGTGAAGCCATCTGGTCCTGGACTTCTGTTTGTTGGAAGATTTTTAATCACAGTTTCAATTTCATTACTTGCGATTGGTCTGTTCATATTTTCTATTTCTTCCTGGTTCATTCTTGGAAGGTTATACCTTTCTAAGAATGTGTCCATTTCTTCCAGGTTGTCCATTTTATTGGCATAGAGTTGCTTGTAGTAGTCTGTTAGGATGCTTTGTATTTCTGCGGTGTCTGTTGTAACTTCTCCTTTTTCATTTCTAATTCTGTTGATCTGAGTCCTCTCCCTCTTTTTCTTGATGAGTCTGGCTAATAGTTTATCGATTTTGTTTATCTTCTCAAAGAACCAGCTTTTAGTTTTATTGATCTTTGCTATTGCTTTCTTTGTTTCTATTTCATTTATTTCTGCTCTGCTCTTTATGATTTCTTTCCTTCTATTAACTTTGGGTTTTGTTTTTTCTTCTTTCTTAAGTTCCTTTAGGTGTAAGGTTAGATTGTTTATTTGAGATTTTTCTTTTTTCTTGAAGTGGGCTTGTATTGCTATAAACGTTCCTCTTATAACTGCTTTTGCTGCGTCCCGTAGGTTTTGGATCATCGTGTTTTCATTGTACTTTGTCTCCAGGTATTTTTTTATTTCCTCTTTGATTTCTTCAGTGATCTCTTGGTTCTTTAGTAACATATTGTTTAGCCTCCATGTGTTTGTGTTTTTTACGTTTTTTTCCCTGTAATTGATGCCTAATCATATAGTGTTGTGGTCAGAAGAGGTGCTTGTTATGATTTCAGTTTTCTTAAATTTACTGAGGCTTGATTTGTGACCCAAGATGTGATCTCTCCTGGAGAATGTTCCATGCGCACTTGAGAAGAAAGTGTAATCTGCTGTTTTTGGATGGAATGTCTTATAAATATCAATTAAATCTGTCTGGTGTATTGTGTCATTTAAAGCTTGTGTTTCCTTATTCATTTTCTGTTTGGATCTGTCCATTGGTGTAAGTGAGTTGTTAAAGTCCCACACTATTTTTGCGTTACTGTCGATTTCCTCTTTTAAAGCTGTTAACAGTTGCCTTATGTATTGAGGTGCTCCTATGTTGGGTGCATATATATTTATAATTGTTGTATCTTCTCCTTGGATTGATCCCTTGATCATTATGTAGTGTCCTTCCTTGTCTCTTGTAACATTCTTTATTTTAAAGTCTATTTTATCTGATATGAATATTGCTACTCCAACTTTCTTTTGATTTCCATTTGCATGGAAAATCTTTTTCCATCCCCACACTTTCAGTCTGTACGTGTCCCTAGGTCTGAAATGGGTCTCTTATAGACAGCATATATATGGGTCTTGTTTTTGTAACCATTCAGCGAGCCTTTGTCTTTTGGTTGGAGCATTTAATCCATTCACGCTCAATGAAATTATTGATATCTATGTTCCTATTACCATTTTCTTAATTGTTATGGGTTTGTTTTTGTAGGTCCTTTTCTTCTCTTGTGTTTCCTACTTAGAGAAGTTCCTTTAGGGTTTGTTGTAGAGCTGGTTTGGTGGTGCTGAATTCTCTTAGCTTTGCTTGTCTGTAAAGCTTTTGATTTCTCCATCGAATCTGAATGAGATCCTTGCCGGGTAGAGTAATCTTAGTTGTAGGTTCTTCCCTTTCATCACTTTAAATATATCATGCCACTCACTTCTGGCTTGTAGAGTTTCTGCTGAGAAATCAGCTCTTAACCTTATGGGAGTTCCCTTGTATGTTATTTGTCATTTTTCCCTTGTTGCATTCAATAATTTTTCTTTGTCTTTAATTTTTGTCAATTTGATTACTATGTGTCTCGGTGTGTTTCTCCTTGGGTTTATCCTGCCTGGGACTCTCTGTGCTTCCTGGACTTGGGTGGCTATTTCCTTTCCCATGTTAGAGAAGTTTTCGGCTATAATCCCTTCAAATATTTTCTCGGGTCCTTTCTCTCTCTCTTCTCCTTCTGGGACCCCTATAATGCGAATGTTGTTGCATTTAATTTTGTCCCAGGGATCTCTTAGGCTGTCTTCATTTCTTTTTATTCTTTTTTCTTTATTTTGTTCCACAGCAGTGAATTCCACCATTCTGTCTTCCAGGTCACTTATCCGTTCTTCTGCCTCAGTTATTCTGCTATTGATTCCTTCTAGTGTATTTTTCAATTCAGTTATTGTATTGTTCATCTCTGTTTGTTTGTTCTTTAATTCTTCTAGGTATTTGTTAAACATTTCTTGCATCTTCTCGATATTTGCCTCCATTCTTTTTCCGATGTCCTGGATCATCTTCACTCTCATTATTCTGAATTCTTTTTCCTGAAGGTTGCCTATCTCCACTTCATTTCATTGTTTTTCTGGGGTTTTATCTTGTTCCTTCATCTGGTACATAGCCCTCTGCCTTTTCATCTTGTCTATCTTTCTGTGAATGTGGTTTTTGTTTCGCAGGCTGCAGGATTGTAGTTCTTTTTGCTTCTGCTGTCTGCCCTCTGGTGGATCAGGCTATCTAAGAGGCTTGTGCAAGTTTCCTGTTGGGAGACACTGGTAGTGGGTAGAGCTGGATGTTGCTCTCTTGGGCAGAGCTAAGTAAAACTTTAATCCACTTGTCTGCTGATTGGTGGGGCTGAGTTCCCTCCCTGTTGGTTGTTTGGCCTGAGGCGACCCAACACTGGAGCCTATCCGGCTCTTTGGTGGGGCTATTGGTGGACTCTGGGAGGGCTCACGCCAAGGAGTACTCCCCAGAACTACTGCTGCCAGTGTCCTTGTCCTCATGGTGAGACACAGCCACCCCCCGCCTCTGCAGGAGACCCTCCAACACTAGCAGGTAGGTCTGGTTCAGTCTCCTATGGGGTCACTGCTCCTTCCCCTGGGTCCCGATGTGCACACTACTTTGTGTGTGCCCTCCAAGAGTGGGGTCTCTGTTTCCCCCAGTCCTGTCGAAGTCCTGCAATCAAATCCCGCTAGCCTTCAAAGTCTGATTCTCTAGGAATTCCTCCTCCCATTGCCGGACCCCCAGGTTGGGAAGCCTGACGTGGAGCTCGGAACCTTCACTCCAGTGGGTGTACTTCTGTGGTATAATTGTTCTCCAGTTTGTGAGTCACCCACCCAGCAGTTATGGGATTTGATTTTATTGTGGTTGCACCCCTCCTACCATCTCATTGTGGCTTCTCCTTTGTCCTTGGACGCGGGGTATCTTTTTTGGTGAGTTCCAGTGTCTTCCTGTCGATGGTTGTCCAGCAGTTAGTTGTGATTCCGGTGCTCTCACAAGAGGGAGTGAACGCACGTCCTTCAACTCCGCCATCTTGAACCAACCCTCTTTTCTATTTTAGGCTTTTTGAGTCACTTATAACTGTTACATAGCCTTCTTTCTTATGATATATGTGTGTATGTATTTTTTTACTATTCTTTAAAAACGTAAAGCTAGTTTAGCTCAAGGACTGTACAAAAAACAGGGCAAAGGCTTAACCATAGTTTGCTGACCCCTGGTCTTATTTCTGCAGATTTGGCTTCTTCCACAAAGGTTCAAGGATACTTGAAAGAATAATATATATATTAAAACAAATAATAAAAATTAGCAAATTAATGATATATCAGAACCAAGTCAATGCCTAGTAAAGAAAAACTAAGAAACAGAAATATCAAAGTATACTAAAGTCAAATAAAGTAGTTTAGATACTTGAGCTTAAGAATTTCATTTCAGTCTCTGAAAATCCCCCAAAAGACAGGGTTCATTACAGGTCTTATTATTATTGAAATGATAAAACAGACCATCCTTCTTTTTAGCATTCCTTTTCCAAAGCAGTGTCTCACAAAGGACTTTATTCTGTTCAATAGCTTTTGTAAACCAAATGTAAATGTGGCTGTTTTGAAATAATCTTTTGATAAAAGTTGAGAATATAACTATGAATACCCAAGAAGGCAGTTCTAGAAGATGTTAGGGATTGTCACCCAAATACATGGTTTTCTAGGGTTCCAGACTGATTCAAGAGGAAAACATAAAGTACCCTCAAAATAGATGTTTTTCAAAAAGTTATACACATGTATTTCCCACTTCAGTTTACAGGGAATTTAAAATCATTTGTTTTTACCTAATTATATAAGAATTACTTATTCCATATAGAAAACTTGGGAAATAAGAAAAAAATCACCTATAATCTTACTACTCTGAATAATATCCATGTTAATATTTTAGTGGTTTTTCCTTATTATATTTTACAAACCTGTGTAGGTGTATTTTATGATCATAACTTAAATTATGCAAATAACTCTATTTTTTAATATTTAGGTTTTTTTTTCATTTTTACCCTTTAAAATGTTGCAATGAATGCAATGAATAGATTTCCAAAAATGAAATTGCTAACCTAAAGTTTATAGCACTCTCTTTTTTTAAAATGCTATTTCCAGTTATTTTTTTCTTCAAAATGGTTTTCCGGTCCACCAGCAGTTGGAGAGTGCCTATTTACTAAACTGTAACTCTTTAGTCCACTTGTCACTACTAAGGAGTCACATTATTGTAAACCCTTGATGACTGTAGGAAAAAAAAAAGGATCAACTTGCATTTCCATCATTATTAGCATCAAATAAGTGTTCAGTTTTCTCTTTTTAGCTGTGCATATTTTCTCTCATTTATATTTTGCAAACATAGTATTTTAATCAATTTTTGTGAGATATTTCCATGCTGAGTCTTTTTACCCTTTGCCATATTTCTTTACAATATTTCTCTAATGGATGATTTGCTTTTTAATTTATTTTGCTTTGACTTACAGACAGTTGTAATTTTAGTACAGCCAAATAACTTTCCTGTGATTTCATCTACTAACTTTTTTTTTTGTTGTTAGTTTCTGCTTTATAACAAAGTGAATCAGTTATACATATACATATGTTCCCATATGTCTTCCCTCTTGCATCTCCCTCCCTCCCACCCTCCCTATCCCACCCCTTTAGGTGGTCACAAAGCACCGAGCTGATCTCCCTGTGCTATGCGGCTGCTTCCCACTAGCTATCTATTTTACATTTGGTAGTGTATATATGTCCATGACACTCTCTCACCCTGTCACATCTCACCCCTCCCCCTCCCCACATCCTCAAGTCCATTCTCTAGTAGGTCTGTGTCTTTATTCCCATCTTGCCACTAGGTTCTTCATGACTTTTTTTTTTTTTTCCTTAGATTCCATATATATGTGTTAGCATACTGTATTTCTTTTTCTCTTTCTGACTTACTTCACTCTGTATGACAGACTCTAACTCCATCCACCTCATTACAAACACCTCCATTTCATTTCTTTTTATGGCTGAGTAATATTCCATTGTATATATGTGCCACATCTTCTTTATCCATTCATCCGATGATGGACACCTAGGTTGCTTCCATGTCCTGGCTATTGTAAACAGAGCTGCAATGAATATTTTGGTACATGACTCTTTCTGAATTATGGTTTTCTCAGGATATATGCCCAGTAGTGGGATTGCTGGGTCGTATGATAGTTCTATTTTTAGTTTTTTAAGGAACCTCCATACTGTTCTCCATAGTGGCTGTATCAATTTACATTCCCACCAACAGTGCAAGAGGGTTCCCTTTTCTCCACACCCTCTCCAGCATTTATTGTTTCTAGATTTTTTGATGATGGCCATTCTGACCGGTGTGAGATGATACCTCATTGTAATTTTGATTTGCATTTCTCTAATGATTAATGATGTTGAGCATTCTTTCATGTGTCTGTTGGCAATCTGTATATCTTCTTTGGAGAAATGTCTATTTAGGTCTTCTGCCCATTTTTGGATTGGGTTGTTTGTTTTTTTGTTATTGAGCTGCATGAGCTGCTTGTAAATCTTGGCGATTAATCCTTTGTCAGTTGCTTCATTTGCAAATATTTTCTCCCATTCTGAGGGTTGTCTTTTGGTCTTGTTTATGGTTTCCTTTGCTGTGCAAAAGCTTTTAAGTTTCATTAGGTCCCATTTGTTTATTTGTGTTTTTATTTCCATTTCTCTAGGAGCTGGGTCAAAAAGGATCTTGCTGTGATTTATGTCATAGAGTGTTCTGCCTATGTTTTCCTCTAAGAGTTTGATAGTGTCTGGCCTTACACTTAGGTCTTTAATCCATTTTGAGTTTATTTTTGTGTATGGTGTCAGGGAGTGTTCTAATTTCATACTTTTACATGTACCTGTCCAATTTTCCCAGCACCACTTATTGAAGAGGCTGTCTTTTCTCCACTGTATATTCTTGCCTCCTTTATCAAAGATAAGGTGACCATATGTGCGTGGGCTTATCTCTGGGCTTTCTATCCTGTTCCATTGATCTATATTTCCATCTACTAACTTTTATACAATGAAGGCATTCCCTAGTAGGAGATCAGACTTATACTGTCTGGCCCCCTTTCCCTGCCACCTCTTATATAGTTTGAATGTTTACAATTATCCTTTCAATCCATCTGAGATTTGGTTTCTTTTTTGCTTTTTTGGTATGATATTCTATGAAGAACTAAATGAATATTTTGTTTCAAAATAGGTGAACAACTTTCAATATAGTGAAAAATCCTCCCCTTCTCATTGATTTGTGATGCCTTAAATAATTGCATACATTTTAAATATGCTTGAATCCTAATATGTCATATTAGGATTAAATAGATAACTTGACCTGCCTTCATGTGTACGTTTCTCAATCCAGTTTAATATGCCTTGTAGTTAGTAGATCATCTTCCCAGAGTCTAGCTGACAGTCTTGACTTTTAAATCTTGCAGATTTTCATTTTCTTATCTTTCTTTTTAGGTGTTAGAATGGGTAACTTGAAAAGGCGGTGTCAGAAACAACTATCTAGATAAAAACCTTTGTAAAAAACCAACCATTCTGTCCTTCAAAAGCAGGCTACTCCTGGTTTGTGACAATGACTTTACATCACTATAGAGAAATATGCTTATCTTCTTAATTGCTATGGAATGGGAGCATAAAAAATCAACTGAAATTAGTTTCAAATTAATAAGGGGTCTTCTGTGGTTCCATACGAATTTTAGGATTATCAACCACATACAATATTGAATGCAATACCTCTAGTTGTTCTTCATTAAATATTGCACTAAGATATTTATGCACTAATATTAGCTTTTAAACAGTGGCTAAATCATCTTTATTTTTATTTGAACTTAAGCTTTCTAATGAAACAAGCTATAGAGGAGACATTTTTAAACTTTAGACTGAAAACTCTCTTGTATATATCAGATTTAAATCATTTACCTTAAGCACTGGACACCTGGGAGAAATAAGCTTCATGGTTTCTGTGTGCTACAATTTCTCTTCCTAGAGACATGCCTAGGTTTATTCTGATTAATTTTTCTGAGTCCCACACAAGGAGTTATGTTTAAGTTTGAATATGATAAAAATTCTTTAATAAAATTAAAATTACATAAATTCTTGGTAGTCTGTTCAGAATTCCATTTTGCCAGTTCTCTTATGCAGCTGTTCAAATCTCATTTGGGTTTTAGGTATCATTGTCAAATCAGAAACTAGAAAAATAAGGTGCACATTTGCCTACAGTTGGTACATATAGAAATAAGTTTCAATTTACCAAAAAAAAAAAAAAAAAAAAAATCAATTTACAGCAGTTAGAGGCCAGGTGCTCTCTTCTACTTATAAGATTTAGGAAAGCTCTCCATTTAATTATTTTTAACTTTCTAATCTCATCCATCAAACTATGCTGTGAATATTCTGAAGAACCACTTTATCAAGTGAGTAGGAAGTGATTAAATTAGAAACTGTGGGACTTCCCTGGCTGTCCAGTGGTTAAGACTTCGCCTTCCAATGAAGGGGGTGGTGGGTTCGATCCCTGGTCAGGGAGCTGGGATCCCACATGCCTCACGGCGAAGAAGCCAAAACATAAAACAGAAGCAATATTGTAACAAATTCAATAAAGACTTTAAAAATGGTCCACATCAAAAAAAAAAAATCTTAAAAAAAATAATTAGAAACTGTGCAAGATACCCATTCCATAGAAGGCAAACTAAAATGTAGTCTGTTGGCTATAGGAGAGAGAAAAAGCAATATCATCTCTAGTAACATTTCATAAGCCATCTGTGTTCTTTTATATATCCAGACAATACCACCATTATCTTTCATAGCTTTGATACACACACACACACACACACACACACAGTCCACACCCTGAAGGGTTGGGCTATGGCCAAAGCTGTACCAAACCTGGAATCTCTCATATCAATCCCATAGACTCCATGGTCCAGTAATGGACATGTCACCCAAGGTATATCAACCAAAATCCTTTCTCAGGGTTTTTATAAGGGAACCTTGTAGGAAAGTTTCCTCTTGATTCTAGGCTTAAAGAATAAGAAGTCCAGAGATGCCTGCAGTCCTGGTTCTTGGAGATAATCAGACTGACAGAATAAAGCCAATACTCAAATAGAAAGTAAGAGGCATAGAGAGATTGCAGACAGTGTTTGAATTCTTGAAGGATCCAATTCTCCCTAGTTAGAATTGGGTTTTCTGTAGTCTGCAACTAATAGAGTCTTGACTACCATCTTATCATATAACGCTATTTAATTCATTTGGCAGGAAGTTTGTAATTTAATCTAGCATGGATAAAAGGAGTTCTTTTAAATCCATTTTAGGAATGGCCCTGGAAATTCTACCATTATAAGTGATGTTTAGATCTCAAACGTTCCATCAATCAATTATAATAACAATAATATTAGGAAAGTTTATTAAGCTCTAACTAGGTATTCTTAACTGTTGTAATTCTCACAAAAACTATATGAGGTAGATGACTTTAATGCATGTATATTTCACACATATGAAATACAGAGTTTAATTAACTTCCCTGTAAAAGTAATAGGCTTAGTGACCAAACTTAAATCTGATTTCAAAGGTGTGTTCTTAATTCCTCCACTACCTTGCCTCTCTTCTGGCATACCTACTGTGTGCCAGTAATGGTCTAAACAGTATAGATGCAGGGAGAACAAGACATAGTCTCTGCTTCACAAAGTATATAGTTTAACATATAGTCTAGTGGGGGATATAGGTAAATCATAGACAATCTTCAACACTGTGTCAGTTTTCTCAGGCTATCATAACAAAATAGCATAGGCTATGTGGCTTAAATAATAGAAATTTATTTTTTCACAGTTCTGGAGGCTGAGAAGATCAAGGTGCCAACAGGGTTGGTGTCTGGTCCGAGCTCTCCTTTTTGGTTGCAGATGACTGACTTCTCACTGAGTGGGAAATGAGATTGAGGGGAGATGTTCCTGACATACAGCATTCACATCTATTCAAGCTGGTTGCTAGCTTATTCTCCAATCCCTGAGAATCTAGTGGTTTCTCTAGATTTTTCTATAGTGAGGTCTGTTTGTTAGTGTAGGTGGCCTTTAAAATGGGATCTAAGATAACCCCAGACAAGAGGCATTCTGTCTTCTATATGGCTTATATCTAATCCGTGGAACTCTTCTTTGTGGAGAGAGAAAGAGAGCTCTCTGGTGTCTCTTCTTACAAGGACATTCATCCTGTCAGATCAGGGCCCCACTCTAATGATTTCACTTAACCTTTATCAACTCCTCCCAGAATCTATCTCAAAATACAGTCACATTGGGACTTGGGGGTTTACCATATGAATTTTGGGGGGATACATTCAGTTTATTTAAAAAGGGGGGATGGTAAATTCACTAAAGGTTAGGGTAAACCCAAGACTTTATAGGAACTACATCATAAGCTCAAATAAGGCCTCCCACAATGATTTTGGTGAAATGAAAATAGATTTTGATAAAGTATAGATTTCATACATTTCTGCCATCTCTTGCATGTTGTATTTTACTTAGCTTAGGCTAGGAGGATCACAGAAGATGTAATTATGCAAATGAATACATAGAATAAGTAAGGGTCAATGACTTACTAAATTATAGCCAGATACCTAAATTATGTTGGTACCTTGGCTGGAAAAATATAAAAGCAATGAGCCAAAGCACATCCATCTCAGAGAGCTGAATTAGAACAAGAAGAAAGAAAGGCCTTTTGTATGATTCTGGGAGCCTGTGCTGTGTTAAATTGATGGAGAACTGAATGACTGGTTCTCCCTTTCCTGTACCTATTTTCAACTGATGAGGGGAAATACAAGTTTTATGACTGAACATCATAAAATTATGATAATGGTGGAATCTATTTCCTGAAACTGTATCTCTACAGATATATAATTTTGAAATTAAGAAGAAAAATTAACATGTCAGTATCTTTTAATTCTGGGTCATATCCAGACATAATTCAGGATAAGTTTAGTCAATGCTAAGAAGACTCTAGAATACCCATGTCTAGAATAAAATTATGGTCAGCCTAATGCAGTAGTTCTTAAGCTTTTTGCACATTACAGTCACCTGAGGAGCTGGTAAGAATAACTAGTTCCTGCTTCCTGCCCCAAATCAAATAAATCGGAGTTTCTGGGGATAGGACATGGCATTTTAAAAAGCTTCCTAAAATATTTTACTGTGCAGAGAACTACTAGCCTAATGTTGAGAAGCCACGACCTAAGATAGCAACCAGTTAAATGCCTTGCTCTAAAATTAGAAGGCCCAGCCTGTGTAGACCAAAGTATTCTTATTAGCCAATGCTTGAGTATAGAAATTTCACCTAAAGGTGGTCAAAGCTCACTGAAGAGTCATCACAGCCAATCATTAGTCAAATGGAATCAAACATTGTTGAGTGGCAACTGAAGATCGAAGGCCACAGTTGGGGAGTGGCTTAGGGAAGTGTCATTTTCTGAGACCAGATGGTGATTAAAGACATTCAACCTGGCTTTCTGTTTGTAAGCTCCACTGAGGTGATAAATTTTACTAAGTCTTCCTTGAAAATCTAATTGGGGGAACTTGGTCATAAGCAGCACTCAGGTAGGAAATGTATTGCAATTTAGAAACTTTAGAATCAAGTATCCCTTCAGGGACTCAAGTCTGTATAAAAGGAAGTCCTGTTCTCTCTTGGACACATGGGCAATGATGAAGAGGACCACATCCCAGGCTGCCTGTCAGCACATTGCCAAGTAGGGAGGAAAATTTGTTGTTATCATTTGACGTGGATGACTCCTTTTCTTTTCCAAGCATTGAGATTTGCATATGACTTCTATAACCCTTTAGGAATGACTCTGCCATAATCAGCTTCTGTCCAATAATGAGGTAGCACAGTAGGATACTGAAGTGTTCAGATTTTGTTTGTTTGTTTTTGCCAGTAAACAAGTGGAGCCATTAAATCCCTCTGAGCAAGTAAGTTACATGCATACAGTAGTATCTAAGGAACTTGCCTCTATAGAAAGATGTAGTTGAAGAAGGAGAAAGAATAGGCAAAGAGATCAGCTAGAAAACCTGGTAATAACTATTCTGAGTCAGTGAGGACTTAAACTATCTATCTAAAAACACACATGCACACAATGGAGGCTGCAGGGTTTTGTGTTTTTTTTTAATAGAAATGTAATAGGATGGTAAATTGAAAAGTTTTTTGTGGCATCATGATACAATACATATGACATTCCAAAATGGATACAATGCCAAAATGAAAAATTGTCAAAGGAAGGTACAGTCCATGCTTATACTATTCTTAAATGCCTACTAACATAGAAGATAAAAGCATGTTGGAAGTTAGAGACATTTGGGAGAAGATTTCTTTGGATAGAGCTGCTGTTGTTCTGTGAGTCCTTCTACACATCCCACCCACCCTACTCCACGGAGAAGAGTTGAAGAAGTTTGCAGCCTTCACCTCGGCCAAGAGAGAGGGTAAGGAAGGAAAGAGGGAAGGAAGTCTAATTAGAAAATGTAATATGTATTTCCTGCAGGTTGGAAGACACGGAGGCCTAGTGGCTGATTCATGCCACTTAAACATGAGTAACTATTTAACTAACAATTTATAGCTGATTGAAGGAGAAATTGATGCTACATTGTGTAATTTGAATCCTCAGTGTTTATAGGGCAAATTATACATGTGCCCTGTGTAGTAGATATAAGCCAGACAGAAGATAGAATATCTCTTGTCTGAGTCATCTTAGGTCCCATTCTAAAGCCCAACTATAGGAACAAACAAACCTCACTAGAGAGAATTCTCTAGCGAATTTGGAAGTACCACTAGATTCCAGGGATTGGGGAAGAAGCTAGCAACCAGCTAGAGTAGATACGAAATCTGTGACAGGAACACCCATGAAAATGCATGTGTTAGGAGGAGAAAGGATAAGTGCCATGGTTTCTAAAGATCCATGAAAGTTGCAAATGCAGGACCAAGAATAATAATACCCTTTTCTTTCTCTTCTACTCTCCTGTGCTCCAACTCTGAGGGAGCCAGAAATCCCAGTTAGAAAACTAAGAGAGCAGAAATCACAGAACAGCTGGTCTGGGAAGGAGAAAAAAGTCAACTATATTTCCCCAGCTAAAAATTCCCCACCTGCAAGATGGGGGAGGAGAGAAGCCCCAATATCTAACCAGGGTCAGAGTTTGAATTTTTACTAAGGCTAGAGATTTTTAAATCACTGAATTAAGAATGTGACCAATGTTCCTTTATTGCTTAAGAATAAACAGAAGAGTCATAGGGCCTGTCAGAATTTTTATCCAAGAATAAGGGAAAATTAAGCCTGCAGAATAAATTTTAAAGGATTGTAAGACACAAAAAAATAAGGTTATTTTTAATTGTATTTTATGAGTGTTGCCAATGTAATCTAATATTTATAAAATATTAAGAAAGTCAAAGTTAAGAATGACAGAAAGGCACAGAGCAATAATCACATTTTATACGTTTGCAGTATCTATATTTAATAATTTCATATATATTCTCTTATTTGATCCTAAGATAGGACAGAAATATTTTTTTTTCCATTTTACAGAAGAATAACCTGAAGATCAGGTTAATAAGTGGTATATCTAAGGTATTAACACATGTTGGAGTAGGTTTTGAAGTTAAGACCGGAATCCAGATATACTGTCTCTAAATCTTACCTGAGGGCACAGCTCCTTAGGTAAGAAGTAACCTTTGAAATTTCCCTAAAAGCTGTTCCCATTAATTCACTGAGTAAAAGTTACTGATCATCTTCCATGTACCAGGCATTGTTGGGGATTCATTGTGGAAGAAATCAGAAAATTCCACTGCTCTCATAGAACTTCCATCCTAATACAGGGGAACAGACAATAAACAAAGAGAACAAACAAATAAAATGTTACGTCAGGTGGCAAATTCTGTGAAAATATTCATAAAGCAGGGTATGAAGGATAGCAAGGGTTAGGAGTGGGAGTTCCTGTATATTTTGTAGGCCATAAGGCCTGAGAGAGGAGTGCACTTACAAATAGCCAAAGACACTATGGCAAGAGCAGGGCCAGCAAAGGAGGATGGTAGGAGATGATGCTCTAGCAGTGCAAGGAGGCGGGGTGGGGGTTGGGGGGTGAGGTTTGAGGAGAAGACCATATAGTACCTTCTAAGACCTGGTAAGGAATTTGATTTCACTATGAATACAATGGGAAGCCACTCAAATGGCTTCAACAGAGGACCAATTTTGCCTAACTTACCTTTTTTTTTTTTTTTTTCAAAAAACAGACATTCTGGCTAATATGTAAAAAATAGACTCTAACAGGCAACGGTGGGGATAGGAAGACCAGCATGGGTGCTACTAATAGTCCAGGCAGCAGCTAGGGTGGCGGTGGAGGTGTCGGGAAGTGCTGACTCTCTACAGTTTTGATTTGGCAGGCAGTCCTCAGGCAGCCTCAACATGTATTTCCTTAGGTCATGTTTGTGCAATTTATAACAAAAGATGTCTATAACAAAAACGTTTACTCTCCATGCCCAAGGATTCTTCACTTCCTTTGTTGGGAAGCATGAAATCCTTCAGGTCATTGTCATTTAAAATAATCCTTGACCATGCGATGTAGCTCGCCTTCACCCGTAGCTGAGTCCTCTGTCACTAAATGCTACTTTATACTATTTATGCTGTTTTCTTTATACTACTTACTGTAAGTTGTGATTGTACATTTATTTATGTGTTTATGTGGTCATTGCTCATTTCTCTCACTAGACTTTAAGCCCTCAGAAGGCAGGGTCTATTTGTATTTTGTTCATTTTTGCATACTGAGTGCCTAGTCTACAACTTATACAAAGTAGTTACTCAAAAAAATATTTTGAATTGATGAATAAAAATAATATCACCTTATATTTTCATTGTAAGGTATTCCAGTCATCTTTTTCTTTCTCTATTTATATCAAAAAGCTAAGGAAAATGTCTGATCTCAATTTTTAAAATTCCTTTTTTTTTAAGGAAAAAAGAGAACATCTTGCCCCTCCCCCCCACTAATTAACAACTACATTGATTATATACTGTGGTAGGCAGAATGGTGGCCCCTCAAACATGTCCACACCGTAATCCTCAGTATTTTGAATATGTTACATTGCATGAGGAATGTGATAGGGAAAGGAGAATTATACAGAAAAGGGAAACTAACTTAGCAGATGGAATTAGGGCTGCTAATCAGTTGACCTTACAGTGGGGAGATTATCCTGGATTATCCAGGTGGACCCAGTGTAGCCACCTGAGCTCTAAAAGGGGAAGAGAGAGGCAGAAGAGAAGGTCAGAGAGCTGTGACCTGAGAAGGAGGATCTGCTGTTGCTGACTTTGAAGAGAGGGAGTAGACCATGAACTAAGAAATGTGGATGCCAGTCTCAGTTTAAAGCCTGCAAGAGAGTGGGGACCCGAGTCCTACAACTGCAAGAAGCTTAGTTCTTCCAACAACTCATATGAGCAGGAAATAAATTCTCCCCTACGCTCCCAAGGAATTACAGAGATATAGACACCTTGGTTTTTCTCTCATGAGAAACATACTGGACTTCTGACCTAGAGAACTATAAAATAAATTCATGTTATTTTACAGACTAAATCAGTGGTAATTCATTATGCCAGCAGTAAAAACTAATAGAATTTCTTGTGTAGGTATTCATTTGTTTAGGAGAAACATACTGGACTTCTAACCTAGAGAACTATAAAATAAATTCATGTTATTTTACACAACTAAATCAGTGGTAATTCATTATGCCAGCAGTAAAAACTAATAGAATTTCTTGTGTAGGTATTCATTTAGCTGTCTCGCTTGTCAGTTTTTTAACTTCATGTATTTTTTATAATTATTTTGTAACATAATGGCTGATATTATTGGAATATATTTTTACGTTGAAAACTTTCCTCATATTCTTATAAGAACACTGATATTCTTAAAACCTTGAGTAACACTGATAGTGAATTTTCAAAATCAAAATTTAAATTTAAATAATGTTCTAGATACAGTTAAATCTTAATTATGCCATTTGTTTACTAACAAGACATTTTCTAACACATCCTATTGCTTTCTTGGTGTTTTTATTGTTGTCTTATTGTTATGGCCTTATTTTATGTTTTCAGTCCTATAATTATTACTCAGAGCTATAAGACTGGACTTGAGGAAATGAGAAAAGTTGAAAGGCAACTTGAATCTGTTTATTACTATAACTACTCAGAAGGATTACTAGCAGATTTAAGAGAAAAGGGGTAAAGAACCTTTACAAAACTGAGAATTAGGATAATCCATGAATTTCACTTCACATCACTTCTCATTTTTTATAAGGTTTTAAGTACACTGTAGAATTTTAGGAATGGTCAGAGACAAGCTAACATTCCCCTGAGTGAGAGAGACTAGCACCTTAGCTCTTTCTTCTGTGTACCAGTAGGAACTAGGGAACTTTGAAGCATATTCAAAGAATTATATTTCTTTGGGAGGAAGTCTGGCCATGCATTCCTGAGGCAGGGTTAACAGAACCTGGAGAAATAAGTTAGCTTTTCAGAAAGAGACATTGTATACATACCACAAAATCTAGTCTTGAAATTTTATTTTGTTAGTTATTTTTTGAAAGAGAAGCCTATTTCACTTCCTGAAGCAAGTGCAGATTGAAAAAATATAACAGTTTTATTGAATTATAAGTCAAGTACCATAATATTTACCCTTTTAAAGTACAAAATTCAGTGGTTTTAGTATATTCACAGTTATTCAACCCTCACCATTATCTATTTTAAGGATATCACCCCAAAAATAAACTCTGTACCCAGTAGTAGTCACTCCTCATTTCTCCGTTCTCCCAGCCTTTGGCAACCGTTAATCTGTTTTCTCTTTCTGTGGATTTGCCTCTTCTGGACATTTAGCATAAATGGAAATACACAATATAAGGACTTTTGTGACTGACCTCTTTCACTTAGCATTATGTTTTCAAGATTCATCCCTACTGTAGCATGGATTGGTATTGTGGTACTTCATTCGTTTTTATTGGTAAACAATATTCCATTGTCTGGATATACCACATTTGTTTATCCATTAATCAGTTTATGGACATTTGTGTTGTTTCCACTTTTTGGCTATTATGAATAATGATGCTATTAACTTCTATGTACAGTTTTTATGTGATCATATTTTTTTCATTGCTATTCATATATATCTTGAAGTGGAATTGATCATTCATACGATAACTCTATGTTTAACGTTTTGAGGATTACTGAACTGCTTTCCAATGTGACTGTACCACTTAGCATCCTCACCAGCAATGCGTGAGTGTTACAACTTCTTCACATCCTTAACAACACTTGTTATTGTCTAATTTTATTAATATTAACATTATTATTATAGCAATCCTAGTGGCTGTGAGGTGATAGCTAATTATGGTTTTGATTTACATTTTTCTAGTGACTAATGATGACCATCTTTTCATGTGCTTATTGGCCATTTGTACATATTTGAAGAAATATCTATTCAAATCCTTTCACCATTTTTAATTGGGTTTTCTTTTTATTGTTAGGTTGTAAAAGTTCTTTGTATATACTGGATACAAGTCCCTTATCAGATATAGGATTTGCAAATATTTTCCACCATTCTGTGGGTTGTCTGTTTACTACCTTGATGGTATCATTTGTAGCACAAAATTTTTTAATTTTCATTTAGTCCAGCTTATCTTTTTTTTTTTTTTTTTTTTTGTAGCTGGGGTTTTTGGTGTTACATCTGAGAAAACTTTACCTAACCCAATGTTACTAAGATTTACTCTTAAGATTTCTTCTAATACTTTTATAGTTCAGCTCTTACATTTCAAACAATGATTCATTTTGATTTAATTTTTGTGTATGTTGTGAAGTAGGGGCCCAATTTTACTCTTTTGCATGTGGATATACACTTGTTTCAACACCACTTGTTGAAAAAAAACTAGTCTTTACCCATTGAATGGTCACGGCATCTTTGTCAAAGTACAGTTAACTATAAATGCGAATGCTTACTTCTGGACCCTTAATTCTATTCTATTGATCTATATGTCTGTACTTATACTAATCCCATAGTATCTTCATTATTGTACGTTTGTAATCAGAGTATGTAAGTCGTTCAATTTTGTTCTTATCAAGATCATTTTGACTACTCTGGGTTCCTTTAATTTCCATGTGAATTTTAAAGTCAACTTGTCAATTTCTGCAAAACAGGCAGCTAGGATTTTTATAGAGATTATACTGAATCTGTAGGTCAAATTGAGGAGTATTGCCATCTTAAAAGTATTAAATCTTCCAATCCATGAACATGAGCTTTCTGTCAATTTATTTAGCTCTTTAATTTCTTTCAACAATGTTTTGTAGTTTTCAGTGTACAAGTCTTACTCTTCTTTCGTTAAATGTATTCATGAATATTTTATTCTTTTTGAAGCTATTATAAATGGGATTGTTTTATTATTTTACTTTGGATTGTTTGTTGATTAGATATGAAATATAATTGATATTTGTATATTGATCTTATATCCTGCAACCTTGCTGAAGCAGATACAGTTTTTTATATGTACTGTATTTGCTGATTTTAAATCAAATATGGGATATTTAGTAAAACTTTTACTCCTATGCTTTTTTAAAAGTTTAGACCTTATAATAGTTTCTTTAAGGAACAAAATATTTATTTCATATCTTCTGCTTCCATAACTATGAACAAGTATTTTCAGTAAGATACTGTATGAAGCAAAATGGATACAAAAACATATCCCATATGAGCCTTGCTCTCCATAAACTTATTATCTATTAGAAAAGATGATATACACACATAACTGTTTTTATGCAATGTTACGGGCCCTATACTTAAGGCATACAGAAAAGTAAGCTATCTATTTTGTTTTTAAGATACATCTACTTGCCCTTCTCTGCATAAAAAGAAACCTCTTATGTTTAGTTTGGTTTCGTTTTAACTCAAATTTTTCATTAAATAAGTATCTTATTTTTATATTATTTTTACACATTACTTGATGTGTCTAATAATTTTACTTGCAAAACAGCAATATGACATCACAGTGAAACATAAGTAGAGACATGGCACTAGCAACGTTAGCATAGTTGTAAATAGAGGATTAACAATGGATATACTTTATCTTTCTTTTCACTATATTGATTTTTTAAGTAGGTTTTAAACTTTAACATATGAAACATAGTTCAATATAATATTATAACAGAAACTGCAAGACATTTAAGCTTTAAACTTTCAGTTGGCTTATTTTTTAAAAATAATATCACTTATGGTTCATTGATATTTTAAGTGCTTACTAGCTATTTGTTATGAAAACTTTAAAATATAGTTAGTTTTAAAATATAGTAGTAATTTTAAAATATGTCTATAATGTAGTTATTCTTTATTACTTTCTCTAAATTCAGGTATAAATTGAACGTCTTAGCCAAGAATAAATGTGATATTCATATTTTCATTACATGTATTAGAGTGAAGTCACTGCAACTTACCACCACTCCCATCCCCACCTGCACCCCCTTCACACAAGACTTGCCATTCCTACAGTATCTGCTCATCTTTATAACTTTAGTCCCTGTAATAGCTTCTGACATGTGAGTGTTTAATAAGTGTTTCTTAAGTGAATGAAAAAACAAAGAAAGGAGACATCTACTGAAGTTTTGAGAAAAAAATGGATCACTGTGAAATTGAGGATTAAAAGAAATTTCCAAAGAGAGTATTAGGTGTAAAGAGATTCATAAGACTTCCATGATCAGAAAAGAAAAGAGAGGGCCTTTGAATTGTGAAAGAGTCTATGGAAGTGAGATGGTGATTACATCTGAAGGAAAAGAGCAGATAAATGTGATTGGATTAGACACAGGTGTGGGCTCCATGTGGCCCTCCAGCTCAATCTAGTCTCCCCGCCACCTGTTTTGTTATATAAAGTTTTATTGGAACATAGCCACACCCATTTCTTTATGTGTTATCTATGACTGCTTTTGTGCTATAAAGCATGGTTGGGACAGATACCATAGACTGTATGACCCACAAAGCCTAAAATGTTTATGATCTGACCCTTTACAGAAAAGTTTACCAGCCCTTGGATTAGAGCATCCATGAAAGGAAAGCATGGGAAATAAGATTAGGGAGTTATTATGATGCTAGAACACAGAGCATTTAAATTTATAGCTAAAGAATTTGGACCTTATTTGTATTTAAGGTTGATCAGAGGACTGATGTGTATCAGGTTGGTAGATCACCCTGGCAGCAACACATGAGGTAGATTATAATGAGAGACAACGCTCAGGAAGAACAATCAGCCAACTGCTAAACGTGGGAGATGGTCTGGACATGAACTATGGTGGCAGAAACCAGGAAGATGAGGTGATGGTGGTAGAGGGAATGGTAGAAAAGGACAGATACATAGAGAAATAAATCCTCAAGGAGCCTCACTGAGAATGGGAGGAAATGTATTGAAAGAGGGAAATGCCAATAATGATTCCAAGTTTTCGGTAGTAGGTAACTGGAAAAATAATGTTGCTCCTGCTAGGAAGTGAGAAAACCACAGACTATGCTGGCTTTGAAGAAATGATTTTGACTTTTTAAAGCCATGTTATTTGCTGAGATGAGAAATCTTAATGTCTGGCAGGTAATCATAAACATGGAGCTGGAGCTCAAAGGCAATGGCTGAAGTACTTGTACTGATTTGAGAAGGAATGGTTAAAACTGAGAATAGATGAGCTCTCTGAGGGAGAACTGGTGATGATAAGGCACAGGGTGGGGGAATAGGTCTTAGCCTTAGGGAATGCTTACTCCTAATGGGCATGAGGAAGAAATGGTGACACAGCAAGGTAGCAAGAATTTTAGAGACAAAGCATAGCATCACCTTTTCCAGAAAATTGTTCAAAGATGAAGGATGCACTTAATTTAGTAATATTTTGTTTGCGTATATGATGAATGTACAAAGCAGGCTATAAGCAGCTCATAGTCCGCTGAAGAAAACAGAATTTTAAATAGAAAAAGAGAAGGATTCTTACAGATATTGTAAAAACCTTATTATAAGTCATAGGAAAAGAGAAATAACTTTGCATTAAGAGGTTAAAGATTGGTTCATAATGACTCGTTGGTGTCTTTAAGGGTGGTTTTTGTGGGCAGAAAAGACCATGTAGGAGTTGATTTGGTTTTAAAATAAATGTACAATTTATTAAGGTTACAAATTTAAAAATCTACTCTCTTATTAAGACTTTAACTTTTTAAGTCTTTAGTCAGTCATCCTCTCTCTACTCATTGTTCACACCCTCCTTCTGTTTTAAACAATCACTTTTAAATCTTCGAAAAATATTTGGTGTCACTTAAAATGTTAATGAAACATCTTTGAATATTATATACTGCAGTTGTAAGTTAAGTATATTTGTTCACCTTTTTAAAGTACTCTACTTCAGTTATATCATTAACAAAATATCCCAGTATTTGAGTATTCTAATAAATGTATAATTATATGGCATCTTAAGTTTGTTTATAATCTCCAATACTATATAACAACTTAGTAAAATTTCCACTTTAACATCTAAATTATTCAATTATGTATTACTTCAATTAGGCACGTTATAAGTACACAAATATTGAACTTTACTAGTACATACATCTAACATTAATAATATTAATATATCTGATTTTATTCTCTTAAAAATTTTTGTTATTAATTTGATATCTCTAGATTTGAAAAAATCTTATCCATTAAAGTAATAATAAGGTAATTCTAACCAATTTGGAGGATACTCAGCCAAGATAGTAACAGGCTTTTGTTTAGGATTGTATTAAATATACTGAGATCTAGGAATAATCTTTAACATAACTTTATAAACTGGAAGAACTCATGTGTATAGGTCCCCGATCTAATTATATTGTTTGTAAACCTCCCACACTTTTATAGGACTTGATCGGATTTTAGAGAATTTTTTGACACCTAAGATATATAAATATTTTTTTCCATTTAACTTTAAAGGCCTTTGAACTTGATGGAATCCTTTATTTTTTCATATCCTCTAAATCCACATAATTCCTATATTAATACTTATTATGTATTAAATTAACTAAGTTAATTATGAATATATCTCATTGAAACTGTATATTCAGAAAATATAGAGTCACACTAGAGTCACACTAGATCCAGGGCTCTGTGAGACTTTGTGTGTCAGGACCTTCATATGAGTAAGGCAAGAGTGGAAGATATGACAGAAAAATTAGCTCACATTTTGAAAGGGCATTGTATACCAAAGTGCGGAGTTTGGATTTTATCTCATGTGCCAGGTTTTGGGTGTGTGTGTGTGTGTGTGTGTGTGTGTATGGTTGCTAAAATATATATATTTTGTAAAACATATATTTCAAATACAGTTGACCCTTGAACAATGAGGGTTTGAACTGCGCTGGTCCACTTACATGCAGATATTTTTCAATAGTAAATACTGCAGTACTACATGGTCTAAAGTTGGTTGAATCAGAGGATGTGGAGGAACCACAGATATGGGGGCCAACTATAAATTACATTCAGATTAACCCCTGAGTTTTCAAGGGTCAACTGTATACACATCAGAAATAGTTCCTCACATATGAATCCAATCTCTATGTTACTTTCTGTCTTAAAGAATTCTGTTGAATTTTGAAACTGATAGGCTGTAAAATAGCGAACTTAATATTAAATAAATTTCCCAAGGAAAATTTCTTTATCTCTTCTTTAAGATTCTGTATTCTCTTGGTTTTAATAAATCTTGGTTTATGATTCTGTATTCTCTTGGTTCCTTGATTTACATCCCCCTTTTTGAGTAGATGTTTTGTATTTTGTGGTTTAAATAGGGAGCAGGATTTTTATTATCTGGTTAACCCTGACTCTGGGAAACATAAATTATATACCAGTCAGCACTCCTAGTCATCTCTTAAGGATCTTGCAGAAAATCTGATTTTCAAAGATAGGAACAGTTATTCAAATGTAATAACATTACGATGTAAACAGCTTTGAGTGAGGCTGAATTCCTTTAAGGTACTAGCTGGACCAAACAGATGATATTGGCTCATTTCTTTCCTTTTGTGGTTGCCTGGTCTGAGAAAAATAAAGTATGAAATTCAACAGTCAACAAATACTTAACTGCTTATTATGTGCTAAACAATGTTCTAGGCACAGAGAACATAGCAGTGCACGGAATACATAAAAATAAACAGCATTCTCCACCCTGAGGGTGGGTGGGATGAGGTTTACATTCCAGTGTAGTTAGAGAGATTGTGTGTGTGTGTGTGTGTGTGTGTGTGTGTGTGTGTGATGCATGATACTTAGTTGATGATAAGTGCTTTAGGAAAAAATAAAGCAGAGAAGGGGAATAATAAATGAGAAGGGGAGGTGTTGGGAGTGGAGGAGGCCTCAGAGGAAAGATATTGATATTTGGGGAAAACTGGAGTTGGTGAGGGAGATAATCAGAGAAAAATGGCTCATGGACAGAGGAAACAGCAAAGGCCAAGTTTGGAGGTATGCTGGGCCAAGTGTCCTTGAAGAACAAAAGCAAGAAGGCTAATATGGCTGCATCTGAAAAGAGTAGCAAGAGGTAAAGCAAGAAACATTATGAGGAAGAGAGAAGTTCTTGCAGAATGTACAGGTCTTAAGAGGATTTTGGCGTTTACTCTGAGTGAGATGGTAAACTCTTGGAGATTTTTGAAAATAAGAATGACATAATCTGATTTACCTTTTTAAAAGAATCAAGGATATAAATGAGTCAGAAAGCTGGAACTTGAAACCGGGCAATCTGTCTCCAAATTTGCCAATGCAATCAGCATAATTCTGTGAAGCAGTTGTAGGGAATTGGAAGTTTGGGAAATCTGGACCCTAGTCTTGTCTCTTACTACTACCAAGCTGTACAGTTTTGAGTTAGTATGTTCACTATTCTGGGTAAAATAAATAGGAAATATCTGAAGTTCCTTTTTGCTTTAAATTCCTCATTCTACATCCTCAAAATTTCAGACCACATATAAAGAAAGCTGGGAATCATATAATCTTTCTCCTACAAAGAAAACTTATGATTCACTTCTTTTTATAATATTATAAAATAATGATAAACACTAACCTTCTAGAACATTACCAAAATTTATTCTATAAAATAAGGGTGTTAAAGAGCAAACAAACAAAACTAATCTCATCTTCACTTAGGCTTACCATACAATTAAAAAAGAATGATGGAACAAAATATATTCTTTCATTTTGATTCCATTGTTGACTGGTAGAGTGGAGAAAACAGAAGGAAAATGAGGTAAGTGTTTATCACATTATTCTTTATTTTAAAAAAAATTTTATTGGAGTATAGTTGATTTACAATGTATTAGTTTCAGGTGTACAGCAAAGTGAATCAGTTACACATATACATATATCCACTCTTTTTTACATTCTTTTCCCATATAGGCCATTACGGAGTATTGAGTAGAATTCCCTGTGCTATACAGTAGATCCTTATTAGTTATCTATTTTATATATAGTAGTGTGTACATGTCAATCCCAATCTCCCAATTTATCCCTCCCCCTCCCGTTTCCCCCCTGGTAACCATAAGTTTGTTTTCTACATCTCAGAATGGGAGAAAATATTTGAAAACAAAGCAACCAACAAGAGATTAATCTCTAAAAATATACAAATAGCTCATGCAGCTCAATATCAAAAAAACAAACAATGCAATCAAAAAAACAAACAATGCAATCAAAAAATGGGCAGAAGATCTAAATATACATTTCTCCAAAGAAGACATACAGATGGTCAACAAACACATGAAAAGATGCTCAGCATCACTAATTATTAGAGGAATGCAAATCAAAGCTACAATGAGGTACCACCTCACACCAGTCAGAATGGCCATCATCAAAAAGCTACAAACAATAGATGCTGGAGAGGGTGTGGAGAAAAGGGAACACTCCTACACTGTTGGTGGGAATGTAAATTGATACAGCCACTATGGAGAACAGTACGGAGGTTCCTTAAAAAACTAAAAATAGAGCCACCATATGATTCAGCAATCCCACTCCTGGGCATATATCCGGAGAAAACAGTAATTCAAAAAGATACATGCACCCCAGTGTTCATTGTAGCACTATTTACAATAGCCAGGGCATGGAACCAACCAAAATGTCCATCAACAGAGGAATGGATAAAGAAGATGTGGTATATATATACAATGGAATATTAGCCAAAAAAAAGAACATTATGCTTTAATATGAGATCTTGAGATTGATTCTTCTACTTCGGCTAGGCTACAAAGTTTGAGCTGCTCTAGAAAGGAAATAATTGATGTTTCCTATGAGGATCTCTTTGCTTTAAAGAATTTTGGCAATTCTTTTGTATAGGTCTGCCCTCAGGTAGTACAGACAACTACAGGGACCAAAGCAGTGACACTCTTGAGCAGTCTCTCAGGTCCGTCCACAACCTCTTGTCCTCTCTAATTTCACAAAACAGTTTTGAAATTTGTGTCCATAATATACAGGATGGGAAAGGATGCTTTATTAAATGTTATGTTCTTTTAAATTATATTAATATAACCAAATATACCCCAGTGGTTATAGCCACTGAGGTCTGATGTGGCCAAAAAGAGTCCCTTTCTGATCAATGGTACTTTGTTTATACAAAATGACACTTTTTCTCTGGAAACAGACATTGTTTGTATATAATTGGAACTCTCAAGATTTGCCCCAAGTCTCTGCTCAAAATGAGTTACCAATGTCTAACGTATCATAATCACCCAGAATTTTATGAAAATTACAAAGCCCTGAACATACAATCAAGATTTCTGAGAACGAAGCCTCGGGGTATATATTTTAATAATGTTAAATTTTTCTGAACTTTGAGACCTATCAGCTTGGGAGATGTGTAGGGGCAGTTAATTCTCATGGCCTCTGGGAATTGACCTAGGGACCCTAGGAGCTCAGTTAATGCTCTGTGATGGTTCACTGTGTGCCTTGGGAAGAATTTATATACTACATCTGACTTCCTGCCTATTGCCTACTTTTTCAAAGTAAGTAAAGCCCCACAAGTAGCTAAATAAGCAGCTTCAGACAATTTAGAAAACACTGAACTGGGAGTTTAGTTACACTCATCTTTACTGTGCTTTCAGAGAACAGGTGAACTCAGTGGGTTCACAGAATTCATGATCATTTCAGAATTTAATCTCAGGTCATACTTTATACACTGGAAGCACCTAACTCAATCTTTATAATATTTCATGTCATAGAAGTATATTAATGGGTACACTCTGTAGTTCCAAGCATTAAACATTTTATAGTTAGGTTTCACTGTTCATTACTTTTGCACCAGCAGTCATTTTTTTCATATCTAGTGTGATTTTCCATTCCTTAGAGGATGTCAAATTTTCTACTTTTTCATACTTTCTTACTGGCAGCTTCTTATCTCCTTGTATTAGTGTTGAAGTCTTCAATTTGTTGCCCTAATATACCCATATAACAATAGCTTGACTCATTTGTATCAAAGGAAGTGAAAACACAATAATAATTTTTGCCTATTTTTACTTTCTATTTCTTTAAATGCAAATTGAAAATATTAGAAGACATAGGGTTAACCACTCAAGTTTTTCATCATAATTTAAAAGAAATGAATGCAATAGAAGGGCTATATTTTTCAATTGCCTCACCACATTTTTTAAAGGTGGGGCAAGATCTTGGTGCATATATATATCTGTTTATTTTTTGCAGAATTACAACAAATTTTATACACATAATTATATAGTTATATTATCTTGAAGAAACAGTATAATTATATTTTTTCTGAAATCTGTGAATAAAAATACGGTTAGAATATTAGAATATAAAGAACATATTTTGTTACCCTTTGGTACAGTTTTGTGTTTTTAAGAGATTTTGTTCCTTAAAACTAAATGTATATCAGTCATTATATCTATAACACCTGGCCCACATAGTAGATGCTCAGTAAATATTGGATGAATGAGGGAGGAAGGGAATGGGTACGGGATTAAATGAATCGATGTCATACACATTATTTCTTCTAACTTAACTGCATAACAGGAAACAGAATGACTCAGCATTGTTTGAGTTTTTTTAAACCGCAGAAACTTTTCAATTTCTTAATATGTCATCTGACTTCATATACTGTACCAGCAATCACAGGCACACTTGTATAATTAAAAACACTCTATAAAAATTGTATATCCAATATGTAATACCTACTTCCAGAGAAAGCAAATTGTATTACAAATATTGCCCAAGTAAATTTATGTGGTTGAACCATGGTATTTTTATGTCATTGAATGAGTCTGAGCACTTCAAATGCCTTAAAAGATCCTCTCAGTCATAGGATATTAGAATTCTTCATGGCTGAGAAATCCTATCTGTCCTGATACTTCTCCTTTGGCCAAACATGTCTAGATGTTGCTTATTATTGTATATTTTTATATAAGAAAGATAGTTAATCTTCTATATGTAAACTTCTATCATGTAAAGAAGAAAAATAAAACATATAAGAGGAGAAATATCAGGAACTATATGTCTCAGGTCAACACAAATTTGCCTTTTTAACTGGATATATTAAAAACAATACTAAATGGTTGACATTGCAAAATTCCAGTGATATTTAAAACATGAATGATTTTATATACATATATTATTTTCTGTATTTACTATTTTTTAAAAAGATTTTGTGGAAGGGAAGGAAATTAAGTATAAGCTCCTGATACACTTAAGACCAAATATGTAAGTTAATGGGAAAACAAAGGTTTTGAAAATTTGTTTAAATTTAGCAAAATCATTATACTGCAAATGCTAAAATATGAATTAAATTCATTCTTTTTAAACAAGCATTTGGAGTGCTATGAAGGTCAAGAGATGATAGTGACAGTATAATTCTTCCTGCTGCTGTAGGAAGAAGATTGCAGAATTGGTAATCAAGGCAATTTATGTTGTTCTAAAATAAAATTCTGCACACTGAATCGGATCTATAAAGACTAAACTTTTTTTCTAAATCCAGGAAAAATGATTTTTAGTCTATCTAAATTATTTTGTGTTAAGACTTTAACAGTCTCTGGATGTCAATAAACTGTGTAGTTTCTTTGGAGTGAAACTGTAATTTATGCCTAGATGTATCTGAACTTCAAATAGCAATATATGTCAGAAGAAAAAATTTTTTTCCCTGTCTATTGTGAATATGCCCTTGAATTTACATAAAATACTGCAATAAATTGTGACTGATGTGAAAAACAAAACAGAACTATTATATAAGCAAAAGGCTTGAGTATACTATAAAAATAGACTCTGAGCACCATACAAGTTGAAGCCATCTCTTGTAAGTCAAGGTTACTGGAATGTTGGCTTGATGATAATGAATGAGTTGCAGCACCCAGTGTAGTCTATTAGGAGGATGGATTAACCAAAAATCTTAGAATACGCCATTGAAATCTATACTACTAGGGACTATCTCCCAGAAGTACCAGGCGACCTAATTTTTTTCCCATGTCCAAACTTGGTACTATTTTCAAATTTGTCTTCCTCCTTTTTGTAGCCTAAATCTACTTTCCAGTTTTTGAGAACTACATGCTCTCCTTTAGTTCATACACCTTGTCTGTGCTTGTGCCATTAACTTCGCCTGGTAGTTTCCTGAAATCCCCTTCCCCCAGCCTCAACCTCCAATACACACACCTTACAAAAATCTATCATTCAAACCCAATCTCAAAGACCATCTCCTCTGTGGAACCTTTCTGATCCCTTCAATCAGGAAACACTTTCCTATTTTTTTTTTCTGTTTCTGTTTGTTTGTTTTGTTTTGTCTTAACAAAGGACTTTGTACATTGGTTGTGGAATTTATCTTAATCCAACCAGTGTTCTATACGTGTTTAGATGAGTCCCTCCCACAAGATTATGCTTTGCCTTCTGAAACAAATTATTTTCCAAATTATAATTCTTTGGATAAAGTTCGTCATTCCTCTGAAATTAATAGAGAACTAAATTCTATGAAGTAAAAGTTGATATAATAGAAAATCAACGTTTCCCTAAGACTTAACTCTAGCAGAAGTTTCCTTACTCTTAAGGTGAGCAAAATAGTGATAGGATTATCGTGAAGCTAAAATAAGAAAAAATAAAATAAAATACCCAGCACTAGATACTTGGCCAAAAAAATTAGGTCTTTTCTCTCTATATTATGTATAATCTAAGTGAGAGAAGAATAAAAAGAAGTGAACTGGTATTGTAGTTTAGACACCCAAGTAATCAATCACCTTATTGGAAAAAAAAAAATCACCATGAAGTTGAATAAGGCTTACAAAGATGCTGGAAAATATATGTCGTTTTTTCCTGCATCTTTACTGTTCTATTTATGAGAGAAAAGACTCTGGAATAGAAGTGTAGGAGGAGGAAGTATCGGACTTTACCTGAATTACCTGTTTATTCAGAGATGAACTGCTATTGTCACCAGGGTGACAGTGAGAGAAGAACCCGGATGCTTCACTTCAAGCAGGCAGGAAACTGCAGAGAAGGAAGTCTTCACAGTGCTGTCCTAAGGCAAGGCAGGTAGAACCTCAAAAGCTGGTTTCAAACGCCACTCAGTAACTTCCAGTTGCTTCATAGCCTCTGAAAGGAGAGAATATGCCTTCAGAGCATTTCTCATGGCAAAGAGGAATTCAGAAAAGTTACAATGAATTAAGAAGAGATTAAGAGTTTAACTTAACTGAAAGACATTTGCTTCTTTTTATTTTGCTTCAAATGGCATTTAAAAATATTTCACTACCATATAAATATGTGATATCAGCATATTAGCTAAATGGATGTGTCAGTATACTTTTGTTGTATTAAAAGAAGCAAAATTCATTTAATGAAATGAATATATTCACTGTAGTCCATGATAATTGGTCTGATATTGTATGGCCAATTCCGGGAGCAAAACCCAGTTAAAATTTCTTCATTACACTAGTTTCATCAATAGCAATCTGTCAGAATTACAGGCATAAAATCTCATAATGTGTTTTCAGTGAATGGTTGAAGGTATGAATGGATAAATTAGAGGACACATTCTCCCCTCCTATCTCAACTTTACCATCTCTAATCGTTGCACTTAAATGACATGACTAAAGTTATTTAACCCTGATAAAGTGTCTCTACATAATAAAATTTACCCAAATGTATTTTTAACATATGTCTTGTGTCAAGAAGTGTATTTTTCATATAGATTTGGTACTTCTTCCCATCATATTTTATTGACAATATCCTCAAATGATGTTACACTTTTCATTGAATGCCTCTCATATTGCAGACAGGGATACAGGCATCATGAATGTACTCAATGGCTTAATTTTAGCCTTGTTTCCAGTACAATATTGCTGAGATGATGCAGCAGTTGTATTGATATAAACATCAGAAAATTTTGAAACAATAAAAATGTAGTCAAAATTATTGTTAGAATCAGGGATCTCCTGTGTACTTGAGCCACCTTTAAATGGTGTACTTCTATTCATACCAAGTATCAGCTGCAGAGGGACCAAGACTTTAGAACTTGTGCTAAATGCATGCATTGCCTGGGGGATTCCCGATGCTGTTGGTGGTAGACAGGTGGTACCCTGCCCCTTGTGCAGCACCAGCATTGCCCTTAGATGGCCACCATCTTGCAGGAGAAATGGAGTCTAACTTCCTCAGGTGCACCATCTGTCCAAAGAGAGTTGGTTACCACATATTCTGAGCTTCCTTCTCTACATCATTTTTGTATTACATACATTAAAAATGAGACTATCCTTTCACATATTCTGTTAGAATTGAACTGTGTCAAAGTAAAAGTTTGTGTTTATAGTAAAAATTTTTGTGTCAAAGTAAAAGTTTGTGTTTATAGTAAAAATTTTTGTGTCAAAGTAAAAGTTTGTGTTTATAGTAAAAATTTTGACTTATTCTTGTGAAGGTTTAAAGATGTCTCTTCACACGAGGTTCCCAAATTTATTTGTTTTCTTGAATTTCTCCTAGTAATTATGTTTCCTATGCTTAATTTTTATTTTTTTCCCATGTTGTGTGAATAATAGACTTGTTAA
Source organism: Eubalaena glacialis (assembly GCF_028564815.1). Lineage (NCBI taxonomy): Eukaryota > Metazoa > Chordata > Mammalia > Artiodactyla > Balaenidae > Eubalaena > Eubalaena glacialis. The sequence goes on along the minus strand of NC_083720.1, from coordinate 142,218,864 downwards.
AATGAGAAGTAGTTTTGCTTTCTTAAAATATTACATTGATTTACTATTCCTTGACTGAATCATTTTTAGTGATCTAAGTTCTTTCCTATAATTTTCTTTCAAGACAGATATAGTATTTGTTTGATTAAGTGTGAAACAACATACATTCTTTTGCCAGAAAGGCTGTAATATAGCAAGACACCTTTTAGGAAATTAAGTAAATCTATTTTTAAAATGATAAATTCATTGTATGTATTTGTCAGTTATAAATGATCATTTATGATCCTCTAAAGTTTTGTACAAAACTGTGGTAAATTTTGTGCAAAGAAAAGAAGCTCCATAGGTAGATGATTAACTATTAGTCATTTGGTTTGAATGAGAGCATAATGAAGCTTTTTGGCTTCTATTATCATGCTGACACAATCAAATAAACTTATAGAAGAAAAATGTTAGCTGAAGCAAAGAAAATAGGGCTAACTGTTCCGCCTGTACTTTTTTTTTTAAGTGACTGGATTCAATGCAATTTCAAAAAAACTGGTACCTTATACATCTATTGCTCTATAAAGTAACTTATTGGAATACTTTGAAACATATGGCAAAACCAGACATTGTTAGGTTTCCACAGAGAGAATTCTTTAAGGGATACTAGTCACCTAATTTTGCCCAATCTTTAATAGTCAGTTTGGCTTCCTGCAGTTCAGGTATCCACACATGTTGGTGCACATATATTATAGAGATTCTTAAACAATAAATTTCATGTTAAAGTTTCTCAAAGTTGCTTATGGTCTGATACTAAAGTCTGGTTTTGCAGGAGCAATTCTATGGCATGTGACTGCTTGTGAGTTTGTGTTTGTGAGTGTGAGTGTGTAATAAGGAGAGATGGGATGGGGGAGAGGTATCCTCAAGGCAAAGGGACATTACAAATCTAGTCCAGTAACAAAGATTTCTGTGGTGTAATTAGAAAGATAGTAACTATGGTATCCAGAGAACATGAAAAATCTTAGTCTTCACTTAACACATATGTTCATATTTAATCTTTACTGACAGGCATCAACATCAACTGATTTATTTTCTTTTTGTATTGTTGACTTTGCTTTTATATTTCTTTAACACTTTATTAACAGTCATCTATGCATGCATTTTGGGGAACTATAATATTTATTTATTTATTTATTTTAATTTTATTTTATATTGGAGTATAGTTGATATACATGTTGTGTTAGTTTCAGGTGTACAGCAAAGTGATTCAGTTATACATATATCTATTCTTTTTCAGATTCTTTTCCCATATAGGTTATTACAGAGTACTGAGTAGAGTTCTCTGTGCTATACAGTAGGTCCATGTTGATTATCTATTTTATATATAGCAGTGTGTATATGTCAATCCCAAACTCCCAATCTATCCCTCTCCCCCCTACCCTCCCCTCCTTTAAATATAAGTTCATTCTCTAAGTCTGTGAGTGTGTTTCTGTTTTGTAAATAAGTTTATATGTATAATTTTTTTAGATTCTGCATATAAGCAATATCATATGATATTTGTCTTTCTCTGTCTGACTTACTTCACTTAGTATGATAATCTCTAGGTCTATCCATGTTGCTGCAAATGGCATTATTTCATTCTTTTTATGGCTGAGTAATATCCCATTGTATATATGTACCACATCTTCTTTATCCATTAATCTACTGATGGACATTTAGGTTGCTTCCATGTCTTCACTATTGTAAATAGTGCTGCAGTGAACGTTGCGGTGCATGTATCTTTTTGAAGTCTGGTTTTCTCCAGATATATGCCCAGTAGTGGGATTGCTGGATCATACGGTAGCTCTATTTTTAATTTTTTAAGGAACCTCCATACTATTCTCCATAGTGCCTGTACAAATTTACATTCCCACCAACAGAGTAGGAGGGTTCCCTTTTCTCTACACCTTCTCCAGCATTTATTGTTTGTAGACTTTTTGATGATGGCCACTCTGACCAGTGTGAGGTGATACCTCATTGTAGTTTTGTTTTATATTTCTCTAATAATTAGGGATGTTGAACATTTTTTCATGTGTTTTTGGCCATCTTCTTTGGAGAAATGTCTATCTAGATCTTCTGCCCATTTTTGGATTGGGTTTTTTTCTTTTTTGATATTGAGCTGCATGAGCTGTTTGTATATTTGGAGATTAATCCCTTGTCGGTCACATTGTTTCCAAATATTTTCTCCCATTCTGTGGGTTGTTTTTTCGTTTATGGTTTCCATTTATGCAACCATTTTTCTATTCTTTATCCTCCCCCTCTCTTTCACACAGACATACAAATTTACATAAATAAGACCAAATAATACTTGTTTTTATTGTGGATATTTTTTGTCTTTTTTTCTTCTTCCATCCCATCAACATCCTGCCCCTCATTCTTGCCTTTCCACTTAACATATTAATAGCCTAGTGTTATTCATTCCATATTTTTCTCTATACTCATATAACCATGTACATATACCACATATACACACATACTTTCATGTATATGCAAACACACACCTATACATACCTAAATATACATATGTACAACATTTTGGTCATTATTTATCTTACCCAAAATGGTATCTTACTATATACATATTTTCAATATCTTGTGTTTCTCACTCAGAATTTCCTCATGGAAATCTCTTTACCACTCTAAGTCATCAGGCATAGGTCTAATTCAGTCTTTGAAATGACTGTATAATAAAGTCATGGAAGGAATTTTTCACATTGTGTTCACTCACTCCCCTATCAGTAGGCCATGACCTTATTTACAATTCTTGGTTACTTTAAAAATGCTGCAGTAAATATCATTTACCTTTAATACTGGAATAAATTGGAATAGATTCCCCAACATGAAATTGCTCAGCCAAAGATATACATAATTTTAATTTTAGTAGATATTGATAATCACATGCCTAAAGGCTGTAGCACTCCACATTTCCACTAAAAATGTATAATATTACCTTTTATTCCTCCAGCAAAAATATCTAATTCCTGATAAGACACTACTGTGATTTTTATTCAAATTACATTAAATATATATATATATTAATTTTAAGAGCTATTAATTGATTTTTACTAAAGATTTACCAAATATGCTATACAAGCTACTGACTCTGACTCTCTGGATTAGTGGCAATTTGATGAATATTAGATGGTAGAAATAATAAGATAAATAGAAATTTAGTTAAAAGCAAATATCCCAAACCACGTTTGTACTTTTTCCCAACTCCTTCAGTTAATTACGGAGCATTATAGGGTGTTCCCAGCTTTGTATGCATCTTTAAGTGTTGTTTCTTACTCCTAATTTTTGGTGAGATTATTTTCTATTCCTTTATAATTGACCCTTAGTTTATTTCTTAGTTTAGCTCTTTATATTTGTAAGAAGTTGGAATAATGTATCTCATAATTGGTGGTTAGTATATACTTATTTGATAAAGCGTGTTTTCCCATTAAGTTGTAAGGTCCATTGAGGCAAGGATTATGTCAAATTTTCTTGTCATTTTTTTCCTCCAGATCATAGTGGAGTGCCTACAATAGAAAATGTTCTATAAGTAAATGTTGAATTTATGAATGAATTAAATGTTTGACATTAGAACTGCAACAAAAATTTAACATTCCCTTTTGCACAGATATAAAGCTGCCATACTTTCTGTATGATAATACTAAGCCAGTGTTTTTCACACGTTTTGGGCCATAACTGCATTAAGAAATACACTTCAGATAGAACTGAGAATACATATATGTATTTGTTCCACAAAATATTGAATAATATTTATCTATACTGTGTGCATTGAGTTCTAATGTTATTTATGTATTCTATTTTACATGATTATATTTCAGTTTTTATGCAAAGCAAGAAAATTAAACTAATTTCATGATCTACTAAAGGGATAAAATAGTTTGAAAAACACTTCCTTGAATATTATCTTTTTCACAACTAAGAAAGGTAATATTAGTAATAATATAATAATACTAGCACTCACATATGTCAGATACTGTTTCAGATGCTTTATATGCATTGACTTACTTAATCCTTATGACAAAGTATGGAGTTGTTACAGGGGTACAGGGGAGTACTGAGAGATAAAGAAATTTGCCCGAGGCGCAGCAAGCAGCAGAGGTGGGACTGGAGCTAGATAATGTCATTCTAGCGTCAGTGCCCCTAACACAATAGGCTGCTGCCTCTTCATTAACAAAAACCTGACTTCCCAACTTCATTCTACTGGCTACAATGACCTGGAGGGCAGGATGTGGCTAGGTTATGAAGGTGGGAAATGGATGATCCAAAGAAACCAAAGTTCTGATGCAACTGATTGTTACTAATTCTCATTTCTAGCTATGATTTTGAATACCAAGTATTCATACTTAGAACATTCCAAGTTAAAAGTTGGCCAAGCGTTAGTAATCATTTCTGCTCTGCCTAGCCATGATTCCAGGCTTGCCTGATGCACTCTAGTGCCCTGGAGAGATCAGTGATGTTTAACTAGAGCAAGTAGCAGCTCCAAGGCCTTAGAAGACATCAGGAATCTGTCACATTTGGTATTTCGGGTATCATGATTGCTGTGATTTTTGATAGTGTCTTCAAAATAAGCATCTGCTCACATCTATAATGCTATAGTATTGATGAAGGTGGAATATGTGATCATTTTAGGGAAATTCAACCAAGATGAGTAGTCAGTAAAACTGACCTTACAGTCATTTCTGCTCATGGTAACATTTTCAAATCATACGCTGATTATGCTTTTACAGTTCTGTATACTCTGAACACAAACTGAGATACTTCATTTACATCTTACCATAGAAGAATTCAAGAGTATACAAATCACTTTTTAATTACTTTATACATATGCAGCTGAAAGCTCTAAGGCACTGAATTGTTTCATCTTTCTTGTTTCCCATTTTATCTCATGTCAGAAAGCATCAGGCCAGTGGTTAAGAGCACAGGCTTGAAGGTCAAGGGGCCATGGTCATAATTTTGGGTCTGCCATGTAATAAGCAAGTTATTTTGGGCAAGTTGTTTAACATGACACTCTGTAATCTATAAACTGAGGAAAACAGTAGGACTCTGTGGTAGGTTTTTCTTAAGATTAAGTGGTCCTCACAGTGTTTGGTATACCATGAACACTGAATTAAATATTAATCATGTTATAATTTCCGAAAACTAGACTCAAAAAGTAACAAACATATAATTTCATGGTAACTAAGGTAAACTTCTGGTAGGCTTTTCAACACTAATAAAAATAATTTGAATTTTCAGATGATTTAGAGATGTTAAGACTGAAAAGCACGTAAAATATTGAATGTAAACTATTATTTGCTCCTCTCTTTTCAAAGAATATGCTTCTTTTATTAGTGTGACAGATCCATGGAATTTGTCCATTCTCTCCTTTATCAAGACGGGCTTTGTAAATTTTCATTCTCATTCATAGGTTGGAGTACCATCTGACATGATCGTGACAGGGCCTTTCACAAGATGGCGCTCATAAATTTCTTTGCTTTAGTAATTAACATACTAATTTTATCTAATTTTAATTTACTATTAACATAGTGATTTTATATATTTAGAGGAAAATAAGAATGAAACATATTTCACAACTTATGTAGTTTTCTTGCTGTAGTGGATATTTCTAGAGGAATAGCTATGGTCCTTTTCCCCTTATCTTTGAGACAAAATTATAAGGAGCAGGAGCGTGGCCTTTACCACAGCGCATACCCCTGCATCTTGCACCCTATCCATGCTCTGTAAATATGATTTCATTCACTAGGCACTGACTGAGGATGTGCTATACGCTTAGCGTGGTGCTTGACACTGAAGACAATTCAAAAGCTGGGGGAAACATTAAAGTTAACGGAAGAAGATATGGGCTATGAGCAGACCTAGGAAGTAATGAGTCACAGAAGGTAAACCATTACTCCTGTTATTGCTGAAAAGAACAACTATTCTTTCAGGCCCTTTCCTTTCCCATGTAGTCATCTGAAGTCACAACAAAGTTGGGGATAATTTTTGAACTCAGATAAATTTGTGCCAGCAACTAGCGGGTTTTGAAATCCAAGCAGAAAATGCCACAGTCACTTTAGCCTTACCGCCAAATTGAACTTAGTTGGATCTCTAAAGACTTAAGTTACAAATTTTTAAAATGATGGTCTTTATCTTAAAATATTTTTATCCTCTCTGAGATTCAAAACTGCCACATTGTTAAGAAAGAGACCATTATTGAAACATAAAGTTTCTCTTGCAGGTTCACAAGTGCCTTCCCTGCTTCCTTTTCCTTCTACAAATAGGTCTCCTGAGCTACAATGAAAGGCATATACTTCTCTCTTAGAACTGTATATATATAGTGAGCCCCAGTAAAAGCAGATGGTAGATGTGATCATTTTTAACAGCCCTGGAAATGTCCATATGCTATTCAATAATGGGACATCTGCATGGCCCTTTAGCTCTGGAGTGCAGTTTAAACATAAGCAATTTTTAAGCAACAAGGTGTCACACTATTCAGCCATGCGAGGGAAATCAGGGCTTCTGCACTCCCGAGTATAATCAATGAAAACCCTTAGAGTACTCTTAACCATCCCTCCTCCCCAGGCACACAGCATGTTCTTCTAATACAGTTACATTATTGTGCCTCCAAGTCAAAAAATTTTGTGAGGTAAAATAGTCATTCAATTAACACTGGAGTCACTAAGTCACTGCTGTACTGTTGTTTCCCAACAGTGAAGCATGGGAGCATTCATCTGGCTATGGACAGTTGCCGCTACATCCTGCTCTCAAACAGCTATATACTGCCAAGTCTAATTGAGGCACATTCCATACAAATCAGTAAAAATAAACTTTATAGAATAAGGGAGGTTCCATTAAGTTAATTCTGACACACCTAGAGTAGCTCCTGATTTTTTTGTCTTGAATCTCTAAAACCATGTGTTGTATTATTTTTCTAAGCCCTATGTCCTTTCTTTTTCTAAAAAAAATCCTCTTCCATCCTTGAACCTTTAACTTCAAGCAAATTAAAAACAGATCGAATAGGTAATAATTACATCCTGACAGATAGATTACTGAAAAAAGTTAGCACACAAAATAATTTCCACCGAAGTAATCTGGGGGGCAATCAAGCCAATAAGCAACGTTACAAAAATAAGATAGAATATGACTGCACCTGATAAAGATTTTGTGATTGTCCTGTTAAATGTTCTTATATTTGTTCACATTGGTTTATGGATCTACCCAGTCATAAGCAGAAGTACATTTAGTCATTCATTTACTCATGAAGTATTTATTAAATACTTACTATGTGCCAAGCACTGTATTAAACCCCCCCAAAATATGGCAGTGAACAAAACAAAGATGCCTGACCTTAAGGAACTTATATTCTAGTGGTAGGAGACAGAAACTAAATAAACATGTAAAATATATATTGTACATCAAATGCTGATCAGTGCTGGGGAGGAAAATAAAGAAGGGACAAGGGATAGAGTATAGATACAGGAAAGAGTAATTTTGACTGGGATTAACATGAATGGTGTCGCTAATGAAGTGATATTTGAGCAGATGACTGAGATGGAGGTAATGGAGCAAGCCATGTGGGCACAGGGCAAGAACACATAGAGCAAAGGATGAACAAATTAAACAAATCCTGAGGCAGAAGCTTTCCCTGTTTGTTCAAGGAAATTGAAAAGACTAGTGTGGTTGGATCCAAGGAAAGGAGAAAAATAGTAGCGGGAGTTGACCCATATGAAGCCTGATAAGCCATTGAAAGAACTTTGGCTTTTATTCTGAATCATAAAGCTACCAGAGGGTTTGGAACAGAGAAGTGATGTGATTTGATTTATATTTTAGAATATTTTAGATTGCTAGCTTATCTGTTGAGAATAGTGTGTGTGTGTGTGTGTGTGTGTGTGTGTCTGTGTTTGTGTGTATGCACATAGTAAAAAGGACAGAAGAAAAGAGACCATTTAGGAGCTTAATGAAATAATACAGGCAAAACATTATGGTATTTTGGAGCAAGTCAAGAGAGAGAGGACCTATTTGGGATATTTTCAAAGGCAGAGTCCACTTTATTTGTTAATATATTGGGCATGCATGTGAAAGAAAGGGAGATGTCAAGTATGATTTCAAAGTTCTGGTCTGAGCAATAGGAAAGATTGGTGCTATTTACTGGGAAGGGAAGACTACAGGAGGAGTAAGTTTCATGGAGAAAATGAGAAATTCAGATTTAGAAATGTTATGTTAAAATGCCTATTAGAAACCTGAGGAGGAGATGTGAGATGGGTGTTTAAGACTAGGGTTTAGGGGAGAGGTCCAGGCTGTAGAGTAAAATAAACACAAGGGATCAGCACATAGATAATATTTAAAATCATTTACTGAGTGAGTGAAATAGAGAAAAGAGATCCGAACACTGAGCCCTGGGCTTCCAAACAGTCAGCAGTAAGAAATATGAGGAAAGAGCAAAGGAGGCTAAAAGAAGCAGCCGGTGAAATAGGAGTGAAACCAGGAGAGTGTGATACCTTTGAAATCAAGTGTATCAATCAGAGTTGAACCGAAGAAATAGAACCAGTAGGAAATATATATTCTGATGTTTATTGCAAGGAACTGGCTTACATGGTGTGGGAGCTGGCTTGGCAAGTCTGAAATCCGCAGGGCAGGCTGTCCGGAAGGGCCGGCTGGCACTGAAGAGGCAGTCTGCAGCTGGAATTATGTGTCCTTTCTCCCTGTCCTCATTCCCCTCCGACTCGTTTTCACCCTTGTCCTCATCCTCATTGTCTTCCTCCTCCTCGTCCTTTCTTTTCTTCTTCTGAAAAGCCTCAGTTTTCATTGTAAGGCCTTTCAACTTATTGAACCAGGCCCACTCAGATGATCTGGATAATCTTCCTCATTTAATGTCAGCTTATTTTAGACTTTAATCACATCTTCAAAAAACAAAAAACAAAAACCTATATTAGTGTTTGATTGAATAACTGGGACTATATCCTAGCCAAGTTAACATATAAAACTGACCATTGCACCAACTAAAGAATAAAAAGCAGGGAGTGATCAGCTGTGTCACACACATAGTGTGGGGAACTTGAGTACATTGACTGTTGGATTTAGGAGGGCATTTGTGAATTTAACTGCTGCAGATTTGTTTTTTGGAATGGAGCTGTATTTGTTTCTATGGTTACTATAATAAATCAACACAAACTGGATGGCTTAAAATAACAGAAATGTATTCTTTTGGAGTTTGGGAGCCAGAAGTTCAACATTGGCCTCACTAGACTAAGGTGTTAAAAGGCCACGCTTGCTCTGGATCTCTAAATTGCTTCTTCTGGTAGCTGCTGACGTTCATTTGCTTGTGGTGGCACCACTCCCATCTGGCTCTGTCTCTGCACTGCTTTCTCTTTTGTGTGTATCAAATCCCCCTTCTCCTCACTGATAAGGAAATGTGATTGGATTTAGATGCCCCCTCCCCAGTTAATCCAGTATAATCTCTGCACCTCAAGATCCTTATTTTTATCACATCTGCAAAGACCCTTTTTCCTTATAAGGTATCTTCTACAGATTTCACCTGGTACATTTGGGTGGCTATTATTCAACCTACTACAGAGGCAGAGTCTGATTGGAGTGGACCAGGAAAGTGATCTATTTCAGAATGTTTCTGTAAAGGGGAGTGAAGAAGTGGGGTGATGGCTGAGGGAAGGGTAGAAATTGTACCCCTCCCCCAGTCATACTCACAGACCTTTCTTTCTTTGCACACAAATAGCTTCCAAACAAACACACATGATTCCAATTTCATGTATTTCACACTCTAATCATGCGTGTCTATTCATCTCTCTTACATGTTTAACCAAAGCTCCTATGGTAGGTTGATATCATTATTGATTGCACATTGAAAAACACTTGGAGCACTTGATAGACAAGAGATAGCTTTCATGAGCCTAAATTATATTTTACAACCTTTTCAGTTTTTTTAGTTTTGCCTTCCAAAGGTAAATCTCTGTTCTTGAAAATTGCAGTTAGTACATTTTTAAAGTATTGCATATATTTGTCCAATTTAGCCTGTAAGTCAGATCTCTTATGATATCTGAATATGATTGCTCTATACTGTATTCCAAAACTTTGAATTACTTTACTTTTACATTTTAAAAATAGGTATACTGGAGTTGCCAATTGAGAAATGAATTCCCATGTGCTTATCTCTTTATTTGCCTTCCAAATCACTTGAACCCTGTTTTATCTGTGGCATAGGGATATCTGGAAGAAAAGGGAACCAATATGAAAAGAAGGTCTTACTATTTTTTTCATAATTCACAACAAGGTCCAGGAAACTTTAATTTATTCTGAATGCCCATTTCTATTATGCATGGACTGTCTAGCATATAGCACTCAAGAACAGTTCCTAATACAAGTGCTTAATAAATACTGATGAATGAATGAGTGAATAAACAGCAAAATCGTAAGAAATTTTATGTTATGTTTATTATTATTCTATTACTATTAAAGGCTTTTATAAGCAACATAGTTTTTAACTGGTGTGTATACATTTAGAAATACATGCTTTTTTAGGTGAGAAAACTTAAAGAGTAATTACTCATATGATTGATAGTGGTTTATTTTTTTTCTTTTTTTAAGAGTGCTTTATTTCTTTTTTTTTTGCATATACATATTATTTATTTATACAGCACGTTCTTATTAGTTATCTATTTTATACATATTAGTGTATACATATCAATCCCAATCTCCCAATTCATCACACAACCACCACCAACACCTCCGCTTTCCCCCTTGGTGTCCATATGTTTGTTCTCTACATCTGTGTCTCTATTTCTGATATGGTTTAATAACTTAAAAAAGAATATTTCTTTTGAGGAAAGCATTTGGCTACACAATGTTATACTCAGAAACAGTACAATATAGTAGTGAAGAAAGAATTTAGTCTCTAAAATGAAACAGACCTACTCATTTTAAGTATCCTTAATTTGTTCTTTTTCAGATTTGTGACCTTGGCTAAATGTTTTATGTATGTATTTCTTAGTTTCCTCATCTGGAAAACTGGAATGTCTATCTCATATGAATTTTAAAAATTAATTAGAGTAATACATATAAAGAACCTAATATTTTGCCAGACATATAGTATTGACTAATATTTTTGTTGTGGTCAATCATCATCATCATCATTGACAGCTAATCTTTCACTCAGGTTTAATAGCACAACTAGTCTTTTTAAACTTTTTATAACATGAATATACTTCTTCACTTGACCAATTTTCTGCACAGAATTTATTGGAAAGCCCCTTGAAATTCCCCTATGAAATCATATAGAGTGTAAATACCAAATAAATGAATATAATATTGTCAAACTCTATTAACATTTTTTGCTTTTTTTCCTAAACTTTTCCATACCTAAATGACATGTAAATTGCTGTTTAAGTCCTAGACTTTGCCTCTGAAATCCAGATCCCCATATTCAATTGCCTTCTTGGCTTTTAGCTCTTGGATACTTCAAAAGCAGTGTGTGTAATAACACATTCGTGATCTTCCCACCCCATCTTTGCCAAAGTCTGGTCATCTTTAGTCTTCTCTTTTCAGCAAATACCACCATTGTCCATCCAGTTGGGCAAACCCTGAATCTAGCAGTTGTTCTTAATATCTCCTTCTCACCCTCCATATCCATCCTCTCACAAAGACCTCTGATATTGTCTCTAAATAACCCCCCTCAAGTTTTACTCCAACCCTTCCTCAAATCTCAGCTCAGTCATCACTTCCTGAGGAGACCTCCCCTGCTGTTCTCCCTTCCCTTCCCCAATACCAGTGCAGATGTTCCTGGCATACACCCTTCTTCATTCCATGTATCTTTACTTTGCAGCAATTACAATGGTAATTTTTACATTTAAAAAAATTATTTAAGTTTATCTAAGATATTTCAAAGAAACATGGTGTCTGTTTAGCTCATCATTTTATCTTTAGAATCTAGTGTTTTTCAAAATGTCAGTTGTAACCTTTTACTGAGTAGAAAAATCAGATTAATGAGAATCGTGAAGTATTTCTTAATAAATTAGGGTAGAATAAAAGAAGGTTTTTCAGAGTGAATAAGATGTGGTAAGCATACATACTGTATGCTGAAGCTTTTTTTTTAGTTTTGAGCATATCTATGTATTCATACATTATATGTTTGTGTGTATGTCTTGAGGTAAAATATATTTCCTATTGTAGGTTGCAGCCAAAAATTAGAAAGCCATGGATGTAGGGGATTGACTGACACCTAGTAGACATTCAGTAGATATTTGTTCCATCAATCAATTAATGCCTTTTTCTTCTCCTTTTATTATTCAATTTGGTCACTTTAGGCTATAGACTTGTGAATAGAGTTTGCAAGTAAGGTGGCATACTTCTGTATACATTTTTGAAAAAAATATTAGTAATTCACAAGATTCTCAAGCAAAAGTTTCTACTTCAACTTAATGCTAGTCCAGTCAATGAATATGAATATGAATATGGTTATTTAGTAGCTAAACAGTTCAACTTTGTTATTAATAATTTGTGTAATGTTGCATTGGATTTAAGTTTTATTCAATTCCCACTGTTGCCTTAATCAGTATTAATATATTCTTTATTAGTAGTCAGATAGAGTGTTTCTTTTTTAAACAATACTGGCAACTTTTTGCACTCGTATATTCCAAAACATTAATTGGGTGCCTACTTTATGCCAGACATTCTACCAGGACCTGAGTATACTAAAATGAATATGATCTCTTCAAGGAGCACTAACTTTTGAAAATTTATGGATTAATCCCACAAATATCTGCTGAGTACTTTTTATATCCCAGGAACTATGTTCAGGTCTGAATAATACAATGATGACAAATATAGTCTTTGTGCCTCTGACCCTGAGACAAGGATTCAACTTCAAATAATTTGAGAGGTGATCCCAGGAAACACTGTCAGGAAGTGGGGAAGGAAGATAAGGAAAGGAAAGCACCCAATAAGGAAGTGGTTTTCAAGCAAGCTACCTCTATAAAGAACTGGAAGTTTATCCTGCTGGGAACTCTGGGAACCAGCATAGAAGTGACCTCAGTTATCCTACCTGATAATTGCCACTTTCTTGTTGGCTGTGCCAGACAGTGTAATTCTCTCAGACACTTGCGTCATGCCCTGCAGGTGGTTAAGGTCCTGATGTAGATTTGCAGATACTGGCACTCTCCTCATCTAAGTACATTAGAAAGGTAAAGCCTGGGGAGGGGGTGGGTATAGGTAGGGCATCAGCCTCAGAAGACTTAGTGAATAATGAGTGTCCTAGACTTCACATATTAATTCAATTTAAATGAATGTGTGAGTATATTACACTATTGTTTGAAGCTGAAAAAGATAAGTGTCTTCATTGACTGATGATCTCCTTTTAGTTGTCTTTCTCCAATATGGGAATTAAATGTCTACTTCTTTAACCTTCTCCTCCTGCAATCTCTATTTTTAAGTTATTGAATTACTTTCAAGTTATTTAATTGTTTTCATTACTCTGTATTTTACCTCCTCTATTTTTAATTTAAGGCATAGGAATACAAATATGAGTACGAACAACTATGACTGAAGTTTATTGAATTTCTTATTATGTGCCAGTAACTGTTAATAGGTTTACATTAATAACCTTACTTAATCCTAACACTTTGAGGCCCTTATACTCATTGTCCTCATTTGCAGATAAAGAAACTGAGGGGAAAGATTGGAAAAAAATTGCCCCAAATTTCAGAGCTAATAAATAATAAGGTCACAACTCAAACCCAGGTCTGTCTGATTTCAAAGTGCATGCTTTTCATCGGTGCTCTGTTAATCTCACACACAATCAAAAATGACATGCTGGAAAATTCCACATGGAATCAAAACCCCAGAAAGAAGCGATGCCTCTCAACTATAAATAAGTTCATTTTGAAGCTAACAAAAAAATTATGGGTTAGAATTAGGCAGAATATATTATAAATTGGATAAATTGGGCAAGAATGTGGGCAGTGGGGTTATGACCATCTTACATGGTTTGGAATCCCAGCTCCACCACTTGGAACTCATCAGTGTGGATAACTTGGTTAGCATCTCTGTATCTCTTCTACTTTTCTCTACATAAGAAACATAATGCCATCAAACTCAGAGAATTGCAGTGAGGATTAAATGAGATCATATACGAAGGTGGTTAGAACAGCGCCTGCTCCATAGTAAGCCCTCAATTAATGTTAGCCGGAATCAATACTCACAATATGACAAGAAAATATTCAGAAGAAATTAGCCATTTGTGCATGCAAAATATTGTATAGTGTTACTTTAAATATGAATAACAAAATTCTTAATAGCCTTATTACCCCAAAAAAGTCAATAAAGAACATAAAGAAACACCCTGATATTGTAAGCCCTGAATAAATATTTGTTAAATGAATAAGTAAAATGTTGTTTCCTTGAAGAGATATGTACCCCTTGTTAATTTTTTTATAAAAAGCCCACTAAATATGCAAGTGGAAATAACCCTTGTGGTTGAAAGTAGGTCTCTCAAGAAAAAAATAGTATTCTATGAGACAAGTTGCTAGTTTAGCCTGCAACCTGCATACATGCTTTTCCTTAAGACAACTATCACACTTGTAGGTAGCAGAATTGTTTTATGTATACCCAGAATATTAAAAGATATACACTCAAGGGTCAAGTTAAATAAAATAATAATATTTCCGTGTTTCATCAAAGACATTCTTGACTTTTTTTTTCTTTTAAACTGGGAGTGCTCATATCCACCAGTACAGTTCGTGCCGGGCCTTGATCTGTGCTGAGGGCGAGCGCTTTACCCACCATTATTTGTGCTCCATCAGCGCCAATGTCAACATAGCAAACAAGACAAATATATCCTTGGATTATTATGAAAGTATTTTTGGCCTTGAAGAACTCTTTGAAAAGGTCTTGGGGACGCGCTTTGAGAATTGCTGGCCTATAAATACAAAACTTTCCTAAATGTAAATATGAAGTATTTCACAATAGAAGACATATGATATTCTTTTAAAAAGATGTTAAATGTTTAACCCTAAACTGTCCTAACTTCCTAAATAACCTTTTTTGGATATACCATTTATTAATTTATCTCAACTATTTAAATAATTTTTATATATTTAACCTGTAATTGTTTGGGTGGTAACAAACATTGTTTGACTTTCTAAATTAAAGAGTTCAGTTATTCTCTGATTTGTTCCACTTTTAGTTTAAACTGAAGTTTGTTAAAAGTTAGTACAAAGAATAGCATATTACAAATAATTAAATATATTGAAGATAATTAAATAGATGCTCCATACACATTGAATGATTTGGGGTATCATAGTTCCCCTTAAGAAAATTATACATTGATGATGATAACGTAGAGCACAGAAGAATGATGGTCATCTTCTTATCAGATTTATTTTAAAAGAGCAACTGTCTAATTTGAAGATTCCGTTTTGTGGTTTATCAAAGTATCATACAAGCTGTTTTTTATTCTTAGTTATATAATACAATATATAATTAAGTCAGTGCTTATAATATCACCACAATTATTTGATAAGTTTACAGTCTCTCAGATTATCTGGCTATTTACTATTGAATTAGAGTGATTACAGTCAATTCTCTTTGTTTTGTTTTGTTGCTATTATTGTTGTTGTGAAATATTTTCCACTAAAAGGCAGATTCACTTAGATCATCAGTTGTCAATGAGAAAACAAAGGATGGTAAAATAAAAATAAAACTCATTAATTCAATGAGTGTTTACTGAGGACCACCTACATAAGGCCATTTGTTAGAAGCTATGAAATGTACAATAATGTCACCACGTAACCTAGAACCTAGTAAAGATGTCTCAGAGTAAAGTAGATAAGAGGGGCCATGAAATGGTAAAATCTGGAGTTCAGAGGAGGGAAAAATTGCTTGCAAATGGGAAAAATGTGTTTTCACCCTGAAATAATAAAATTTGTTCTTATGTTTTTAGTTTTCAACCATGCTTCAACTATTAGATCTCTTCAATTCTCACATCTTGCATTATTAAAGTTAAACATTTTATACATGCTATTCAAGGTATTATAAAGTTATCAAGTACAGTGCAGGCTTCCAAATATATGCTAAAATAGGGTTTAAGCAGTTGAAACAGTTGTAGTGCTATCTTCTCTGTAGGAGATAAATGTAGGCAGTCAAGTGAGTAAAGCCTGAATTTTATACCATTTATTTGGAACAAATTGTGATTAAGAGCCCCACTGGCCTTGTGGATACCGCACTCAGGGGTCTCATGAGATCCTGTGTTCCAGTTTTGTTTCATCATACTTTGCAGAGCAAGTCTAATGGAGCAATGTAAATACAATGTCTGTTTTTTTCCATTTACAATGTTTAATTTTTATTACACACACACACATTTCAAAAAATTTGGAATTACAGGTAAACTATTTTCAAGTAATTTGACTATTTGTATATATACATCTTCTATATGTTTATGAATGTAAGTATAAAAGCTAACATCTCAGTGGCAGTTTAACAGGCCACTTTACAAGACTTATGCCTATTTCCAAATAAAACCAATAAAACCAACCAACAATATATCCAGCTACACAGTATTCTAAAGAGAAACTAATTATAATGATTACTATTGTTGAGAGATAATTGTACGTGAATATTTCATGTTACTTCAATCTGAGCTCTCTGAACAAAAAGCTGGCAAAACTTGGTTAAAGGATGACTGAATAATAAACATGTCCTAGAAGCTAAAAATTGTGTTGCTTCAGAGGGATTTACAAATCTATCTTCCCCAGAGCCAGTTGTTTATGCTCCAGTGTGGTGAAAATAGAGAACGTCTCCTCCACTCCCCAGAGATTTCTTTACATTCCAGAGGAAGAGCATCCATTTATCTATCCATCCATCCATCCAGCTGTCTAAACTTATCAACTATCACTTATAGTACTGGCTTAGATTATTCAGAAATGTTGTGACATTCTTTTCTTCCTTCTTAGCGTTAAGTAATCCATGGCAACTGAAAGAGTATTATGGTTTCATAAAGAAAATATTACTTTTTAACTTTTACTAATTTGATTTTAAGGTTTTCAAAATAATATTTCAAGTTAAGTACATTAGTTACTTGTGTTATATTCTTCTTCCCTCAATGTTTATATTGCATTCACACTCAGTGATTTCAAAAGGATTATTAAATATGGCAAAATAACTTTTCTAAAGTATGCTTTAAAGGAAGAATGAATATTATTGATATTAATATTGAGCTACTTAAAAGAATACATGTGTGCTTATTTTCACAAAAATCTAAAATTTAATTTCTCAATCGATCCATAAAAAATTAGAAACATTTTCTGATTCAGGACAGTACCTTGAAAAGAATGGTTTAAAATATGCCTGTAAGAGAGAGCCCTGTTACCTGTCTTATAGTAACTGGGAATTTAATATATCAGGAAAGTTGTAGAAAAAGAACAATGTAGAGAGAGAGTTAAAACACTAAACAGACAACACCACATATATATAGGATCTTTGCTAGAGGTATTTTTTTTTCCCTTAGGAAAAGTATAGCTTCTCTTTGGGAAAACTGAGATTTGGTCACACTTCAGAGCCTTTGATAAGTACTTTGATGTTCAATAAGAAAGAAAAAAGGATGTTGCTTTTGCAAAGAGAATCAAGAAAATAATACCAGTTTCAGCAAAAGGGCATTGTTTTATGTATTTTACCACACATTACCCAGAATGTAAAGAGGACTTTTCATTAAACTAGAGTAAGTATATATTGTTTGAACACAAATAGAACACAGATATGAAAATAATAACTAAACTAAAATAATGCAGCATACTAATTACCTTGTATATAATAGGTAATCAATAACTTTTTAAGTTGAAAGGAAATGCCTTAAGTAAGCTACATAGAGAATATCATTTACAGCCAAATATTTATCCTTATAGTAGAAACGTATCACTGTAGTGAACAGAGAGAATACAGTTTGGTGTGGATGTAAGCAAGGATTTTGCCAAAGGGGATGTTTTGCTCAATTTAAACAATGACATCCAAGAAGGTGATACGGCACTGTTCTACTGGGCTTTTATTTGAATGCAGTATTTGACAGCTTTGACAAAAGGTCCATATTCATAAAATGGTGGACCGTTGTAAATGAAAAAATAATTTTTAGTAAATTTGTTTAAGGTCTTTAATGCAACTGATAGATTAGGACAGTAAAGAGCTCTGATAGATACAAGAAACAGGTCACCTGCTTCCTAATATAAGGGAGAAAGTCTTGGGGCAGTGCCTATAGAAATGACAGCTGTAACAAGAGCACCTTTCTCCCCAAAAGGTGACAGCAGAACAAGGTATGAATGTAGCTGTTAGACAAGGAAATAACTGTGGTAACATGTGAAAGTGAACTTAAATATTTGAAAGATTTCAAAGGGAGTCAGTATCCAGAATTTTTGGATGAATTTGTTTAACATGCTAATGTGTGTGGGTCAATAAGCAGATGAGCTAAATTCAGGAGGGAGGGGATAGGAACCTCTGGGTGAGGTGTCAGGTTTGACTGATGATCCTAGGGGTAGAGTGGGAACTTTTTGTGAGGTTCTTCCAATGCTGAGAAAGGTTCCATTGAAGAAAGTACGAAACCTAACTAGTGGGCAGGTGAGAAAAACTTCCTAGGAATAGTGTAATTATTTGGATAGGGAAAATATTGGATAGACAAAAAGTATAAGGAAAATAATGCAAGAATCGTTGGAATTTAGAATGTAAATAAAGAAGGAACTCTCACAGTCTGAAGACCAAGTGAGGTTAGGTCAAACCAAGGTGAAGTGACAGGAGCTGCCAGCATATCTTATTTAATACCATTAATGGTGGGTCAGACCTTTATTGCTTCTTGCCTGTATTATTTTAATAACTTTCACTTTGATATAGCACACCTATAATCCATAGATAAGGTTACTTTCAGAGTCAAAAGTCTGAATCATAAGTTAGTAATCTATTCATGATGCCAGGCTCACATGATCCAAGGACCACATCCTCAAGCTCCCTCGTCTGAAATTAATCCTTCTTTTGCTTTCCCATAAAACTTTGGTTTGATTTCCATTTCAATAATTAATTTAAGTCAACATAAGTTGTAACTTGCTTTTGTACATGTCTCTAGCATACGGTTTGAAACTTCTTTAAGGTTAGGATTTTTCTTACTGATATTTTATTCTTAGTCTGCTTAACTAAAGCACAACAGAACAAAAGATGTTCTGTCTCTGAAAGTGAGATTGCCCGGGCTAAGCCAGAGCTAAAAATGGGTTGCGATTACAGAAATACTAGATTTCAATTAGTAGCTCCAGATCTTAATCTGAGAATGAAAACTGTTTTGCAATTATAATAGTCTTGATTCTCAAGAAAAAAGGAAAAGAAAAGAAAAAGAATACAGTTTACCTTAAATATAATGATCAACTTTCCAAATTGCTGATAATTCCATTGCACATACTTCAGATTTTGTGATCAACTAAAACGGCTTTAAATATTCCCATATTTCTCTAAAAGGTACATGGTAAAGAACATTTTTAAAGAAAAGGGGAAAGTGCATGACTTTACCACCACTTTTACTTCCAGATGTATTTAGATTTTGATTTTTTGCAAACTAATTTTATAAAGACAAATACAAATTCCATTGTATTAATCACTTTCTGACTTTTTACTTTTTTGCCAGAGGGTTGTTTACATTACACGTGCAGATCTTGCTGGCAATTCAACATAGCAATTCAGCTGAGTTCCGCCAAAGAATAACTGTTCCATTAAGAGGCAAAACCTTGGACATCTTCCTAAATTTCCCAGCTTACTTATCAGAGAATGTAATGTAAATAGCCATAACACCAAAAAATGGATTCTTTACTCTAGGTTCTCTCACTGATATGAGGAAAGCCAGTTAGCTGCTCTGTAAGCCCCCTCCTCTAGGAAAAGGGTCCGACCAGAAGTGGTGGTTAGATTTTAAGTCCTTTGACAAAGCACATCTGTAGCCTGCTTTATTGTTTCACCTAAGCTGTGTTTTGTGGTTACCAGAAGTGGCCGGCATGACTTGTGAACAGATTACAGCTCTAAATCAATTCTGTTCTGTTTCCCTGGTTCACATTCATTTCCATGAGAATTAACAGCTTGATAGAACAGCAATTTTTTTCTTAGTGTTGATCCTAGCTGATTGAAACATCTCCAGGAACAAGCCACTGTTCCTTGTTACGCAAATTGTAAACTCAGTAGAAGTGGACTTTAGGGGCAGTTTCCACACTCCTTGTTTAATGAAGGGAAGGGTTTCTGTTTCTGTACATCGCTAAAGGGTTTCTAAAGCCTAAAAATAGGTGTGAATAAATTTGCATAATGGAGAAAGGCAGTGATGAGAAAGGAAAAGAAGAAAAGTAGAATTAAGTACTTTGTGAATACTTTGGAGAACCTGTTGGAAACCAGACTTTCTTATAATGTATATAAATGGCTGTCACCAATGAAAGAAGATTTTTGCCAAAATGGTTCTCATAACTGTAAGCAACTGGCGTGTTACTTTCCTGACTACATCATGTAATGAATATAGCTCAGTACAAAATATTCCTTATGCCAGGAAATTTGGTCTTGTTATAACTTTAAGAAATCTGAGGGTGGGTAAGAGTTCATATCTAAAATAGATAAATGGTAACTTAGCTATATACAGATTTTTAACAAACAGCCATCCCATCTAAAATGCCCAACCTTCACCCTGCCCTGCCACATACTTACCCCCTCTCCCCCTTCTCTGTATTATTTTTTTACTTTAGAATATTATGTATTTTACCTACCTAACGACGTGTGGTATATGTATGTGTGTGTGTGTGTGTATGCACATACATACATTATTTATCATGCTTACTGTCTGAATTTCCCATTGTACTGTAAGCTCCAAGAAGGCAAGGATGTTTTCCTTTGAATTCACTGTTCTTTCCTCGCTCCTAGAATGGGGCCTGACATATAATTGTGCTTAATCAGTATTTGTTGAATGATTAAAACTGAAGAGTCTGCTGCAAAGGGAAGCCTGAGGTTGTTATGCTTCTCTTCCAAAGAATGAAAGATGCCCCTCACTTCTAGAGTGAGGCACTAGCTTTGGAAGATGAGGCATGGGATCAAGGCAATTGAGTGTGCCTGGGGCAGCTTTCCTGATGGTGAGAAGAGCAGTCAAAAGGGCTCAGTAAACAAATTCCTTGAGGTAAAATTAGATAATGACACAGTAAGTGTGAGAAGAGGAAGTGGACCTCCCCCTGGTGGCAAGAGTATTTATTACTAAAGTTGTATAAAGTTGTTTTGGTATATTGATAATAAAACTGATAGCCTTTGAATTGCTTTATTAATTGTTTATAAATACTCTGCAGAGACTATATGTCCTTACTGCCTGCACAGGGCACATAGCCACCCACTTACACCTCCATCCCTCTACCCCCACCCTTTACTCCACTGAAAGGAGAGGAATGAGATAATACATGCATTACCAATCATATTTATTTATTCAACTAATATTTACTGGGGAGATAAAACAACACAGCTTGGTGGATTCAAAGATGGGTAAGTAAAGGGAAGAACCTGTAAGTTTTCAGTTTACCAAGTCAGATATACTGATGGGTTTATTAAAGTAGGAAACACTGAAAGATGAGCAGGTGTGTGGAAACACCTAAGTTTGTTCTTGGACAAGTTGATTTGGAGATGTCTAACTTCCCAAATTATTGCTCTACCACCTCTTAAAAAGCAAAGTTAAATGTATTGGAACTTGCTGCAGTAAGAAACTACCTTTAAATAGTCTTAGTGTCTCAAAGGGGGGATAGTTTTTAAACTTTGGGGTCTAGAATCAAGAAATCTAAGGTAGGTTTTTCATGATAGAGAACTAATTGGAATTGGGCAAAATTCATGAAATAATAGTTTAGGATTGTTGGGCGCAGCAAGGCAAGGTTTTTGAAGTCAGTCTTGATAAGTAAACTTTCTCAAGTGAGCAGACTGCTGTCTCTAAATTGATCTGTTAGAATTTTCTGAAGCAACCAATGGAATTATTCATAGAATTACAGTTTTATCTTTCCCATGTAAAGGTTGACTGGAACAAACAACTAGAACAGTTTGACACATGTGGTCTCAGTACTCAGAGGTAGCTTTTGAGACAACCAAGTGCACTTGTTGAATAAACAGTTGGGACTCAGATAATATAAAATTTAGGGGTAATCAATATATAAATTATAATAAAGATCTGGAGATAATTCTGTTCAAGATTACTGAGGGAGAGAGAAGAAGTGGCTTAGGACTGAGAAACGTCAACATTTAATAGCACGTTATTAGAAGGTGAGTATTGAAAGGATATTGGGAACTGGTCAGAAATGTATGAAGGTGAACAGGAGAGTGTAAGGAGGGAACTTCAAGAAGGAAAAAGTGATCAACAAGGACAAATGCTGCCTAATGCTCAGATAATATGAGAACTTGGAAATGTCCACTTAGTAACTTGAAGGTCATTGTTAATCTTACTTTGAGCTATTTTGGTGAATTTATAGAGGCAAAAAAAAAACCAAACCAGAAAAGATGAAAAAGGGAATGAGTAGATAGGAAATTGAAGGTACTTCAAGAATTTTGACTGAGCAAGAGAAGAGAAAGATAAGCTGGTAATTGTAGGAATGTTAAGAAGTTGATTTTTTTCTGGTGGGAAAAATTTGAATATATTTAAAAATGCATGTTCTCTGCTTCTGTTCTCACTCCATAATTTTATAAGATAATGGTAAATTCAACCCTTCTTCCTTCTGTCCTTCCTTGCTTTCATTTACCGATTCATTCATTCATTTTATCCAGCAAAGAACAGACATAGACCTTGGCCCTAAGGGACTTACGATCTCATAGAAGACCAATGTGTTGAGGGGGGATGTGAGTAGATGTATAAACGTCCTATTCCTGTTATTGCATCATGAGTATAAATGCACTTTAAGTGTTTTTAAAATTATATCCCAAGGTGATGACTTTACATTGCCTTACAATGTAATATTCAGCTAGATTAGATTGTGTTTTGAAGCCTCTGAACCAAATTTCCTCCAAATATAGCTGGCTAGTACAGGGATGAAACTTGAGACCTGGGGCAATTTGTTAACACAATTAAACAATCAAGTGAACTAGGAGGTACAAACCTAAGACAAAAAAGAACATCATTTTTTAAATTAATTGTAAAAGACTAAGTTAAGGGTGAGAGAATAAGAGTTCGATCTGTTGAAGCAGTTTCAATCTGTTATTCTTTACAGTCCACCAGAAATTACTATTCAGTCAAACCTGCCTCCATTTCAATGCTAAAAATACTCATTTTCCCTAAACCTCGTAAACCAAAGGTGCTATATCCATGAACCAGAATACACATAGGAAGTCATGCTGCATTTTCATGTTGCTAATTAGAAATTTGATGAATATAATATAGAAGCAAGACAAGACAAGAGTATTTCCATTACCTTCACTACCCATGTTTCTGCATCTTAATAAGAGCCTTGTTAATATTTGAATCTGCATTTAAGCCTCAAGTGTATGGACAGTCATAGAAGTTTCATTAATAACTATAATTAGTACAAAAGAATATATGCCAGAGACAAATGTTCAAATAGAGAGTTTAATTGGAGTTACAAAAACTTACTTTATAGCTCAGAAATGTAAAAAAAAAATACTGCAGGAGGAAATGAACTTATGTTTCACTGCTAAGATACCTTGTCATTTATCATTCATTGAGAAAAGGTAAGATTTTTATCTTAAAATCGTATTTCTCCATCAGCTATATACCACTATTTTTTGAGAAAAAGTAAGATTTTTATCTTAAAATCATATTTCTCCATCAGGTATATGCCACTATTTTTTCATGTAGGGCTATTTAGAGACAGGCAAAAGGGAAAAGGATCTATAGGGAAAAGATATTGACATCACCTGAAATGCCTTCTATTCTGCAGATTCTGAGCTATGCAGCCTTCAAAAGGGATATAATGGAGCAGAGAAAGCTGTCACTCTAGAGCTGTGACTCTTTTCTCCTTCAGCAGTCATGCTTCAAATGGGTCCTTCTGCAGAGGGATGGCTTGAAGTAACAATCACCATTCCTTCCTCACAGCAGTCTGCCACAGAACAAAACTGCCTGGAATAATGCCAGTTGAAATGGCGCAATACATCTTTTCTATGCATCCACAAGGATGCTTACCTAGTGTCTTCTAGGTTCTAAAGGAGAGAATAGAGTTCACTGTTACCAACTCCACTAAATCAAGATACTATGTGCAACTTACTCTTTTATCAACAAGAGGAAAGATACCGGGGACTTTCTAACACATACCAAGCATATTCAGATTTCTATTCTTAGGATAAGCTCCGATTCAAATACTGTTTCATGCATGGAGATTGCATTCAACATTAAGCTTACAGAGAAGAGACGTTTTTAGAAAAATATGATAATCACTGATGAGATGTTACTAGATATCCCCAAAGCTTTTATGCAAAGTGACAGAAGGCGTCTTTAAACCAAAACAGATTGAATTGCTTGCAGTTTTAGCAAGTGGATCGGTACAGAACTCCTATCAGAGGTAGTTGATGAAGTTGTGACTGTAGTGGTCTTTGACCTGACGCACACACTACATAAAGGACAGCCCTACGCGTCAACAGCTACTACGTGTAAAAAGTCTACCTGAAAAAACAGGACTCCCACTTTCCTGTCACAAAGCATTGTATCTTGGAACTACTGTGTAAGAATAAAAGTCCAAGTCCTTCCGACGCCCTACAAGACCCAAATACGTAAAACTCCCTCCTGCCTCTCCCACCTCACATTTTAGCTCCTATCTTCTCCCCTTCCTGGATCATTCCTCTGCAGGCATCGGCTACCTTGCTGTTCATTGGAACATTCTTTTCATAGTCTTATCTAAAGGCCTTTGCCTGAATTGTTCTTCCTCCACAAAATTGCTTGGCTAACTCTGTTACCTCTCTCAGTGTTTCCTTCAAGTTTCCCTTCGTATGGGGTCTACTCTGATTGTCTTACTGAATTGTGCAACTGCCGCACCCCAACTCCCCCTTACCCTGCTCTAATAGTTTTTTCACAGCACTTATCACTATCTAACATAAAACAAAATTTCTGCATTTATTATGCTTATTTTTCATTGTCTGTTTCATTCCCTGCATGAGACACCATCTCACCCCATGTAATCTCTATGATTAGGGTTCTTTGTCTGTTTTGTTCATTGTTGTATCCCAAGTGCTGAGACTGTGTCTGACACATTGTAGGCATTTAATTAATATTTATTGAATGAATGAATTAATGAACCCATGAACCATCTTCTTTTCTCATTACCCTGGAAGGCACTAGCTACATACTCCCCTATACAAAGTTTTAAAAGTAATTAACTTAGTAACTTAATTTCCTATTAATAAAGTCCCTTCTTTAGGTTTAGGCTATGACACCAGGAGGTCCTTAAAGTAATGCATTTTGATAACTGCAATGAAAAAGCATGTTGACAAACTCACTAGTAACTATTTTCATATTGAGTTTATCAGATTACCTAACTCGTATTTAAGATAGCAGGGATCTGAAAGAATCAAACTAAGAACCTAGCTTTTGATGAGACTTGAAAGTTTGCTGCTAGAGTGTGGTAGGACAAAGGAAAGAAGCTGGTTATTCCAGGGCACTTCCAGAAGAAAGAGGAGAGAGCAGGGGTGAACCTTGGTTTTGGAAAGTGTTATATACATGATGGAGGAAAAATATCTCCAACAAGGGAGGGGAAAACAGAAAAAAAATTTTTGTTATCTTTTTTTATAGTTTTAACAAGGCCAGCCTAGCTTGTTGCATTTCAACAAGTCTTTGGGAAAAGCCTTTGGTTTTCATTATCTTATTAGGAGTTTGGAAATACATGTACCCACTAAAGGAAAAAAAATTCACACAAATAGGAGGTGCATTGACTCTGTCCCTTTCTATAAAAGAAGAAATAATTGAGAAAAATGGAGGATTTAGTAGGCATCAAGATTAGAGCTCTGATGGAAAAAGCATCAAAAGGCAGAGTTTACATTCCTCCAGAGGCCAAATACTTGGCGTCTTCTCTCCCCCAAGTCACTCACCGAGGTGCTTTGAGTCCTATATGATTCTTTATCCTAGGAAGTCCATTTTTCTGGCCATGTTAATGACCTGAAAGGAGACCAACAATGATGGTGTTAAACACATGCATATTTTTACACAACTTCTATCCTAATAACAGGTGGCACCATTCCAAAAATTAAATATCTCCCTTAAAAATACTTTTGAATACATTTAATGTCTCATATATGTTCCAAATCAGTTTATTTTTCCTGCTCTAGATATCAGAAATTCTGACCCAGTTCTTCATAGTAACCTATATATTCCTTGATACTAAGTAAACAGATTGTAACCAAGAAGGGATTTAGGTAGTGAGAAGTCTGAAGTTCATTACCTTAATTTCCTTTTTTAAATAGATTAAGCATTGCAAGATCATCTTTGAGATTCTCATTTTGGTTGTAATATTTTATAATTACCAAGGGAATGTGGGCTTTTGATGTGAGGTGGTTTTTTTTCTTTTAAACCAATGTGTCCATTAAGGAATGTATTATTGTACACCAGATGGAATTAAACGAACCATTGTATGAATTTGGCATTTTCAGATCAGGTTACCTGAATGTAATTACCTGCAGACAGTTTCTAAATATGCTGTTCATAAGGGATTACCTTTTATTTGGTGATTCTCTTCTGTTCTCCTTGTTTTTTTTTCTTTTTTCTTACAATGCGTTTAATCATTTTGCCTTATTGTACCATCATGTTCTGCCACTGATAATGGTGAGAATTAATCCTGAACTACTAGAATTGATGAAACAGAACAAGTCAACAGCTGTTTAAAAAACAAACAAATAGACAAGGGACACCTTACAGGAGAGAATGTTATGGTTTTGTGCCATATACAATTTGAATTGTCTGGCCCAATTCTAACAATATTGAAATTTGGGGAAATAGAATTTCTTTCAGGAGTTTATCCCCAAACAACAGTGCTGTACTTTATTTCTTTTCTTTTTTTATTTTTTTTATTTTTATTTGCAAAACACATATCTGATTATTGATGAGTATCCAAAATATGCAAAGAACTCTTAAAACTCAACCATAAGAAAATAAATAATCCAATTTAAAAATGGACAAAAATTATGAGCCGTTGTCTCACCAAAGATGATATACAGATAGATGCAAATAAGTATATGAAAAGTTGTTCAACATCACAGGTCATCAGTGAGCTGCACATCAAAACAATAATGGGATACCTCTACACACCTATCAGAATGTCTAAAATCCAAGACAATGACAACACCAAATGCTGCTGAGGATGTGGAGCAATAGGAACTCTCATTCATTGCTGGTGGGAATGCAAAATGATAAAGCTGCCTTGGAAGACAATCTGAAAAGGCCATATGCTGTATGTGTACTTTATTTCTTATTGTCATTTTTAAATCACATCAGTTGAGGAATATGAATTTCTACACAACTTGTATCACATTCGCTTTTGTTTTCTCTGTGAGTGAGCAGAACTGTGTTTTCTATGAGTCTTCTCTTCAGTAGGGAGCACACCCTCTGGGCGACCTTTATTGTTAGTGTGACAATCGCCGTCTTATTCTTTTTCAAGTAGTGAGTACAGGTTATATGTCTGTTTCCCACATTGATGTCAAGTTGCCCAATTTCCTCTAACTAAATAAATATATATTTAGACTACTGGAAGAATGGGAATTCAAAACTCTATTTTAAATTCTCAGCACCAGATCAATTTTACCTTTCTCTTAAAAAATGAATTCTCTATTATTTTTCAAGCTGTTACTACTTTCTTAGAGCGGTTGGCAAAGAACATCTAATCTGTGTTTGGGAAACATCAAGTTTAATGGAAAAAATGTGACTTATAATGTACTTATTTTGTCTGAACTTTATAAACTTCCTGATGACTCCGGTGAGCCAAATAAAGAAATTGTGTGGCTTTTCTTTTCTTTTTTTGTTTTTTGCAAGGGAATGAATATGCTCTGTCACTGTCAGGAATCAGCTTTCAGAGAATTCAGCTAGTATCATTTCTAAAATACCTGGTGATCTGGAAAAAAATAATAATGTGTAGAACCTTATAAAATAATAATTGGAAGAACTATAGATAATTAAATATATGAACTATAGATAATCAAATATATGCTGAATTAATCTTAGATTAAGTTGAAAACAATTCCAAATAAGGAAACTTTTTACATTCCTATTAATATAGTTGAAATTACTATTATATATGTTATAGTTTCTAACTTGCAAGCAAAAAGAAAAAGACTTTGGCTACTTTAAGTGAAAAGTAATTTGCTGAATGTATGCTCGGCTCATTAATGGGAATCTCAAGAATTAAGCCTGAAGGCAGAAAGCAGCATGATCGCTCTTGAAGGGTTGGAAGCAGGGATGATAGGCGAGATCATGTGGATCCTTGTTTAACAGCTTTATTGCGATATACTTCACATAGCATACAATTCACCCATTTAAAATATACATATAGAATGTTTCAACCATTCCTTCTATCCTTGTGTTTCTCACTTAAAAGTCCAAGTCCTGGGAATCATCCAGTTGACCAGGCTTATGCCACTGTTCTTTCTGCTGGTGTCAGAGCTGGTGAGGGTGGAGGTGTCTGGGGTCATGGCATGGGGGAATGAAATAGCCAGAGGCCATCTGGATTCACTCTCCCAATAAGTAAGACGTAAAAGATGAGGCAGACGTTATTTGCAGTGGTGTGCTGATAAATGTTTAATAACTGGCTTTATAGAAAGAAAAAAGAGTCCTAGGTTTAGCATTTACAGATTTCTGTGGTGTAACTACTCCAACTATAAGGAATGTGATAGCAGAGTTGGGCAGAGGTGCTAACAATACACTCTTGTGAGCTGAAACGAGCTGGCTTTAGCACACCACTAGATTTCACCCCAACCTTGAACCTTGGGTGCTTTCAGGGAGGGGGAATGAATTCTAAGTAGCCAAAAAAATAAATAAATAAAACATGCATTCAAGTATTCAGCGCAGATGTTATCGACCTTAAACAGAAGCACTAAGTATATTCTTTAATAAATTAATATGTGACTCAGTAGATAAGAATTTGTGTATGGACATGTTAGAAGCTACTACAGTATTTTATCTCAAAAACAAAGAAAAAGAAACCACTGTTCCTTGTCAGTTATTTCTTCATTTACCTTGAGAGCTCAAATGAGCACATTTGAAATATTAAAAGAAAGTTTTTAAACTGCTATGGTACTGCAGTCTCCAGATTTTTATTTCCTTCGTTCCAGATTTCTTTCTTCCAGTGGGTTTTTGGAAGTGATGGATTCTTTCTATGCTTTTAGAAGTTAGTCTAGAAATATCACATTTATGTTTCACTTGTTTCCTGTAGTTAACAACTTTACTCTCTTCCCAAATAACCCAAGGACCTTACACTATTTTAATTCCAATTATCCCATCATTTCTTGTAAGCTATTTTCATATAGTGGTTTATTTTTATTTTTATTTTTACTTAACAAATCAGACATTAATTTCATCATCTTTATATAGTCGATATTGTTTATATTTATCCATAAGTTAATGTTTTTCATTTTTAATCTTTCTTCCTACATTTTCTAGATTATTTTCCTTATTCCCAAAGTATATCCTTTAGAAGTTCCTTTGGTGAGGGTTTGTTGTAATAACCCTCTCAATTGTTGATATCTGAAACTGTATTTATTTTGTGTTTGCTCTCGAAAGATACTTAACTTTGTATAGAATTCTTAATTTAATAATCTTTTTGTCTGTATATTGAAGATATTATTCTAGCTTTAATTGTTGATTTTTAAATCTTCTCTTTTTTTTTTTGGTGTTCTGAAATTTTACCATGGTATTTCTGCATGTGGACTCTTTTTTTCCTTGAGAATTATTAGGATTTCTGATTCTGGGGATTTGTGTCTTTCATCAATTCTAAAAATTATATTACTTCAAACTCATTTGATCTAGTCTCTCATTCTGGAAATCCAATTAGTCCTATGTTGGACTGCTCATTCTATCCTACACATTTCCTAACCTCTCGTATTTTTCATCTCTTATCTCTATGTTGTTTTCCAGGTAACTTATTTAGTTTTACAGTATAGTTGATTAATTTTCTGTTCTATGTATTATGTAATATAAATTATAATTTCTAATTATAAATATTTAATTCCTAGAAGTTCTATCTTTTGTTTCACATCTGCCTGATAAATTTTGATAGTCTTCTTTAGTCATGCCTCAATTTTCTCATTTCTTTCTTTAAAAATATTAAATATGCTCTTTATATGGTCAGTATTTGCTGAGACCAATATTAACATTCCTTCTCATTTTGATATTGTAATCTTTTGTTTTGTTTATTTTTGTTTTTGCTGGCTCTCACTCATAATCACTTATTTCCTTGTTTGTTTAGAGATTTTTATTGTGAGCTCTTTGAATATTTTGGAGGATTTATTTAAGGCCTGAAGTTAAGTGAATTCCTAGAGAGATAAGTTTTGTTTGCTTTGTTAGTCACCTGAGAGGGTTACTATCAATAGAGAAACCTTTAAACAGTTTTTGTTTGTTTTTTTTTTGATGCACAGAGATATTGTGAAGTCCAACTCCAGACCAGAGGGAATGCAGACTTATAGATAGGAATTTCTAAGGTAGACTTTAACAGCCAGGATTTAGTGGGGGAAACAGGAAATACTCTGTGTATTTCAAGCAGAAAAGAATATACTAAAAAAATGATTGGAAGAACCAGAGAAGTGGAAATCAGGGGACAAGCCTAGACTTTAGATTATAAAATCACACCATCGTAGCTATAATACAGAGGTCCTGTATTGTTGTTACTGCTACAACTGCCTTATTCCCAAGAAGCTGGTTCCTAGACACTTAAACATGGACTTCAGCCACTGCAAATACTTGTGTCTCTGGAATTTATGTAATAGTTGTGTCTGCCACAGGAAGAGGCTCCAGCTTCACTTCTGCTTTCCAGACTTTGTATGAATTGACACTTAGACGATGGCTGCAAGGAAGTTTAAACATGTAGTTTCTGAGTTTTCCGACCTTTCCAATAGAAAGAGTATAAACTGCAGGTCGAGAAAGCCAATTCAATTATTTACTTGCTTGTTTATTTATTTATTTATTTAGTTTTGCTTTTCCTTCTTTGTAAAGCCAAGGCAGAGACAGGCTTGTGTACCCACTCTGTCCTTCTTTAGAATGAGATGTGCTTTTCGTACTTCACCTGCTGTTGCTATTACACTTCATGCCTCTTTCCATGCTTTTGATTCCAGATGTGTTCTCCTGTCCTTTCCTAAGCAGTTAAATCTGTAAGGTTGACATATACACCCAAGGAAGTCACTGCTTTAGCATTCATTTCTCTTTGTGAATTTGACTTATTTTATCAAATCTAGATTTTTTTAAAATTCCTTTATGTTTCTGCAAGCCTAACCATGTATAAAAAGATATTTTAAAATATTTTATCAGATAGTTTTACTTATGATAGATGGAAGGAGTTTCTGTAACATCTGCCTGCCAAATACAGGAAGATGACCTAAGATTATTTTTTTTTTCGGGCCTTAACAAAAAATTTTTTTAATCCCTTACTAGCCAATCTTTCTTAGTCCCCTCTGTTGGTTTTTAACTCTTCTTCCCAGGCTCTAGATATTGAAATCCTCCAGGAATCAGTTTTCATGCCTCTTCTCTTCTATATTTATATGCTTTTTTAGATGGTCTTATCCAATAATGTCTTTTAAATGTCACCTATATGCTGGTGACTTCCAAATTAATATATTTAGATCAGACTTTTCCCTTTGGCTCCAGATTCATTTATCCAATTGCCTACATGCTATTCCTATCTGGAAGTCTAGAAGACATCTCAAACATAGAAGGTCCAAAACAAATCTTAATCCCCCAACTCACACTCAGATCAGTTTTCCCCTTACTTCACTGCAGTAAACAATACAATTCATCCAGTTACTCATGAAAAAAATAAGAAATTATCTTGATTATTCTCTTTCCATGATCCCCAACTTCCAATCAATGAGCAAGTCCTGTCAATTCTATCCTGAGTATAACCACTTTTCAAGATTCTTCCACTATCATACAAGTCTAAGCCACCATCATCTCTTACCTGTGCTTCAATAATAAGTGAATAAAGAATCCAAGTAGGTGACTGAAGAATCCTAACTACTTTCTCTTTTACTCTTTCTCTTCAAATTGTATCAACTCTGGGCTAAAACTTTGTGTCTTTCCATCTTACTTAGAATGAAATACAAACTCTTTTTTATGACATGACCCCTGTTTATCTCTGTGTATTTGCTTTATGATGTATCTTGTAACTTTCCCAGCTTCACATTCTATTCTAGCTGCACTGACGTTCTTTCTGTTGTGTGAAAAATAAAGTCCATTTCATCTGAAACACTCTTTACCCAGTCCTTTGATTTTCCCAGTCCAGTACTTCATACTAGTCCTAATTAAATACCATCTTTTAGAGGCCTTTTTTAATGATACTGTCTAAAATAACCACCCTTCCATAGTTCTCTAATATCTTATACAATACCTATGATTTCTTTTTAGCATTTATCACAACCTAAAGCTATTACACATTTGTTTACTTTTTTATTGCCTACATCTTCATACTTATTCCAGATATCATAAGGGAAGTGTCTTTGTCTCATTTTGTTCACCATTTTTGCCTAAGAGTAGATGATGTACATATGCATGTTGAATGAATGGATGGGAGGTCAGACAGAGAATACTCAGGTGAAGCTGCTCAGAACCAGTGGGTTATGAGGGAATAACTATATGTCAGGAGGAACACCTGAGCTGGATTTACAGATTGAAAGGCATGGATTCATGAATCATTCACTGGACCAGATAAAATCATCCAGGGATAGTGTGGCTAGGATAGGACCCTGGAGAAGAACAATATTTACTCAACCAAACACTCCCTAAAGGATAGGACTATTTTTTCCCTTGCTGTAGTCCCAGTACCTAGTGTAGTCTCTCACAAGATGTTCAGTAAATTTAACTGATCTAGTAAGTGAATGAATTAATTAAAAATTTGGAAAAAATCCCATAAAAGGGAATACGAAGCAGTAGTAAGAGATTTAAGAGGAGAACCAAGGGAGTATGAGTTGATTGAAGCCAGAGCGACAGGGGTTTCAAGGAGTAGTCAGGAATCTTAAAAACTACAGAAGAGTCAAAAAAGATATGGTCTCAGAATAATTCGTTGGATTCATCGGGAAAAGTGAGAATAGGTGACAGTGACATAAATAACACCTAGAGAAGATGTATCTATATACTTAATATATTGTGTGTATATATATATATATATATACGTATATATATATATATGTATATATATATATATATACGTATATATATATATATATATATATCAGTAAACAACCTTAGTAT
The DNA here is from genome assembly GCF_028564815.1 of Eubalaena glacialis. NCBI lineage: Eukaryota > Metazoa > Chordata > Mammalia > Artiodactyla > Balaenidae > Eubalaena > Eubalaena glacialis. Next base: position 142,185,479 of record NC_083720.1, on the reverse strand, counting down.
ATAGTATAAAAATGTTCCCTTCATGGCATGCTAGCATTTCCTAGTTTTGAAGGATATCTCTCTGTTTTTAATATGCTTTTGATAATATGTCTAAGATTCTCTTTTGGATTCATGCTCTGAGTCATGTTATGAATACATTGATGTCATGCTATCATAAAACTAATAACAATTTATCAAGATCCTAATTAAACGTTTGGAAAGGCAGTATGAAATAATCATTTGGATATTAATGAGGAGATGACCTTTTTACTACTGAATGTCAAAGAATGGAAAAATTGTGAATAAGTACCCAAATGTCTCTGCAACAGTCACAGTACAAATGCAGAACTTTAGGAGAATTAAGGGATCTCGGGAGATCACATAGGTACAACTGTTTAATCAAGGACCCAGATCTTAGCAGACATTGGGTGGCTCCTTAGAGCTGACTCTGATGCAATAATGTTGGCAAGATTTTTTCTGGGTAACTGGGTCCCCTACAAAACACAGCTGCTGCAATCTTTCCAAAGGTAGGATTCTGCTGGGGATAAGAAAAGAGCCAAATATTGTCTGTATCACTGCGCCTTTAGATCCAGGCTTTCAACACTATCCTAAAAAATGTACACTAGCAGCTCACATGCTTCTGTTTAAGAGAATGTTTACAAACCCCGTTTCTCCTAGTTCTGAAATCAAACTCAGCAGAGGAAAGACCCATACTGCTCCAGAAATGAGAACAGAGCCAGAGGTTCCATATCTGCTTCAGATCTGTCCATCCTTTTACCTGGGCGATTACCAGGAGAGATGCCTGGGTAGCTTTAGATTACAGAAAGCACATCTGCATTGATTATAGCTTTAGTTAGTTGCTACATACACATATTGAAACAAATATTTTAATTTCTTCATTGAAATATGATATTTTATTTACTCTTTTAAAATTATTAATTATACAAATAATACCAGCTTATTATAAAAATCAAATAAAGTGAAAGTTTATAAAATACAAGCTAAGAATCCTATCTCAGCCTGCCCCAATTTTCAACATCACTTTCTGTGGATTGCCACTGTTAATGATCTGGGCTTTATCTTCCATATGTTTATAAGTGTCTGTATACACATAATCACATACACACCTCTGTGAAGGCCATTCACTCTATATAGGCTACTCTCTTAGAAGTCTGTTTCATATCTTTTCTTCTCAAATCTCCAAGATTTCTTCCCTTACACTGAGTCATTGGCTGGGAGATGCCCATGAGATATGTGGCCCTAGTACACGTGGTGATAGATTTCAGAGCACACCACTGGACCATTGGTCGATTTTGCTCCCTGCAGCCAGATACATGAGAAGCACATTCTCATAGCTGCCTGCCACACTACTGTTCAGCCTACTTTCAATACAAGTAGCCAGAAAAATCCTTTTAAAAATATGTCAAATCATGTCTCTTCTCCACTCAGAACTCTTCAAAATCTCCTCATTTCATCAAGAGTAAAAGCTATATTCACACAACAGCCTCAGTGCCCTCTGTGACCTACTCCCCACCCCCCATCTCCCCTCCTTACCTCTCCAACATTGTATCCTGCTTTCTTTCCCTCCTTGGCCACTCTATCCCGGAGACTATAGAGACATGTGTTCCTTGAATATACCAGGCAAGATCAAACCTCTAGCTTCCCATTTCACTGAGAAAATCAATGCAATCACAAAAGAATCACACTGGCTGTTCTCTCTCCTTGGGAAGCTCTTCTCCCAGATAGCCCCGTGGCCCATTCCTTGACCTATTTCAAGTCTTTGGTCAACTATTACATTCTTGGTGAGGTCTACCTGGAACACCCTATTTAAAATAGCAGTCTTAACCTTGACACTCCTGATCCCCCAACCTAGTTCTGTTTTTGTTTATTTGTTTGTTTTAGTAGCATTGATCATATGGTAGATCATACATATTGTACTTATTCATTATGCATATCGTCTGTTGTTCCCCACCAGAATGTAAGGTCTGCATGTATAGGACATCAGTCAGTACAGCCCTAGGGCCCAGAAGAGTGCCTAGGGATAGTAGCCATTTAGTGAACATTTGAAGTCCGGGTGGATGGATGAGTGGATATACACACATATTTAGGAGTTAAATAGAGTCAGCCTGGTAGGTTCCATCAATTACCTGCTCTCAGTAGGGATAATAATTATACCTACAATCATAAGGAGCACCTAAAACCTGCTTCACAGAGTTGTCATGAGAATTCAGTAAGCAATTAGGTAATAATTATAAAGAGCACAGAACAGTGCCTGAAATATATTAAGTGCTTAGTTAATGTTACATACTACTTTATTTTTATTATACATAGTTTTTAAAATAAAAGTGGAATCATGCTACATATATATTATTCATACAACTTGATTTTTGCACTCAATAAAATACCATTTTTTCTTTCCAAATAGCCATATAGACCTCATTCATTCATTGAATAAATGTCTTGAAGTGCTTACTCTGTGTCTTTATAGCATTTACAGTCTAACTACTCTTTCTTTCTATGACTGCATAATATTCTATAGTATTTACATGTAATTATTTAAGCATTCTCCTAATAATATGTATCTGAATGGTTTGTAGTTTTTGTTAATATATATACTTCCCTTGCAACATAATCTAACAAAAATTGAAACTGGACGTGGTAATAATATTGTCTATTTTTCCATATACTCTAAATAGTGCATGACATTTAAAGCCATAGTTTGCAGTATTTTTCAAAGGTAATATTTATCTGTCCTGCTGAAGAAGTAATTGATGTATGATATCTATTTTTAAATCCACTGTGAGTATATATTCAGTAGACATGAGTTATTTTGTCAACCCCACTGCAATGATAGTGACTAAAGAAGTAAGATTTGAGAGGAATCAGCTATCTTGCTTCTGAACCCTGAGACAAAATTTGTTTTAGGTAATGAAAGGCAGTAAAGCTCACCCAAAGACAAAACAAGCTAAAGGCCAGAGAAAGTCCTGGAAATATTTGAGTTCCTGCCTCCAATTGATTTCAAGTTCTAGATGCTACCTGGAAAACTTGTGTGTAAGCTGTTTAAGCCCTTTCTTGTATTCTCAGTCAATAAAGTGCTCTTCTTCTTCCTAAGGAATTTCAAGTTTGGTTTCTGTAACTTAAAACCAAAGGAGTCTATTGTATACCATATATTTTGCTATAATTCAGGATATTAAAATTAAGTCAGAAATAGGGGTTTATATATTCTTAGTATCTACAAGAGAGCTGTTCATAAAGAAATTCATTTTAATGTTATATTGATTGAAGACATTCCAATGACATATCACATTGTTAGATAACATGTTAGGAGACATAAATCAGTTAAGAGGCATAAGATTATATGTTCCAGGGTATAGATTCTGTCTACACCATCCTTTGAAAACTGCTCCTCCAGTCAGGCAGATTATAGCTTTCTTATTTTCTTGGACCTAGGGGCTAGAATTGGAACTCCTAATGAGAAACCTCTTCTTCACGAGGCCTCTTCCTCTCCCCAGGTAATTAATCACACACTCTTCAGAAGTCTTTGCCTGAAACAGTCCCTTTTTGATGTACTGCTATACCAGTCATGACTTAATGCAATAGAAAGTTCTCTAACAAAACTATTGTTGATAAAAGGTGCTTTGTTCCTGGGGATTAGGTACTTCAGTCACCATGTATTTGATGATAACAATAATGATCTAGCGCCATTAGCGTCTGGGCGCTCTAAGCCTTTCAGTTTCTGACACAAATTTCAGGTAGGCCTCTCAGCCATCTGTTCCACTAGGGAAGTAAACAACTTTCTAGAAAGTCTTCTGCGATTCTCCTTAACTTATTCTAGAGCGATGCTTTTTAAACTTTAATGTGCAGATGAACTGCTCCAGGATCTTGTAAAATGCACGTGCTGGTTCAGAAGGTGTAGAGCGAAGCTTGAAATTCTGCCAAGTGATGCTCATGCTGCTGTTCTACAGACTACACTTTGATTAGAAAGTTCTAGAGAATTTCTTATTTAGTGGTGCTGCACAGTGCTCTAATGTAATGTCAAAATGCCACAAACCTTTCAGAGTTTCTCTCTCTTACAGAAGAGTAGCTCCCTACCACACACTTTTTTAAAAAAAATAACACTGTATAGTGTCAAATTCAAAACATGTTTTCTGCTCCGCATCTTCTGAGAACTGAACCGTCAATTGATTAATCCCTGTGATATGGGCATGGTTCTCATGCCACTAATAGCGTCCTTTGTGAAGATGATACATCAGATATCCAATAGGATGAGCAAAGAAAACTATTCTTTTATGTGTGGCTGTAAGTGCATAGAAAGGTATGTTTCCATTATGCATTATCTTTTGGATTTGTCTTACCATGAACCTAGAAAATGGGAAATAATTACAAAGAAATATTCCTAATTTATGTTTTTGCACTTCCACCTTTTATTTCTCCCAATCTGAAATTTTTACATATAAGCCAGAACAACTTCTTCTTCTCTTTTTGTTTTCTACAGAGAGAGTTAAATCTTATATAAGTAGGACCTCGCTGATCCAGTGATTATAACAATAATGGCACTGTCTCTCGTGGGGCAAAATATCCTTTTCTGTTTTGAAGTGCCATGCCCAGACAACGTTAACTAGAACATTAGATGCAGCCCTGTTATTAGTCATAGACTCTGCCAGAAGTCTGTACACATAACAGGTAATCAAAGGACATGCTTTCCATTGATGTGGACATGTTAGCATGTAATGCCTTTGCCCCAGGGAATTGATAACAGGCTGTAACATGTAGCTCTTCTAGGTCACTTTGAATTCAGCCCAAGTTGGTTGTGATTAACACTGCTGTTGTGATTAACATCAACAGCTGTTGTAGGACTAATATGAAATATGGTATGGTCTCAGTCTACTTCACTCGTGACAAGTACCCACACCATGAAAATCATCACCATCATTAGTGCCCTTGTAGGCAGCCTTGGGAGTCTGAATCGTTCTGAAATTGAATGCCAGACTTCCCTAGAGATGAGCCCTGTGACAATAAATCAGGTTCACTGGAAGCTTGTTATGAAGAAAACTATTTCACTTCTTATGTGGCATCTGCTCTCTAAATAATATGATTAGATCTCCAGGGCAATTTATGTGGACCGCTAAACTGGCCATAAAATATCATAAACTTATGACATATGATTATTTCTCCCCATTTAATGCATATAAACATCTATTACAGGTAGAGACTCTGGCGCTTGTAAGGAACTTTAATTTTACCACTAATAGCGTTAGGTCCTAGGAAGAACAGGTGAACAGGCTTGCCCTTGAAGTAGACAGTGTAGTTTCAGCCAGAATCCTGACCTGTTAAGAATTTCTGGTCTTTAATTGCTGGTTTTTATAAATAATCAGTCATATTATGTTTTCTAGTATAGCTGTGCACTGATTTAATTGAAAACTGCAAAATACTTTGATCATTTTCATCTGAGATATCAATTATTCACACTTGCAAACAACATATGTATAATTTATGTAATTCAGTAAACACAATCACCTGATGCAGTGATTTCTAAAGAATGCTTTATTAGCAATAACTATAGTTTAAAAATCTAGTGCCATAATCACATACCTCATTGGAAAGGAGTCTCTCTGATACCTTAGGCATCTCAGCAGCAATGTGAATTTTCTAACAGCAGGAAGATGGATTTTACCCCCATGCTGAGTTGGGAGGTAGTTGTGTTTTTTCTGTATTCTCGAAACTTTGGGTATGGGGTGGAAAGAAGGAGCCATACACCTCTCCAGGCACCCTCAGTTACACACTAATCAATTAAAGGAAACAGGTTATCTTATAAAAATGGAATATTCTGTCATTTGGTAATTTTACAATCCAACAACATGTTTTATATTGTCATAATCATACTTATTTGAGGACAGGCAATAAAAATCTGACATAAAAATGCCAAGGGGAAAGTGACAACAACAGCAGCAGTAACAACGAAAACTTTGTGCCTACCCCCAACAAAGTAGAGGCAAACTAGTTTCTGAATATTTCTGCAAGGTTATTCTCAAGCATTAAGCTTTTAAAAACAATACCTATGCTTTGCTTCTTCTTTGTCTATTACCTTTCTCATCAAAGCCATTTTTTATTCTAAAATATTTCAAACATATACAATAATAGGATATAGCCCACATTCATGTATTTGCTACCAGGATTAAACAGATATTAATATTTGTGATGTTTACCTTAAATGAAAATAAAATTGCAGATACATGAAAGTTCACCTCTCCCTTTTCCTTCTCCGCATCTTTCGTCACAGAGGAAGTGGATGTGCATTATCTATGTGCAATTTTTTGAACTTTTATTCCATTTGAATATACCAAAAATTAAACCATCATATTCTATATTTTAAGCATTCATAGCAATAATATTCTGTTTTTACGGGGTTTTTTGCCCTCAACATTATATATTTGAGACTTATTCATGTTACTGTATGTAGCTTTATTTCATTCATTTACACTGTCATATAACATTCCGTTGGATGAATAAACAACATACATCGCAGCTTTATGTTAATGTGATGCTACAGAAGAATAATTAGGTTGTTGCTCTTTTCTACTAAAGCAGGTAATGCTTCAGTGAACATCACAATATATGTCTCCTCAGGCGTATGTGTGGGATTTTCTCTAGAATAGAGGCTTATAAGTGGAGCTGCTGGCAATTTATGGGCATATTCAAATTTACTAAGTGTTGCCAAATTGCTCTCCATAGTGTTTGTATCAATTAACACTTCCCACAGCGGCAGTCCCCGTGTTGCCTCATTCTAACCAACCCCTGGTATTGTTTTTAAAAAAAGATAATATGGTTGTAAAATGACATCTCGCTTGTTTTAATTTCTCTTTCCCTGAAATATCAATGAGAACTTTGAGCATCATTCCATGTTTCATTAGCCATTAGGGTTGCTTTTCCATTTCCAAGCCTTTTCTGTTTACTTGTTTGTCTTTTCATTTTTATTTGCAGTAGTTTCTGTATTTCAATATCAATTATTTTGAGTTAGATGACTTGTAACTCTCATAGGGTGAAGCTTTTCTAAAAGATGTGACATCCAAAAAACTTTTAAGCAATTAAAACCTTCACTTATTTCCTGAAGGTGAGGAGATGAGTCATAGCTTTCAATGAAGCTTCTCTAAAGTTCTGTTCACACTTTTATTTTCCCCAAAGTTGCCCTTTTTAGAGCTCAGTTGCTGTTTCTTTTTCTCCCTGACCACACTCCCTATTTTTTCACTTTCACGTTTCCCTTTCTTCCCCTTCTGTGTTTCCCACTCAAAACCAATTAGTGATGGGTGTTGTCTCCTCAACCCAAGCACATTTTTACCTTCTCTACCTCCAGAAACATTTGGCCCCATCTGATATTAATGAGTCTTTTCAATTACTTCCACCAGTCATTAATTAACTGGAGGCTAAAGGGCCCAGAGTGCTAGGCATAGACTGAGCAGGCAGGGAAAGGAAGAAGCTGTAAATATTCATATGAATGGTTTTCCCTGTCACATTCTAATTGTAAATTTTCTCATCTTTATTCTGAATTTACAGTATCCAACTTTGTTTGTTATACCTCTGCTTGGGATTTTTGCCCTCATCCCTCTACTTTTATAAATTCTGCCTTACAATACTGCTAACAGTAATATTAATAATAACCAGTGGAGTTTCAATTTTAGCTATCACATGTGTACATACTAGCCAAACACATTATATGCATTCCAATTCATATCCACTTTTATGTGCACTATTTATTATATTTTATTGATAATTATCTTAATATTTTACAAAAGATAAGCTTTTCCATCTATCACTATCTCATATATGTCCTAGAAAATATTTTCATCTCTAGAAACAACATTGCTTTCCCCATGGAATTCACACTTTTCAATTTTTTATGTGCAAATTACTATTCTTTAAAAAAATTTAATAATTTACCAAATTAATTAAACCCGTATCACACTAGGGTATACATTAATATTCAGCTTTATCTTTCTACCTATTTACAAATTTATAAATGCAGAAAGTTATCTATGTTAGACATATTCATGTACTGTAAATATGGCAAAATACAGTTGCTTAATTTGTTAAATATTTTCTCCATGTTAAGGAAATCGTACGTTAGGTATGTATCATTTGTTTACCATTACTTATTCCAAATGCAAAAACATGATTTGACTGAAACAATTTCCATCTGTGATGATTTTCAGGATCATATTATTTTCATAATTGGTAATTATTATAAAAATTTGTCTTGATTTGGGTATAGAATTTGCTAAAGTTTATCTTTGTACTACCTATCCAAAATATGTTGCTAAGCAAATTCAGGACAAAACCAGTGTTACAGAGATTTCTTTTTAATGTACTAAAGATAAGAATCTCTAAAAATCTCACTATGAAAATTTCCTGCTTAAATCTTTTAATGATTACAGGTCACCTGCAAGTAATAGTCAAGCTCCTTAACGTGACATACAATGCATGACATTATGTAACTTCCTCCTCCTCTTTCCTAATTTCTTACCATTCCCTTACTCACAGTATATTTAATGACAGAAATAAATGTGATGTAACTGCTTATACCAATGACATAATTTCTTGCCTTGCTTTCTGATCTTACTCTTTCTTCTGTCTGGAATGACATTACTTCTTTTGCTTTCTGGTCTAACTTACATATATCTAAAAGATTCAGTTCATTTACCAATTGACAGCCCCAGGAAGCCTTCTCTGTCCAGTGCTTTTTAAACTGAGTTAGGTTTCGAGGGTGATTTTGTTCCCACTTATGCAAAATATATTTCTCTCTTAGTCTCCTCATTATTCTGGACACATACATATCTGTTTTACTAGTCAGACTGCAAGGCCTTTAACTTTAGAGACTGAACTTAATTATTTTCATATGCCATGTACTTAGCATAATGCCTAGTATGTATGCTCAGTGAGTGCCTGGTGCAATGAACTGAATCATTCTGTGCCTGCTTACATATGGTTGAGGTATAAAGTACGAATTACCTTTTTCTTTTCTTTAAAACAAGCCACATAAAATTTCAACTAAACAGAAATTTCATATGCTTTTAATAAAGGTCACAATGTACTCAAATATAATCGAAAGCATGTATATTCTTTTAAAATATTCTGTAAAGGAGCTATTTTTTACTTTTCAAATGAGCAGTTCCTCCATTTAATTGGAGTGAATATAGTCGGTTGTTTTTTTTTAACAGTAATATTAATTCTAAACTAGACGTATGTATAAAATGTTTACTTTAAGCAGCAAGTAGAAATTACTAGTGTAAGTAAATTCTCTTTCCCTGTATGTATTCCCTACTTCATGGAATATTATAAAAATTATAAGAATTGTGGTTTAAAACAGTACTGAGATACTCTAAAAGTGTTAGTAATATAAACTGAAATTGTCACTGAAGAAAATTGCATCTTTCTATTGAAAATTTCCTTTGAAGCCCTGCTAATGTGGTTAAAGATTATTCAGTAGCACATAAGATAGGGCAAATTGGTGTTTCTTCCCTGATAGAACTGCCTTGAATTCTTGCTGTTTCCCATCCTATAGTAGCCTATTATCTATAGATTTTGGAGAGGCCTTTCTGAACCTATATCCTTTGATGATTCTTAAAATGGCTTCAAATTAATGCACTCTACATCTGCTGCATTGCAAATTCACTTTTAAAAGCCAGTTAGCGGGACTTTCCTGGTGGCACAGTGGATAAGAATCTGCCGGCCAATGCAGGGAACATGGGTTCAAGCCCTGGTCCGGGAAGACCCCACATGCCGCAGAGCAACTAAGCCCGTGCGCCACAACTACTGAGCCTGCGCTCTAGAGCCCGCGAGCCACAACTACTGAGCCCACGTGCCACAACTACTGAAGCCCGCGTGCCTAGAGCCCGTGCTCCGCAAAAAGAGAAGCCACCGCAATGAGAAGCCCGCGCACCACGACGAAGAGTAGCCCCCGCTAACCGCAACTAGAGAAAGCCCGCACACAGCAACGAAGACCCAATGCAGCCAAAAATAAATAAATAAATAAATAAATTTTAAAAAAAACAAACAGCTGGTCAAAATGCTCTGTATCTTTTTTCCCTTTTTTTTTTTTTTTTAATTTATTTTTGGCTGTGTTGGGTCTTCGTTTCTGTGCGAGGGCTTTCTCTAGTTGTGGCGAGCGGGGGCCACTCTTCATCGCGGTGCGCGGGCCTCTCACGATCGCGGCCTCTCTTGTTGCGGAGCACAGGCTCCACACGCACAGGCTCAGTAATTGTGGCTCACGGGCCCAGTTGCTCCGCGGCATGTGGGATCCTCCCAGACCAGGGCTCGAACCCGTGTCCCCTGCATTAGCAGGCAGATTCTCAACCACTGCACCACCAGGGAAGCCCAATGCTCTGTGCCCAAAGCTCATATTTCTGATAAGAAATTGAATATTTTTCTATAGGGAAATTATGGTCTATCACTGATCATGTAATATTATTGGTGGTTTCTATTTATGATATATATGTTTATAATTCTGTAAAGTGAATTCACTAAAAGAAAAACTTTTGATTAATCATGACTGCTGGAAAATATTAACTTAAAATCTCAGAATTCTTAAAGGTGCTTTGGAAGTTCTCTTCTTTGCAGTGTTAAACTAAGTAAAGGAGAAATTGCTGATTGTTTTTAGAAAGTTGCAAAATAAATCAGATGCAGGATTTTTTTGCTCTATACAAACATTAAAATGCATATGTAAGACATGACTATTTTATGTCATTTGTTATTTTTAGTATCTATTTTATAGCTTCTCTTAATATTTTGATAAATAAAGCATTTTCCCCGTTACATCTTGTGAAACGTAATTACCTTTTACTATTAGCCTGCTCCTAATTTAGAGAGCATTTTACAAGATAAAGCACTTTATGTATTCAGTGATGGATAGTATTGCCGTCTTACACATGAGAAAACCAAAGCTTAGTAGTGACAAACAGGTCACTGAAACTGTATCTATTCTCAAAGACTAGATTATTTAAATATAATTGGATAACAGGTGAAGTTCAATAATTAGATTATAACTAATAACTTTAGCTACTAGTGAGTGATCAGTTTGAAAGAGCTATACGTCTAATGACTTGTTGTAAATCATTTTTTATTTAAAATGAAGATATGTATTTATTTAAACAATGTACATGATATGAAAAAAATGGTCAGCTATGTTTCAAGAGAATGGGGTAAACAACTTAGGTATTCCCTAGGCTGTTCTTTGGTATAATATATACCTATCTATTTTATATTAAAATAATGTAGAAGCTGGTGATGTTCTTGGTTTCTGGACAAATTATAACATATTGAATATTAGTGATATGAAAATTTTAGAGATTTTTACCGGTTCATATACATATATGTATGTTTAAACCACTCTATAAAATGGCATTTATCACAAGGCAACATGTGGCAAACACCAGAATCATTTGTTTTTTGAGAAGTATAGACCATATATATAACTACTTACAGATTAGAAATTTTCCAAAATTAAATCCCAAGGAATCCTTATGTAGACCTTACCAAAAGATATATCCTCCCAGAATCTTTAAAGTTTTCAATAGAAGATGTCAAATGTACGAATATTGAGAAAACTTAATGCTCATATAATAACCTATAAAAAATTTAATTCAGATGTAACCCTGACAGTCCTTATGATTAGTTGTTAAATATTTACCAGCACATCATTAGAGATAACCAACCGGAAAACTAAAAACTAAATAGTTGAAAGTGTTTACTTCTGAGGAGTGGGAATGTGGAGGCTGAAGGAGTTGTTGCTTTTTATAGCAAACCACTTCGCAATATTGCGTTATTTTTTAACGATGTGCAGATACTAGTTTGAATCAAAACCTTTCCTTAAAAGAATTTACAGAACAAGTGATTCAAAAAGTTAAGGCTGTTCATACCTTGTAATACTCACTTACTGTGTGTTTTTTTAAAACCTGACTATTTTAAAGTTTTTGCATCTTCTCTTGCTTTTAAGTTGCTGTTTCCCTAAAATATCTGATCATACCAGTTCTTCTTTAAGGGTGCTGTGCTACGTTATGCCCTGTCCTCTGGTGTGTCTGTGGGGTTTCCTGACTGGTGGAGAGGTGAGAGATGTACTGTTAAGCTGGTGTCACCTAATGTCCTGAAGGTGGAATAATTTGTTTTAAGAGCGGTGGCACTTATACCTAGGGCTCTCAGAGGGATTTATTTTTGGAGGAAAACCTGGCAGCAACATGGGGAAAAGGGTGGAAATGTTAACTGTGAATGTATAGATTTTCATTCAATACTCCAGGTTTTAGTTCCATCTCTAACTTATACCTTCTTTTGTCCTCAGCTTTTCCAAGGCCCAAGCGTCCCCTAAGGGTTCTCAGAGCAGATTATGGGTCTATATAATTTACCCTTCTTTATGTGTTAGTAATACTTTTAATAGAGTCCCAGTAGGGAAAGGCGATAAACAGCAGTTTAGAATCTTGAACTAGAAATCTATAAACCTTTTTTTTTTAAAAAGTACTCTTTAATTCAGTTTGTTTTGAAGATAAAAGGAGGTACCCATATTGGAAAAAATTTACATAATTTAATTTCAACAATAAACAAGTTTAAAAGAGTCCAGAAAATTCAGTAGATATTGCAGATTGCCAAATATTAAAAAGTATATCTCTTAGCTTGCTTATTTTCAGAATTGTTTTCCATTGAAACAATTGTCAGCTATAGCCTCTTAGTTCTACTAGTAATGGTTTCTATGTATATAGTTTCTCACTTGAGATTTCATCCTGAAACTTAACATGACATGGTGTAAAGTGCACTAGACCAGTAGCCATAAGACTGGGTACTAGTCCTGGACTTACCCATCAGTGGTGAGATTATGGGCACAATATTTCAGCTTTCAGAACCTCAAGTTCTTCCATCATGAAACAAGAATTTGGACTGGGTGAAATTTATATTCCCTTCAGGCTCTGGTATTCTGTGGTTTAAATAGAAATATTTTTTTCTTCTAAGTACATTTTTGCAAAACTTTTAAATGCAATTATTTTTTGTCAGTAACTAGAATAAACTATTTTATCTGAATCTAATCACTCGTCTCTTCCTATACTTCTTTTATCTTGGTCCAAGCCACTGACTATGGCTTCCTGCCTCCACAGCATTTTGAGAGAGCTTCTTTTTTTTTTTAAAGTTTTTTTTTTTTTTTTTTTTTTGATGTGGACCATTTTTGAAGTCTTTATTGAATTTGTTACAATATTGCTTCTGTTTTTTGGTTTTTTGGCTGTGAGGCATGTGAGGTCTTAGCTCCCTGACCAGGGATCGAACCGCACCCCCTGCATAGGAAGGTGAAGACTTAACCACTGGACTGCCAGGGAAGTCCCCAAGAGAGAGCTTCTTGAACTGCAGATCAAATTATAAATCTTCTACTTTTGATGGGGTTGTGTCTTGATAAACCCATACTAAACTTAAAATATTGTAAGTTGAAATGCATTTGATACAGGTAACCTACCTTACCTCGTAGCTTAGCCTAGCCTACCTTAAAAGTGAAAACACAATAGCATATAATTGGGCAAAATCGTCTAACACAAAGCTTATTTTATAATAAAGTATTGAATATCTCATGTAATTTATCGAATACTGTACTGGAGGGGAAAAAACAGAATTGTTGTATGGGTACAGAATGGTTTTAAGTGTATCAGTTGGGTTGTCTACCCTCCTGATTGTGTGGCTGACTGGGAGCTGTGGCTAGATGCCGCTGCCCATATCACAAGAGTGTATCATACCACATTGCATATCACTGGCCCGGGAAAAGGTCACGATTCAAAGTATGCATTCTACTGAATGCCTATTGCTTTCGCTCCATGGCAAAGTCAACAAATCCTAAGTCAAAGCCTTGCAAGTTGGAATCATCTGTATGTCATTCCTCTACTGAGAAATCATCAGTGATGCATAGAATAAAGTCCAAGTCCTTACCAAGGCCTGTAAGTCCGTGGTCTAGGCACTGCCTAATTTTCCAGCTTTATCTTAGCCAATTTGCACTTAGTTTGTTGAAACCATGGTGGTCACTTTTTCTTTCCTCAAATATGCCAAATTCTTTCCGGACTCTGCTGTTCTTCTGTCTGCCGAGACGGCTCTCTCTTTCCATTTTTCCCAGGTCTAGCTCCTTCAGGACTCAGCTTGAAAGCCTTTTTCTCATAAAATACTTCTTCTTTTCATTCCCTCTCCACTCCATTGTTTTCTTGACCATCATATTCTTCTCAATTCCTAATGATTTATTTGTTTGGTAAGGGCAGAAAACAAGTGTCTCATTTTGAGCACTATATCCCTTATGCCTGGTGTCATGTCTGGAACACAACAAGTGCTTGGTAAACATTTGATGAAGGAGGAATAAACATTAAAATGAATAATTTTATATAAAATGCGTTATTGACATAAATTTTATTTTAGAAAAGTGAGAACTGGTTCAACAGGGTAAAATCAGCCATGATGCAAAGAAATAAATAAAAACCAGTTACAAAATAATGTTTCTTACTTAACTTGTCTATTTCTTTTTCTTTTTTTCTTCCCATTTTTAAAGTCTTTCTTGAATTTGTTACAATATTGCTTCTGTTTTTTATGTTTTGGTTTTTTGGCCCCAAGACATGTGGGGTCTTAGCTCCCCGACCAGGGATTGAACCCTCACCCCCTGCATTGGAAGGCGAAGTCTTAACCACTGGACCGCCAGGGAAGTCCCAACTTGTCTATTTCTATAGTCAAACTACATTAAATCAAGCCTGTTTGCATTCAGATTTTCCAGACTGACCTTGCTTGAAATTGGAAGCATTTTTAAAATAATTTATGCATCAAGAAAAGAGTACAATGCTCTAGTGATGCAAGGCCCCTGAGGGTAGAGTATCAAGTAGAATATTCATGAAGCTTAAGTGCAAGAGACATCAGATTTTCTGTGGTATTTTAACACTGTATTTCTGTACAAGGGAGTTGTAAAATGAAGAATATGAAAGAAGATTAATATTTAGGATAATACAGAGGACCTATAAAGTGGGTTCTTGCCTCTCTGGTTTTGCAGCTATTGCCCTTACAAGTGTGTGTGTGTGTGTTTATGCGTGCACGTGTGTGTGTGCATATTCCCCTATGGGTCACATCAGAAGTTTCCTTATAATCATTATGAAAATTAGTGTTAAGGTTAGTAGAGATTTGACTTACTCCTATGTGGGTTAGCCTCTGATTTTCATTGATGTGTGGCCATTGGAAATTGAGATGCATTTTCTTTATTTTGTATGAAAAAGAAAAGATGGGGCATAACATCTTAATAATTGTTTAAGTTTTTATAAGGTATTTGGAGTTCCTGTGGATGAAAGATAGCCTTTCTTTCCTCAACTTATCATCCATGTTCAATCATGTGCTTTATATGACACTCATTTTCTAAGGTGTTCAAAGAAGATAGGCAATGAAAAGAGTCTTGGAAAATATTTAAGGTGCAGTCATCTTTCAGAGTCCTTTGTGTTGAAAGTAGTCACTAAAACGGGTGACTGCTACAAGTTTAATGGGTAATAATATAATAAGAAACTTTGCTATGTATACTTCTCTACTGATATAGCTTTATCTTCTCATGTCATTGATTGCTTTATTCTAATTCTTCATCTAAAAGATAAAAAAGTGTTTGGTAGGTTTTTGAAATACAAATTATTAAACACACCAAGCTCTACCTTGTTTCAAAGCTTCTGCACAGGAACCTGTTCCCCCTTCCAACTTGTGACTATCTTATTCTCAGATTTTAGGTCACCATACAACATGCAAAATATTGGAGTTACAGAATGAGTAAGCTGAGAAATTATTTCGACCTACAGTATCTTCATTTTGTGATATTCTTGAATATTTAACCTGTAAGATATAATAATGGTCCAGCAACATCTTAGATTGATAACATCTAGTCTGGTTTACATTCTGTTTTAAATACTTGCACCAATATTTTTTTCTTTCAGAGCAGTAGCTGTGACATTATCTGAAATTTAAAATGAGAACCTATCTACAGTGATAATTATAGATAAAATAGATAGTGCTCCCTGTTGCAATGGAGAAGCCTTACACTTGTTCCCAGTATATTTCAGATGTGGGAGATTACAAGAAGGTCATATCCTCCTCACAGCTGTTATATGAGTGATGACCAACATTCAGAAGAATCACGTTAATTGCCAGCACTGTCACAAATGGCATATTTACAAACCTTATCTTTATGGCCAAAGATTCCATAGAATTAAGACTTCAGGAGGGTAAACATGACTGGAACAGATAAATCATAATTCATGGCCTAAATCTGGGCAATAATATTATGTTAGACAAAAAATTCCCAGTTACCTTGAATTTAAAATTAGTATGATTTCAATCTTGAGACTGTGATTTGCTTATTTACAGCAAAATATTTTTACAGTTCAATAATGAAAATCAAAGAGAAAATTATATCAGCACCTGAATTCACACCACTATTGAAATTACTATTAAATTTTTAGGAATGTGTCATTGTCAAATGTTTATTTGTAGAAATGAAAGGAAGCAGTGCTGGAGTGTTTCCAGAAGCTTTGATTTTTTCGGTCCCTCCCTCTTCAGCACAGTGCTCTAAAGCAGCGTTCCCACCTTTCTCTTTCGTAATTTCCTCTTTTATTCCTCTTATCTGATCTCTCTCTACTTTTATTCTTTTTGTTCTCTCCACCCTAATCACAGCCCAAAGGTGATAGATGAGTGTGGGAAGAAAGCAATACAAGACAGGGAAATCATTGTTTCATTTTTGTCTCATTAAACACGGTTTTCTCATCAAATCCTGTTCTGTAATTTAATGGTCATGAAAATTGGTTATTTTTAGAGTAAAATACCTCTCCTGGCTCATTTGAAAGTTGTGATAGCCAATGTTGTGGTGTTATCTGAAACCTGGAAATAATCACACTTTCCAAAGTGAATCTCATCTCGACAGATTTTTAGCATAATATCAATGTCAGAGAGATTTGAATAGACTGGGATAAGCCTCTGGTAAATGTTAGAATGTTATAAACCTGTCAAGCCTCTTTACTATTCTGTTTAAGAATTCAAAAATAGGCGACACTAAGTTTTGATGAGCAACCTCTTTGCGGTGAGCTTGCCGAGCTGATGCCATGGGTCTGCTTGCCTTCCTACTTTCCTATCCTGGTGTGTATCAGGGGTTCAGTCACTGGTCATTGGTAACCAGCGGCCGTCTTTTCCTCCCATCACCACTGCACTGTGTGGGCTGTGTGTGGAGTGGAACTGACCTTGAAGGCCTTCACTAGCTTCCACACAGTAGCTTTCTGCCACCTTTCACACCACCTGCATCCATCTTGGTTTATGGCCTCAGAGTAGAATCCGACTTTCACACTGCACTGTGAAGCTAGATTTATTTATATTGTCTCAGTGTAGGTCCCAAGTTTTCTTAAAATTAATCATTTTTATAGTACTTAAATATTTGAAGCATTTAGACATTTTTATTCATTTTTCTTGGTAACCTATAATAAGCCATCAAGTTTAATTTTGAAAGTCCTCTTCCCTTTATATTTCATGAGTACATTGAAACATAATTTTATTACACTTAAAATTTTTTTCATGTTATTATTTGTGTGGATGAAATATAGTTCTTGCCAAACATACTATAGTATCAGATACTTTATGCTTTGTTAGATGTACAGAAAAAGCAAAGAGGTTTTACACCCTGTATGTGGTGGTTAGAAAAATTATTCCTTTTATAGTCGGTTTTCATCATAGCGCTTAGCATTTACCTTGAGCACTATACTAAGGTAATAATGATAATAGTGATTATAACAAGTATTTCTATTGATCTCATTGTATGCCAGGTACACATACAAGCACTTTCAGCATAATTACTAATTTATAACCGTGTAAGGTAGGTACTACTTATTATTCTCATTTTACATATGAGGAAACTGAAGTACAATAGATTTTGTGACTTGCCCAAGGTCACCAAGTTAGTAAAAGGAGCTGGATTGTCCCAGGCAGTCTGGCTCCAGAGCCTGCCACTTAAACATCACCCTCTGCTGCTTCTCTGTTTAAAAATAAAGCTGACCTCTGCTTTAGACAGTATTAAAAATTTATGATCCGAAGGTATTTTCTAGTTTCTGTGTTTCTAAAATGTGGGTCAGCCACAGTCTTGGGGAGCAAAGTTCTTGGAGATTTAACATGCCATGGTAATCTGAGTCTTTTTATAGTTGTGAAATGTTTAAATCCATAGACCAGAAAATTGTATGCTTAGTTTGATTAAAATTTCTGTGAAAGCAGGAAGACTTGCTAAGATAGCATCTTCAAGGATTAGTATTTTGGTTTGTAGTTATGCATGAAATTTTCAGTTCATATATCTACTATATTGCTTGTTTTATTCAAGTAAAACTACTCTAAAATTATTTGATATAATACAGTGTTAAAATATGCTGACAAGAAAATAGCTACCAATTTTACAGACATGTAATTAAGAATACTATCTGGTTAAATCTATACCCTAAATGTTACATAAAACAGATAACAGCATGTGTCTGAACCAGGGCTGAAAGTGAAACATATATCTATTTGTAAAGATGAGCTACTTAAATTTGGATTCAAATTCGTAAGTCATGATTACATATTAGAAGAGCAAGAAGTGCAAATAAAATGAATAATTTATAGTTAGTGTCAACTTGGTTAATGAAAATGTCTGAAGCAAAGTGTTTAAATCTTAACTAATGCTGCTGGACTCATGGCGTTCACCTATGTTTTGGAAAATGGATAAACATCATCTCCTAGAAAAGTCTTCCCAGATTATTCTGTTGAAGATGAGGCCTCTGACCGCGCTGGCCGTACCTCTGGAGTTTCTGGGACCTTGTCTCTCATGGATTGCTCCCACCTAGGCACTGGGGCAGTCCTTATTCTACTGGGCCTCTGCTCAGCATCAGCTGCGTGTTTACCAGTCTGGATACAGAAGAGCAACTAAACATCTAGGGGGAAAAAATTCAAGAAAATATGAAAAGTTGCTTGGTTTTACAAAGCAATATATTTAATTTTTTATTGTTTGCATGTATTCACAAAAACATTGTAAAGAATCAACTGTACACGGAAAGCTTCACAGAATGAAAAATAATGGGCAATCATTGTACTCAGGCAGGGGCCTGCCTTCTTGACTGAGTGAATGATTGTTTGTTTGTTTATTATTAGCTTGCATGCTCTGCTCTGTTGCTGCTGAAACTGTCTCTAAAGGCAAATTCCATTAACACTTTCACTTGAGAGATGGCAGGAAAGGAAAACTGTCATAACACAATGAGAATATTAATGCTTCTTCTACGCATGGGTACATTTTCACACATGCACTTCATTATCATGTGAAAACTATAGAAGGATGTTACAACTTATATGTATATGTGCACATATATCATAATTTTCACATGAAAATGAAATATGTCCTATCTCCAACCCAGTACCTTTGAAAGGTACATTATTATAGTTTGCTATTTACCCCATTACTTGTAGCTTTCTATAAAATCTAAGCCGATTTTCAACTGAATAATCTTAAGAAGGAATAGAAAACTGCATTGTTTTCTTTTTCCATCAGTGCTAATGTTTGGAGGAAATAAATGACTACTCATTTTGCTATATTTCTTAATATTTGATATATTTCTTTTTTTTCTTTCCATTCATGAAAATTATGTGGATAATATTCTCAAATAAAGAGAGCACGCTGGAAAAAATATATCCTAGAATGTACCTCCTTCTATCCCCACAGAATGCAGCAGAGTTTTGCACATACTAGAAAAACAGAATGTTGGAGACTGACGAGTCATAAAAGATCCTCTAATCGTACTCCTTCATCTTACACAGAAGAAAATTGAGACTCATATGTAGCATATGTCTTTGCCAAGGCTTACTGAATGTGAAATCGCAGATTAGAAAGAGCACCCAGCTCTCCATGTTCCAAACAGAGTTATTTCAAATACGGTACTTTGCTTTAAAACATGAAAAAAATAACTTAAAAAGTCTAATACAACAACAATAAAAATGTATCCTCTATGGCTTAAACACAGATAAGTAGATTAATGCTATACCTTAAGTATAATGGAATAAATAAGTGTAAGAAAGTAATATGAGTAGGAGAGGGAGTATTTAAATCCTTTACGCTTTTTTTCTTTTTTTAAAAGGCAAGTGAAAGGGTGATCTTCATAATCTGATCTGTGTGGACTTGAGGAAGACCAGGTATTAACGGCACGTTACACATACATAGAGCTCAGAACATTTTACATCTTGTTCAGAGCAAAATAGACCTATATCCTTTATAGAAAAATCCAGGGGATTTTTTGGAAATAACCTAAAGACTGGCAAATATAGAATACTGAGACATCAGCAGAAATTTAAGATTTCCAGGAGAAGTCTGTCATTGTCCTGTAAAAACACCCAATAGCCTGCAAGATAAAGGACAAACTTCTTAGCACTGTCTCTGCAGCCTCCTTAATTGTTCCCACCAATACTGTCCACCCACTTATCTGCTCTTCACCTCAAGAGAACCCATGCTTTAGCAGTTCTGAAAAACTGTCAGTTCCTAGAAGCTACCATTACACATGATGTTCCTTCCAATGGTATTTCTCAGCAATGTCCTTCCAAGACTTTGTCATGTATTATTAGGGAAGATATAGGAAAGAATATTAAGAACTGGTAACATCAAAGAGTGCAAAGGCAGTAAACTGCAGTCAGGAGATGAGAAGCAGATTTGGATGGAATCTTCATGAATCATTTTACAGAGCAATCAGCAAAGAGTTTGAGTGGTAGATAATATAAGGCAGGGATGGATTAGAAAATGGACTGGGAATAAATATCGTTTGAGTATCTACTAGGTAACGTGTATCAATATATACTAGTTACATTCACATACCCCGTATTTTAATTTTCTTTTTTTTATCTGCCAATAATTGCAAAAATGCAACTCAATTAATTATAGTACAAGTTTTAAAACATGTTGTTGTTTTTATCAATACAATTCACTTGATGTTAGAATCATTTCTTTATTTAGTTTTTATACTGCAGGTTATTAGTTATCTATTTTATACGTATTAGTGTATATATGTCAATCCCAATCTCCCAATTCATCCCACCACCATCACCCCCCCTGCTTTAATTTTCATAATATCTCTGTATTTTTGAAGACCAGGAAGCTAAGTGTAAACTCTTATACCTAGTAACCAGCAGGACCAGGAATCCAAGTCCAGTCCTTATTGAAATAGTTGTAACCATAATAATTTATTAATATTTATCACCTTTTTAAAATGTAAAAGTGCAGTTATGTTTATACATAGAAGCTCTTCACTCCTCACTGATGCAGGTATTTAGTTGGAACAGAGTTTTATAAGAAATCCAGCTCTCTACCCAGTAGGGCCTCCCAGAGTGACAGCACACAGACTCTTGTTCCAAAATCCCAGCAACTGAACCACAGCTTTGCAGGTTCTATGATTGAAACTTGTCATTAAACAAAGTGGATCAACGTTTTGAGACTGATTGAGGCTATTGACATTCGTGAGAGGCTGATACATACAATTCTGAATTGTTCATTTACAATTAGAAATACAACTGTCAAGCCAACTGGAAATTTGATGTCCATTATTAAGTGCATTTTATCCTTGTAGGCAAATCTACAAAGTATAGTCAGAAATATGTTTCATGACAGTGGAGTCAAGTTAATGATAATAGGGAGAGCAACTGTAATGCTCTGGGCATCGTGCTAAGCTCTTTCTTTAGATTATTTCATTTAATCTCACAATGATATTATGGGAATAACATTTTTGTAGATGAGGAATGAGAGATTAAGAGAGTTTAAGTGACTTCCCCAAGTCTACATAGCTGGTAAGGATCAGAACCAGAATTTAAACCTAAATCTATCTAACTTTAGAGCAAAGGTCTTAATCACAACCTGCTGCTGCCTCCCAAATACGATGTAAGTCACTTGAGGGCAGGGATCTTAAAAACATTAACAGCTCCCGGTGGAGGAATGTCTGCCTTGTGTCCCACAATTTAAATTCATCCTCTATGCCATGCCCTAATTATCACATCAATCCTGTGATATACTCTGGTTTTTTTAAAAACATCTTTATTGGAGTATAATTACCTTACAATGGTGTGTTAGTTTCTGCTGTATAAAAAAGTGAATCAGTTATATGTATACATACATCCCCATAGCCCCTCCTTCTTGCATCTCCCTTCCACCCTTCCTATCCCACCCCTCTAGGTGGTCACAAAGCACCGAGTTGATCTCCCTGTGCTATGCGGCTGCTTCCCACTAGCTATCTGTTTTACATTTGGTAGTGTATATATGTCCATGCCACTCTCTCACTTCGTCCCAGCCTACCCTTCCCCACTCCGTGTCCTCAAGTCCATTCTCTATGTCTGCATCTCTATTCCTGTCCTACCCCTAGGTTCATCAGAACCTTTTTTTTTTTTTAGATTCCATATATATGTGTTAGCATACGGTATTTGTTTTTCTCTTTCTGACTTACTTCACTCTGTATGACAGACTCTAGGTCCATCCACCTCACTACAAATAACTCAATTTTGTTTCTTTTTATGGCTGAGTGATACTCCACTGTATATATGTGCCACATCTTCTTTATCCATTCACCTGTTGATGGACACTTAGGTGGCTTCCATGTCCTGGCTATTGTAAACAGCTGCAATGAACATGGTGGTACATGATTCCTCCAGCTCCGTATTTCTTTCTCAAGATTGCTTTGGCTATTCGGGGTCTTTTGTGTTTCCATAAAAATTGTGAAATTTTTTCTTCTAGTTCTATGAAAAATGCCAGTGGTAGTTTGATAGGGATTGCATTGAATCTGTAGATTGCTTTGGGTAGTATGGTCATTTTCACAATGTTGATTTTTCCAATCCAAGAACATGGTATATCTCTCCATCTGTTTGTATCACCTTTAATTTCTTTCATCAGTGTAATATAGTTTTCTGCATACAGGTCTAGTGTATAGGAAAGCAAGAGATTTCTATGCATTAATATTGTATCCTGCTACTTTACCAAATTCATCGATTAGCTCTAGTAGTTTTCTGGTAGCATCTTCAGGATTCGCTATGTATAGTATCATGTCATCTGCAAACAGTGACAGTTTTACTTCTTCTTTTCTGATTTGGATTCCTTTTATTTCTTTTTCTTCTCTGATTGCTGTGGCTAAAACTTCCAAAACTATGTTGAATAATAGCGGTGAGAGTGGGCAACGTTGTCCTGATCTTAGTGGAAATGGTTTCAGTTTTTCACCATTGAGAACGATGTTGGCTGTGGGTTTGTGATATATGGGCTTTATTATGTTGAGTTAAGTTCCCTCTATGCATACTTTCTGGAGGGTTTTTATCATAAGTGGGTGCTGAATTTTGTCGAAAGCTTTTTCTGCATCTATTGAGATGATCATATGGTGTTTCTCCTTCAGTTTGTTAATATGGTTTACCACATTGATTGATTTGCATATATTGAAGAATCCTTGCATTCCTGGGATAAACCCCACTTGATCATGATGTATGATCCTTTTAATGTGCTGTTGGATTCTGTTTGCTAGTATTTTGTTGAGGATTTTTGCATCTATGTTCATCAGTGATATTGGCCTGTAGGTTTCTTTTTTTGTGACATCTTTGTCTGGTTTAGGTATCAGGGTGATGGTGGCCTCGTAGAATGAGTTTGGGAGTGTTCCTCCCTCTGCAATATTTTGGAAGAGTTTGAGAAGGATAGGTGTTAGCTCTTCTCTAAATGTTTGATAGAATTCGCCTGTGAAGCCATCTGGTCCTGGGCTTTTGTTTGTTGGAAGATTTTTAATCACAGTTTCAATTTCAGTACTTATGATTGGTCTGTTTATATTTTATATTTCTTCCCGGTTCAGTCTCGGAAGGTTGTGCTTTTCTAAGAATTTGTCCATTTCTTCCAGGTTGTCCATTTTATTGGCATATAGTTGTTTGTAGTAATCTCTCATGATCCTTTGTACTTCTGCAGTGTCAGTTGTTACTTCTCCTTTTTCATTTCTAATTCTATTGATTTGAGTCTTCCCTTTTTTCTTGATGAGTCTGGCTAATGGTTTATCAATTTTGTTTATCTTCTCAAAGAACCAGCTTTTAGTTTCATTGATCTTTGCTACTGTTTCCTTCATTTCTTTTTCATTTATTTCTGATCTGATCTTTATGATTTCTTTCCTTCTGCTAACTTTGGGGTTTTTTTGTTCTTCTTTCTCTAATTGCTTTAGGTGTAAGGTTAGGTTGTTTATTTGAGATGTTTCTTGTTTCTTAAGGTAAGATTGTATTGCCATAAACTTCCCTCTTAGAACTGCTTTTGCTGCATCCCATAGGTTTTGGGTCGTCGTGTCTCCATTGTCATTTGTTTCTAGGTATTTTTTTGTTTCCTCTTTGATTTCTTCAGTGATCTCTTGGTTATTAAGTAGGGTATTGTTTAGCCTCCATGTGTTTGTATTTTTTACAGATTTTTTCCCTGTAATTGATATCTAGCCTCATAGCACTGTGGTCGGAAAAGATACTTGATACAATTTCAATTTACCAGGGCTTGATTTGTGACCCAAGATATGATCTATCCTGGAGAATGTTCCATGAGCACTTGAGAAGAAAGTGTATTCTGCTGTTTTTGGTTGGAATGTCCTATAAATATCAATTAAGTCCATCTTGTTTATGTATAATTTAAAGCTTGTGTTTCCTTATTTATTTTCATTTTGGATGATCTGTCCATTGGTGAAAGTGGGGTGTTAAAGTCCCCTACTATGATTGTATTACTGTCGATTTCCCCTTTTATGGCTGTTAGCATTTGCCTTATGTATTGAGGTGCTCCTATGGGGGGGTGCATAAATATTTACAATTGTTATATCTTCTTCTTGGATTGATCTCTTGATCATTATGTAGTGTCCTTCTTTTTCTCTTGTAATAGTCTTTATTTTAAAGTCTATTTTGTCTGAAATGAGAATTGCCACTCCAGCTTTCTTTTGATTTCCATTTGCATGGAATATCTTTTTCCATCTCCTCACTTTCAGTCTGTAGGTGTCCCTAGGTCTAAAGTGGGTCTCTTGTAGACAGCATATATACGGGTCTTGTTGTATCCATTCAGCCAGTCTATGTCTTTTGGTTGGAGCATTTTATCCATTTACATTTAAGGTAATTATTGACCTGTATATTCCTACTTATCCATTTTCTTAACTGTTTTCGGTTTGTTGTTATAGGTCTTTTCCTTCTCTTGTGTTTCCTGCCTAGAGAAGTTCCTTTAGCATTTGTTGTAAAGCTGGTTTGGTTGTGCTGAATTCTCTTAGCTTTTGCTTGCCTGTAAAGGTTTTAATTTCTCTGTCGAATCTGAATGAGATCCTTGCTGGGTAGAGTAATCTTGGTTGTAGGTTTTTCCCTTTCATCACTTCAGATATGTCCTGCCACTCGCTTCTGGCTTGCAGAGTTTCTGCTGAAAGATCAGCTGCTAACCTTATGGGGATTCCCTTGTATGTTATTTGTTGCTTTTCCCTTGCTACTTTTAATATTTTTTCTTTGTATTTAAGTTTTGATAGTTTGATTAATGTATGTCTTGGCGTGTTTCTCCTTGGATTTATCCTGTATGGGACTCTCTGTGCTTCCTGGACTTCTTTGACTATTTCCTTTCCCATAATAGGGAAGTCTTCAACTATAATCTCTTCAAATATTTTCTCAGTCCCTTTCTTTTTCTCTTCTTCTTCTGGGATCCCTATAATTCAAATGTTGATGTTTTTACTGTTATCCTAGAGGTCTCTGAGATTGACCTCAATTCTTTTCATTCTTTTTTCTTTATTCTCTTCCATGGCAGTGAATTCTACCATTATGTCTTCCAGATCACTTAACCGTTCTTCTGCCTCAGTTATTCTGCTATTGATTCCTTCTAGAGAATTTTTAATTTCATTTATTGTGTTGTTCATCACTGTTTGTTTGCTCTTTAGTTCTTCTAGGTCCTTGTTAAACATTTCTTGTATTTTCTCCATTCTATTTCCAAGATTTTGGATCATCTTTACTATCATTACTCTGTATTATTTTTCAGGTATACTGCCTATTTCCCCTTCATTTGTTTGGTCTGGTGGGTTTTTACCTTACTCCTTCATCTGCTGTGTGTTTCTCTGTCTTCTCATTTTGCTTAACTTACTGTGTTTGGGGTCTTCTTTTCGCAGGCTGCAGGTTCATAGTTCCTGTTGTTTTTGGTGTCTGCCCCCACTGGGTAAAGTTGGTTCAGTGGCTTGTGTAGGCTTCCTGGTGGAGGGGGCTGGTGCCTGTGTTCTGATGGATGAGGCTGCATCTTGTCCTTCTGGTGGGCAGCCCACATCCGGTGGTGTTTTGCGGTGTCTGTGACCTTACTGTCATTTTAGGCAGCCTCTCTGCTAATGGGTGGGGTTGTGTTCCTGTCTTGCTAGTTGTTTGGCATGGGGTGTCCAGCACTGGAATTTGTTGGTCGTTTAGTGGAGCTGGTCTTAGCAGTGTAATGGAGATCTCTGGGAGAGCTCTTGCTGATTGATATTACGATGGGCTGGGAGGTCTCTGGTGGACCAATGTCCTGAACTCGGCTCTCCCACCTCAGAGGCTCAGGCCTGACACCCAGCCAGAGCACCAAGACCCTGTGAGCAACATAGCCAGGTATGTGGGTATAGAGGAAGATCGTTTTCATTCTTATCGTTGTTGTTAATTAAAATAGTTTTAATCCAGACAGTGTACAATGAAGATATTTGGATTAAAGCTTCACTAGCCACTCTAATCCCAGGCTTGCCTCCCTGGGACTCTATCCCTATCAATGTGCCAAAACTTGAGTATGCGTAGCAAAGATATACTGTGGTTAACTGAAGCAGACAAGAAGGACAGAAATAAAGCAGAATTGCCAAGGACTTCATGTGGAAATCATGGAAACATGATAGTGTCTGGGTGAGGTTCAAAGAAAAGAGCAACAGAAATGGTGCCATGATAGGATGTACTTCAGGGAGCTAGGTGAGCCAGAAGACATGACTCATACATTCTTGTTATGAAACTGGCTTAGTGGTAAGACATAATGTTTATTGGGGACTTCCACTATTCGTCCATAAGAACATTTAGCAGAAACTAGATGTTTGGATCAATTCTAAACTTAATAGGGGGATCTGTCACAAGGTGTAACTCCTACCAACAGAGAGGAACTTATTAAACAAGAAGAAATACCAAGAACACTAGATAATATTATCATTTAATCCTGCAGTATGAGCAAGCCAGAAAAAGAAGTGGTACAGAGAGGTGGAAACTGCTAGATGGTAAAAATCCATATTTTACAGAGCTTGCAGAAAGAATGATTAGGAGTCCATATATTAAGAAATCAGTGCAGATACCCAGGGAGCTGCCCATGAATGTGAGAACTTATAAAATGATGGAAGCAGTGGTATATAAGCAAGAATGATTACAGAAGACTTATAAGACACCTAAAAAAATTTCCAGTGAGTTTAAAGCAAATATGGAATTGAGAAAAATTCCAAGGGATACAAAAAATTTATAATTCTGTTCAAATAAAGAAGGATAATAAAAAGAGGAAGGTCTGCTGCTTGAGGCTGAGGGTGACATATTAACAGATTACCAGGGGGAAGCTGTACGTCTCTGCTCCATTTAACTTTTCTCTTTAGACAAGAAAGAGGATAACTTCCATTGTAGAAAGAAAATGTTTCCATATAAAAGAGAATGCACCTATCTACTTTGATTACATCCTATGTTATTGTGAAGACTTGAAATTGACATTGCTGAATTATTGCCAGTTTATTACTGTTATTGAATAAACACTTATATATGCCAAGCAGTCAATAAAGTATTTACAGTTATTAACTCAGTTACCCCTTTAAAGCAACTCTATGAAGTTGATGATATTTTCCACAATTATAATGAATAGAAGATAGACATTAAATATAAGGGGTTATCTTCAGACTCAAGATATACCTGTCCAGTGACACCATTTGATTTTTTTTTTGAACATTTAAATTTTATTTTCTTTATTTTTTTATACAGCAGGTTCTTATTAGTTATCCATTTTATACATATTAGTGTATATATGGCAATCCCAATCTCCCAGTCATCCCACCACCACCCCCCGCCACATCCCCCCTTGGTGTCCATATGTTAGTTCTCTACATCTGTGTCTCTATTTCTGCCCTGCAAACCGGTTCATCTGTACTATTTTTCTAGGTTCCACATATATGTGTTAATATACGATATTTGTTTTTCTCTTTCTGACTTACTTCACTCTGTATGATAGTCTCTAGATCCATCTACATCTATACAAATCACCCAATTTCGTTCCTTTCTTATGGCTGAGTAATATTCCATTGTATATATGCGCCACATCTTCTTTATCCATTCATCTGTCGATGGACACTTAGGTTGCTTCCATGTCCTGGCTGTTGTAACTAGTGCTTCAATGAACATTGTGAACATGAACTCTTTTTGAATTATGGTTTTCTCAGGGTATATGCCCAGTAGTGGGATTGCTGGGTCATATGGTAGTTCTATTTTTAGTTTTGTAAGGAACCTCCATACTGTTCTCCAAAGTGGCTGTATCAATTTACATTCCCACCAACAGTGCAAGAGGGTTCCCTTTTCTCCACACCCTCTCCAGCATTTGTTGTTTGTAGATTTTCTGATGATGCCCATTCTAACTGGTGTGAGGTGATACCTCATTGTAGTTTTGATTTGCATTTCTCTAAGAATTAGTGATGTTGAGCAACTTTTCATGTGCTTCTTGGCCATCAGTGTGTCATCCTTGGAGAAATGTCTATTTAGGTCTTCTGCCCATTTTTGGATTGGTTTGTTTGTTTTTTTTAATATTGAGCTGCATGAGCTGTTTATATATTTTGGAGATTAATCCTTTATCGGTTGATTCATTTGCAAATATTTTCTCCCATTCTGAGGGCTGTCTTTTCGTCTTGTTTGTAGTTTCCTTTGCTTTGCAAAAGGTTTTAAGTTTCATTAGGTCCCATTTGTTTATTTTTGTTTTTATTTCCATTACTCTACTAGGTGGATCAGAAAAGATCTTGCTGTGATTTATGTCAAAGAATGTTCTTACTATGTTTTCCTCTAAGAGTTTTATAGTGTCCAATCTTACATTTAGGTCTCTAATCCATTTTGAGTTTATTTGTGTGTATGGTGTTAGAGAGTGTTCTAATTTCATTCTTTTACATGTAGCTGTCCAGTTTTCCCAGCACCACTTATTGAAGAGACTGTCTTTTCTCCATTGTATATCCTTGTCTCCTTTGTCATAGATTAGTTGACCATAGGTGCGTGGGTTTATCTCTGGGCTTTCTATCCTGTTCCATTGATCTATGTTTCTGTTTTTGTGCCAGTACCATATTGTCTTGATTACTGTAGCTTTGTAGTATAGTCTGAAGTCAGGGAGTCTGATTCCTCCAGCTCCGTTTTTTTCCCTCAAGACTGCTTTGGCTATTCGGGGTCTTTTGTGTCTCCATACAAATTTTAAGATTTTTTGTTCTAGTTCTGTAAAAAATGCCATTGGTAATTCGATAGGGATTGCATTGAATCTGTAGATTGCTTTGGGTAGTATAGTCATTTTCACAATATTGATTCTACCAATCCAAGAACATGGTGTATCTCTCCATCTGTTGGTATCATCTTTAATTTCTTTCCTCAGTGTCTTATAGTTTTCTGCATACAGGTCTTTTGTCTCCTTAGGTAGGTTTATTCCTAGGTATTTTATTCTTTTTGTTGCAGTGGTAAATGGGAGTGTTTCCTTAATTTCTCTTTCTGATTTTTCAACATTATTGTCTAGGAATGCAAGTGATTTCTGTGTATTAATTTTGTATCCTGCAACTTTGCCAGATTCATTGATTAGCTCTAGTAGTTTTCTGGTGGCATCTTTAGGATTCTGTATGTATAGTATCATGTCATCTGCAAACAGTGACAGCTTTACTTCTTCTTTTCCAATTTGTATTCCTTTTATTTCTTTTTCTTGTCTGATTGCCATGGCTAGGACTTCCAGAACTATTTTGAATAATAGTGGTGAGAGTGGACATCATTGTTCTGTTCCTGATCTTAGAGGAAATGCTTCCAGTTTTTCACCATTGAGAATGATGTTTGCTGTGGGTTTGTCATATATGGCCTTTTTTATGTTGAGGTAGGTTCCCTCTATGCCCACTTTCTGGAGAGTTTTTATCATAAGTGGGTGTTGAATTTTGTCAAAAGCTTTTTCTGCATCTATTGAGATGATCATATGGTTTTTATCCTTCAATCTGTTAATATGGACACCATTTGATTTTAAATGAGGTTATTTGATATAACTTGTTCTTGCTGAACTCATGTTGTCCTAGGGATCTCTAATTAGTGTTAATAATTTTCAGTAATCAAGTGAAAAGTCTTATGCTATTTTGACATTAAAGTGACCAATTATTGAAACATACAGATTGTCTCATCAAATCTTTAGCTGATATACAGTTGGGAATGACAGGATCTTAAGGCTGCAGAAAGATCTGAATGGAGATGAAACAATAGGAAGGGAAACCTCCCTTTTTTTTAAGGAAAAGGATTGCTTTTTGGATTAGGATAGAGAAGCCTATTTGTGCCTATTCAATAGATTAAAAAGGTATACTAATATTGCTTTAAAATGCATTCCTTTGATTACTAATGCTGCTGAATATTTTGTCCAAGTTAATTCTTAGTTTGATTACTTGTGCATATTTTTCTTATTAATTTGAAAATGCTCTTTGTCATTAAAAATAAATTTTTCTGTATGCCATATATGTTGAAAATATTTATTCTTAATTTGCCAATTTATCTTTAAATTCTTCCTATGTTGTGTCTTGTGATACCAAAAACCTTTGAATTTTTTTATGTTATCATTAATCTTTCTGTTTATAGTTCCTTCTCTAGGTCTCATATTTAGAAAGGTCTTCCTTTTGGTCTCCAAATTTATGTGAATATAATCTTACATGGTCTGTAGCAATATAATTAATATTTAAATATTTTCCTTTAACTATTGAAAATACTTGGATTATGTTTAAAATAAATGTGAAGTAGGAACCTAACTTTATTTTGTCAAACATAAGTTGTTCAAATATCATTTACTGCATAGTCCATTCTTTCCCACCTTTTCATATGTTAAAATTTTTAGTTCATGTTTATGCTTTTTATTTTCTTGTTCTATCTATTTTGACATAAAGCTTTTATTATAGAAACTTAATGATATATTTTAATATCAATATTGATAGGATAAATCCACTATAATATTTTTATTTTCCAAAACATTCTTTTACTACTATGTATTTTTTAATTTTAGAGGCGTTTTAGATTTTTTAAATTATGTTAACATTAACAACAACAAAAACCCTTAAGATAATTTCATTGGCCTTGCATCAAATTTTTAGATTAGTTTTGGAGAAGCATGACATCTTCAAAATGTTTCTTCCTCTAATTTAGAAGCGGTCACCAACCTTTTGGGTATTCCAGACAGTCAATTTTATCCTCAATAAGAAATGATGACTTTGAGTTTCTACTTTAAATATTTTTTCTTGTTTTGCTTCTTATCAAACTTTATTAGCTATTACTTCCACAATATTAAATAATAGTAGGAAAATATACTCTCATCTAGATTATGATTTTAAAAAGAATTCCTTCAGCATAATATGATAGTTTATTTGAAACTGGTACATTTTAGTAAGTTAAGAAATTGTACTTCAACTTTATATTGAAAATTTAAGAAAAGATTGGCTTATATTGCATCAAATTCTACTTCAGCATCTACTCATCTGAGTTTTTTTCCCCTTTGATCTAGTAATGAATCACCTCTGGAGTAGTAAGATTTAGTTACTATATTATTTTATAAAATAATGTTGGATTCAGTATGGTATGACTATTAATATGGTAATTTTACATAAGGGAGATTAATTTTCTTTTTTGTGTTATTTTTGTCAGATTTTGATGTCTGGTATTTTGACTGTATTTAACCGTTGGGAAGAGTATTAGTTAGTCATCACCATAATAAAGAAACCATCTCTAAATTAGTGCTTAAAACAATAGCACATTATTTCTCATTAGTATATGAATTGGTTGGTTGGTTCTGCTAATCTGGATGTGTTCTGCTTATCTCAGCTAGGCTTGATCACCATCTGGGGTCAGCTGGCAGGTCACCTGAGAGAAAATTGATGTAAGGTATTCTCAGTGGGGATGATTCCTCCCTGCCTCCAGCAACCTAGTCCAGGCATGTTCTCACGGTGGTGTCAGGGGCCCAAAAGAGAGAAAGTCGAACCACGGATGTGCCTTGGAAAGCTTCTGCTTGCATTAAGTTTGCTACTGTTCCACTGGCTAAGCAAATGACATACCCAGGCCCAGAGTTAGCATGAAAAGGCATTATCATAGGGCATATAGATACAGAGAGGTGTGAAAAATTGGGGGAAATAATACAGTCAAACCACAACAGAAAAAATTTCTTCTTTCCTATTCCTTGCAATTTTTAAAAAATAGTTTAGGGATTATCTGTCCCAAGTTAAGTTCTCAAGTCTTCTTAACACAGTTTTGGCTGTGTAAACCTTCTTTAAAAATTGAATTCTTTTCATAAAGATTTTTAAATACCTTAGCATATTTTTTGTGCCTAGACTTTTCTTAATGAAAAAAAACTTTTTTGTGACTGTGATAATATTTCATTCCTAAAGTTGTTTATTTTTAAGTTCTTCTCATTCTTAACTGGTCTTATAGGAAACATGTCTATTTTATTAATAATTTAAAAGAACCAGTTCTTAGATTTCTTTGTATTAGTTTTACTGTGCTCCTCTTTCTAATTATTAGTTTCTGACTTTTATAGGTTCCATTCTGTACCTTACAAAAAATTTATTTTACCATTCCTTCTGGCTTCTTTAGTGCAATGCTTATCGTTTTTTAATTTTGCTGGACTTCAGAATCGCACTTACTTGAATATTCATTTGAGATCAGTTTGGCTTTACCCTGTAAGTTTTGATTTGTAGTCCAACATTTCTATTTTCCAAATATCTGAGATATCCTTTTATATCAATATTTTTGTAAAGATCTTTATTTAAATCATCTATTAGTAATTTTTAAAAGTATATCTGTTACTAATGCCTATTATTGCATTTTTGTCACATAATGTGAACTATCCCATTTATCTATTTGGTAACTTGCTACGAATTTCAGAATATATGTAGTTGTTTTGGTTGACTAATATAAAGTTAATGTTCCATGAGTGCTTAAAAATATGTTGTATTCTCTGTGGAATGTACAATTTATTTTATAATTAGTAATTGAATTATATGAATTATAACATTATTAAAATTTTTCATATAGTTATTTTTATGTTATCAGTTATAGATAACTAATGGTGTTTAAATTTTTCTACCCATATTCATTTCTGTCCATATCTATTTGTGTATATCTCTCTTCATATGTATTTCTTTATGTCTCTTGCATTTCTAATATTTTTACTTTGTATATGTGTGCTCCTTTTTTTCATGTATAAAGTTTCATCAGCCGTATTTTTGTAACACTTTACCATATTTAATAATTTTCTTCAAATTCTATTTTGTCTGACATAACTATTGCTATACGAGCTTATTTTTAATTTTTTAGTAATAATAATAGCTAACACTTATTGACACTGTGGAACGTAAACAGTTATTAAATATTTTACATGCAATGACTCATTGAGTCCTCACAAGAACCTTATGAAGTAACTACGATCATTGTTCCATTTACCGAGGTATAAAGCTGAAGCATAGGGAATTTATGTAAATTGTTGAAAGTCACAAAGTTGATAAATAGCAGAGCTGGAATTTGCCAGGCTATCTGCCTTCAAACAGGTTTTTAGAAACTGTATTCCATTCCTTCTTTTTTTATATGCTGCTTTGTTTCATAAGAATTAAGTAATTTCCCCCTCTCTTTAAGTTCACTAAGTCTTTACATGGCTGTGTCAGATCTACTAATAAGCCCATCAAAGGCATTTTTCATCTCAGTTCCTGTGTTTATTATTATTAATATTATTATTATTATTTCTAGAATTTCCATTTGATTATTTCTAACACAATCCATCTCTCTGTTGAAGTTTTCCACCTGTTCATGCACATTGTCCACTTTTTCTGTTAGAGCCGTCATCGTATTAATCATGGTTAGTTTAAATATCCTGTCTTTTACTTCCACCATCTGGGTCATATCTGCATCTGGTTCAGTGATTGGTGTATCTCTCGACAGTGGGGTTTTCTCTTGCTTTTCTATGTGTCTTATAATATTTGAATGGGAGACGAACATTGTGCAAAGAGATTAGAGACTGAGGTAAATAGTATTTATGCCTGGAAATGGGCACGCCTCTTCTTCTGCTAGGCTTTTATTGTGGGTTGTGACATCAATCAAGTCAAGAGTCAGTCTCCCTTGATTTAGGCTTTGTTGTTATTTGTTGCACTCAACACACCACAGGCTTCAAATCTTCTCATTGATATCTTGTACTTAGGTTGGGGGTTGATCACCAGAGAGAATTTCTCACTGTTCCTCAACATTAGATTTTCCTGTGAGCTTCTGCCTTCAAGAGTATATTTTTATACTATGGCCCCTCCCTCAATGGTAGATAGCTATTACTTGTTATTCAACACTTGTTACTCTGGTCTTGGAGGGTGTGGGAACCATTCTTAGGCTTAGGCTTAGGTCGGCCCTGTGTCCCTGGATTGAGTATGTGCCTTTCTCAGTGATACAGCCTGTCCTCCTCACAGCAGCCTCAACTTTGCCTTAAACTTTTGGCAGGCTTTATGCTCATTCGAGATTTTACCCCTCCAGTAGTAGTTGGATTATTTTTCTTTTACCTTTTTCTCCATTTCAGTGGGTTTTCATCTGTGCCTGGGACAACAGGGTTTGCTGTCCCTCTCACAGTGACTTAAGGCTTTTGTTCGATAAGGGATGTAGGGGAGAAAGATCTGGGTGAGCCTTTGTCCCTTTCCCACAACAGAGGCAGCTTCCCTCCCTAGGACTTTGTCACTGACAGTCTTCTCTGGTGTCTTGCTCTGTCCCCAGTCTTTCTTGTAAACCTTTGGTGAGGTCCACAAAAGAGCCTGCAAGTTGGGTGCAAACAGTGTTTGTATCTGTGGCCACCAGCAATTCTCGACTCTCCTGAGTACACTCTTGTGCTGTACATCCTGCAGGTTCTACACTCTCATGCAAGCTCACACTTGGTTTATGCAATTTTTTTTAAAAATTAGCAGAAATCTTCTTGTTTCCTTTTATGGTGACCTTGCTTTACTTCCAGCTAAGTCAGTACTCATGCCCCTCTCTGTCCTTGGAGGAGCCTGGTTTTCCTTATATTTCAGGGTCGGAGACTGACCTGAGACCTCAGCTCTCTGATAGGGTTAAGACAAGTTATGATTTTGTGGATTCCTGGCTTTTATTCTTGTTTCTAACTTTTTCCGTCCTAAGCAAAGGCTGGAAGTCTAATTCATATAAATGAGAATACCTCTGTCAATATTATGTTTTTTTCTTCCCAATTCTTGTTTTGTTTTTGCTGTTGTGTTTGCACATTTGTGTTCTCTTTTTCACAATGTATATAATTTTCTTCTTTTATGATTTAGAATATACAAATCCTGCTTTTAATTTATCTAGAGAATGTATTTAATTTTATTTAACATAAATTAATATACCTTAATTACAAAATCTCATACTGAAACAACTATTTTTGTTTCTCTTCATGCATGAAAATTAAGGTGCCCTTTACTTCTTCATTTCCTCATTTTCAAATCTATTTTTGGAAGAAAACATTAGTTGATAGATACTATCTCTCTCTCTCTCACTCTATAGGTATCTCTATAGATACGTATAATGTATAAATATTACTTTTATGAATTTTTCCCTTGCATTTAATTTTGCAAAGATATTGATACATTTTTCTTAGGCCTAGCTCCATATATGTACTTACTTCCCAACTTCTCTTCCAATCCCTTTATACTTTTATATTTTCCATTCTTTGGTTCTGGATTTTGATTCATCCCACAGTTATCTAAGCTGAATTCTCTTGTCAAAGGAAGAGTATATAAAGGGTATATAAAAGAGTATATAAAGAGTATATAAAGGGTATATATTCATTGGCATTTGAGAATGTTTTCTGGTTGCCTCTTCTCATGAATCATGATTTGGCATTCTTAGTGTTTTGTTTTGTTTTTTTAATCTGAAGACATATATACATTTTTATCTAGCATTTGCTTCAAAGGAGAAGAAAACTGAAGGTATCTTTGTATCTGAAACTAGTTTTATTTTTAGTTTCTTTTCAGATAATCTGTTTTTTATGCTTAAATGCAAGAAGAAAAATTTTTATTGCTTGAGAATAAAAAATAATTACCAGATTAGATATAAAAATGGGCTTTTTAAAATTCAATTTTGCCTGTGACTTGGTGAAAATCTTTGCTTATATAAATGATCTTTCTTGGTGTAGAAAATTTTTCTACAATTATTTCTTTAAGTATTGAACTTATTTTCATTGACTTAGTTTTTTCTGGAAAATCTCAAAGTCCTAGATTACATATTTGTATCTACAGGTCATATTTTTCATTATTTTCTTCTTTTGGCCATTTGCTTTGCCTTCCCAGAGAGTTTTTAAAATTCATTCATTAGGTAACTGATTTAATAATCCTGATATGTCATTTATACTCTTTACTATTTCCAATTTTAATTTTTACTCTATAGTTCAAGTTTTTCTTTTTTGTCTTCTGTTTTCATATCATCTCATCTTTTGTATCTTTACCTTCTTTTCAGCCTGTCCTCTCTTCTGGTTCTTTAGTAATGTTTCACCAAGCCTTACACTGTTTAGAGAACATCGATCAGATCATAGTATGAAATTTTTATCTAATGCAGTCAGAATATTTAGGTGAGGTATGCACTGCTCTGAGACTTAAGGGTGATATTTCCATTTCTGTAGGGTGTGGTGTTTTTGTTTGTTTGTTTGCATTTGTACAAACTATCCAGCCCAATCTTCATTTTTGTCAACAGATAAGGAAAATGAAGCATCCTTAACTTCCCCTACAGTTCATTTGGTTATGGTCAACTTTTCTTTCTCAGATCTAGGGTTAAAGATCAAATTGGTATGCTCATCATTTAATTAAATTTACCACACCAAGTAGGCATTCCACTTGTATGTGTTTTTTGGACGGAGATTTACTTAACTTAGTTGGTCTAATTATGACAGAGCATTTATTCCTAACACCACCTGGTTTGTGCCACATCATTAAATAACTAAGTCTTCCAAGATCAAAACCTTTGTCACTTAACCATTTCTATTTTCTTAAACTTGCCATGGTTCCTGCTTTGAGTAGTAGTCTCTGAATATTTGTAGAAAGAGAAACTGAGAAGGCAGACATAGAAGGGCAAGACAAGGCTCTGGTTATTAATGCAGGTAATTCTCATATAACTCAGGACGGTTAACCGCTTTTCTGGTCCATATAGCTCTTGCAGCCTAAAATTAGTCATAATAAACGGGGTTGTATTGTATCTAGAGAATCAAAGTATATTTATAGCTTTCTTGTGCTAACTTGAAAAAGAATATGTATGTCTGATAAAGACATATATTTAGAATAACTATTATGTCCTAATGTTAGCCATAAACAAAAGGATTATATAATATAAAAAGAATCAAAATATATTTATACTTTCCTTGGACTAATCTGCCCTGTTCTGGATATAAGTATGAAATGTGAAATATACAGATGAAGTATATGCTTTTGAATTCATCGCTAATATCAATTTAGTCAATAGAAATTCTATAAGAATTTATCATATATCCTTTTCCTGACTTGAGTTATAGGGCTTGTGGCATTAAAACAGTTTTTTTTGTTGTTGTTGTTAAAAGCATTGTGGACATTTCTAAAATGGAAACTTGGAGGAGTTGTATCAGAGCTAGCTAGTGTTAAATTAAGTCTCAGTCCCAGTCACTATAAATTAAGTCCACCAATTCATGCCATCTCAAAAGTTTAGTTATCTCTTTCTTTACCTTAAGTTTAATACTTTTTTCTAATCTTTAGAACTCTATAATTGTTTTAAAACAAAAATAACTAATTTATTTCTTAAATGTAATTAATCTTATTGATTGAAATAAGGAAGTGCAAAAATGAAAAATTATTCTGAAAATGCTACCATGTGTTTGAAAGAAAAGCACAGCCATGAGAAATAAATAGAATAAATAAATTAATACAGAGCAAATTGTGCCAGACAAAGCTGGTTGCTTTTTTGATAACTGTACAGCCTTAATAAATGAACAGAGTGGAGTAGATGTAATGCATCTTGACTTCTAGCAAAGTACTGGAGAAAATGCCATGTGAAATTTTGATTGCAAAATTAATTTGAGTTGGCTTGAAAAACACTATAATGTTTAAGTGAAATGTAAGCTGGTTGAAAGGACATACAGAGAAGATTGTTGATTAATGTCAGTGAACTAATGAACTGAGTGAGCTCTTCAGTTAAATGTCATAGGTGTGGGTCTTAGGTTGAATTTCCACTAAATGTTTTATTATCTTTTGGAAAAAGAATAACATGAGGTTGATTGAATTAGAGCAGATAATTTATCAGGGGACACCAGTGATTACAGAAACTATATAAAGACATGAATTTATTTTAGAGAAAAAATAAGAAAATAATACAATTTTATTTAAAGATTCCATCTTTTCATCACAGAAGAGAATTCTATGAAGTGTCAGTGCTTAAAGACCTTCAAACTATGGAACTTCTCAAGACAGAACACACAGTTAACTAAATAATGTCTCAGTAAGGCAAGAACACCAATTCAACCCAATTAGTATCTATAATTTATCCAAAATGAGAAAGTGATGGTGAATTTTTAGCTAGAGGGTGTGGTAAAGTTGTAACCATTACTTAGCAGAAATATGAAATGTAACTGGAAAACTGGTAATTCCAGAAACTTTGTGGCAGAAAAAGAGAGGAAGAATTTTGAGGAAGGGGAGATAAATACATTCTTAACCATGGGAAATTTTTGATAAGACTAGAGACACTTAAAAATTACTTTTAGAAATAAAAATGTTTTAATATATCCAGATAAAATATGGTTAAGTGTAAAAATAAACCGTTTCAAAATAGGTGCTTCCTAGAAAATGCTCTTGCATTTTAAAATTAGTTTTCTATCACCGCATTAATGTATACACAATGCCATTCTCTTTTTCTTAGAATAAATACATTATAAACACAAAGAGCATCTTTGGCAGAATCAAGGTATTTTCCACTTCAGGAAAATAAGGTTATGAAAATGTAATCCATCCATTTGTTCCAAATTAGCATCCCAGATAGCCATCTCCAATGCACATTCTCTTCATGCTGCTTTGCAATCTGGCACAAAAGCCTATTGATTCTGTTTCTGAAATGGATCTCAAGTGCTTTCCCTTTCTGCTAATTCTCACTGAAATTTCCTTAGGTTAAGCCCAAATAATGTATCCTAGGACTACGCCTTCTAATTGATGTTCTGCTCCTAATCCTTTACCCTACTATTGACCTTCACATAAACAACAAATACATACGTTTATCAAACACAGATCTTATTGTATTTTCTACTTTATCTCTCTAGCTTTCCGATACATAAATGACAACCAGTTTTCTTTTAAGAGCATGCAAGCCTTCTCATAAATTGCTAATCTCTCTCCTTGTCTGTAGCTTTCACTTAGCATTCCTCTCCTTAGTACTACACACACACACACACACACACACACACACACTTCTCAGATGTTCAAGTCCCGGGGAATTGTTCACTGTTTCTTGAACACTTTATATACCGCATCTGCTCATGTTATTCTCTGAAACTGAGGTGCTCTTCCCTCTCTTTTCTACTTTAAAATTATCTGCATAGCTTTTCAGGCACAAGTCAAATATTACATTTTCTCTGTAGTTCTCCCTGATCCATACCTTTTTTCCTCATATCTTTTTATATGGAGCTCTATTACTGTGTGTGTCATATTTTATTATGTTTAATTATTTGCCACGTGTGATACATCTTTTAGGCTACGACTACCTTGAAAGCAGGACTGGATCTTATCTATCTTTATATCCCCAGTTGCTTGCATGGTTCTTGGCACACAGTAGATGCTCGTAAACCTCTGATGAGCTAAATTAATTTAAATGAAAGCCTTTGGTACATTTAAATGATATGAATTACCTGTAATTCTTTTATAATCATAAATATAGTTAAAGGATTAAGCAAAATGCATCTAGAACAGGGAAATAAGTGTGCAATATCCCCTACAATAAAATAGGAAGACACATTGAATTATTGATTCAGAAAGCATTTATTGAGTCATTATTGGTACTGCATAAAGCCAGATAATTCCAAACTAGAATTTTTTTAAATACATATCTTTTCATATCAAAGACAAAAAAGCATTATATTTTTCAAGAATATTAGGGATGCTTGAAGTAAACTCATTCAAAAGTTTAAACAGAACCTTGCTGGATTATATAACTAGGAGGACAGCAGGCACCCAGTACAATTGAATTTGGGGGCTCAAGCAATGTCATTAGGAAACTGTCCATCTTTCTCCCTTACTCAGCTCTGTTCTTTTCTTTGGCTTCCTCCTCAGGCAGATTTTCCACATGTGGTGACAGAACTACAACCCTAGACCCTGTCCTCATATCTAACAATCCCAGCAGAAAGGGAATGCCTCTTACCCAATTTTTCCAGAAATTATCTAAGGGATGAATGGAAGGCTCTAACTGGCCTTACTTGAATCACTTTCCCATCTTTAAACCAATCATTCTGGTCAGAGGATGGACTTGTCTGATCTTTCAGGTCTAGATTCACAATCAAATACTGAGGCAGAGGTAAGTATCACAACAACTAAGAATAGAGGTGGTGTGGTGCCCAAATATATGGTGTAAAAATGAAACAACAGCTGATGTACACACGTTAATTCATTTAATCATCGTAACACTGTGAGGGAGGTGATACTGAGCTTCCCAGTTCACAGTTAAGGGGACTGAGACACAGAGAGGACAGGAGAGTACTCAACGGCTTTCTCAGCTATAAGTGACCAAGCTAGGATTTTAACTCTACTCAGTCTGGCTCCAAAGCCTGGGCCCATAATAGCCAGGCTATATTTTTAAAAATTATAAATATTATAATTCCAACTAAGTTAGGAAATTATAATAAATTCTACATTTAAAAGAGACTGTGCTTTACTTTCTATTTTTGTATGTATTGATATTTATGTACTTATGCTCTATTTCTTTTGTAATTAAAAAGTACATATACACTTTACATTTTAAGGTGCATATAAGAGATGACCCCTGCCTTCACCACCCTCATTGTATACTATTAAAGAAACACAAGTAAGCCATGGTAACAATACAATGTAACACGATAAGATAGCAATATATAAATGTGAAAGATCTCAGGAGTGATTCATCTTCCAAAGAATGTCAAAGAAAGTTTTATACCAGGAAATTAATTTTGAATTTGGTCTTCAAGGAATTTGGCAACTGGAAAAGACTTAGTGGAGGACTTTCCAGAAAAATGGAACTATGCATGTACACCTGACAATGGGAATTATTCTAAAAATTATTTTTGTCATCACTCTGACCTCTTCCTGTATTCTACTGCCCTGGCTATAAATTTCTCCTTGTTGATCCATCCTCTCTTGCATTCCATGACTACATATCCTCCTTTTCTCCATTATTCTTGAAATCTTAGTTCTTTTATCAATTGCTTCCTCTTTCTTTTTCTCTTCCCTTTGAGGCTTCATCATTGGTGGAGGATTCATTTAATTGCCTCTTACATGATTTCCGTGCCTCTAGTGTCTTCTTCCTTCATTTCATTTCCACTCTGTTTCCAAACTAATCTTCCATAAATATTGCTTTCATCATGAATGCTGTATGCTTAAATAGCATTAGAATCAGACAGACCTTTTTGTGATACAATGGCAGATACTACATACCTGGTTATATGACCAGGGGGAGGTAGTAACTTTTGAGAGCCTCACTGATAGTGCCCAGTTTGTTAGATAATTATGAAAATATGTTTAGAATATGGATAACTCCCAGCCCGTACTGATCATTTGATAGGTGTTTAATATGTAAGTAGGCAATACTCTCTGTGAGTATATTACTAACCAAAGCCCTCCAAAAAGCCATCACATTCCTTATTAGGCTTGGTGGTGGGCACATGGGTGTCCACTTGAAAAGATTCACTCTTTCTAACTTCATCTTAAACCCATCTCCTAAGCCTTCAGAGTCCTTGATATTCTTTTCCTACCTCTGCATTCAGCCTTGTTTCCCTTCATTTCCCCACAGGAACTATTTTTGCTGTCTCTTTAATCCCATCCTTAGCTCAGAACTTGCTAATATTTATCACACTTAAACCTGGGGTTTTGCTTCTGCTATTCTTCAAACTAGAATTTTCTGCCATCTTTTGTTCTTATTCACTCCATTCTTGTAGTTCAAATAACACCTCTTTCCTAATTTTTTTTTCCCCAAAACAACCTAGAAAAAACATTTCCTTTCTTTAATTTCATTTCTGCACTGGCAAATGGTAACATGATTTATCAGTTTAATCTCTTCGTATTATAATGCAGTAACCATTTATTTATGTCAGTGTACAGTGCAGTTATGTAGAATGTGACTTGTTGACTTATGCTCATTTATCATCTCTCCAACAAGATGTTATAAACTATGGACAGGAGCAATGTCTTACACATCTTTGTACTCCAAGGGGCCTTATTCTTAATGAATGGATCTTGTTTATTTCCCCAGAATCTTAATTGACATAGAGAATATGAATTCTTCTGTAAGTGAACCTTTGCTGCAGTAGTTAGCCTTAGCAGCGTTGCTCACACAGAGAATTAGCCTTAGTACCTAAAGCATCCACTGGATATAATTAACTAACTTCTCTTCTATGAGTCTTGACTGGTACTGGTGGTAATATGTACCACTCTTGGGAGAATTGAGAAAATGATACTAAAATTATTTTGTTGTTCTTCAATTCAAATGAGGAATGCCAGTTGAGGAAGGCTACTAGAGTATTTAGCAAATAGCTTTTAAAAAAATAATAGTAAAAGTATTGGCAAGGAAATAGATTTAGAAATGCTTGAAACAATAGCTCAGTTTTCGAAGATTTATCTATACTACAGAAGGCTTCTTAGGATAGTTTCATGCTGTCATGCATTGTCTTAAGTGGCAAATTGTTGTTTCCATGCCAATTCTTGGTTTAAAACCCTCCATGCATCTATTATATATCACTTTCCACTTAAATACTTGGGACAGTTAGATTGCACTGTCAAGTCAGGTCATTATAACTCCAACAGATGTTGTCATGTAGATGAAGAAAATTCATTTTAAACAATATCATTTTTAATGTGTTTTTCTTTGTGCCTAAGGATGGCAATACTATGTCATATTAGCTTTTCAAGTTCAGGTTCCAATCAATGCAGCATGTTTTGATTAAATCACGTCACCATTTCAGATTCAGTGCAGGATAACAATGGACCACATGTGAGGAAACATTAATAGCAGGAATGCTCAGGTGTGCTGGTTGTTTCATGCTTAATAACCCTTCATGTTATCAATCAATCTGTAAGAGAATAATTGGTGTATAAGCTGAGGAAATAGGACAGTCAGGAATTGTACTTATCTTAAATACAGGGGTGCAAATATAGCTGGGTCAATATTTATTTGGTTAGTATGCCCTAACTAATTATTTGAGTTTTGCTAGATAGTATTTTGTTTAACTTTAAAAGGAATATATGATTTTACCTTTCCTTGACAGTTAAGAGTCAGCCAGTTGAAATATCCCATGAAGCCCTCCCTATATGCATCCCTGGAGATTACCCTATCCGAAATGGGTGGTTTTCATTCTGGTCATGAATAAATTCATATATATATTCTATGCTTTATAACAATATATATATAAATTCATATATATATATATATGAATTCATATATATATATGAGTTCATATATATATATAGTCTATGCTTTATATCGATAGCTCCACTTTTGTTTTGATAAATTATCCTAAAATATTCCTCTCATAAATACTGGATCAGTTGTTTTCTACTTCACGTTTCACATTGAATATGTGTTGGGAGACAGTTTTTTCTGAGTCTCTAGTGTTTTTACACCTTTTATGAACTGAGACACTGACTGCCTTTATTTTAAACTATTCTTTCAAAAATGTTTGTATAGTAAACAGCCTTGGAAGATAGAAATAGTGTCTTTCTCCACAGCAAAGGTCAGATTTGTTTACTGTCCAATATAATAAAAATGATGTCTCCCTCAGGAGCAAAGGACAGGCAAGCTTATTGCCTGTTGTAAAGGATTTGGGTTTCCTAAGCTCAGGGTTTCTCTCCTGTAATGCAGCATACTGCTTATGTGGGCCTCACGTGGCCCTCTTTGTATCGTACTGTGGAAACTGGGGCTTGAGAAACAGGTACCAAGGCAGATACTGCTATTGCAATGGGAAGTAGTATCTGACCCAGGAATATGTCTTCTGCTAACGTCATGAAATTGTGGCAGGATAATGTTAT
Source organism: Eubalaena glacialis (assembly GCF_028564815.1). Taxonomy (NCBI): domain Eukaryota; kingdom Metazoa; phylum Chordata; class Mammalia; order Artiodactyla; family Balaenidae; genus Eubalaena; species Eubalaena glacialis. Next base: position 142,141,005 of record NC_083720.1, on the reverse strand, counting down.
CTTGAAGACAGGGTCAAATCTGAGACCCTTTACAGTCTTGACACTGTGTTGCTCAGGCTGTTGTGTTTTCTTTTGAATCCTCAGATGTATAAATATTTTGGCCTGAGGGCTCATATTCATCTGAGAGTATGCTTTTCTCATAATGTGTAAGAGATAGTCACTTTAGTCTCTGTTGTTCTTGGTAGGTTCAAGGCTTAGAAAAGTGATGAGCCCTAGGCAAGAGAACGCCACATGCCACGATACTACAGTTAGTCACTTTTTGTCACCACATCAAAGATAAATTGTTAAAATCTTTAAGGAAGAAGAAGTTCTTGGGATGGGAATTATCACTGGGTTGTAAATCTCCTAGTCCTGGAGGTCTAGAGAGGGAAATTATGGGCAAGTAAGTGTATAAAGCTGGTCAACCTCTATCTGCGTTTTTTTATTCCATATCCCAGCAGAACTTTTGTAGTATTCTGCTATTCTTTGCACTGTCCCACCCCCAATAAATTAATCTGTGCTGTGAGTAACTACATCAGATTTCTGCAAGGAAGACCCAGGCAATGCTATTCCAAGTCAAAACATGGAAAAGGCAGGAGCTGAATTTAAAATGCTTTGATCTCTTAATTTATTGTTGCTTTCTGTTGCCCTTTTCCCAGGCTGCAACTACATATATTCTAGACATACCACTTCAGTATATGCTTACCTTTCCCAGGAGTTTCCCACAGTGCTGTTATATAGGTGTCTGGAATCTATGTTTCACTCTGTAGTTTCCCCAGGGTTGATTCTAGGGCAGGAAGCCAGAGCACTTACTATTTCACCACCAAATATGGTTCAATCATGAGTAATAATGATATATTCCTCTTTAAAGGATGGTGATGAACCAATTTATCTTTTTTGTGAAGACAAAACCTACCTCAGGTTAACCAAATAATTAATGAAGAAAAATAGGGTTTTAATTCAAATATTCCTCATAACTAAGAAGAAATGATATAATTGAAACATTGGCATTTTGTCATCACTAATTACATTAGTTCGCTAGGGCTGCCATAACAAAGCACCACACACTGGGTGGCTTAAACAAACAATTTATTTTCCTACAGTTCTGGAGGCTGGAAGTCCAAGATCAAGGTGTCAGTAGGTTTGGTTTCTTCTGAGGCTTCTCTCCTTGGTTTGAAGATGGCCACCTTCTTACTGTGTCCTCACATGGTCTTTCCTCTAAGTGCTTGTATCCCTGGTGTCTCTCTGTATATCCTAACATCCGCTACCTCTAAGTACACCAGTCTGATCAGATTAGGGACAATTCATATGACTTCATTTAACTTTAATTACCTCTTTTAAAGACCCTTTCTCCAAATGCAGTCACATTCTGAAGTACTGGGGATTAGGGTTTCAATATATGAATTTTAGGGCAACACAATTCAGCCTGCAACACTAATGAAGGTAATAAATGAACATCAATAGTTGATAATATTACTAAGAGAGTAGGAGACAGACATTATGTAGCTTCTGTTTAAAGTACACAACAGCAAATTCTTGCCAAATATTACACTAAATTAGATCAACCCTCTAGATTTACCAATTTACAGAAAATACAATGGGCAAAAGGACATGTTAAGTGATACAGAAGGATTCATCACAATCCAGACCCTGGGAAACTACAGAAAATGTAATTCATTTTTCTTTGACACATAGATTGTAGGGACAGATGAAGACAGGTAATGGAGAATCCTTAAATAAAAAGACTCGAGAGACATATTAAATATTGTTAAATATGGATCCTAATTTGAATAAATAAAGGCAATTAGAATACAAACTGTATTTGATAATTTTGAGAAATTATAAATTTTAGGGAACATGATAATGGCATCATTATTGTGTTTTTAAAAGACCTCTTAATTTTCAGAGATATATACTAAAATAATTAGAAATAAAATTATATAATGTCTGGCGTTTATTTCAAAATAAATTAGACAGGGATGGTAGCAAAAAAGAGTAAGGGTATAAATAAACAAGATGGAAAATGAGTTAATAATTGCTTAAGCAGAGTGATGAGTACTTAGGTTCATGATTCAATTCTCCATATATATATTTGAAATTTTCCATAATAAAAAGATGTAAAGTTTTATACTGGCATTTTAAATTTAGTATATTTAGTAAAACGTATTTGGTACATCTTTTTAGTTATTTTTCCTATGGTAATGATGCATTTTGATGAATCAATCTGTCTCTTGAGTTTTCCTTATAAGGTTAATTATGTGCATTGGAGAGCTGGCTGAGGTTAGGAGAACAAGCTCTGGTTGGAAGGAGGTGTTTCTGCTCTCCAAGCTAACTACCTTATACGAGTATTAAACTTTGATGTTATCCTCATTAGCACAATACTCTAGTCACCTGTGGTAACCTGTCCAGATGTTTCTCTGATAGTGTTCAGCTCAATAAATTGAGACTTCACACAATAGTGCTTGTCATTTTCTGCCCTCCTGTCCCAAATATATTTCAAAATATGTCCAATGCAGCTTTTAGTTTGACTGCATAAAATATTGTAATAACACTTTTGAGAATTGAGATGATGTTTGAAGTGTTTCGGGACTCTTTTACCTCTGGGTTAGAAAACAGCTTTACCAGAACCAAAATTAATGTGAAAATCTACAGTTTCTATTTCACTTTCCACAATAACATTGCATTTATTTATTTTTTATAGTGTATATTATTTTAATGACTTAGTGATTAATAATCTCATTACATATAAAAGTTGTATGTATTTCTTGTTTTCTTTTAACATCTTTATCGGAGTATAATTGCTCTACAATGTTGTATTAGTTTCTGCTGTATAACAAAGTGAATCAGCTATAGTATACATATATACATATATCCCCATATCCTCTCCCTCTGTGTCTCCCTCCCTCCCTCCCTATCCCACCCCCCTAGGTGGTCACACAGCACCGAGCTGTTCTCCTGTGCTATGCGGCTGCTTCCCACTAGCTATCTATTTTACATTTGGTAGTGTATATATGTCAATGCTACTCTCTCACTTCGTCCCAGCTTACCCTTCCCCCTCCCTGTGTCCTTAAGTCCATTCTATATGTCTGCGTCTTTATTCATGTCCTGCCCCTAGGTTCTTCAGAACCTTTTTTTTTTTAGATTCCATGTATATGTGTTAGCATACGGTATTTGTTTTTCTCTTTCTGACTTACTTCACTCTGTATGACTGACTCTAGGTCCATCCACCTCACTACAAATAACTCAATTTCGTTTCTTTTTATGGCTGAGTAATATTCCATTGTATATATGTGCCACATCTTCTTTGTCCATTCATGTGTCGATGGACACTTAGGTTACTTCCATGTCCTGGCTATTGTAAATAGAGCTGCAGTGAACATTTTGGTACATGACTCTTTATGAATTATGGTTTTCTTAGGGTATATGCCCAGCTGGGTCTTACGGTAGTTCTATTTTTTAGTTTTTTAAGGAACCTCCATACTGTTCTCCATAGTGGCTGTATCAATTTACATTCCCACCAACAGTGCAAGAGGGTTCCCTTTTCTCTACACTCTCACCAGCATTTATTGTTTGTAGATTTTTTTATGATGGCCATTCTGACCAGTGTGGGGTGATACCTCATTGTAGTTTTGATTTGCATTTCTCTAATGATTAGTGATGTTGAGCATCCTTTCATATGTTTGTTGGTCATCTGTATATCTTCTTTGGAGAAAGGTCTATTTAGGTCTTCTGACCATTTTTGGATTGGGTTTTTTTTTTTTTTTTGGTTTTTTCTTTTTTGATATTGAGCTGCATGAGGTGCTTGTATATTTTGGAGATTAATCCTTTGTCAGTTGCTTCATTTGCAATATTTTCTCCCATTCTGAGGGTTGTCTTTTCATCTTATTCATGGTTTCCTTTGCTATGCAAAAGCTTTTAAGTTTCATTAGGTCCCATTTGTTCATTTTTGTTTTTATTTCCATTTCTCTGTGAGGTGGCTCGAAAAGGATCTTGCTGTGATTTATGTCATAGAGTGTTCTGCCTGTGTTTTCCTCTAAGAGTTTTATAGTGTCTGGCCTCACATTTAGGTCTTTAATCCATTTTGAGTTTATTTTTGTGTATGGTGTTAGGGAGTGTTCTAATTTCATTCTTTTCCATGTAGCTGTCCAGTTTTCCCAGCACCACTTATTGAAGAGGCTGTCTTTTCTCCATTGTATATTCTTACCTCCTTTATCAAAGATAAGGTGACCATATGTGTGTGGGTTTATCTCTGGGCTTTCTATCCTGTTCCATGAAGGACAAAAACCACATGATAATCTTAATAGAGGCAGAAAAAGCTTTAGACAAAATTCAATACCAATTTATGATAAAAAACCCTCCAGAGAGTAGGCATAGAGGGAACTTGCCTCAACATAATAAAGGCTATATATGGCAAACCCACAGCTAACATTGTTCTCAATGGTGAAAAACTGAAACCATTTCCACTAAGATCAGGAACAAGACAAGGTTGCCCAATCTCACCGCTATTATTCAACATAGTTTTGGAAGTTTTAACCACAGCATCAGAGACGAAAAAGAAATAAAAGGAATCCAAATTGGAAAAGAAGAAGTAAAGCTGTCACTGTTTGCAGATGACATGATACTATACATAGAGAATCCTAAAGATGCGATCCTAAAGAAAACTACTAGCGCTAATCAATGAATTTGGTAAAGTAGCAGGATACAAAATTAATGCACAGAACTCTCTTGCATTCCTATACACTAATGTTGAAAAATCAGAAAGGAAATTAAGGAAACACTCCCATTTACCATTGCAACAAAAAGAATAAAATGCCTAGGAATAAACCTACCTGAGGAGACAAAAGGCCTGTATGCAGAAAACTATAAGACACTGATGAAGGAAATTAAAGATGACAGAAACAGATGGAGAGATATACCATGTTCTTGGATTGGAAGAATCAACATTGTGAAAATGACTATACTACCCAAAGCAATCTACAGATTCAATGCAATCCCTATCAAAGTACCAATGGCATTTTTCACAGAACTAGAACAAAAAAATTCACAATTTGTATGGAAACACAAAAGACCCCGAATAGCCAAAGCAATCTTGAGAAAGAAAACGGAGCTGGAGGAATCAGGCTTCCTGACTTCAGACTATACTACAGAGCTACAGTAATCAAGACAGTATGGTACTGGCACAAAAACAGAAATATAGATCAATGGAATATTGCATTTATAAAACATTCTAGAAAAAATGGATGATCTTCTGATTTCTTATGTATTAAATGAACAAGAATTAATCTAAAACCAAATTGTTCTATGTCTACATTTTTATTACAGTGTATGTAATTTCAATTTTCAGGTCAAAATTGTAAAATTTTAGAAATTTTATAAGGGTTAACTTAATAGTTTAAAACTCAGATAACTTTGTGATTAAGATTAAATGAAATAATGAATGTAAATGCTTGTCAGTTTCAGGTACACAGTAAGCCCTCCATAAATGATAGATACCATGACTGTTATATTTTTTTTCTCCAAATCACATCTTGGAGAAAATTTTAATCCTGACTATTTTCTTTACAGTGTGTCTTGAAAATAATCGAATGTGTTTAAATCCAGAGATGATTTTTTTACTTTAACCAACTTAATACTTCTTTAAATTGAATTGAGATTTTAATAAACCCCCAAAATGGTTTCCACACAAAGAAAAGCAGCTAACATCTCCAATTTTAGAAGAGGATTATACAGAAAGACTCAGTATAACGACTGAGTCAATATTCCTGAGAAATAAACCTTGTTAAAGCGGTGTCATATAAAGGAAGGTTCTTATCTATTTCTCTATTAAGGATTCCATAATTGCTACTATAAGTTGATCAGCTTCTCCTAGGTTCATTTATTCTGGATTTTATTAATTTAGTATAATAAAATTTTATACATTTTACCATATGGTTCACAAAATTCCTAAAGACTTGTGATGGGATTCTGTTACTGACTTTTAAATGCATTTTTATTAAAGAGCTAGAGATATTCCTCAGAAAGGTATGGCTAAGAGAATAATCTCAGTTTTAGTCTGCCTATATTCTAAATTTTTATTCCAAATTTTCTGATACTGCCAAAGTGTCTTCTCTGCATATGTGTCTTTATTCTTTGGATTGAAGCTTTTATGCATCTGGTGTTCTATTCTGCTTTGACTTTGGGGAAAGGTTACAGTTTGTTTTTTCTGGGAGGACAAGTTTCCAGATGCAAATCATTTCCTTAGTTGAATAGAACATCTCTTTCCAAGACTTTTCTCTGTTAGGTCCTGAATGATTCCTACTATGTACAGAAGGGCAAGATTGATTAATGACTTCATCCTCAGTAACCTGTGATCTTAATTATTATTCACAAGGCAAAAATTATACCTACTGATTGATTTTTTACATTAAGGAAAGATATCTTAAGTAATACATATTCTTTACGTAGAGTATATGATAGGCAAACCTATAGAAAAATTATGTTGTCAGAGAAAGGTTTTAGTGTACATAACATAAATGACCAACTTTCATTAAGAGTTTATTCTATCTTTTTACTTGCTATTATAAATAAGACAAATTATATATTTAAATATAAAAGAATTACAGACCAACAAAAATGTTGACTGAATTAACATAGCGATAAAAGTACAGAATGTAAAAGTTATTCGAAAATATTTGAGGTGTGTATGCTTTTACTCACTCTGATTTTAGTATCTATGTCTGACTGCAGGTAATCACACATAGCTTATTCTTTCCCTTCCATTTTCTACAATTGGCTTTAGAAGCCAAACATAGATTAGACTAAAGAAGTAAGAGATATTTTCCTACTGTTATTCTCCATAGCAGATAAAAAGGTATATATGAAATGCATCTGGGTATGTCTAAGGAATAATAAACCTGTTCATACATTTATTAAACCAAGTACAATGTACTGAGAATAAAAAACAAATATTTGGATCAAAGCCATTTATTGGCTGTATGCTATATGTTAGTAATACAAAAGTTCTGCAGGTATTATAATGAGTAAAAAGATGATTCTGCTAGGGGAAATAGGCAAGTAAGTGACTAAAAACTAGATTAATTCCCCCCAGATAATAAGTACTACAGGAAGAGCAAACTCATCATTGTTTGGCAAGTGCTTTCTCAATTCTAATTTAAGGAAATTTAAATCAGTCAATAATACAGAAAATCATTTGTCTCCAACAGATATGGTTTTCATAAACATTTTCCCCAAAGAAATTGTGTTTTAACTAAATAGGCCTGATCAAAAACTTGATACTGGGAATTCCCTGGTGGTTCAGTAATTTGGACTCTGCACTTCCATTGCTGGGAGCCCAGGTTTGATCCCCGGTTGTTGAACTAAGATCCTGCAAGCCCCATGGTGTGGCCAAAAAAAAAAGAAAAAAAGGTTGATACTAAAGTGAGAATTCATTAACTGTGATCAGTACTGAGTTGAATGGTCATCCTCTACCCCCCCCAAAAAATATGTCCATGAACTATCCCTTGAAACTTGTGAATGTGACCTTATTTGGTAGAAAAGCCTTTGCAGGTATAATTAATATAAGGACTTTGAAATGAGGTCAGCATGGATTATCCAAGTGGACCATATATTCAATGACAAGTATCCTTAGAAAGATGGTGGGACATTTGAGACAGAGAAGGAAAAAGATGAGATGGCTATATAAAGACCTTAGAAGCAGAGATTGGAGTTTCACAGGCACAAGCCAAGGATGGCCTGGAGCCACCAGAAGCTGGAAAAGGCAAGAAAAGATCCTCACCTAGATGCTTTGGAGAAAACACAGCCCTGATAACACCTTGATTTCAGATCTGTTCTCTGGAACTGTGAGAGAACAAATTTATGTTGTTTTAAACTGCTGAAATTGCAGTAATTTGTTATGGCAGCCATAGAAAACAAATCATGATCTAATTTGCCTTATTTTGCAAAGCATAGACAATTTTGAAAGTGTTTCATTCACTACAGAGATGAAACTGCATGCAGTAATGTCTATATGAATTACAGTAGGGAAACATTTTTTCAATTTTTTTAAAAAAGCTTATATAAAAGAAGCTATTAGGGAAAGAAAAGAATATCTCTCATGTATGTACATATATGTTCAACTTCCTACTGCTTTCTAGAAGCCTTGAAGGCTTCCAGTCAACTTCAGAGACAAAAGCAACCATTGACTGTCCATAAACCATGGGTTTCAATTATTTATTACTGAATAACAAAACAGCCCCAATATTATTGGCTTGAAACAAAAACTATTTTATTTCTAAGCATTCCGTGGGTGTGTTATTCAGCCTGGGCTCAGTGGGGATGGATCAGCTCTGCTCCACATGGCGTGGACTAGTATAGCCCAAATGGGGCAGAGGATCCAAGATGGCATCACTCACATGTCTGGGGCTATGGTGCCAGCTGTTGGCTGGGGTCCCTTAGTTCTCTTCCATGTGGTTTCTTTTTCTTTCCACATAGTCTCTCATTATTAAGTATTCTAGCCCAGGCTTTTTTAAAAACTTGATTACTGGCTTCCAAAAATAAGAAAAAAAAGCTGCAAGATCTCTTAAGGCCCAGGCCCAGGACCAGAATCATGTATCATCCCTTCTGCCTCATTCTATTGGTGAAAGCAAGTCAGAGAGCAAACCCAGAGTCAAGGAGAAGGGAATGGACTGTCTCTCTTGATGAAAGACTGTTATACATGCACAGGCATAGGAGGAATTATCTGTGGCTGTCTTGCAGACAAATTATTATACAAAACTCTGCTTTTTCTAATCATTTTCTTTGATGAAGTCTAATCCTTTCTCACAGACTACCTCCCATCATTAAATACTGAGCACTTATAATTTATATCAGCCTTTTGGGAATTACGAATATACTACCTAGTGGAATTTGTTGTACTTTTTACCTTTTTAAAAATTTTGTTGCTTTGTTGTGTCAAAAAGATCACAAACTCTTGGAGGAGATAGATGATGTTCTATGTTTCCCTGTACCCCATAACACCAGCACAGCAGGTTTTTAATAAATAAGTGTCTTCCTGATTATAAATGTTGAGTGATAGAATAATGTGCTTAAACTATTTACAGTGTTGTATTAGCGTCCACTAGATTGTTTATTGCTAAATCTCTTGCAGAATATTGTGATTAGTTAGTCCTAAACTTTTCCAAATACCCCTGCATTTTCCCATGCTTATTATATATATGTGGTTATAGCTAATGATTGCCAATGGAAGTATATATGGGGAATCATATTTAGGAATATTAATTTTAAAAGAGTAGTTAGAAAAACACATAAATCCACAAAGTAGTATCAACTCTTTTTTGAAATATGCTAGCATTTTAAAATATGCCTGATTTATGGAAGTCTCAATTGCTTAAATGTTTGCAATAGTTTACCATGAAATAAAAATTGTATTCAAAGCTAGTCAGAATGCTTAGAGGCATAATCAATCATTTGATGATTCACAGTTACCCAGGAAATCCAAGCACTCGATCCTCATTTTGAGCATAAAGAGGGAGCTGGAAAGGAAGAATTACACAGTGACCTAGACCAAAGTGTCATGTCAGCATTAGCATCAGATAAACTGATTGCAGTGGCTGATTGTACTGCTCATAGTGAGAGTTATTTGGAAAATTTGAATGAGAAATCATCTCTTGTCCATCACAGGAATGACAGTTGGTATATATCCAGTCATATTAAACAATTGTAGAATCACAAAGCTAGACAGGATTTTCTGAGATTAGCTGATTTATCCCTTGCCTTGAGATAAAACTTGCATGCCACAAAACCCTCGAGGCACTGAAATTTAATTTATTCTTTGAGAAAAATAAGACCCATTCATGCATTCAACAAATATTTGTTGTGTGTGAACCGTATAGGTGCTTGGTATGCATCAGTAAATAAAACAGGCTAAGATCTTTGCCTTTGTGGGACTTGCAGTTTAATAGGGGGATATAAATGATTCCATGAGTTTCCCCTTTGTCAATAACAATAATCCTTATTTGATTTAATATATTTTTTAAATTGACTTGCTCATACTACAAGAAACTATCCACAAAATAGACCCAATCACTAACAAGTTGTGAACTGTGAGAAAAGAGTTTGGAATTCATTTATATTAAGAAACCATTTCACTTTCAGATGAAAACACTAAGATTCAAAAAGTCTGATTCTTACTTGGAGTAAAACCTTCAAACACCCAGTCCAATGGTTTTCATTATTTGCCCGTTCTTTCAAAAACATCTTTCTTTCCCTACATTGACTTAGTTATAGAATGTATTCATACAATGTAGCACAATGTCCATGTATTTTAGTTATAAATCTATTGGTCCATGTGACAGAAACCCAAACTGAATAGTTGAAACAAAAAAGGGAGTTCTGTTATAAGGAAATTTCAGTTTCTCAAGGACTCCAAAACATGAATAGAGCTAAACTGGGGAAATGAGCACTCAAAACCCATTAAGACTGTTAATATGCCCCTTTTTGTATCCTTCTTTGAAAAGTATCTTATTGATTGAGGTCAGATAGACCTAGTTGTTTCTGGGTCTAAACTGCCTGAGTTCAAATCTTGGCTATTTCACTTGTTAGCTGAATGACCTGGAACAGGTCAATTAAGCTCTCCAATCTCAATTTTCTCACCTATTAAAATTAGGATAATTATAGTAGCTACATGGTAAGATTACAGCAAAAACATAAGTTAAGGGGTATCTGAGATGTGGCACAATGCTTGTCCTACAGGAAGTCTTCAGTAGATGTGATCTACCATTATAAAATGAGACATGTCAAGAGCTGAGCTAGGGAGAGCTGCGCTGCCAGTGTGGGAGTAGTTGATTAAGACAGCAAGTCAAATATATGCACTACCAAATGTAAAATAGATAGCTAGTGGGAAGCAGCCACAGAGCACAGGGAGATCAGCTCGGTGCTTTGTGACCACCTAGAGGGGTGGGATAGGGAGGGTGGGAGGGAGACGCAAGAGGGAGGGGATATGGGGATATATGTATATGTATAGCTGATTCACTTTGTTATAAAGCAGAAACTAACATACCATTGTAAAGCAATTATACTCCAATAAAGATGTTTAAAAAAAAAAAAAAGACAGCAAGTAAAATGAAAGTAAGAATTAAGGCTTTATTCACTACGCCATAGGAAAAGCAAGTCTATAAAAAAAAGTCCTGGCTTCTGTAATGTTCACTTTTTCCCTACAGAACGGCAGCAGGCGAGAGTCAAGTGTATCAGCACAGATGGGGTGCGGAGAACTGTGTTGGTGCTAGAGGGACCCCGATCAAGAGGCTCCTGCAGTTTTGTGGACCTGAGTGGGGAGTGGAGGGGAAGGAAGAAAGGAAGGGCTAGGAATGGAAAAGTATTGAGTGTTAAGTTAGAATGAAATAAAGCGTCCTCAAGGTTACCCTTTTCTGTGAACAGGATGTTCTTGGCAGGATGTTCTCGGAGCCCAGGGCTCTGATAGCGAAGCTTCTGAATGGAGGCTCCTGGGCTAACAACACAGATATTACATAAAAGTGTGGTCCCCCAAAGGGGTCTGAGTTCTTGACTGCAATTCCCTTCAGCAGGCCTGTCAGGTAAAGCCTTTGTAATTGCCTAAAAATCATACATAGGTTTTTAGCCAGGGGCTGGATTCTCAAGAGGATCTCTGTTCTTAAGAGGGCTTTCTCCTAAATGGACTCTGTTTCATCCCCTAAAGTTTCAACAGTTTCTATTCCATGGGTATTTTGTGGTTCTCTCTCTAATGAGATAGAATACATACATGCCTTAAAAGGAGACCTGGAATATAAGAAGCTCCTATCATAGGTTACATATTACTCTTATTATTGCTACTGTTGTTCTTGTTGTTATATAATTGTTCAAATTATAGCTCTAATATGACCACTTATTCTATTCTCTACAGTTAGGTAAGATCATCATTCCTCATACTGAAGGCTTTTGAAAAGCATTCCTCATATTGAAGACTTTTAAAAAGCATTCCTTGATCTTTATTATGCAGAGCTCACCCATCTGTACCCAGGAAGAATGAGTGTTGCAAATCCTCCTCATTCCAAATTTAAAAAAAAAAGCTCAGTTATTAGCTGGCAGCACAGTGTCTTGGCTATATAATTGAGATCCTCATTTAAGGCATCATTTAAGAAACAGTCAATGATCACTGTAAGATGTATTTTTTTTTTTTTTTACATCTTTATTGGAGTATAATTGCTTTACAATGGTGTGTTAGTTTCTGCTTTATAACAAAGTGAATCAGTTATACATATACGTATGTCCCCATATCTCTTCCCTCTTGCATCTCCCTCCCTCCCACCCTCCCTATCCCACCCCTCCAGGTGGTCACAAACCACCGAGCTGATCTCCCTGTGCTATGCGGCTGCTTCCCACTAGCTATCTATTTTACGTTTGGTAGTGTATATATGTCGATGCCACTCTCTCACTTTGTCCCAGCTTACCCTTCCCCCTCCCCGTGTCCTCAAGTCCATTCTCTACTAGGTCTGCATCTTTATTCCCATCTTGCCCCTAGGTTCTTCATGACTTTTTTTTTTTTTTTTTTTTAGATTCCATATATATGTGTTAGCATACGGTATTTGTTTTTCTCTTTCTGACTTACTTCACTCTGTAGGACAGTCTCTAGGTCCATCCACCTCACTACAAATAATTCAGTTTCATTCCTTTTTATGGCTGAGTAATATTCCATTGTATATATATGCCACATCTTCTTTATCCATTCATCTGTCGAAGGACACTTAGGTTGATTCCATGTCCTGGCTATTGGAAATAGAGCTGCAATGAACATTTTGGTACATGACTCTTTTTGAGTTATATTTTTCTCAGGGTATATGCCCAGTAGTGGGATTGCTGTGTTGTTTGGTAGTTCTATTTTTAGTTTTTTAAGGAACATCCATACTGTTCTCCATAGTGGCTGTATCAATTTACATTCCCACCAACAGTGCAAGAGGGTTCCCTTTTCTCCACATCCTCTCCAGCATTTATTGTTTGCAGATTTTTTGATGATGGCCATTCTGACTGCTGTGAGATGATATCTCACTGTAGTTTTGGTTTGCATTTCTCTAATGATTAATGATGTTGAGCATTCTTTCATGTGTCTGTTGGCAATCTGTATATCTTCGTTGAAGAAATGTCTGTTAAGGTTTTCTGCCTATTTTTGGATTGGGTTGTTTGTTTTTTTAATATTGAGCTGCATGAGCTGCTTGCAAACTTTGGAGATTAATCCTTTGTCAGTTGCTTCACTTGCAAATGTTTTTTCACATTCTGAGGGTTGTCTTTTCGTCTTGTTTATGGTTTCCTTTGCTGTGCAAAAGCTTTTAAGTTTCATTAGATCCCATTTGTTTACTTTTGTTTTTATTTCCATTTCTCTAGGAGGTGGGTCAAAAAGGATCTTGCTGTGATTTATGTCATAGAGTGTTCTGCCTATGTTTTCCTCTAGTAGTTTGATGGTGTCTGGCCTTACATATAGGTCTTTAATCCATTTTGACTTTATTTTTGTGTATGGTGTTGGGGAGTGTTCTAATTTCATTCTTTTACAAGTAGCTGTCCAGTTATTCCAGCACCACTTATTGAAGAGGCTGTCTTTTCTCCACTGTATATTCTTGCCTCCTTTTTCAAAGATAAGGTGACCATATGTGGGTGGGTTTACCTCTGGACTTTCTATCCTATTCCATTGATCTATATTTGTGTTTCTGTGCCAGTACCTTACTGTCTTGATTACTGTAGCTTTGTAGTATAGTCTGAAGTCAGGGAGCCTGACTCCTCCAGCTCCGTTTTTCTTTCTCAAGATTGCTTTGGCTATTCGGGGTCTTTTGTGTTTCCATACAAATTGTGAAATTTTTTGTTCCAGTTCTGTGAAAAATGCCAGTGGTAGTTTGATAGGGATTGCATTGAATCTGTAGATTGCTTTGGGTAGTAGAGTCATTTTCACAACGTTGATTCTTCCAATCCAAGAACATGGTATATCTCTCCATCTATTTGTATCATCTTTAATTTCTTTCATCAGTGTCTTATAATTTTATGCATACAGGTCTTTTGTCTCCTTAGGTAGGTTTATTCCAAGATATTTTATTCTTTTTGTTGCAATGGTAAATGGGAGTGTTTTCTTAATTTCACTTTCAGATTTTTCACTGATAGTGTATAGGAATATAAGAGATTTCTGTGCATTAATTTTGTATCCTGCTACTTTACCAAATTCATTGATTAGCTCTAGTAGTTTTCTGGTAGCATCTTTAGGATTCTCTATGTATAGTATCATGTCATCGGCAAACAGTGACAGCTTTACTTCTTCTTTTCCAATTTGGATTCCTTTTATTTCTTTTTCTTCTCTGATTGCTGTGGCTAACAATTCCAAAACTATGTTGAATAATAGTGGTGAGAGTGGGCACCCTTGTCTTGTTCCTGATCTTAGTGGAAATGGTTTCAGTTTTTCACCATTGAGGACGATGTTGGCTGTGGGTTTCTCATATATGGCCTTTATTATGTTGAGGAACGTTCCCTCTATGCCTACTTTCTGGAGGGTTCTTATCATAAATGGGTGTTGAAATTTGTTGAAAGCTTTCTCTGCATCTATTGAGATGATCATATGGTTTTTCTCCTTCAATTTGTTAATATGGTGTATCACGTTGATTGATTTGTGTATATTGAAGAATCCTTGCATTCCTGGGATAAACCCCACTTGATCATAGTGTATGATCCTTTTAATGTGGTGTTGGATTCTGTTTGCTAGTATTTTGTTGAGAATTTTTGCATCTATGTTCATCAGTGATATTGGCCTGTAGTTTTCTTTCTTTGTGACATCTTTGTCTGGTTTTGGTATCAGAGTGATGGTGGCCTCGCAGAATGAGTTTAGGAGTGTTCCTCCCTCTGCTACATTTTGGAAGAGTTTGAGAAGGATAGGTGTTAGCTCTTCTCTAAATGTTTGATAGAATTCGCCTGTGAAGCCATCTGGTCCTGGGCTTTTGTTTGTTGGAAGATTTTTAATCACAGTTTCAATTTCAGTGCTTGTGATTGGTCTGTTCATATTTTCTATTTCTTCCTGGTTCAGTCTCAGAAGGTTGTGCTTTTCTAAGAATTTGTCCATTTCTTCCAGGTTGTCCATTTTATTGGCATAGAGTTGCTTGTAGTAATCTCTCATGATCCTTTGTATTTCTGCAGTGTCAGTTGTTACTTCTCCTTTTTCATTTCTAATTCTATTGATTTGAGTCTTCCCTTTTCTCTTGATGAGTCTGGCTAATGGTTTATCAATTTTATTTATCTTCTCAAGGAACCAGCTTTTAGTTTTATTGATCTTTGCTATCGTTTCTTTCATTTCTTTTTCATTAAAGATCAGAAATAATCTGATCTTTATGATTTCTTTCCTTCTGCTAACTTTGGGGTTTTTTTGTTCTTCTTTCTCTAATTGCTTTAGGTGTAAGGTTAGGTTGTTTATTTGAGATGTTTCTTGTTTCTTAAGGTAGGATTGTAGTGCCATAAACTTCCCTCTTAGAACTGCTTTTGCTGCATCCCATAGGTTTTGGGTTGTCGTGTTTTCATTGTCATTTGTTTCCAGGTATTTTTTGATTTCCTCTTTGATTTCTTCAGTGATCTCTTGGTTAGTAAGTAGTGTGTTGTTTAGCCTCCATGTGTTTGTATTTCTTACAGATTTTTTCCTGTAATTGATATCTAATCTCATAGCATTGTGGTTGGAAAAGATGCTTGAGACGATTTCAATTTTCCTAAATTTACCAAGGCTTGATTTGTGACCCAAGATATGATCTATCCTGGAGAATGTTCCATGAGCACTTGAGAAGAAAGTGTATTCTGTTGTTTTTGGATGGAATGTCCTTTAAATATCAATTAAATCCATCTTATTTAATGTATCATTTAAAGCTTGTGTTTTGTTTTGATTTTCATTTCGGATGATTGGTACATTGGTGAAAGTGGGGTGTTAAAGTCCGCTACTATGATTGTGTTACTGTTCAATTTCCCCTTTTATGGCTGTTAGTATTTGCCTTATGTATTGAGGTGCTCCTATGTTGGGTGCATAAATATTTACAATTGTTATATCTTATTTTTGGATTGATCCCTTGATCATTATGTAGTATCCTTCTTTGTCTCTTGTAATAGTCTTTATTTTAAAGTCTATTTTGTCTGATATGAGAATTGCTACTCCAGCTTTCTTTTGATTTCTATTTGCATGGAATATCTTTTTCCATCCCCTCACTTTGTCTGTATGTGTCCCTAGGTCTGAAGTGGGTCTCTTGTAGACAGCATATATATGGGTCTTGTTTTTGTATCCATTCAGCCAGTCTATGTCTTTTGGTTGGAGCATTTAATCCATTTACATTTAAGGTAATTATCAATATGTATGTTCCTATTACCATTTTCTTAATTGTTTTGGGTTTGTTATTGTAGGTCTTTTCCTTCTCTTGTGTTTCCTGCCTAGAGAAGTTCCTTTAGCATTTGTTGTAAAGCTAGTTTGGTTGTGCTGAATTCTCTTAGCTTTTGCTTTTCTGTAAAGGTTTTAATTTCTCCGTCAAATCTGAATGAGATCCTAGCTGGGTAGAGTAATCTTGGTTGTAGAGTTTTCTCCTTCATCACTTTAAATATGTCCTGCCACTCCCTTCTGGCTTGCAGAGTTTCTGCTGAAAGATCAGCTGTTAACCTTATGGAGATTCCCTTATGTGTTATTTGTTGTTTTTCCCTTGCTGATTTAATATTTTTTCTTTGTATTTAATTTTTGATAGTTTGATTAATATGTGTCTTGGTGTGTTTCTCCTTGGATTTATCCTGTATGGGACTCTCTGTGCTTTCTGGACTTGATTAACTATTCCCTTTCCCATATTAGGTACATTTTCAACTATAATCTCTTCAAATATTTTCTCAGTCCCTTTCTTTTTGTCTTCTTCTTCTGGGACCCCTATAATTCGAATGTTGGTGCGTTTCATGTTGTCCCAGAGGTCTCTGAGACTGTCCTCAATTCTTTTCATTCTTTTTTCTTTATTCTGCTCTGCAGTAGTTATTTTCACTATTTTATCTTCCAGGTCACTTATCCGTTCTTCTGCCTTAGTTATTCTGTTATTGATTCCTTATAGAGAATTTTAAATTTCATTTATTGTGTTGCTTATCATTGTTTGTTTGCTCTTTAGTTCTTCTAGGTCCTTGTTAAACGTTTCCTATATTTTCTCCATTCTATTTTCAAGATTTTGTATCATCTTTACTATCATTACTCTGAATTCTTTTTCAGGTAGACTGCCTATTTCCTCTTCATTTGTTAGGTCTGGTGGGTTTTTACCTTGCTCCTTCATCTGATGTGTGTTTCTCTGTCTTCTCATTTTGCTTAACTTACTGTGTTTTGGGTCTCCTTTTCGCAGGCTGCAGGTTCATAGTTCCCATAGTTTTTTTTTTTTTTTTTTTTTTTTTTTTTGTTCCCATAGTTTTTGGTGTCTGCCCCCAGTGGCTAAGGTTGGTTCAGTGGCTTGTGTAAGCTTCCTGCTGGAGGGGACTGCTGCCTGTGTTCTGGTGGGTGGGGCTGGATCTTATCTTTCGGGTGGGCAGGTCCACGTCTGGTGGTGTGTTTTGGGGTGTCTGTAGCCTTATCATGATTTTAGGCAGTCTCTCTGCTAATGGGTGGGTTTGTGTTCCTGTCTTGCTAGTTGTTTGGCACAGTGTGTCCAGCACTATAGCTTGCTGGTCAGTGAGTGAAGCTGGGTCTTGGTGTTGAGATGGAGATCTCAGGGAGATTTTCATCGTTTGATATTACGTGGAGCTGGGAGGCCTCCTGTGGACCAGTGTCCTGAACTTGGTTCTCCCACCTCAGAGGCACAGCCCTGATGCCTGGCTGGAGCACCAAGAGCCTGTCCTCCACACGGCTCAGAATAAAAGGGAGGAAAAATAGAAAGAAAGAAAAAAGAAGATAAAATGAAATAAAATAAAATAAAGTAAAATAAAATAAAGTTATTAAAATAAAAAATAAAAAATAATTATTAAGAAAAAAATTTTTTAAGTAATTTTAAAAAAACCAAAAAAACAGACAGAACCCTAGGACAAATGGTAAAAGCAAAGCTATACAGAAAAAATCACACACAGAAGCATACACATACACACTCACAAAAAGAGAAAAAGGGAAAAAAAATATATATCGTTGCTCCCAACGTCCGCCTCCTTAATTTGGGATGATTCGTTGTCTATTCAGGTATTTCACAGATGCAGGGTACATCAGGTTGATTGTGGAGATTTAATCCGCTGCTCCTGAGGCTGCTGGGAAAGATTTCCCTTTCTCTTCTTTGTTCGCACAGCTCCTGGGGTTCAGCTTTGGATTTGGACCCGCCTCTGCGTGTAGGTCGCCTGAGGGCATCTTTTCTTCGCTCAGACAGGACGGGGTTAAAGGAGCAGCTGCTTCGGGGGCTCTGGCTCACTCAGGCCGGGGGGAGGGAGGGGCACGGATGCGGGGCGAGCCTGCGGCGGCAGAGGCCAGCGTGACGTTGCAGCAGCCTGAGGCGCGCCGTGCGTTCTCCCGGGGAAGTTGTCCCCGGATCATGGGAGCCTGGCGGTGGCAGGCTGCACAGGCTCCTGGGAGGGGAGGTGTGGTGAGTGACCTGTGCTCGCACACAGGCTTCTTGGTGGCGGCAGCAGCAGCCTTAGCGTCTCATGCCCGTCTCTGGGGTCCACGCTGATCGCCGCGGCTCGCGCCCGTCTCTGGAGCTCGTTTAGGCGGCGCTCTGAATCCCCTCTCCTCGGGCACCAGGAAACAAAGAGGGAAGAAAAAGTCTCTTGTCTCTTCGGCAGCTCCAGACTTTTTCCCGGACTCCCTCCCGGCTAGCTGTGGCGCACTAGCCCCTTCAGGCTGTGTTCACGCCGCCAACCCCAGTCCTCTCCCTGCGATCCGACCTCCGAAGCCCGAGCCTCAGCTCCCAGCCCCGCCCGCCCCGGCGGGTGAGCAGACAAGCCTCTCGGGCTGGTGAGTGCTGGTCGGCACCCATCCTCTGTGCGGGAATCTCTCCGCTTTGCCCTCCGCACCCCTGTGGCTGCGCTCTCCTCCGTGGCTCCGAAGCTTCCCCCCTCCGCCACCTGCAGTCTCCGCCAGTGAAGGGGCTCCTAGTGTGTGGAAACCTTTCCTCCTTCACAGCTCCCTTCCACTGGTGCAGGTCCCGTCCCTATTCTTTTGTCTCTGTTATTTCTTTTTTCTTTTGCCCTACCCAGGCACGTGGGGAGTTTCTTGCCTTGTGGGAGGTCTGAGGTCTTCTGCCAGCATTCAGTAGGTGTTCTGTAGGAGCTGTTCGACATGTAGATGTATTTCTGACGTATTTGTGGGGAGGAAGGTGATCTCCACTTCTTACTCTGCTGCCATCTTGAAGCTCCTCCCTGTATTAAGTTTCTTGTTTAAAAATCATATAAATTTGTTTTCTACTCAAAAAAATTTGAAGTCCCACTTTGTGCCAGGAATTATGTATTTAATAAAGTGGAGGATACAAAACAGCAATCTTTCCTGACTCCATGGAAACTTACAGATAATTGGTACAATAAATGTTAATCATAAAAATATAGATTAAAAAATTTAACTGTGATATTACTGTAAAGAGAGGAACGTGATGCTGTATTGGAGTGACATGAGCTAACTTGGGGATGGGTCAGGTTGTCAGGGAAGTTTTACCCCAAGCTACAGATGTTTACATTGAGATCTAAAGGATGAGTAAGAGTGAATTCAGTCATTCCTTGAAGAATGGCAGGTTCCTAAGGTTCTTCCAATCAAGGAAGACTGTATGTTCAAAACTATTGGTTCTCACATTTGGCTAAACTTTGGAATCATTTTGGAAACTTTAAAAAATACCGATACCTGAACTTGAAAAAAAAAAATACTGATACCTGGATCACATGCCCAGAAAGTCTGATTTAATTGGCATGGCATATGGCTTTGGCATTGGGATGTTTTTTTAACTCCCCAAGTGGTTCTTTTATACTTCTATGCTTCAGAAACAGTTTGAATCCTTAAGGCAGGAGAATTACGTCTATAACTTGAGAAACTGAGGGAAGACTAGTGTGGTTGGAGTCCAAAGAATGAGAGGAAATGTGATATGACCTGAGACTGACTGTAAAATGTGACACATCACACAGGTTTTGGTTGGCCACAGTAGAAGTCTGGTCTTTATCTGGAGAAAAATAGAAAACTATGGAAAGATCTTAGGCAGAGAACATCATATCTACATGTATGTTTATGTTTGCAGTGTAGAATAAAGACTGTAAAAGAGAAGCTATGAAGTCAGCTTGGAGTATGATGGTGGCAAGGAGATGCTGTGAAGTAGATTTGAGAGGTTTTTTTTTTAAGGAGTTGAAATTGGCAGACTGGCAATTGATTAAATATGAGAGATGGTAAGACTGACTTCTTGGTTTCTGGCTAGTAGAACCGGATGGATGCTAAGTGGTAGATTATGAGCTTAATCTTATGATATTGGAGGTGCCTTTGAGATATCTAAGCAGAGATGTTGAAGAGATAGAATATAAGGAGACATCTGAGCATGAGATTTTCAGTTGTTTGGGAACAACGATCTAAAGTGCAATAGCTTTACATTAAACCTTGTAAGTTTTATAAAAATAATTATTTTAGTTGTATAAAACACTATTGTAATAAGCACTGGGCACCTACAGATGATTAAGATGAGGAGATAGGAAAGACTGAGAATTCTAATGTGATTTTAAAATGAAGATCCCTTTAAAACATCTCAAGGTAGCATGGAATGAAAGAGAAGAAATCCAGCAACTTTTATCAGATTGTAATCATTAAATGCTAAAATATTATTAGGAAGAAAATTCTGATCAGAAAGAAAAGGAGAGCTAATTGAATTTTAGTGACAGGAATCATCCTGAAGAATCACAAAAATTGTCAGGGGTACAATATTACAGTAGGACACAATATCAGATTGGGGATATTTTGGTTTTTATTCAGCTTAAACTAGAGACTAGCCAAAAAGATAGAAGAATAAAGAAGACAGCAGGAGTTTTAATGTATGCATTTGTTTATCAGATATCTATTAGGACCTATCACATACAAGTACACCAATGCTATGATAATGACTAGGGCTACAACAATACACAAGGTAAGAATTATTCAGCTTCACAAAGTTTATAGTCTCCTATCCTACTTAAAACAAGAAAAATAAAAGAGTTTGTTTATTTGAGAAAGTGTCCCTAGTTAGCTTTTGCAAAGGAAGCCAGTAAAAAGAATGCCTTTATTTGATAAGGTTAAGTAGCCATTCTATGAGATTGCATTTGCTGGGTGTTAGGGCATGTCTTAGGGCAGTGGAGATTCTGATTTAATTGTTCTGGGATTAGGCAGGGCATCAAAATTTTATTAAGCTTTCCAGTTCTTCTAATCTGCAGCCAAAGTTGAGAAGTATGTTTAGCTTTAGAAGTATGTTGCATCACTAAAACTAGTTGGTCCAGATGATGAGGCTGAGAAAGGAACAACAACAACAAAAAATGCTGATTATATAGGAATAATAATAATGAACACTTCTTTAGTTTTTATGTGCCAAGAACACTGCTAAACACTTGACGTATATTAAGTCAGTTAACAGTCCCACCAATCCTATGAGGAAGCCATTTTTCCTCTTCGCATTTGGGAGGCAACAGAGGCCCAGTGGCCACACCCAGCAAGTGTCAGAGCAGGTCCTTGAACATAAGCAGTCTGGTTCTGGAGTTCCTGATCTTAACCACTATGCTGTATTTTCTCTAAATATAGTGTAATAGTAATTTTACACTAAGAATTATAAACAAAGTGAAAACATATAATAATGGCAGAGTATCATTAAACCAGTCAGATACCAGTTGATAACTGAGTGGTTATTATAGCGCCATAAACACCTTTGAGCTATTTCCTCATATATATCTACAGAGAGATAGATACGGATATATAGCTTCTCATGTTTATAGTCTTCATTTGTGGAAATCAGTTAACAAGTTTGTCTTGTTGTACGTGTACATGGTTACCTAGTACAGAAGGTTTTGTCTTCAGCAGCAATGCAGGGAGATATAAGCTGTAGAATCAGGTAATTTTTTTTTCTGACTTTTCATTTTCTCCTGAAGGAAACTCTAATCGAAAGAACGACTCCTACTTCATGGTAATGACCAAGCTGTAGGAATAAAATCTTAGGAGGAAATAATCATCCCCTAGGGAACAAGTCTAACAAATTGCACCTATTTTACAGGTGGAAATACCATAAAGAAAATTATTATTGGAAGGATTACCGACACACTGTGTTCCTATACATGTCAAAGAAAAAAAAATTCCGATTTAACTCTATAAAACATGTATCTGAGTCAACCTGGCATATGTATCTTTTTCTTATGCTTTCTATCCCATTACAGAAGTAATATCTACCAAATAATGCTGTGCACTTCTAAACGGCTAGCTTTCAGCTACTTCGTCATGCTGTTGTCGTTCCCTCTTTTCCTCTGAAGGCTGAGAAAGCAAATAAAGGAAACATAGTGCTTGGGAGCATATAGCCTCAGTGCTGTGGACATTGTGTGTCCTGAAGCTGGAACTTTGGTACTATAGCCAGGCTTGGTTTGTTCCATATGAATACAGTCTAGTACATGTAGGGGATTCTGTTTGGTATTCAGTTAAGAGCTCTCTTGACTCCTGTTATTAAAGCCTACAAACTGTTGAGTGCAAAATTAAACAGTTCAGCTCTTTTTGACATTGTAACATTGCCTGAAAAATAGTGATGTAAAACCCAAGTCAAATGTCATTCTTTAAAGCCCATGGGCAAAGGAAAAGTGAACACATTGAGGGGAAAAGAGTAAATGTCTAAAACTTGGTCATTTACTAATGACACAGTACATAATGATAGGACCATGCTACTGTGCTCATGCAAATACATCAGCCAGTTTGTTGAACACAGATATTACATTGATTTTAACAGAAAGCTGCAGGGGTATTGTTGCTAAATCTCCAATGAAGGAAATAATTAAAACATTAAGCATTTTAGGGTTTTAAAATTACTTCAGGCAATAACCAGAAAATACTATAGGAAATCGATATTCTGTAATTGAAAGGAAATTGAATTGGTCTTTATTTTTTTAATCCCTTTTAAATTTTCTCTAGACTGCCAGACCATGGAAGACAGAGAGTCTTGTCTTGCCATCAGCAATGTGACTTTCTGTAAATCTCATGTGCTGCAGAGACCACTTTTATTATTTCTACTTAGAGAGTGCTCAGCTGAATAGAGAGTATTATGAAATTTCATGTGCATTGTCTTTGTTAGTCTCCGGCCTCATTGTTTAAAACTAAAACAAAAACACAACCAGACAAAAACAACCTTCTCCACTGGAGCAAAGTCACGTTAAAGACATTTCAAACAATGAAAGCAGAGAAGTTGTTAGCTAAGTCTCAGGCTTGAACCTGAGTGAAATTCTTTTAGTTCTTATCAAACACTATGCCTGTCAATCTTGCTCTGCTGCAGGGACTGTCACCCATTGTAGATACAAATTCAGTTTAGATCTATGTGAACCTAACTCGTTTTTCTTGCTTATTATTGGAAGGAGTTTTTACAATCAAACAAAATAGCTTGAAGTGAATCTCAGGGAGGTGACTGGATATGAACAGAAATTAAGGAATCTTAAAACTTGAGTAATCCTTCAGAAAGGTGTGTATAATCAGCCTCTCCCTTATAATGAGGATAATAATGATACCTTCCTTATTGGGTGGTTTTGAGAATAAATTAATTAATATATGCAAAGCTCTCAGGTGATTAGCACATACGGTGCACTATGTATGTGTTATAATAATTTTTATAAAAATGACATTGATGGTGATGATTTTGCCTTTTAAATTTTATTGCCAAAATATGAATTCACTCACTATTATATTGAGCCAGCCACTTAACAGTACCGAGGCTTATTTTCCTTGACTATTAAAATAGGAATACTATCTTCTCTACCTTCCTTAAATAGATCGTGTTTATGAAAAGAATTTTTTAAGCTATAAAACAGTACGGCAACTAACAATACTGAATCTGGACTTTAAAAAGCAATAGTTACATATATATATATGGCTGAGTCACTTTGTTGTACACCTGAAACTAACACAACATTGTTAATCAACTATACTCCAATATAAAATTAAAAGTTAAAAAAAAGCACAACAGTTTAAATCCTAATTTCATCTCTTTGTAAATAGGTGACCTTAGTTGAGTCCTTAATTTTTGTCTATAAAGTAATATTGGTAACAGCACCATCTCATAAAGTTATTTTGAGTCTTAAATGAGATCATGTATGAAAAGCTCAGTACCATGGCTGACACATAGAAAGTATTCCAAAAAATGTAAAAAAAAAAAAAGTTCTATTCAATGTAGGAAATGAGTATTATTATAATTTTTTAATGATTTCTTTGTTATAACCTATGTTGATATGTGATGAGTGGATATACTTTATTTCTAGTTTTCCAGAGAATCTGTATCCTGAAATATCTCTGTATCAAAATTTCATCTCTAGTTTTTGGTGACCACAGCTAACATTCAGATAACATTAAGTATTGGAGTGGGTGAATATGAAGGAATAACTGAGTTAAGTAAGAGGAGTTACTAGTCTTAAAATCTAGACTGTTGTTATTAAGAACAGGAACAACTTTTCAACTTTCTAAGTACTATAATCAAAAGACATGTGAGTCAAATGGCCAAAAAAAAAAGAAAGAAAACAGAAAGGTGAAAAACCTTCATAAAGCAGAAGAGAAAATTATATGGCCTGTAGTATATATGAGAGAATCTGGCCAAACAATAAAAAAAAACTTCATATCCACTTATTGACCTGCCCACCATGCACACACTTGATATTAAAAATAAACCTCCAAGGAAAGACTTTTATTGGCTCGGGTCAGATGACCAGCTGTTAACAATTGCTAAACCAGAGAGTCAGAGTCATGAAAAAATTTGGATGATTTGGAACACTTGTCCAGGGATGGAAAAAGAAAGCAATTCTCCAAAAGGAGGGATGGGGTTAGTGGCCATGCATGGTCACTGGAAGAAATCAGTGTGAATAAAAAGAAAAAAAAAGAGAGAGAGAGAGGAAGGGGGGAGGAGAGAGAGAGAAGAAACATTCTATATAGTACAAATAGTGTTTAAGTCACTGCCCAGGTCGGAAGATAAGACACAGCCACCTCCTTACCTCCTCCAAATGCTTTTTCGTTATTGTTATTTCAAACCCCCAAACACTAGAATGCTCTAGAATTTTTCAATCATTGACTGTATTTAGTTATGTTTAAAGGAAGACATAATTAAGAAGCTGGAAATTATATATTTTTAACTGTTTGTCCAGAACATTGTTGAAACAAACTAGTCAGCAGGTTTTGTTGGTATTCCAGTAGTAAATATTTTGACTAGTCAATACACCAAAATGCTATGTTCAAGTTGGCACTAACAGATGTCATTTATCAATATTTAGGCAAACTGACAGTAGGTTCACCAAACTTAAAAAACAACTACAAGGGAGAAAAAACCCTGTGTTTACTGTGACAGTTTAAACATATTAGTCATGAATAAGATCATGTCCTAAAAGCTATTAATTTAACTTAGAATTAAGTAATATAATGGTAAAAGGCGGATAGCGCATTGGAAATTCAGCTTTTCAATTTGTTTTAGATCTCATTTTCCACCAATATTATTTGGTCTAGGGAAATAAAATCTTCTTGAAGAAGTAATTAGAAAAGTGCACATCAATAAATGTAATTGAGGATAGACTTTGGTTGACCTCAGAAGAGAACAAAAGCTCAAAAGAAATTTCATAAGGTTTTAAATTTGGCAAGAGGACTACAGTATCTCTGATAACTAGACTTTCAACACATTTGGATTTGCTAATTGGATCTAAGTTCTAATTAGACTTTTATGTAACTAAAAATGACACATCATTGTATGAATGTAATGTGCTTTTACAGTTGAAACCAACAATTAGCAGCCTTTTTCAAATTATTTTAATGAGAAAAAAGCTGGCTTTTTGTTTACATTGTGACATCCACTTCTCTTAAGATATATTGTGTACATTTTAGTTTTCTCAATTAAATACCATTTGTGGAGCTCAAAGAGAAACTTGAGTTTTAATGGGAAGCACCCAAATTGTTTATTTGGGAGGGAGACTTGCCAGTATGTTGATGACTTCAGAAGCCACAACAAAACGCAATGCAAGGAAATAATAGTCTTTGGGAGGAAGCAGCACAAGTAACCAGGTGCCCCTGTAAACCGCTCAGGTAACCAGAACAGTCTCTGAATATGACTAAAAGTCTGTTAACATTTTTAAAGCATGCAAGTATGGAATAAGTTCCCAAATGTAAAGGCTCATGGAGCTGGTATCAGGATTAATAGCATGATGTATCTTCCCAAGATGTGCATTGCAAAATTCTCTTTGCAGCTTTGCTTCTTGGGCAGATATCTGCTAATCCAAGTCACAGCACCTCTCTTTCCTCCTTATTTCTGAATTGAGAGTCACCCTTTTTTATCCCATTGTGATTTATAGGCAGTAATTTTAAGACTGGTAGTCCTCAGATTTGGATATTACAAGACATAAGAACTACATGAGAATGTAAAATTAAAGCAGTATTTTGGAGAGCGAAGAGCAGTTCATCGTTGCACGACTTTAAGGAAAAGGCTGCTGCCAAAGTCTTCCAAGCAGGTTGATAGCACTGACAAAAAGGCAAATTACATTGTTTTATGTACTGTCAATACTTGAAAACAACAAAGCCATATAGATGACTTTTTTTTCCTCAAGTAAAAGCTGTAACCCCTCTAACCACATTAAAAATCTTATAGTTTTATGTTCCGTTAAAAGCAGTGTAAGATCTAATTAAAACCACTGAAACTGTAAAAAAAATCTAACTTGTGCAGTAATTGGTATACTAGAACAGGCATTATGCTAGAATTATATGTGCTATTATTTTTCCAATTAGTGTATTACTGGGACTGAGTTATTGGTGTATTTATAACTCCTCATTAAGTCAGATGTCCTCAGTGAGTCCCCTGAAGCATGTTGGATACTGTCATATGCCATATGATGATATTTAAAAGCAGGAGATAGCATAGCATTTTTGCTTGCTTCATTTGCTATTAAACAGGAAAAGCTGCACAGGACACTTGCTGTTATCAGTGACTCCAAGATTTATCACACAGTTCTCTGAAAGGCCTGTATATAGGTGATTGGACTGTTCTTCAGGCAGAAAAGTGACCAAGCTATTTCATCTTTCAGCTTGGGTGCTGGACTCCTGTCACAGGGCTGAATGGGTCCCTGACTGACAAGAAACTGGAGAATAACATGCGTGGAGTGGTCCTACGTGTGGCGACTGTTCTGGTAGGTCTGATCTGCCCCTTGCGGTTTTGGCTTCTAGAGGTTCCTTTATCCTCCGTTTCTTTATTTTTCATTAACTGATGTCATAATATTAAAAGAGCTGACTATGCATTCTAAGGGAGTTGTAATGGTCGTGTTTTCCAACCTTCAATTTATGTGAATCAGAATCAGATTTTTACAGGCTTTTCCTTTAATTACAGTACTTTTGTCATAACTTTCTTAGACATTTTAGGCCAGATTTCCATCCTTCTACAGTTTCCTACACATGATAAAAGTGAAGTTATCTCTCAGGCATTCTCTCACTGAAGCCCTACGGTCTATGTAAATGAAGATAACCACGCCAAATAAGGGTAGATTTGATCAAACACAGTACATTCAGTAACACTAAAACATGAGCAGACTAAGAATATTTTTCTGGGAAGGACCTACTTCAAAGTAAAGATCATCCAATTGTTTCGTAAATAATATTTATTGAGTATCAACCGTATTCAAGCTCAGTGCTGATTCCTGGGGACAGTGATGATTAAAATGGACAGATATGATTCTGTCTTAAAAGAGCTTATCTAGTGATTCTGTGGCTATTACATGGGATTATACATGTGAAACATTTATTACAATTTCATTTTCTTGGTATAAAAGGCAATAAATGGTAACTGTTATTATTCTATACATTATTATTTTCTCACATGATACACAAATAAAATAAGATGTCAAAAGAAATAGTCTTCAACAGTAAAATACTCACATGGGTACTATCTAAATAGCCATAAACATGAAGACATGTATCTCCCTGCCTGTTTCAATGTGATTAACCTTGTGCTACTTTACAGTACGTTTCAAAACCAAATAATCCATAGTTATTAACTTCACTTTTTTTCAGAAAAGCCCACTTGTTTTTAAATCTGAAAAAGTCTTTCTTATAGGCTAAAAAAATTGCAGAATTAGTAAACAGGAGAAGTGGTCTTTTTTGGTATGTTGATGCTAATAGATGTTTATCAAGGTTTATAACAGCAATAGCTGTCCTTTGTACATTGTTTTAACACAATTTAAGCGGACTCAACATAATTTCATTGTCTAAAAGAAGGATCTGTGATATTCTCTATAAAAGGAAATTCAAATGAGTAATCTATCCTCCCTTTTTGCTGCCTATAATTTATTTTTAGTTATTGTTTTAATAAGATTTTTACTGTTTGGCAAATAATTATATTATGAATACTTGACAACTTAATTGTGAATGTGCTTCTGTATGTTCTCAAATGTGTAGATATGCATTGGCACTGATGTGCTAATATTAAAAAAAGACAGACATTTAAAGTACAGTAAACTGTAATAGTCTCTTCTCTAGTGATTAACATGGAAACTCAGGTGAAAACTGTAATAAAAGACAATATATGTGCTTTGCTTTTGTCTTTGACATTCATATCTCAAGGCAAGCTAATCGCATTTAGTCATTAAACAAATATTTATTTAGTACTTACTATATGATAGACTTGGTAATGGGTTATTCATCTTATATGCATATTCATACCTCAAGGTATGCAAAGAATCTTACTGGAGAGAAGCACATATAACGAAACAGCTAAGATTTATTAATTATTTACTATGTGCCAGATACTCTACGAAGTCTTTTTCAGCTGTTATCTTACTCAGTCCTCACAGTATTTACAATAAATAGATCGTATTCTGATCCTAAGAATGTGGTTGAAGAAACTGAGACATACAGAGCTTGACATAAATGTGGAAGATTATACAGATAGGAAGTTGCAGAGAGAACTGGGGTTCAAATCCAGGATCTGACTGCAGATCTCTTAACTTCTGCCTTCTTAACATTATATTATAATCTCTCTACTCCTACTGCGATAAGTGTGCAAATTGAGGTAGCTATAGGATTTTCTTGACTTGATAGTTGGAAATGCTTAACTCTGAATAAGATGAAAGTGAGTTTTACTGGGAAAGCTTCACAGAACCAGTTATTTTAAATTCATTTCCAGGCTGAGCAGAACGACTGCTGTTTTGTGCTTGAAATGGTACCGCCTCACACAGTGTTAATACCTGCAGTCTCACCTTCATGATTCCGAATGGTCTGTTTCCTGCAAGCTTAGCCCAGCACATATCCTGAATATGACTTGTGAATGAAGATATGGAAACAGTCTCTTTCTCCCAAGTTTTCTGTGGTGCAATATGGATTTATCAGTTGGGTGCCCAGTTGAGTAAAATGTTGTTACACTTTTTACACTCCCACAATATACAGCCATTGTACTTAATGATTTCTCAGGCTTCCTGGCTCTTCCTGTAATTCTTATTTGAATGGAAACCAGCCATGACTTTCTTATTTATTTCTTACATGCACCTTTCCAGGTCCAGCTCTTACTTATATGGCCTTGCAAGCTTCCTCCACCCAACACTGAGAATCACTCTTTCCTAAATCCACCCAGCAACTCTAAAATCACGATGTCAACTAAACCCTGAAACTCAGATTTGGTCTATATTGGACTTGATTTAGCAACCTAAACACAACCCCCTTGTATTCCAAGTATTTACCTCCAGCCATTTCCAGAAGGGAGAAAGAGGAGGGAGGGGTCATGTATAAAGCCCCTGAGGGAAGGTCTCTCAGCTTTTATTCCATTCTAACTGAGATCTAGTCCCAGTTACACACACACACACACACACACCCTTTACTTCTTAGGAAAGTTATGCTATCGATGAAACACGGGTTCATAAAATTGATTTTTCTTACCTAAGTTTTGAAACTCCTATTCCTATCACTATTAAAGATATTTCATTGACTTGAAGGAAATAATCTAATATTTATCTTAAACTAAATATTTCAGCACTATATTGTTTATGATGCCAGGGGCAAGTGAATGGTATTCAAATGGTTAATTGAAGAAAATTAAATAAAGGGATTATTAACAAATACTTCAAGTAAGGTTAAATAAGTCAACAAGGATGTTGAAGTGCCAGAGCCTAGATGCACAGCAAGCCTTGACAACCCTGAAGACTGATGTGACATGGGAGAGAGCAGTATTAACAGATCTAGCTAGAGCCATGGGAGAGAAATCCCATAATAGTAGCCGTGCCCTTTGTTATGGCAAGAGGATGGGAAGGAGAATCACTGTCAACACCACATTCAGGCAGTGAGGAAATGGAGAGGAGGTTACCCCAATGTCACTTCTCCTATCTTTCCATCTCTTTCCATTGTTTCCAATTGCAAATCCAACCAGAAATCAGAGGGCAAGGGAACCCAAGTAATGAAGACCATGAAGGTCAGCTTTCCAGGTCACAGAGCAGGGCAGTGAGGGACTGAAGGGGAAACAGGGAAGAAACCATCACCAGCATCTCTTATTTGATCAAACCTGTTAAGAACCTTACATGTGTTAACTTATTTAATTCTTATAAAAACTCTACAAGAGATGCACTGATTACAGTAAAGGATGAAAATAAGGCTCAAAAGAATTAATTAAATCTCTGTGTCCGTATAACTAACAAGAGCCAGAGATGAGTTTCAAGCCCACAGATCCTGGTTCCGGTGGCTATGTCCTTAGCCACTCTGACAATCTGTCTTTGGGATCAGAATGAATTCATATTAGGTTTAAATTAAATATAACTATTGAGATTGCAAATGTTATTGGATTAGTAATTTAGGAACATTTTTAAAATGGCATCACATAAGGATAACTTTATATTCAACCATCACCAAAGCCATGTAAGTGTCTTAGAAATGGAGGAAAAGAAAGAAAGAATGTGAATAAAATTCCCTCTGCTAAACTCTGTTTCCATATTTGGTCTGCTGATCTCTACATCTTACCAAGTGGGCCAGGTGTCTTACTATGAGGCACTTATTAAGATCATTTTTTTCCTTTTCACTTCTAAAGTTGTACAAGTATGGATAGCCATAAATGACCAATTATGGCATTCAGTTTTTTCATGGTAATTCACAAAATTTATTGGAAACATCACTGAGTTATAAATATCATCATAATAATTATGAATACTTACAAAAATAAAATGGAAAGAATTTGGCAACAAATGAAAAGAAAGATTTGAGAAGCTATCCTGTAAGAAAAAGTACAAGATATCTGAAAAACATAAACTGGCATTTAGAAAGAGATCACTGATAAATAACTCTTATTTTCTTGATTTGGTTTTGCTAAAACAGACACATGGCATCTCTGATGAAAGATGAGCTCACTCATAAATTGATTTGAGAAATATTTATTGAGTATCTTTTTCTAGGTGCTTGGGGTACATACAAAACAGAGAAAGATACTGACTTTGGGGAGTTTCATTCTAGCAGGACATCTACAGCTCTAAGAATATTTCTGAAAAAATGCAATGCCACTATTCTACATTGAATATATTGTACAATGCAGTATTCCTTTGCCTAAAACTACCATAAACATAATTGTGTAACTTTATATACATATATGATTGGAAATTTATGGTAGAGCTGTGGTGGTGCTTTTTCTGTATTTTATAAATTCAAAAACATACAGTTTTTCATATTTTAATATCTTTGAATCAGGATGCATCTTTCAATTGATGTCTTCTTGCAGTTAAAATTGGCAGCATTTTTGGTCTTTATTAGTGGTAGGTAAAACAATTTTGCATCTTGCAATTGAAAACATTTTAGATTAAATAATATGTGGATGATATCTTTACAAAATTAATTAAGTTTATGGATATTCTTGGAAACTTCATTTAACAAAACTGGGCATGAAGCCATCTTAAAGAGACAGACTATTTTAAAGAATACCTCATGAAGAAAAGAAATAACACTAGGAAATGAAACCAATTTTAAAAAATAGGAGAGTAATAGCAATGAAAAAAATTACTATCTAAACTAAAAATGTCACTAGACTCATAGAAAGATAAACATAGAAAATATGCCAAGGCACATTTTTCACAGAACTAGAAAAAAAAATTTCACAATTTGTATGGAAACACAAAAGACCCCGAATAGCCAAAGCAATCTTGAGAAAAAAAAAAATGGAGCTGGAGGAATCAGGCTCCTGGACTTCAGACTATACTACAGAGCCACAGTAATCAAGACAGTATGGTACTGGCAAAAAAAAACAGAAATATAAATCAATGGAACAGGATAGAAAGCCCAGAGATAAACCCAAGCACACATGGTCGCCTTATCTTTCATAAAGGAGGGAAGAATATACAGTGGAGAAAAGACAGCCTCTTCAATAAGTGGTGCTGGGAAAACTGGACAGCTACATGTAAAAGAATGAAATTAGAACACTTCCTAACACCATACACAAAAATAAACTCAAAATGGATTAAAGACCTAAATGTAAGGCCAGACACCATAAAACTCTTAGAGGAAAACATAGGCAGAACACTGTATGACATAAATCACAGCAAGATCCTTTTTGACCCACCTCCTAGAGAAATGGAAATAAAAACAAAAATAAACAAATGGGACCTAATGAAACTTAAAAGCTTTTGCACAGCAAAGGAAACCATAAACAAGACAAAAAGACAATCCTCAGAATGCGACAAAATATTTGCAAATGAAGCAACTGACAAAGGATTAATCTCCAAAATATACAAGCACCTCATGCAGCTCAATATCAAAAAGCAAACAACCCAATCCAAAAATGGTCAGAAGACCTAAGTAGACATTTCTCCAAAGAAGATACACGGATTGCCAACAAACACATGAAAGGACGCTCAACATCACTAATCATTAGAGAAATGCAAATCAAAATTACAATGAGGTATCACCTCACATGGGTCAGAATGGCCATCATCAAAAAGTCTACAAACAATAAATGCTGGAGAGGGTGTAGAGAAAAGGGAACCCTCTTGCACTGTTGGTGGGAATGTAAATTGATACAGCCACTATGGAGAACAGTATGGAGGTTCCTTAAAAAACTAAAAAATAGAACTACCATACAACCCAGCAACCCCACTACTGGACATATACCCTAAGAAAACCATAATTCATAAAGAGTCATGCACCAAAATGTTCATTGCAGCTCTATTTACAATAGCCAGGACATGGAAGTAACCTAAGTGTCCATCGACAGATGAATGGATAAAGAAGATGTGGCACATATATACAATGGAATATTACTCAGCCATAAAAAGAAACGAAATTGAGTTATTTGTAGTGAGGTGGATGGACCTAGAGACTGTCATACAGAGTGAAGTAAGTCAGAAAGATAAAAACAAACACCGTGTGCTAACATGTATGTACGGAATCTAAAAAAAATGGTTCTGAAGAACCTCGGGGCAGGACATGAATAAAGACGCAGACCTAGAGAATGGACTTAAGGACACGGTGGGGAGAAGAGTAAGCTGGGACGAAGTGAGAGAGTGATATGGACATATATACACTGCCAAATGTAAAATAGATAGCTAGTGGGAAGCAGCTGCATAGCACAGGGAGATCACCTTGGTGCTTTGTGACCACCTAGAGGGGTGGGATAGGGAGGGTGGGAGGCAGATGCAAGAGGGAGAGGATATGGGAATATATGAATATGTATAGCTGATTCACTTTGTTATACAGCAGGAACTAACACACTGTTGTAAAGCAATTATACTCCAATAAAGATGTTAAAAAAAAAAAAAAGGAAAATACACCAAGGCAGCTTATATTAAAACTCTACCACATAAAGCAAAGTCCACAGTCTGTGTTGAGAAAGGTAAATTTCCCCAAGCAAATCAGCATAAGAAGGGTGTAGCAGATAGCTGCCTACTGAGCTATCATTTTAAGAACATTTTCCTTTTCCTAAAATATTTTCTTATTATTAGTCTCACTTCCTGGAATTATTTTAGCAGGCCTTATTTCCCTGTGAAAATGGAGATGTTATCTGAGATCAGAGAAAGGTAAAACAGTATTGTATAGTACACCCTAACTATTAGCTTTGACTCAATAACTATTGTTGAACATCTATTGTAAGCTAAGCACTGTGTTAATCCCAGAGAGGCAAAGTTAAAAAAGATACAGTCCCTGCTTTCAAGGAGTTCCACATGAACTATTTTATCAACATTATTAAGTTCTCTATCAGAAAAAAGGACCTGTTTGTGAAGGACTCAGAATTAAATACACTTGTGGGGAGCCTGGGAAAGAATGATAAAATAGAGAGAGACAGATAGAAAGAGAAATGGATGTCACAGTCTTTTATGATCTAATCTCAACCGCAACATCCAGGACCAGCTTCGTGGGTTTACAGGACAATTTAATTCCTCATTTCACTGTGTTCTTTCATTCAGAACTATTTGTAACTCTCTGTTTTTATTTTGTAATTATTTCATTAGTGTTAGACTCCCCCTCTAAGCTACATACCAATAAAACACAAGTTGGTTTTCACATGCAATATCAGGTATATAGAAGCAGGTCAGTAAATATATGTTGAATGAACAAATTAAAATATTCTGATAGCCTCTGTGTGTGTGTGTGTGTGTGTGTGTGTGTGAGAGAGAGAGAGAGAGAGAGAAAGAGAGAGAAATGGAGGGAAGGAAGGAGGGAAGGAAGGAAGGGGAAAAAAAGGGGAAAGAAGGAAGGGGAAAAAAAGGGGAAAGAAAAGAAATAAAGAACTTTGTATGTAATTACAAAAATAAGAACAGGAATGGACACAAGACTATGCCTGAATAAATAGTTTTAGGATTCCTCATTCTTTAACTTCCATCTACTAAGTCTAAATTTCCAAAAGAGATGGCAAAGGATTATGCTATTATTAAATCCTTTGACATAGTTGTTACTAGGAAATGACTTGCATGCTTTTAAGGTAAAGAAGTAGAAAGCTTTAATTCAAAACATCAAGAATCATTCATTCATATTATTAAATAGCAAGTTCACATTTGGTGAGAAGTTACAAATCATATAGAATCATTTAATATTCTCTTCGTCGTAGAGGCACTCATTGTTTGGCTTTTGTTCCACAATATTTTGTTTCCATGTGGACTGATACTTCCTCATTTATGTTCCCATGAATTATGTCAGTGTAAGATGAAGCAGTGTACTTAGCTTCTTCTGGATGTACCGTTTAGCAAAAGAGTAAATAATATGCAATTGATTTCCTTATTGGAAGTACTTCAACCTATTTCCTTGCTTTTTCTCCACCTAGTCTTCTCTCTGCAACACAGTCATACTAAAAGCCATTTGTCATATACTGCAAAGAGTACTAGGTTTATAGTCAAAAGACATCAGTTCAAGTTCCACCTTTTCTACTTAATAGGTCATTGAACTTATGGAAGCCAGGGAGCTATTCTGAACCTCAATTTTTCTGTCTGTAAAAGAGGAATAATAAATCTGGCCACACAGGGTTATTATGAGTGTAAACAGCTTAAACTATGTGGAAGCAGTTAGTAAAGTGCAGAGTGTTTCTAAATATAAGATGTTATTATGTCTGAGTAGAACAATGATGTGTACATTAACTAAAGAAAGAATAAAATGAGCATGAGTGATCATGAAGGCATAATTAATCATTGTCATCAATCTTCAGATTTTTGTGGGAAATTATTTAAAGGACCCTAAGGCAGACAAGCAAAACATAAACTACAGAATCATGATTTTTAGTCCACTCACTGTTACTTTAATTTGAAAATCTGCTAATGAGAACAACAGTAACTCTCCTCCTAGTGGTGCTTCCTAGAGAAAAAATAACACAAATACCTGATACAGAAGAACATTCAAATAATACACTGTACAAATTTCTAAAAGTCTGGTATGTCAATTACATTGTCTCATAGGAATCATGTTTGGTTTCAGGCTAGCTTTAAATAGACTCTATATGTTAATATATAACTAGGAAATACACTAAGAACAGCCTTGAAATGTCATTCTGCTTAGTTTTTTGCTAAGGACATTGTCCAAGTTTTTGCTACTTGGAGACCTTCAGCATTTTGAACCCCTACAGAGCTTTAAGCTTTCCTGAGTCTCAGCCTTTGAGTCTCCTGAACCTAGAGGCAAATTTAGGGGCAGGGAGAGTGAGCTTGATAAGGGGCTCTCCTGGCAGGCACTCACATCAAGGATATGGGAAAGGAGTTGATGGCCATCTCTTATAGCTCCCACAGCAGTGTCTGAAGAGGGCTCCTTTCAAGTGTTAATAAACACTAAAGTTTGGTTCAAAGCTCCAGGCAAAAATGACAAATCTGGCAGAGGACGTTTCCCATGGATACTGTCTTAAATAAACTAAGCTAAAATTCTCAATAAAATTCGGTAAGTGCCATGTAATAACTACCACATTGGAAGTACAGAGTATAACACTGTGGTCAAGAGCACTGTCCCTGGAGGAGTTCCTCTTCTGAGGTGGCAGGGTGAGAAGTTCCATGGACCCACTCCCTAGCAAAATAAGCAACACTGCAAAAACTAACTAAATAAGTAAGTAAATAAATATAAACCATTTAAAGTCTCTGGAAATTTCCTAAGGGCATACTGAAAATGAAGTAACACTTAATCAAGAAAATCTACTAAAACTCAATAAAAACAACAGGAGTCTATAGTGTCTCAGCCTCATCCTGCTCCTTCCCCTTCCACCTCACTTTCTGCCTTACTCAGCTTGATGGAGGCTCCACTCCAAGTAGATCTGGCCAAGAAGACAGGGCTTCCTCTCCCTTAAGAGTTTCCAATTAAGGGTTATCTCACCTGGAGGCTGCTAGGATTTTTCATACCATCCAAATGAAATTTGAAAAGGCTAAATTCCTGGTGAGTGTGACCAAGAGTTTGTGGGCTCCCTTTCTTCACCCAGCTCTGACCCATAGGATGCAGTCTCAGCCCCAGGTGTGGCAGACCTAGAATACTGGGGCCTTGATGGCCATCACTCCAGCTTACTCCAAGGGCAGGGGTTCCATGCCAACTGAGGTAAATGGAGAAGACCAGAGGCTGCCACCCAACTCAGTACCCAGAGTTGTAGCACAAAGACTTTGTCCAAGGGAGAGGCAGTCCACAAGAAAAGAGAGCCCTTAAACATTCTCCAGTTATTTGAAACAGAGCATGGGGAAGTTCAAGTCTATGGCTCCTCTTAATTAAAAGCAACAAGCTAAATCATAAGCCAGATAGCTCACCAGAGAAAACCAGAAAAAGAGATAGCTAAGAATATCCTTCCTGAGGTCAGAATAAATTTTAAAGATTAACCCCAAAAATGACCCCTACCAAAATTTATTTTCTTCAAACTACTGAGCAAACCCAGGGAATTTTTGGAAACAGTAAAACAATCAACCAGTAATTAGTGGAGCTTATGGCTTAATGACCGTAATGAATATGACACACATGAATATGGACACAAACATCCTCAACAAAATGCTAGAAAACTGAATCTGGCAATATAAAAAAAGGACTATACACCATAAACAAGTAAAGTTTATCCCAGGAATACGAGGTTGGCTCAACTTATGAAAATCAATCTCATATACCATATTAATAAACAAAGGAATAACCCCACATGATCATCTCAACAGATGTAGGAAAAGCAGTTAATAAAATCTAACACCCCTTCATGATAAAAAAAAACAGTCAACAGTCTTGTGATAGAAGGGAAGGAATTTTCTAAACTTGATAAAGAGCATCTGTAAACCCACAGCTAACATCATATTAATGGTGAAATACTGAAAAACCCTCTAAACCCCTAAGGTCAGTAACAAGACAAAGACGTCAGTTCTCGCTATTTCTGTTCAACATTGTGCTGGAGGTTCTAGCCAGCCCAGTTAGGCAAGAAAATTAAGTAAAAGGAATGAGATTAGAAAGAAAGAAGTAAAACTATCTCTATTTACAGATGACATGGTCTTGCATTTAAAAAACCCTAAAGAGTACACACACACATGATTAGAGTTAATAAATGAGTTCAACTACTTTGCAGCATACAAGATCAATTTACAAAATCAATTGTATTTTTGCACACTAGCAATGAAAATTCCAAAAAAGAAATTAATAAATGCATTTTCATTTAAATATATCAAAGGGAATAAAATAATTAAAAATAAACTTAACAGAACAACTTCAATATTTGTACACTGAATGCTACAAAACATTGTTGAAAGAAATTAAAAAGTCCTAAATATATGGAGAGATAGCCTATGGTCATGGATTGGAAGACTCAGTATTGTAAAAATGGCAATATTCTCCAAACAGAACTACAGATTCAATGAAACCTCTATCAAAATTCTAGCTGACTTTTTTTTTTTGCCATAGATGACCAGCAGATCCTAAACTTCACATGGAACTGCAAGAAATTCAGAATAGGCAGAAAAAAAACAAAAAGAAAAAGAAACAACAAACCCACAAAATCTTGAAAAAGAACAGTAGGAAGACTCACACTTCTCAGTTTCAAAACTTACCTAAAAGCTACGGTAATCATACTGGTTCAAGAATAGACATTTAGATCAGTAGAATAGAATTGAGAGTACAAAATTAACCCATGTATCTATGGTTAATTGATTTTCAACGTGTGTCAAGATCATTCAATGGGGGAAAGAATAGTCTTTTCAACCAGATGCCCACATGCAAAAGAATGAATCTAGACCCTTACCTCAAATCATGTACAAAAATTAATTCAAAATGTATCCTAGACTTAAATGTACAAGCTAAGACTATAAAACTCTTAGAATAAAACATTAGATGTTAATCTTTGTGACTTTATTTTGCAAATGGATTCTTAGATATAACACTCAAAGTACAAACAACCAAAAAAAAAAAAATAGATGAATTAGATTTCATTAACATTAAAAATGTCTATGTCTCAAAGGACAGAATCCAAAAAAAAAAAGAAAAGACAACCCACAGCATGGGATAAAATATTTGCAGATCATGTGTCTGATGAGGGACTTGTATTTAGTACATATAAAAATAAAGTTATAATAACGACTCAATGTGAAAAAAATAAACCAATTAAAAATGGGCAAAGGATCTGGACAGTTTTTAAT
Source organism: Eubalaena glacialis (assembly GCF_028564815.1). Lineage (NCBI taxonomy): Eukaryota > Metazoa > Chordata > Mammalia > Artiodactyla > Balaenidae > Eubalaena > Eubalaena glacialis. The sequence goes on along the minus strand of NC_083720.1, from coordinate 142,101,846 downwards.
AGAAGGTATATAAATGGTCAATAAGCATATGAAAAGATTCTCAATACCATTTGCCGTCATGGAAATGCAAATCAAAATCACAATGAGCTACCACTTTACACTCACTAGGATGGCTATAAATCAAAAATACAGATAATAACAAGTGTTGGCACAGTTGTGGAGAAATTGGAACTTTTGTATGTTTCTGGTGGGAATGTGAAATAGTGCAACTGCTTTGGAAAACAGTCTGGCAGTTTCTCAAATGGTTAAACACAAACTTACTGTGCCACTCAGAAATTCTACTCTAGGTATGTTCCCAGGAGAAATGAAAATGCATGTCCACACAAAAACCTGCACACAAATGTTCATAGCAGCTTTATTGATAATAGCAAAAAATAGAAACAACTCAAATGTATATCAACTGATGATTGGAAGAAGAGTGGTATACCTATAAAATGGAATATTATTTGTCAATAAAATGAAATGAAGCACTGATAACATGGTACATTGATGAACCTTGAAAATATGCTAATTAAAAGAAGCTAGTCACAATAGGTCACATATTATATGACTCCATTTATATGAAATGTCAGGGATAGGCAAGTGTATAGGGACAGAAAGTAGATTAGTGGCTGTCTAAGGCTGGGAGAGATTAGGGGCTTGAGAAATGATGGCTAATGGGAACTGGATTTCTGTAGGGGGTAATAATGTTCTAAAACTGATTACAATGATAATAGCACATGGCTGTGAATTTACTAAAGCCACTGAATTGTACACTTTGAATGGGTGAATTATATGGTATGTGAATTATATCTCAATGAAGGTATTAAAAAAAAAAATGAGTCTGGAACGAGATTATATTTCAATCTCCAGGTCTCCTATCTGTGAATTTAGGCCAAGTATTTAAACTCTTTATGATTCTGTTTCTTCATCTTTAAAATGGAGATAACAACATTATCTATGTCATAGAGCTGCTATGAAAATTAAAGGAACTAATACATGCAAAGAAGGAAGGACTTATAATAGAGCCTGGCACATAGGAAGTGCTGTATGTAGGTGTTAGTTCTTATTATGCACAGAGTGTTAGAGGAGAGCATAAAAGAAGCATCTATCGCATGTGTAGGGCAGTGGGAAAGGCTTAAAGGGTGACAAATTAGTTTTGAAACATAGGCAGGGATTATCAAGGCATAGATAAAAGGGAAGGAATATCCAACAACGTAAAGAGTATACACAAAAGTTGGCAGACATCAAGAATTTAAAGTATCCTATAAGTAAACTGGAGTATCACCTGAAGCAAATGAAATTGAAATGCAGCCTGTGTTTTAGGTATTCTTTTTAAAGAGCTCCTTCAGAGACAATTTAATTAGAAATTTTCTGTGAGAATAAGGTTAGCATTACATAATTTAGATAACATGCATCAAGTTAAAAACACCATCGTTGAGACCCTGATCTAGACTGAAGATTAGGTAAAATGGTTCTCATTTTTATTACTGAAACAGTATAATCTGTACACATAGTTCTGTATGGTATACATATTTTGTTGTCTGTTCTGCCACTGGTACCCATCTTATGTGAGACAAAAGGGGAAAGTGTGATTTTTATAAACAGACACTTGAGGAAGACTAGCCTATGCAAACAATGTAATTCATAGCAACACTGGCTTATATGTTCACTTCAGTGCTGAGTGAATAAAATCATCATGAGAACTGATGCATGACAATGGCTTGACAATTTCTTATTCTTTCTCATCACACCAATTCTTAAGATGATAGCTGTCATGCAGACATGTGAATATCGCTATTGGGCTGAGCTAACCGTGCATGACCCAACTTTTTTTCCTTTTGGAAGATGAAACCTGAATTCTTAGACTAAACAGTGAATAAATGTTTCAGAGATGTGTTATATAATTTACTTCTGAAAAATAGAGTCACTGCTTGTCTCTAGACGTTTAGAAAGATATTGACTTAGTCATTTGCAAATTCAAAGATGTAGAAACAGTAGGTCTATGTTGACTTCCATAACCTCTGCAATATTCTAGCCAATATCGTATAGCACTGCATTGGAAAGAAATCCAAATGTTAAGGTGACCTTGAAGTTTTAAGTTACTTTTTGCTAATGCAGTAGTTTTGGCATAGTTAACAAAACCAGTTCTATATATAATTCCTCAGAAATAAATATAAGTATAAATATGAAAACTAGAGAAATGCTTCTGATACAGATTTTACTTTTTAGAGTTACAAAGGAATATATTAATGAATTAAGAGCCATTAAATCTTACAGATAATGTTACCAGCCACCATTTAGGGCACACTTATTCTTGGTGTTTTAATCTTCATGGTGCCCTCAAGATTATTATTTGTGTTTTGTTGATATGGCTGAGACTTAGAGCTAGTTAAATAACTTCAAGTTACATTTGTGGCAAAAATAAGCATTGAATCCTTGTTTGTCTGGCTCCCCACAAGCCATGATGGTGACAAGAACAGGACTAAATTCCTGTTGCCAACAACTAGAAAATTGAGCAAAGTATGGAAAAAAACTTTCAGACATTGGTCAATATGTAAATAAGGACTTTGATTCCTATTCCTAAAGGTTGGAAACAACGAAATGATTCCAAAAATTACCCCAGATCTTTGGCTGATGGCAATTTCCAGATTGGAGGCCCAGGCATATAGATCCAAAACAGATTGTCAGCTTTACTGAGTTGAGAGATTAGAGATCAAAGTTTGTGAAAGCTGAGGAGGTTGGTATTTGGAGGGACATGTTTGAAAAGAGAGAGCTATCTGAGGAGAATACTTGCAGAAAGGGGGTCAAAATGACATAGGGGTCATTTAGAGTCTTGGCTGAGTAATAGGTCATACATACATCCAGAGAAACTGTACAGTGCTGGGGAAAGAATGACAAAAAGCATATCAATTCCCTTTTTTTTTTTTTACAAACTAAAGATATAAACCTTTATTTCACAACTTTGTCATAATTTACTTTCTAATGAGACATGTACTGGGGACATAGGTTTAAAATAACAGAGACTTTTGAGAAAGGTTTCATTTTGGGAGAATCTTATTGTACCAAGACTTTAAAAGGATATATGAAAAGCATGTATTTACCTTTGAATTATGTAGTAATTAATGTTTAGGTGAGCAAACATATAAAGTAGCATACTCTCACACATCTTGCTATATCAGTGTTTCATATGTTGCCTTGACCTCTTAAAAGGTTCGGCTTTTCATTAGGAAGATGCATATTCATTTGCCACTTCTAAACTCCAGTAGCATGTTGATTTTGTTGCTGTTTACAGCTGACATAAATTAGCATTGGGTAAACAGATGCAAAAAAAAAAAGTCACAGGAAGTTGTCCTTGCTTACATCTTTAGAAATCATCCCAATCAGGAGGGAAAACCAATGTTTTGAATTAAAATGTAACAATTAGATTTCGTTTTACAAAGGAAATAAATTTTGAGAAAACCTTGTATGCTTTCTCAGTCCCTCTCAAAGAGCTAAGGAGTCAGACGGCAGCCTTACCAGTGAGGAAACCAGGCCTCAAGTGGCATTTGGAGTCTTTCAAAGGCACAGTAACAAGTTTGACCAATAGGGGATCATTCATCAAGTCACTCTCCATTGAGTTAAATGGGACTCTAGTGTGGTCTGAAATGAGAAAAGATACCTCCAAAAAGCACCCAACGTGGGAATAGCTTACTCATCTGTCAGCTTCTAGAACACAAACAGCTATTAAAAGTCAGCTCCCTCTGGAGAGGTAAGAAGCAGTCAAGGAGAGAACCACCATACTGATGGAGGCCCCAGAAATGGAAAAGTTGGTCAAGGAAAGGAAGGCAAATGCATACTCTTTAAGAATACACCCCTTGGGTTTTTTAATGATCAGTCGAAATACAAAGAGGTTTGGATTTTAAGGTGTCTTTTCACAGCATCTCCACGTAAACTGTGTATTAATTATTTTAACCTGGAAACCAAAAGGCCATAATGCTGAAAAGTGGATTTGTGATTCTTGCATGTTTTAAAACTTTGAGCAAAGAATTTCAGGTTCTCTACGTGATGGAAGTTAGCATGAGGAAATGAACTTTACCTTTTTTAGGGGTTTTTTTGGTAGGTTTGAAGGTGGGTTTTTTTGTTTTTTTTTTTTTCCTTTTCTCCTTTTTATTTCCAACCATTGCTAGTGGCATGAAATGGGAAAATGAAATGTTTGGACTAATTTTTTTTCCCATTGATTCTTATGTAGAATAATGTACTCTGCAGTTCAATTAAAAATAACAAGCTGCTGTGTTGCTCTGAGCCAAATGTAATCTCCAAGACCATGGTCAATAAAACACTCAAGAAAATGAAGTATTGAGGCTGAATGGTCTGAAGTCTACTGGGGAATAAAGAAGCAACTGATTAGCATTTGAAAGCAAGGTCTTTTAATTTTTTTAAACTCAAGGAGAATAAAAAAGTGATCACTCATCAAGAACAAAGAGTTTGAAAAATATCTCACCTTTTTTTTATGAATCCTTTCAAAATTTTAAGAATGACCTTTGGTCGTCAGCCCCAAGAACTAAGATGCTTTTCTATACACGTAATGTTACATTTGGGAAACTCCTAGAGTACCTGCTGAGGAATGTAAGGATAAATGGACCAATGCTCAATGTTTTTTCACTCTAAGTGACGTTTGCTCCATCCAATAAAGGATGTCATGAGAGTAAGTGTTACGGCTGGTTTTATGCTAAACATTCCAATCTATTATGCAATAAAATATAGTGATGGGAAAAAGTTTCATACATCTTTACGTTTTTCAGTAAATTATGGGAACCTCCCTCTAATTCCTTAATATGTGTCCCCACAATTAATTCAGTGCTGTAGTCCATATCTAAAATCCTGATAAGAGCTAGCATAGAAGTTATTTTTAAATGCCTTTTATTAATTTGAATAACTTCTAGTAATCTTCTTTTATACACTTACTAATTTTTGAAACACAGAATATGGTCTTTTCAGCTTTAAGCTCAGACTTCTCTACATTCTGTAAATCCCCACAGATTTGTTTCTTGCTTTTAAATATCAGCACCTTTCTGCTTTCTACGCTTCTGTTTCTGCCCTCTATGCAGGAGATCTTTTAAGTTTCCCACTGTGCTTCGTAATAAAATCAAAAGAAAAAAGGATATCCTTCAGAAAGCATTCAGCTCACTAGAAATAGAAAACCTGTCACCTTATTCTTAAAACCTCAGATCAGGCAGGTCAGTGGCAGAAATAGTGAGTGCAGTTTTGACAAAGGGTATGGAGTGGGGTTAGCAAAATTATTATGTACCTTGTTATCTCCAGATGTGTTTTTAGGGAAAAGACTATCTTCGTTCAGAAAACGGGCTTGGTACTGTTGGGAGGAAAACTTTTCCTCTGCCCTCTTAGGTTCATATGTTTAGGGGCCTGCGAATTAACTGGCAACACCTGTGAATTAACTGACAACACCTGCAAATTAACTGACAACAGGAGGGAAGTCAAGGTTTATTTACACGTGCACATGGAAGTCACTTAGTAATTTAGTCATGAGTAACTTGCTGAATATCCAGAGGTGAAAGTTTATATACCAGCTTAACAAGAGGGTGGGTGGGTGGAGTTCAGGGCTTCAGAGGGAAAGTAGGAAGGGTCTGTTGTTGTTGGATTTTTTTGTGTGATTTTTTTGTTCCCACCTAATGGGAACAAGTAGACTGTCTCCTTCCAGGACTTTGCAGGAAACTCCCTCCCTGGGAATAGGTTTAATGGCAGCTGCATCTTCAGGAGGCTCTGCTTTATTCAGATAAGGGAAGTTCAGATAAGATTTTGTGTTTTCACTTTAACATAATCTTTATGCCAAAACTGTAATCCCATCAATATGCTGACTGAAGTTGAAGTGTGACTTGGAAGAAGAAGAAAGTATAAACAGCTCTACTTTAGAATAGAAAAGGAGATATAGAGTGGACAAAGAGACAGAAAGAGATTGATTTTGATACTACCGTGTGTTAAAAGACTGTAGCCCAAGTTCTTTCTCTTTTATATACCATGTGGTTTCTGAACCTCCTACCCAACCCCAAACACACATACATACCCAAATGCTGATAAAGGCAGTCTAAATTAACTTCTAAGAATACAGGCTTTATCTTATCAAATTATAGTTTTCTCCGGATATATGCCCAGGAGTGGGATTGCTGGGTCATATGGTAGTTCTATTTTTAGTTTTTTAAGGAACCTCCATACTGTTCTCCATAGTGGCTGTATCAATTTACATTCCCACCAACAGTGCAAGAGGGTTCCCTTTTCTCCACACCCTCTCCAGCATTTATTGTTTGTAGACTTTTTGATGATGGCCTTTCTGGCCAGAGTGAAGTGGTACCTCATTGTAGTATTGATTTTCATTTCTCTAATAATTAGCAATGTTGAACACCCCCGAAGTTCATTGCAGCACTATTCACAATAGCCAAGACGTGGAGGCAACCTAGATGTCCATGGACAGATGAATGGATAAAGAAGATGTGGTATATATATACAATGGAATATCACTCAGCCAATAAAAAGAATGAAATAATGCCATTTGCATCAGCATTGATGGACCGAGAAATTATCATACCAAGTGAAGTAAGCTAGACAGAGGAAGACAAATATATGATATAACTTATATGTGGAACCTTTAAAAAAAAAAAAAGTACAAATGAGCTTATTTACAAAACAGAAAGAGATGCACAGACATAGAAAACAAACTTATGGCTACTAAAGGGGAAAGCGGGGGAGGGATAAATTAGGAGTTTGGAATTAACATATACACACTACTATATATAAAATAGGTAACCAACAAGTACCTACTGTGTAGCACAGGGAACTAACTATACTCAATATCTTGTAATAACCTATAATGGAAAAGAATCTAAAAAAGAATCACTTTTTTATATATATAACTGAATCACTTTGCTGTACACCTGAAACTAACACAACATTGTAAATCAACTATACTTCAATAATAAAAAAGAAAAAGAATACAGACTTTAGCATCAAACACTGGATTCAAATTTCAATCTTTCTTACTAGTTTATAAGCTCAGTTATGTATTCTATCCCCAAATCTCAGGTCTCTCATTTGTGACACAATGAGGACATTTGTGAAACAGTAGCAATACCAGAGTATTCCAAGAATTAAATGAGGTGATTAATGTAAAGTGATAAGGATGACGACAGGCAAAATGTAAGTAGTAGTAGTTGATGTTGCTATTTTTTATTTGCTTCCTCCCTTAGCCTGAAACCATGCTTTGGATGAAAAACATTCTTTGACCCTGAATCCTCTTTATTCTACTAATTCTTTCTAATGCAAATGTCTCAGACTTCAGTTCTATATTCACTTCATCATTTATTTTTATCCTCACACCACTAGCTTCTATTGGTTTCTATTTTGACTTCTCCAAAGAAACTGCTTTCCAAAAGGTCTTCATGATCTCCTACCTGACAAATGGAATGGATGTTTCCAGGCCTTATCTCTCTGGACCTCTCACCTGAATTGAAATCTACCAGCAGCTTGTTCCTTCTTGAAACTGTCCTTTCTTGCATCCTCCAACCATGTCTTCCCCTCATTTTCTTCTGACCTCTATTCTTTCTGCCTCCTTCATTGGAGTCTCTTTTTCCAGAATTTCATCCCTAACTCTTTCTATACTTTACCTCTGAGTGATTTCATTTACTTTCTTGAAAATTATAAACAAATTTTTATTTCCAACCCTGACCTCTCCCTCATGCTTCAGACTCATTTATTCAACAAGTGTTGAAACAAGTGTTACATAGTTGATGACAAAAACTTAGAAAACATGGAAAATGAAAATTAACAAAATCATCCATATTTCTCCATCAAAAACTTACTAATATTTTAGTGTCTGTCACTTACTAGCTAAAAAAAACCTAGTTACTTTATCCATAAAAACAAAGTTAGTTATGATTCTAAACTCATAGGCTAGCTAGGCATAAATATACAAAAAGCATCTGAAAGTGCCCACCACACAGTAAGTCCTATATGGATGTTTGCTGCTATTATTATTACTTTTTTTTCAAATTTAAAAGTGCACACTCCTATGGACTGAACATTTGTGTCCCACCAAAATTTATATGTTAAAGCCTAATTTCCTATGCAATGGTATTTGGAGGTGGAGCCTTGGAGTTACAGTAAGTAGGTAATGAGAGTAGAGCCCTAATGAATCAGATTAGTGCCCTTACAATATACACTAATATGTATAAAATGGATAACTAAGGAGAACCTGCTGTATAAAAAAATAAATAAAATAAAATAAAATAAACAAGAAGAGACATGAGAAAGATGATCTCTTTGCTCACTGCCATGTGAGACAAAGGAAGCAAGCTCTCATCAGACACTGGATCTGTCAGCACATTGATCTTGGACTTCCTAGCCTTCATAACTGTGAGAAATAAATGTTTATTGTTTAAGCCACCCAGTCTATGGTAACTTGTTATAGCAGCCTGAATTGACTAAGGCACCCATACTCATAAATAGTTTTGTATATTTTCTTCCCATTCAGCAAAATACATATGAATATTTTTTTAATTTATTTTTACAGTAGGTCCTTGTTGGTTATCTGTTTTTAAATATAGCAGTGTGTACATGTCAATCCCAAACTCCCAATCTATCCCTCCCCCACCATCCTTCCCCCCTGGTAACCATAAATTCATTCTCTAATTCTGTGCATCTGTTTCTGTTTTGTAAATAAGTTCATTTGTATCAGTTTTTTTTACATTCCACATGTAAGTGATATCATATGATATTTGTCCCTCTCTGTCTGACTTACTTCACATAGTAAGATAAAATATATAAAATACATGTGAATATTTTTAATGTAAATAAATATTTTAATGTAAATAAATATCCTTTGTTATACAGCAGATGTGATCAATAGTTTTTTTCAGCTGCTTAATGAATTATGTTTACAGTTGCCTCAAACTTCCATTAATTTTTTCAGGGTTGTATATAATTCCCAGAATGCCAACTGAAACTCAACATTTCCATGTCTCATTTCCTGAAATAATGTTGGAATGCAAATGAAAGTAATGTTTTTACAGTGATGTTTTTAATCTCTCTATAAGACAAACAAAAACAAACCAATCCCAAACTTTAAAATGTTCCTCTTAGTTTGTTAAAAAACCCTCCTGTGGCCCAATTCTGAGCAGATAACTATTTAACAGGGCATTAAGACACTGAAGTTGACAGCTGAATGTGCTGTGTAATAGTCTATCATAGAGATTTTTTAGAAAGCAATCCCTAGTTGTCGGGCATTTAGTTTGTTTTCAAGTTCTCACTAGAGAATTTGCAATGAACATTCTTTTAGATACATACCTGTGCTCATTTATGATTACCTCCTTAGTTGTAAAATTACCAAAAGACATAACACAAAAATTTGAAAGTGTTTCCTTTCCTACTGTGAATGTGTTTGCTTAAAAGGTTGTCCCATATTTAACTCACATAAGTGGTATATAAGAAAGTCTGCTTCCTCATATGTTTGCTGATAAACATTAACATTCTTTTTCATCCTTGCCAATCCAATGAGCTATAAATAACTCATCTTTTTAAAATTTGTATTTCCCAAAGGTATATTCAGAGAACAAAAATAAATCACTCTTAATGTTTGGTATTGAACTTTGTCCTTTTAAAATTTAAGCATTAAAGATTATGATTTTAATGATTGTTATTTCTTCTGATAAATATTATTTCTCTTTTAACTGATTATGTGAGCCACAAATGTGCAGGAAAAAAAGAAAGTACACATTTTCCTTCTATTAAATTTGAATGTGTATTAATTTTGTATTCTGTATGGTAGGTTTTTTCAAAATATTGTCTTTGATTCTGTATTGAATATTCACCCTGAGGACTTTGGTCTATTGATTGAAAGTTTTAATCCCTCTAATAGAATTATGATGCATACGCCAAATAGAAAGAACATTCAGGGAGAATCTCAGAAGTCCATACTCTTTTCAAGACTGAGGCCTCCACGGAGGGTTTCCAGAAGTATGGCATAGCATTCCATCACTTCTCACTAAGTACTGATAACCCCACATCTATATATCAGTGAATCCCATCAGTTCTACCTTCAAAAGATACCCAGAATCCAATTACTTCTCATCAAATCCATTTTACTTCCTAGCTCACTGGTTTATTGCAAAGGATTCCTAATTGCTCTCCTAGCTTCTGTCCTTGCCCCTCTAGTCTGTTGTCAATAGCAACTATCAACCGTCTCGAAAACTGTTAAAACATAGCAGATCACAACCCCCTCTGCTCAGAGCCCATCAGGCTGCCCATCTCAGTTGAAGTAAGAGCTGAAGTCATCACAGGGGCTTAAAGGTACTGTTTAAGCTCCACCAGACACGCACCCGTTACCTCTCAGACATTTCCTATCTGACCCTAGCTCCCACAGTTCCCGCCACACTAGCTTCCCTCTGTCTCTCAACCATGTCAGCGAGATTCCTGCCTGACACATCTGCACTTACTCTCTCTTCAGTCTGAAGTGTTCTTTGTACAGAGGCTCTTCCTAACTGAAGGTACAACCCTTTCTCATATGCTCTTTGTTCTGATTATTTGTTTAATTTCCCCCCCACAATTCTTATCATCATGTGACATAACATATATATTACTTATTTTGTTTCTTGTCCATCACTCCCATTAGGACGTAGGTCTAGCGGGATGGAGATGTTTGTTTATTGTTTGCTTTGTTCACTATTGTATTCATAGCATGTGCCTGGCATTAACACTTGAATGACTGAATAAATATCTGAATTTCTGCTATTTTCCTGTAAAATATTATTTTGGATGGATATACCACTAGCTCTAAACATCCCAAGTTTAATTTTAAATGGCTTTTCATTGAATTCTGATATTTAATTAGCTTCAATTTACATTTATTAAATGTTTTTATATGCTGACATAGACTGTCATATCATAAAGCTCTGCTGACATTTATTAACATTACTGTTCTTGACAACATTTTTACAGGAAAATGACTGTATCAACCAGAGAGTTTGTAAACATTATCATCATTTTGAAGTCAAATTTTACCAAGTTCTTCAGTTAAATATTGTATAGACTTCTGACATTTGGTAGAGCTAGTCACTCCTCGCAGCTGTAATATGCTGTAGCTCAAAACATATTCATGATAGTTTTCCTTGACATAACTGCGTTTACAAAGTACTCTGCACTGGTAAACTTTTGACAATATTTATGGAATAGAATTGACTCTTGCATGTGGCTGTGCCCTTGTAAGATTCACTTGGGTGTTAAATTTACCAAAATAATGAAGACTTGGACCAAACACACAGAAAATATTATCCAGCACTCATATTCAGAAAGCAAACCAAAAGCCTAGTAGTTCTAAGTTTGTATGCGGTAACCCTGTGGTCTATAAGAATCTTAGCCTCCTAAAAATGTATTTTCAAATGCATGCTAGGGGAAACCAATAAATGAGAACTAATGTACTTAGGATTGCTGTGACTTCCTGTTGTCCTTGATGACCTTGTACTCCCAGTTACAGCATCTTATTCAGATTCTCACAAAAACAAAATGAACATCTCTTTCTTGTTTTGCCACCCTCCATTAAGTCACTAAAATGTAGCCATTTCATGATCATAAAGGAATGTCCAAAAGCGAACATTCTATTGTGAAAATGAACTTTCTCGCATACTAATAGCTTTAACTTTGTGTTCAATTTAAAGTATTTTTTTCACTTAAATAATTGCTTACAAAATAGGAATCAGAAATAATATGTAAGATATGGCTTTAGGAAGTTAGAATGACTAAATATTTTTGTTTACTTCTATCATTTATAATTTGAATCTTATTGTCTGATAAAAATATTTAAGCAAAGATTTTAAAAGGTATGTTTAGTGCAACGTTTTCTAAACCTTTGTTGCTCCATAAAATTCTTCTGAAGGAGCCCTTTTAAAAATGTTTTCATTGCATATCCCTGGGACGAGCTTTTCTTCTCTCCATGCAACTCAGATATTTTCGCTTTTATAACACCTAGATTGTTTATTCCTCCCCTGATGTCCCTCATTTTTGTTTTCCTGTCCTGGTGTTTTGATATCTTTTTAATAACAAACTCCATACCTTTTGCCTTTTTAAACTTATAGTAGTTTCTAATATTCGTATATGGTCTATAAAAATAGCGAGGCTTTTCCAAGGAGAATGATAGTCATTAATTCTGCATATCTCGCAGTGGAATGTGTCATCCCCAAGCAAAATATAAGCTCACACTGTGCATGAAGACAGTTCTTGTTTGCTTCAGCCAGGAGCATAGTTTATGGGGGAAAAATTTTTAAACAGGTCACTAAGGAATATTCTCATTCTCGTTAATGTCTTTGAGCCGCATATGTGAGTAGAATCGTAAGGAATTTCCAGTGACTCATTCCTAGTTTTGGCCATCCTTGCATTCTGTGAAGTCGTGCATATTGAAACCTCTAAACAGCCCTTAGTAAAGCCTTGACAGTAGAGCTTGTCGCTTGCACCTATCAAAAATGTCAGATGCTTTTTCCAAACTCTATCACTAGCAAACAATATTGAATACTTATTAAATATGGGAATTAGCTACAAAATCTGCAAGTTGCAGTGTTGTAAATCAACTAAGCAATTAGCGTGAGATTTTTTAAGTGACTGAATACAAATTCAGAATTATGAAGTTATTATCTAATAACCCAACAAGTGATGTGAATAAATCCTTACTAATATGAAAATTATCATCCACTGAAACACTTTTCTATAAGCAGGTCTATGGCTCCTCATGCTAATGCACTTAGATTGATAAACTACAGGCATTCTGTGAAAGCTTCATTTATTCCAGTTGCTGAGGATTGTGTTTAGAGAATCTGTCATCCAAATGATCAGCAAATAGAAGTCTGCAATTTGTTTTCATTTAATAGGCAGACAGGTTTTCACCAGTTTAGATTCAGTCCTGTTAGTACTCTTTGAAACTAATTGCTGGGAAATGAATTTTAAAGGCAGGATTTTATAATTTCTCTTTTTCTTCTTTCTGTCCCTATAACAGAAGACAGAAAGCCACCTGTACGCACTTTTAAAATATATGTTAAATAGGCACAGGCCGTAATCTCCTGTCATCTGTATGGTTGCAAAGGACCCTTAGTCCTCACTGCCACAATCCATTCTACACTCTTCTCTCAAAATTACTTTCTTTTTTTTTTTTTTTTAAAGCTAATTTATTTATTTATTTATGGCTGTGTTGGGTCTTCGTTTCTGTGCGAGGGCTTTCTCTAGTTGCGGCAAGTGGGGGCCACTCTTCCTCACGGTGCGCGGGCCTCTCACTATCGCGGCCTCTCTTGTTGCGGAGCACAGGCTCCAGACGCGCAGGCTCAGCAATTGTGGCTCACGGGCCTAGCCGCTCCGCGGCATGTGGGATCTTCCCAGACCAGGGCTCGAACCCGTGTCCCCTGCATTGGCAGGCAGATTCTCAACCACTGCACCACCAGGGAAGCCCTCAAAATTACTTTCTGATTATGCCATTTCCCTTCCACAAAGCTCCAGTTCCCTGCCAAATAAAAGACAGTAACCTTATATGGTTTCAACACCCTCCATTATCTACTCCCACTTAACATACTTTTCTTTATTTTTGTTTATATTGCAATATAACACCCATATAGAAAAAAGTTTAAACCATTAACTGATTAATAGCAAAGTAATATCCAAGTAACCACTGCCCAGAACAAAAACACCAGAATATCGTCCTTACCGCAAGAGCTGTCTTTCCTTGTGTATCTTTCTGATCATACCCTCTCCAGCATCCCAGGGCCAACCACCAGGAGCTGATTACTTCCTTGATTTTCTTTATAGTGTCTCCACTATGTACCCTTAAATACATAGTTATTTTACCTGTTTTTGAATGTTACAAAAATGGAAACAAACTGTTTTCTTGGAGTATTGCTTTTTTCACTCAACATGATTCTTGTAAACATTCATTTGTGTTACTGTGTATCGCTCTGCTTTCTTCAATTTTAAGCTGTTTAGTATTACATTACATCAATATACCACAATATATTTACTTTTCCATGTTGACAGACATTTGGATTTTTAGATTATTTCCAGATTTGGACTATTACAGACAATGCTGCTATAAACGTTCCTGGGCCTATATTTTGGTGCCCAAGATTCTCTAATGTTCATACCCAAGGAGTGAAATTGCTAGGACATAGCTATCCATATCTTCATACTAGATAAATGTGTATGTAAATCTCAAAACCAGGCAAAATTAACTGCATATAACGATTTTCAATCTCTACTAGATATGTAAAATGTTTTGCAAAGTGGTTGTACAAATTTAAACATCCAGCAAAAGTCATGATAGCTCCTATTTCCTCATATCCTTAACAGTATTTGTATTATCATACTACATTTCTTTCTGCTTCTCATCTCTTACCCCTTCTTTTTGGATTTTCTATTTGTTTATTCCTTCGTACCCTGGATATTAGTTCTGACCTATAACAGGTCACTAATTCTCTCTTCATCTGTTTCTAATCTGCTGATAAACTTTGTCAGATAGTTATTAACTTTGGTCATTGTCTTTTCTAATTCTTACATTTCTGTTTAGTTCTTTTCAAATTCTACAATGATACTTCCTTTAGTTTCCAATTTTCTGCCAAAAAAGTTTTCCCCTTTTTCCTTAAAAATAATAAACATAATTTTTATAATATGCATCTGAAAATTTTAGTAACTGAGTTCTTGAAACATCTGTTTCTGTTACATATTATTTCTGCTGGTTCTATATATGAAATATAACTTCCTGCTACATGATATCTTTGACTTTTGCTGTGGACATTGTATTCAACCAGTCGTTTGAAGGGATAACGTAAGACCTAAAATGAAAATACTTACTTCCTAGAGGATTGTGGGTTTTTTATTTTTCCTTCCTGTCAGGAATCTGGAGTCTATCAGTCTCACACCACCTTAAACTTCATTAAAATATGAAACAAATTATAGCATCTTAGATTTTAATCCATACATTGAAAATTTTGAGGTCCAAAAAGATAATATTGAAGTAAGTTGAGTTATGACGATGCCTTCCTCTCTGTAACTTATTGTGTGACTTTGAGTTGAAACTTTTGTTTCTAGTTTTTCTTATCTGTTAAAATAGTACATGGCTTGTAACCCCCAAAATGGTGATTTTCCTTTTTTTACAGTTTCCTTTCTATTTCTCTTATATTCTGTTTGTACCAGTTATGCTGCAGGTTGTTTGAGTTTTGCTTTATGTTTTTTGAGTACATAGATTTTCCAATACCTGGTTATGATTATTTTGAAAGTGGTGTCCATGACTTTTTAGCATATCTCTCACTATATTGAGTGTAGTAATTGGATGCAGTAACTGCTTAATGCATGTTAAATGGATAAGTCAGTGAATGAATAAATTTTGGAAATAGGTGCATTGATAAAAGTGATTAAACCAAGCTCAGTATTGCCGTAGAGAAGGAACAAGTATCTTTTCTATTATAGGTCCCAGAGCTTCAGTCTAATTTCTGTTGCTATGTTTACCTGTCCAGTATATTGGCTGACTGTCCTCATAAAACACAAGTGGTCTGAGGTAGGATTTATGCATAGTGATCCAAATGTGTAATAGAGCTTAAAAACATTGATCTAGAAGAGAAGTGATAAGATGTAATGAAAGTTTATTTAGGATGTACAATTTAAAAAGCATGTTCATCAATAATTCATCAACAACCTTTAGTATAACCATTTTTATTCTGTAACTTTAAGCATTTGTAGCTGATGTTGCTAGAAGCAGATTTTGACAACAAACTTCTGAAAGGGATCCATTTGCCTAGGGATTTACTTATAAAGTTGGAATTAAAAAGTCATTTCTAGGGGGAAATTCAGCATATTAAACAAATATACCATAATCTAACATATTAAACAATTGTTCTAAAGATAATCAAATCAAATCTGATAAAATGAAAAAGAATCACTATTTCATATGAAAGCATACATTTGGATATTATTTTTACCACCTGGAGCAGTTAGCTCTGCATTATAATTAATTAGTCTTCTTAATTTTTTAAGTGTCACCTTAAAGAGTGGTTTTCCATATCCTGGTGATTAAGTTGCTTCTGTACCTAAGAGATTTGTTAGATTTTAAAGACCATGGATAAATAAAGAATACATATGGTGCAAAATTATTGGTAGAGGAACCAGTCAAATAATAAGATTTTTCATGAAGCATCTTTCCATTGGTTTGTCAGTGGATAGATGTTCAAAATATAGAAATGAATGAAATGTGTGTAAGGAAATAATTACATGCTCTCTTTTGCCAGCATGTACAACATAATATAAACAATCAATGCCCAATTAATTCTAGAATTTCCTGATCTTATTTACATGCTCTCTGAATATGATCTTTATTTTGGAATTTCTTTAACCCGTTCTGAATCTAATAACTTCATTAGAGTATTTGTGCAATGCATAGTCATTAGCTAGGTCTGTATTTTGTCCAAACAACCAAATGGACAGAAGCAAATTTTGCCATATTAGTGGGAAGTTTGTATTTGGGATCAAGAAGATGTTCTGTATTTTATACATTGTATTAACAGATTTGTTGAATTTTTACTTTTCACTCATTTGATATCATTTAGATTAAAGTCAGAATTGTTAGAAATTTTCATTCATTCTCAAAACCTCTCATCTATTGAAATATCAATCTGTCATTCATTAGCATCAAATACTGCTAAAACAGGGGGAAAAAATCAGGAGCTTAACAACAAGAAATTGAAATTTTAAATTTTTCTTATATTCTAGGACCCTAGAGAGTCAGTCAGTCTTCTATAGCATTTCAAGTTCCAAGGACATAGACTTCTTCTGTCTTATTTTTCTATTATGTGTGATCTAAGATAGTTACCAGAGCTTCCAGCCAATACGTGTTCATAAGTAGAAAGGACAGAAGAACAGTTGCACAAAGCACCCTGCCTACATCACATTTGTCAGAGTTGGTCACATGGTCTCATCTTGCCTAAAGGGATACTGTGGATTGTCTTTATTCTCAGTAGTGCTAAAATGAAAATAGATACATATAATTAATGACAAAGAGGAGAACACTACTGGAGAACAAACAGCAGTCACATCCTTCATCTAACTATTTATTTACTGATTTATTTTACTCTAAGAATAAGATATAAATGGTTAAACAAGACCAATTTAAAAAAAAAAATAGTACCAGTAGTTTAGAAAACTAAGATTTTTTAAAAATTACAAATAACACAATATCAACATAGTTATGGATGAGCATCATGATCTCCTGGGTATCCGAAGTGAAATGGGATAGCTAAATAATTATTTACATTTTCATTATTTTAAAAAAGGCATTACTGAAGCAAAATGAAGCTCTCTTGGCTCTGAACAATTTAAAAATTTATCGCATGGTAATTTTTATGGGAAAACTGAATGTTATGGTGGACAATATTCCTATAATAGATGCAGTGATTTTATAAGGTGCTTACTTAGTGTCTTTGAGTAAGAGCCAAAAGCAAAGTATTATTGTACCACTCAATGAAGGCTATTTTGTGAGTCCCTAAGGAAAAATGATCCAAGGATAAAATCCTTGGGTATTCTGGCTTAGATCCAGGATAGATTTTAACCTGCCCACAGGGCTGGGTGGATATACACACTATGGATGGTTATCTGTAAATATTACTGTTGTTGAAAGATTCCTGAACAAGTTTAGGAAACTAAGAAATAGATTATCTAATTTTCTGTAGTCTGCCAGCATGTGTCAAACCAATTTACCGCTCTTAACACCAGGTGTTCTAAAAAGTGAAAGGGGGCTATTTGTTAACTGTAAAGGGCAACAATGCAAAAAGATGAAAGAGGTGGAAATTGAAACCAATTTGCTGAATTTACTAAATTACACAAATTACCCAAAAAGTAAGTGAATTTCTCATAACAGTAGTAAAGAAATTACTTTTGCAATGAAATATGTATTTATATCCAAGTTTCAAAATTACTTAGCAAATAACTCCCAGTAAATGTGATGTTATAAATTTTAGCTAAATTATATGTTCTTAGAATTTTTTGATCTTTTCAAAAAATTCTATGTAGATTATATCTATTAAAATATTATTTTACATATTTTGACATAAATAAACAATAACTGCCTGAGGAGAGAAACAAATTCATGGTCTCCTAAATATGATTTTATTATTGATGAATCTTAGGTTGGTCCTGAGATGGCAAGAAACATGAATTCATGGTTCCTGAAGTTTTATAATCACTTTCATATAATTTTTGATATGGTAATAATTAAATGAGAGCTGACAAGAAACTGGGTGATTAAACATTGTTTGATAAAGTGATGCATTAATAACACATAAGTTATATTTCTAAGTTATTCTCTCACAGTGCAAAACCAATTTTTAGACTGTTTGTAAGCAAAACTCTTTGAAGAATTAATCTTTGCTTTAAGGGAGCAATATCGATTGACATCAAGGATTTCTCTTATTTCCATGTAGGAAGAACCTTTTGTAATGGTCTCTGAAAATGTCCTGGGTAAGCCAAAGAAATACCAAGGCTTCTCCATTGATGTTTTGGATGCCTTATCTAACTACCTGGGTTTTAACTATGAAATTTATGTTGCACCGGATCACAAGTATGGAAGCCCACAAGAAGATGGGACATGGAATGGCTTGGTGGGAGAACTAGTGTTTAAGGTAAGCATTTATTTGTTTGTTTGTTTGTTTATCACATGTCTAAAGGTTGACTATAACCCTTGGCAGCTAATTTCATACAAAATAAGTGTAAGGCAAAGCATTAGGCGGCAGTGTTGAATCAAATCTCACCAATACTATTTCATGAACTTTGTGGAAAGAAAAACTGATGAGGGCTTCCCTGGTGGCGCAGTGGCTGAGAATCTGCCTGCCAACGCAGGGGACACGGGTTCGAGCCCTGGTCTGGGAAGATCCCACATGCCGCGGAGCAATTAGGCCCATGAGCCACAACTACTGAGCCTGCGCGTCTGGAGCCCGTGCTCCGCAACAAGAGAGGCCGCGACAGTGAGAGGCCCGCGCACCGCGATGAAGAGTGGCCCCCGCTTGCCCCAACTAGAGAAAGCCCTCGCACAGAAACGAAGACCCAACACAGCCATAAATAAATAAATAAATAAACCCAAAGTTTAAAAAAAAAAGAAAAACTGATGACAATATAAAGCTAAGTTTTAAAATATTTCCTATAATAGAAAAGTATTTACTGCAGGTATTTACCTTTGCCAAAGTTATACTCCAGACATTTTGTCAGGATATGGTACACGATGAAGTCACAATGCCTTTTCCAAACACAGTTCATGTCATTGTGTTCTTTTAAAAATGTAATTTCAAAAACTGAACAAATAAGATCCTGACCACTTAGGAACTGATCATTTAGTTTTGGTATCTAAATAAGGTAAATCTATTCTTACTTGTATTTTTCTCCTTGTTCTTGCAATTCTCAGAGAAGTATTTAAACTTCTCTATTACTTTATCCCCATTTCTGTCAGTCTTTGCTTCATTTTTTGGAAGCTCTATTATTAGGAGCATACACACTTTTAATCATCATGTCTTCCTGCTGAGTTGTTGAATAGTCATGTTTAGGTCTATAATTTACTATTTGATTTCTGTGTATCTCATTGTTTCCCTCTGTTCCTTCTTTTCTTGCCTTCCTTTGGGTTAATTGAATTTTTTTAGTGTTTGATTTTATTTCCCTCTTAGCTTTTTAGCTGTATTTCTCTGTATTTTTGTTTGTCTATGGTTAGTCTAGAGTTAGTAATGTGCATTCTTAACTTATCACATTCTATGTAGATTAATATCATACCACATCACATTAAAAAAAGTAAACATACAGCAATATAATTCCATTTATACGTACTATATCCTTTGTGTTATTATGGTCATGTATTTATATTTATGAACTCCAAAGTAAAATGTCATAGTTTTTGATTTAAACAATCAGTTGACTTTCAAAGGTATAAAGAGGGGGGAAAAAGACAGTTTCTGATATTTAACTATTTATCTATTTACTATTTCTGTGGTTTTTTATTCCTTTCTACATATCTGAGCTTCTGGCTGGTATCATTTAGTTGAGCCTGAAGAACTTCCTTTACAATGTCTTGAAGTCCAGTCCTACAAGTGGCATACACTCTCAACTTTAGTTTACCTTAAAATTTCTTTGTTTATCCTCAGTTTTAATAATATTATTAGCAAATAACAAACTCTGAGTTGACAGGTTTATTTTTGCTAGATACTTTCTCTCTTAGTGTTTTCAAGTGGCACTGCTGATTCTGATTTATGTTTGACAAGAACACTGAGAGTCTCAGAACACAGTCACTTATAATCAAAATATATTTTTCCTCATACTTTTTTATTATCTAGGAAGAAAATTGAAGATGAAATATTATTATTCCTAAAATCAAGGCTGGTGATTTTAAAGTAAGAGCAACTTTTTATTTCAAAAATCAAAATAAAATTATCATTCAACAATTTTTCATACAATAATAAATGTTTTTATTATTATTTCACAGTATAATTGATACATAACATTATATTAGTTTCAGGCATACAACATAATGATTTGATATATGTATGTATTGCAAAATGATTGCCACAATAAGTCTAGTTAACATTCATTACCATACATAAAGTTATTTTTAATGTTCATGACTTTAAATATGCCATTCTATTGTCTTTCGCCAAATATTGTTTCTGATGAGAAGTTAGCCATCATTTGTACTTTTGCTCCTTTTTTATAGTGTAGGGGTGGCCGTTTTTTAATTCTCTTTTCATTTTTGATGTTTTGATGTTTAGCTATGATTTTCTTTGTATTTATCTCTGTTAGGAGTTCACTGAGCTTCTGGGATATGTTTCACTATGTTTAATAAATCTTGACAATTATTTATACAAATATTTTTTTCCACCCTCTTCTCTTTCTCCTCTGTACTTGAGGCTCAGAAAACATTCAAGTTAGACCTTATTAATGTTGTCTCTAAGTCACTGAGGTCTTGTTTATTTCATCATAATATTTTACTCTCTGATCTTTAGATTGGATAATTTATCATGATCTGTTTTCAGGTTATTGATTCTTTCTTTGCCATCTCCAATTTCTGTTAAGTTCATCTGGTAACTTTTTTATTCTAGGTAGCTAGAATCATTCTTATGCATGTATTGGTTTGGAGTCAACCAAGGATTTGAGGGAAGTTTATACATAGACTTTTGGGCTTATTTCTCTGTGGCTCCCTCCTTTATGTGAGTCCTCTTTTGATTTCTGCACAGTCTGGCTGCCTCAAACACCATCCTCTGATGCATTAAGCTAATAAGACTCTGACTTTCTGCTTGAGCTCTAGCTACCCGTTGTTGCCTAACTGAGGTGGGTCCTCAATGAATGAGCCATGTAAAAGTAGATCTCACCCAAAGCAGTTACCATCTTTAAAGGGTTGAGTACTCTTCAGTTTATGCCTGCTTTCAGCTGGTATGCAATCTGTTCAATGTGTGTTTTTTAAAAATTTCATCCAGAATTTACAATTGTTACTCTTTGTTGGGTTAACCCAATAAAAAATTATTCCACCATTGCCAGAACTGGAATTATTTCTGGAATACTGAAAAGTATTCAGAAAGCCAAAGGATCTAAGTTGTTTCTAAGAGATGTAGAAGAGAAAAAAAATAAGAGGTTTTGAAGACAGTGGTAGCAAAAATAATAAAGCTGTTTTTCATATCCTTTAAAACTTTACTAACGTCAGTTTATTTAATAAACCCATTACATATGGAATTTTATTTGCAAAAGGTTAATAGAAATATTTTAATAGGCAAACAGGAATCATCAATCCTCATCTCTCTTATAAAAACTATGACTATTTATCTTATATTCCTTTATTATAAACCCACAACACCAGCGTTCTGTCTTTGTATTTCTGAGGGGTCCTGTCTGAACTGAACCCAAATAAGCAATTATATTAAAATAAAGATAAACAAAAGGAAAAGGCATTATGCAAGTTTATTCTATAGATATAGTAGATAAAAATCCTTAAGAATTATCACGCTAACAGACTTCACTTACTAAATGCAAGTTAAAAGTAACAAGCATTATAATTAGTCTAATGTTGGTGCTGTTTTTAGTTTGGTTGTGTGCTTGATCCAGTTAGTTAAATTTTTGAGATTTGCCTCCTCACCTATGAAATGAGGAATACAAGTATGTTAGTGGGAAGATCACTTCCAACTATAATTTTTTAAAAACAGTTTAAGAATTTATTGCATAAAAACCATACACAAGCAATTGTATGTTGTTCTTCATAAACAATTTGTTTTTATTTGCATGTAAGAGCATATCATTATTGTATGATAATGTAAAGTTCAGCAGGGTCCTTTTACATAGCAAAAATTCAGGCTTAAAGAAGCTGACTGACAAATGTATGACTTTTTAGCTGGAAAAAATATAAAGCTGTTTATTGCAACTAGATTTTATTTTCTTCAAGAAGATATTTAGCCATTCTGACTAGGCTTTAAGAAATAATTCTTAAGCAGGTAAAAGTGGAGAAGCTTATATAAGAGTTTGTTGGAGCAGGTAGAGAGAGGGGAAGAAACCTGAGAGACTGTAACTAATGAGAACATGCTCTATAGCACAGGGAACTCTTACTTAATGCACTGTGGTAACCTAAATGGGAAGGAAATCCAAAAGGGAGGGACTTTTGCTGTACAGTAGAAACTAACACAACATTGTAAGGCAACTATACTACAATAAAAATTAATTTAAAAAAAAGAAAAGAAAACAAACTTATGGTTACCAAAGAGGAGAGGTCGGGGGAGGAATAACGGAGGTTGGGATTAACATATACACACTACTATATATAAAATAAATAATCAATAAGGACCTTCTGTATAGCACAGGGAACTCTAGTCAATATTATATAATAACCTATATGGGAAAAGAATATGAAAAAGAATCGATATATGTATATGTATAACCGAATCACTTTGCTGTCCACCTGAAACTAACACAATATTGTAAATCAACTATACCCCAATATAAAATAAAAATTAAATTAAAAAAATGAAAGCAACAGGAAGATAACATTTTCAGAAGGAAAGGGCAGTCACTGTATTCTATTACTAATAGAGATGTATGCTCTAATTTTCAGCAACTTAAAATGTCAATTCAAGTATACAAATAGTAATGCAGTAAAATATCATAAAGTAATTTAGATTATCCAACAAGAATCATCATTAAAATTTTATCAGGATCATTTACCCCTGTAAAGCAAAATAACACTATTGAAATGGCATAATAATGTTAGAACAGAGTTTCAGAAAAGTGAGCTTATTATTGTTATATATATTTGACTAGTGTAGACATTTTTCATGAATCTAAGTATATTTAAAATAACAGTAAATATTGCCATTGAATACCTCTATACATGACATAAGACTTCTAAAATTACAAGACTCTCTGCCTTCCTAAGGGGAAACCAAAATTAAAGGAATGTTTTCTAGAGTATTTGTCATGATGATTATGGGAAAACACATTAAAAACGAGTCAGAGAGGGAACATGGGAAGTATCAGAGGCTTAAAAATAATGGAATAAGTTACATGGAAACTATCAATAGTTGCATGTATACAAAATTTTAAATCATCAATAAATCAAAAACAATAATAACGAAATTAAATTACAAATGATAGGCTGGAAAATATTTGCAAAAGTATGATGCATTGTTAGCCTCACTGCTTCACCTACATGAAGAAGTATAAAATCCATAAGAAAATACTAAGATCCCCATAGGTAAAGCTATAAAAGATATGAACTAGACTTTCAAAAGAAGAAAAGAAGAAACTGATAGATAATAGAAATCTAAAAGGAAATCTAGTGTAGTGGAGTAGGGCAATTAATAAAGTTAAAAAATAAAGTAAGTAGATGAAATATGAATGTTTAGTGCTTTTATAAGGAAAGAGCTAAAACTTTGTGTTATATTACTTGGAATTCTTTTATATGCTGTGTTTTATAATAAAAAATAGAATATCATTGGAATTAGAAGCACATATTTCAGTCAGCAATATACTTGACAGCAGTGACAAGAAAGGTACTATAGGGAATGAAAAAAAACATAGTTTGAAATGGACCAAATAATAATTACTAGCATTTATGTAGAGCTTACTATTGCCAAAGCACTCACACAACCCTATGAGGTAGGTAGTACTATTATCCCAATACTGTGTATGATGAAACAGAGTTAGGGAGCTAAAGTAACTTGCCCATGGTCACTTAGCCAAGTTGTGGAGAATTCATGATTCAAACCCAGGCAGTGTGGATCCAGAGTCCAAGTGCTTATCCCCCTTAACCAGTTAACAGAGAGGAACAGAGTTCTAGTGTAAGTTTGGTCTTAAAAGCATTTTAATAAACCAAATTACAGACAGTGAGGAAAGTAATACTCAGAAACATTTCAACGCAGGTTTTAAGACCTGCAAATTCAAAGAAGGTTCAGATGGAGTTTGGTTGAATATGAATCGAGGATAAAAAAATAAGATTACATAGAGAAGGATTGGGGGAGTGACAAAAAACATTTGCATCTTTAAACTTCTCAAAAAATCTCACTTTTTATCTCAGAAACCTGTTCTTCTTTTCCTTTTTTTAAAAAAAATTAAAGCTCCTTAGAAAGGCATCCATTATTTTCTGAAGTCTATGTCTCAATCACTACATTTTGTCATACTCCATATAGATCGCATTCAGCTTCAATCTGCTTTGGCTGGCCTCACTCACTTAATCTTCCTATATTTTCAACCCCAGCTAAACTCATCCTTTGTCCCATAAGGCTTTCAAACTATTCCCATTTTTTGATAATTCTGTCTTCTGGGTATATCTGTTTCACTTTTCAAATGACCCTTTGCGGGGGAAAAAGTATATATATATGGAGAGAGAGAGAGAGACTGACCGCTCGCCTTTTCTTTCCATAGTCCCTCTTTTGGAACCAGAGGGCTGAGGTTGTGTATACTTTATTTTGTATGCCAGGCAGAATGCCCTATATTCGTCCTTTCATTCCCCATGTGTTTTTGAATGCATGGTATGTTCTGGGCACTGTGCCTAGCATCACAGATACAAAGGAATGGAAGACATCATTCCTGCCTTCAAAGATCTCACAGTGTACAAGGAAGACAAATGTGCAAATAAATCATTAAAGCACAGTGTGATCAATGCCATAGGGTAATGCATGCAGGGTGCCTTGGCAACCAAGGGGTGGAGTGGCAGCCTGTGCCTGGGTAGTTGAAAAGATTTCGCAGAAGAGGAGAAATTTGAGCTAGGTCTTGAAGATGAGTAGGAGTGTGAGGAGCAACAGTAGGGATAATTATAAAAGCATGCTTGTCATGCTAAAGAGTTTGGACTTTATCATTTAGCCAGTGAAAATTATAAAAGGTTTTTACATAAGAGAAAAGTGGGATTTAATTTATGTTTAAGAAAGATAACTGAGGTAAGGCCAAAGATGCATTGGAGTGAAGAAGGGAAAAGACAAATGTCTTTTTCAACAATCCAGAGAGGAAAAAAGGTGTCTAAACTTAACAGCAATAGGAGATTAGCCCCAAAAACTGATTTTGAGGAAGCAATCAATATTCCAAGAAAAAATGACTGGAACTTGGTAAGTTGGAGGAGAAGAGAAAGGACATGTTGAGATTTGGTGAGAAATTTAGCAGAGAAACATGAGCAGATGGGCACTCAATGGCAGAGACAGGGAATATAGAAGGAGAACAGATTAGGAAAGGGCAACAGAGATACAGAGCTTGGCTCTAGACATTTTAATTTTAGGATGGCCGAAGAACATCCAAATGGAATTGTCTAGAAACAATTAGTAAATGCACCTGGAACCCATGTGGATGATGTCTAGAGCTAAAAAAAAAAAAAAAAGTTTAAGAAATATAGGTATTCCTCTTTCTAGAAGGTGATTGTCATTCCGTGTAGCGCAATGTGCCACTACGAGTTTTTTCATTCCAAGTCTTTGGACTTCATAACATTGGAATTGTTTTTCATCATTTCCAACATTCCATAAATATTTGTCAAGGACAAAGAAAAGGAATGTGGATCTCTATTCTTCTCATATAAATAACTTTGTACACATGACTTCCGGCTTTCATATACAAAGGAGAAGAAACTAGCTCCCTTGTATGGCAGCTCCAAAACTAAAAGATTGTTGCACATATAAGGGGATTGAATATATTTTGTAAAACTCTGATGCATTTGCATTTCTGTGCTGTTCTAAAGATTACTTTTTACTTATATTAATTAAAGATACAGAAACTATATATTCAATCATGTTAAATGGGACACAACTCGGGGATTTTCCTCAATCTTATTTTTCATCAGCTTCTCACACTCATATAGTATGCTGCTCAAATTTTTTTGTGTGCAATATGAACATTTGAACATTTCAGTCAGGTACTGAGCCAGAAAAGGTAATTGAAGTTTTTAGAAAACTTATGTGCTTAGAAAATATTTTGTTTTCTTGAAATGTTAATAATTTATAGCTGGAAAAATAGGATCAAGACTTGTTTCAGGCCGCTTGATCACTGGTTTGTAAATTTAGGAAGCATTTGATTAACAAGTTGATGAAAGCATTTAGTGGGTACAGGAATAGTTTAAATACTTGAGATTAAAGGCTTTCCACAAACCCCTTTCTAAGAAAGTTTAGCTTAGAAATCTTAGAACGCTTTCTAAGGAAGTTTAGAGCTGTGGTACCTGTTTTGATCAGAAAGGTAGTTTCTCTTTGCTCTAGTAGTTTTATGATTTGTACTAGTTTTTTTGGTTTCTGTTGTCATTTGTTTAAAAAAATGTTAAAATTGTAAATCACGTCTAATCATACTGAACTGTAAAACTTCTACTGTATCTTTATTTTAAGGAAAAATGAGAATAAAATTATCCTGTTTGTCCTAAAAAAAAAAAAAAAAAAGAAAGAAAGAAAAAGAAATATAGGTATTCCTCTCAGCTCCATTATAAAAACTAAATTGGGAGTATTGAAGTAACATGAAGATCATGCACAAAACGGTACGTGAGCCTGGACAAAGAGAACTGGTGTTATTACTTTTGCTTCTAAGAAAGACAGAAAACGCTAGAGGGAAGAGAGAGCTCACTTGGGAGGAGGGTTTAGAGGACCTGAGAATGTGGTGAGGTGACCTCTTTCCCATCCGCACTGGAGAGGAGTGGCAGGGGCAGTCCGGAAGGCATCAGGCATAAAGATAGGCCTGTAGAGTTGGATGTATCTGTGTTACAAGAACAAGTTGCGGGAGACACAATGGTTAACACCATTCTCATCTCAATTTTTTAAGAAGTCAGGGTTGGGATGATTCCTTTGGCCTAGAGAAGGCAGAGGTGGCTAGCTAGGACAAAGGCCAGAAGTTGCCTCTTGAACAAGCCACCCCCTGGATCAGGAGAAGGCAATGTATGAGGAGCCACGCTTGTGGATGAAAAGGGTCCTCAGTTGGATGCCTGAAGATCATCAAGTATGCCCCACAGTTACACACACAAAAACCCATATATATTTCCATTATATCCTTCCATGACTGCAAACCAGCCTTGAAAATATCTGTATCCACCAATGAAACTTCACTCACCAAAGAATTCCTCCCCACACACACCTGCCCAGTGATAAATGCTAACAAGCCTTGTGAAACGAAAAGGTAGTTTTGCAAAGGGAATCAATAAAATGTGTAAAGGGAAAAGAAGCCCTCATAGAGACTTTAAATTAGACACTGAGACTTTAATTCTTTAAATTAGATTGAACAAGTATTAATGGACTGATTGAATATCCCAGAGTATGTCAGCTGTAGTCGGACAAGAAGTTGAAAAAGTACATGTGGTCATAAGAATGCATGTTTGTATGTCTGAATAGTGAGTGTTCAAAAATAATCCACTGGATATACATATAGGATGGAGCTGGATCACAGATGTGGGAAGTAACACAAACTGTGTGTATGTAAAAAGAAGAGAAAAAAATGACCCAAGATATTTGTTGTTGATAAGGAAAGATTTTAACACTAATGAAGGAGAAGGATAAAAAGAGATCTGTGAAAGGAAATAAATTATGTAGATGCAAATGACTTAGTGAATGGTTGTAGAAGCAATTTTCTAAATTTGCAGGTGATATTTAATTGGCAGACATTGCAAACAGTAAGGAGCAATTCAATCAGATAAAGGACTTGAATCATTAAGTACTTGGTCTAATAGATGGCAAGCACAGATAAGTGGTGAATAATAAGTCTTGAATCAAAGCTAAAGAACAGTGAGTGAATATTTGCCAAAGGGAATGATGCTGTCCAGGAATGGCTTTAAGGTTTAAAGAAACTTATAGGCTAGGACAAACAAAAATTCAGTAAAATATGTGTAGAATTAAAAAGATTTGGTGGGCTATAGGATATAAATTAAGAGACTACTGCATCAATCAAAGCCAAGGTGATATAAAGACTGGTGCTATGATGAGAAAATCTCATAACTTGAGTATATATAAATCCTGAAATCCACTGTTGGCTATTGAAATGCCATCTATTACCTAGATTTTCATCTATCTCCGGTCATGGTTTGGGGATAAAATTAAAGAAGAAGACAACTTCCAGGCATAAAAGAGAGTGCAGATTTGGGTGAGACCATTCTAAGTAACTTTTAAAGAGCATTTCAACTATGAGATTCTATATGATTCTATGGACATAATCTTAGGGAATTGTTTGATTGATTGGTCATTTTTATTTAGGATGCTTATTCCATAAAATAATGGTCTATGTTAGTCTGGAAAATATAAACATAGAGAAATATACCACAAATGAAAGAGGATAATAATTTATATGGTCTAGGAAGGTAGTTGATGTGATAGAGAATGCATTCCTTCTTTCCCTGTGTTTTTGCAAAGTTGAGAACTTTATTAAATAAGAAGTTTAACTTCAATATTGAAGAGAAATAGAAAACATCCTTTACACAACATTGAAGCCATATTTGGAATCTTTAGACAGTCACTCACATGAATGTACCAACCCCATTTGAGGAATTTGTTTTAAATTCACATACTAATATCAGAATGAATGTTTCACTCTGATATAGAAAGTAGAGCCATGTCTTGAAAGGTATTTCTGTGTTTACTCTTGACTGCCATTTGGATACTTCAGATTTTAATTGTTTTAAGTCTTAAAGATTCTGAGTTTTCTCTTTGTAATTTGTATAAATTTGTATAATTTTATAGTGACAGGCTTTAAAATAAGTAAAGATTTCCCTGATTAAAAAACAAGCAGGGCTTCCCTGATGGCGCAGTGGTTAAGAATCCGCCTGCCATTGCAGGGGACACGGGTTTGAGCCCTGGTCCAGGAAGATCCCACATGCCGCGGAGCAGCTAAGCCCGTGTGCCACAACTACTGAGCCCCCGTGCCACAACTACTGAAGCCCGTGTGCCTAGAGACCGTGCTTGGCAACAAGAGAAGCCACCACAATGAGAAGCCCACGCACCGCAACAAAGAGTAGTCCCCGCTCTCAGCAACTAGAGAAAACCCGCGCGCAGCAACGAAGACCCAAAGCAGCCAAAAATAAATAAATTAAATAAATAAATTAAAAAAAAAAACAACGAGCAAACACCCGAGCACCTCACAAGACTCAACTGTATCAAGGGAGGAGGTGACTGCAGAGGCTCCAGATACATGTGTGAGGACATCTAATGTATCTCTTACTCATTTTACATTTCACTTAATGCCGCACAGAATTGCTAGGAGAACAGCCTTTACAGATTCACTTCTCATAGAGACAGACTGTTTCTGGGAGCTAGTTCTTTCTCATTTACAGAGAACTTACATTTTCCCCCCTGCAGAGCTCTGAAAACATCTTTTTTTTTTTTTTTTTTTTTTAAACATCTTTATTGAAGTATAATTGCTTTACAATGGTGTGCTAGCTTCTGCTTTACAACAAAGTGAATCAGTTACACATATACATATGTTGCCATATCTCTTCCCTCTTGCATCTCCCTCCCTCCCACCCTCCCTATCCCACCCCTCTAGGTGGTCACAAAGCACCGAGCTGATCTCCCTGTGCTATGCGGCTGCTTCCCACTAGTTATCTATTTTACATTTGGCAGTCTTAAGTGAATTCTAGAATGATTGAAAAGTTTACTGTAATGAAAATAAAAATTCACTCAATTTTGGTCATTATCCTTGGTGTGCATTTTACTGAAATGTGGATTTACAGTTTGGGCATTTCAGGCAGCGATTGCTTCCATATGCTCTGTTCACAAGCAGCCTGAAGATGACTTTTCAGAAAGTTAAAAATAGTCTCTCTACATGACTGAAAAACTCTTTCTGATGGCCCTTTTCTTTGAAGATGGTAGCATTCCTCTTGGGAATTGTAGAAATGCTATTATTTTTAAATCCCTTTTAATGCTGCAGGATAATGCCTGAACCACTGCAATTTATGAATAACTTGTAGCTTGCTTCCCACTCGACATTCAACAAGCATTTATTGGGGCCTAATGTATAGCTGGCATTGTAAGGAATACATAAAATGTAGAACACAGAGTTCTTGTTCTCTAAAAGGTAAGTAGGAAGGAGGAGAGAGAGAGATCCAACACATATCCAACACTTTTCTTACTATCTACACTTCAACTTCTGATGAACTCATCTAGTGTCAAGGATTTAATTGTCATCTATAAGTAGACAACTTTTAATTTGTTTCTTCAGCCCAGACGTCTCATCTGAATTGCAGACTTACAGTTCTTGCTACTACTCAGCATTTCCTCTTAGATGCCTAATGGGCACCTCAAATGTAACGTGTTCAAAACTGAATTCCTGATTTCACCATCACCTTGTCACAGTGTATGGCAACTCTAATCTTCAAGTTACTCAGTCCAAAACCTTTGAGTTACCCTTGACTTCTTTTTTCTCTGTTATACGTCATACATTGTGCATCGACAATTTTTTCTGGCTATAAATTTGAAATATATCCTAAATATGATCACTGCTTACTACTTCACTACTAACCACTGGTGCAAACCACTATTTCATCTCCTTAGGACTACTTCCATGGCCTCTTAACTACCCACCAGGCTACAGCTTTTTCCTTCTGTAATCGTTTTCAATAGAGCGGTGAAAGTGATTATTTTAAAATGTCAGTCAGATCATTACACCCTCTCGCTAAAACCCTCCAATGGTTTTCCACCTTATTCAATGTGAGGATTATTCAAATTCTTAGAATTGCCTATAATGCCTTCTATGCTCATTCGTACACATATACATGCACCATCATGTCTGTTAATCTCTTCCTCCTAACTACTTCCCCAGTATGCGTATTGCTTAGGGTCAGATCGGAAGTCAGAAAATAAGAGTAAGAATTTAAAACCACATACATGCCAAAAGAAAAAAAAAATGGAGCTATGAATAATTGCTGGGTAAGTAATTAGGAGAAAAAGATAATACAGAAACCATAAAAGCAAAAGTTTCTCAGATGTAGCAAGTACAGTATGGTGGGCATGGCCAACTCCACAATTTGTTCACCTATAACCTTTGGCAAGCTACTCACTTTCTCTGAACCTCAGATTGTCCTCTCTACAAGGAGGGTAGTGATACCCTTGTACAGGGTTGTACAGCTAGCATATGTGGAGGTTCAACTCACCTATGTGAGCTGAAAACATTAAAATCTGGACTACTAAAGTCAGAGGACCTGGCTGATAGCTTGATATGGAAAAAACCTGTAAAGTCAATGACTTCCTCACAATGACAGAGACTTCTTCAAACAATAGACAGCCTTGAAATCTAATTCTTTCCTTCCAAAATTTAGGGTTATATAAAAACACCTATTCCTCTTACCACATAGCAAAGAGCAAGTAAGTCAACAGACCTGTTTTGGAAATCTACTGTGGGCAAAGCAGTGTGAAAAATATTTAGGGGGATAGAACAGTATGAACATAAAGCTCCTGCCTCAAGAAGTTTATAACTGAGAAGATAAAATAGATATTTATGGTATAAGTACTATATGAGAGATGCAGAAAAACAGAGAAATGAGGGGTAAAGCTGCGGGGGAGGGGGAATGTCATGAACTCAGGTAAAAATTATATATACACACATATATATGTGCATATATATATACGCTATGTATGTATACAGATATATAGAAAGAGAGAGGGAGACTTGTGAAAACTAAACTATTTCTAGAGGGACTTTAAAATTATATCATTATGTGAATGTGCATGGTGCGGGCAGGGTTTTGAGAGAGAGAGTTAGAAGTGATGCATGTGGTTTCTGGGAAGAGGCTTAGAAATAAGACTAATAATGACAACATAAAAACTGAACTAATAATATTGTTTTGTCACTATGGTGTTGTCAGAGGCAAAACATCTGTTGAAATAATGAAAAGTATTAATTTCTAGAAATAGTGTGGTGAGCTCCAAGAAACAGTTTTTGATTGAATATAATCCAAATAGCAAGATCAAAATCTATTGCTTATAAGGGGCAAGAAAAAGGAAACGTTCTAAAAATTCTTCAAGGGAAAATGATTAAATTTATCAGAGTACCGTCATAATCATAATCATATTGCGTACCTACCATCTGCTATTTATGTGCTGAAAATTCAAAGGTGACAAAAATAGCTGTTGCTTTAACTTCTGTGCGCACTTTAGAAAGATTGAATAGCTCTGTGTGTGTGTTACTCAAAGATATTATATAATATTATGTAAAGTTTGATCAAATATTGGAAAAAATATATAGGCATATGCATCGATATATGTAAAAATAGAAAAGAATCTAGAAGGACATGCATCAATCTTGAAACAGTGGCTATCTATGTGAAGGTGTGGAGAAGACTGCTGATTGTCCTTAAATATCTGTTCCCTCCTTTCTTAGTAACATAGCTCCTGAATTATAGCCAAATACTGACTGTCCACCATGTACATTTCTTGGCTTCTCTCCTGATGTAGTATGGTCATGTGACTAAGTTCTAACCAATGAGAAGTGTCAGTCATGTGACTAAGTTTTAACCAATGAGAAGTGTCATGAGAATTAAAAAGAAGTGTCATTAGAAGCTTCTGGAAATGTTCTTAAAGGGAGGATTTTTGTTCTTATTCTGATCCTCCTCTTTCCTCCTCACTGGAATGTCAGTAGAATGGCTGTAGCTTAAACAGCCATCTTAAACCATGAGTTGGAAGCTTTGTACTGAGCAGAGCAGAACAAGAGAATATGAGCTGATTTCTAACTCTGGAAGCTTCATCAGCCCGGGACTGTCAGCCGTGAGACTCCTTCTATATTGGCATTTAATCCAGTGATATTTTGAGCATTTCTTTCATTTGTAAGAAGAAAATAGGCTGGTTTTATATAATTTGACCCTTTAAAATCTAAAATGTATTTGTATATTGCTTTTACAGTTTAATTTATTTATTTTTCATCTTAGTTTTGCTTTTCTTTGTTTTATAGATGGAAAAACTTACTAGCCAGTGCTGAAATATATGTTTTTCTGTTATGTTTTGTTTTCACATTGGCCTATCTTCCATGTTGAGCTAAATGGACTCATATGATTTAATTACCTGACAAATTTACAGTTAGAAAATTTCTTTTCTCACATTTTTAACAGCTAAAACTTGGAAAATGTTTAACTTACAGATAAGTACCTTACAACGATATTCACCAACTTCTTATGTTTGAGCCCTGCCAAAAATATTTCTCTTCTTATGTCTCTTCTGAGTCTGGAAGACATTTTTACAAGTTATTCCACTACTGAAATTTTAGGAATTTTTGAGACTTCTCTCCACTTAAGATGCTGAATCAAGCATAAGCATCTTCCTCCTCCTTTTTAGACCTCAAATGACATAACCATACAACAATAGAGGAAAATTTAATATATTACTCTAAATTAAGGTAGGGTGCCTTCCATGAACCAGAGTTGTCAGATTTCAGGAAAGCACACTCCTAAGAAATTGTAGCTTTATCAGAGGACCCCAGAAAAATTCCATTAATTATCATATTGGATGTAAGTGTCCAATTCCAACAGAGATAACATTGGAGTCCCAAACAAGATTGCAAGTCTATGGGTGAGAAGAGAGGGCAGGGAAGGCATAAGTGACTTCATAAGAAATAAGAAAAGGAAGCAGAGAACATGCATGAAGAGAGCCAAAATAACCTTCAGAAAGAGAAAGTTTAATACCAAGTGTTAATGTGCAGAACACAAATCTGGAACTTGGTAATCCACAACACTGGCTAGGGGGAAGGGACTTAAAAGCGTGCCAGGATAGTACCCTCAGGAAAGCATTACTTCTGGAGCATCAAGAGAAATTAGAGAATATATGTGCTCCTTGGAGACGTGGTAGTGAAGGTAGAGGTCAGTAAAAGAGCAAAATTAAGAATTCTGTAGAAACTAAGCAGAAACAACACCTACCAACCCACTGCCACCCACCCCCAAACATCCTCCATTGAAGAAAGCAATGTTACTACACTGACAGAAGGACTATTGAACAAGGAATCTTATCTACAAGTTATCCAGGAATAGAAAAATAATTGGACAAGTTCTATTCAAAACTAAGAATTAACGAAAGTATGTCAATATATTTTAAAAGTTGATCAACATTCTCCTCACACAGACAACCACAGAGCAAAATAAAATTGTAACATAACACTTCAAACTGAATTAAATGTCTCAAACAAGCATTTGAAATGTTTTAAGAAGAAAATCTAACAGAATCACAAATTCAAAAGCTAATCATTTAAATGGCCAAATGACAAAGAAATGCAACAACCTCAGGATATATTTTTAAAAAAATAAAAGACAAAAATTATGACATAAATTACAAATTGCTCAAAGGAAATTAGATTAAATTACATTGAAGAACAATAAGAAAAAATAATTAAAATGAAATAAAGAAGTAAAAACGTTCAGAGTAAAAGAATCAAAATGCAAAATAGGCCAAAAGTATAGCATATGTATTTGAAGTCTCTGAAGAAGAAAAGCAACACAATGGTACAATTAATATTTAAATCTATAATCTAAGGAAATTTTCTGAAAATGAAACAAATGTACTTAGTGTTCCTAGAAAAGCTGATCCAGGACAATGAACTCTGAGCTATGTCTTAGTAAAATTATTAGACTTAAAAGACAAAAAAAAGAAATCCTCAAGGCAAAATAATCAAATTACTTCTAGTGGTAGAAAGTTAAATCATTATCAGACTTCTCAAGAGCAACACATGAAGAAAGTCAGCACTAGAGAAGCACTATCAAGAATTTTTTTTTAAAGTGCAAGCCAAATATTCTATAATCCATTCAAGATCTCCTTCATGGCTACAGAGAAAAGAGTTTTAAACAAACAAGTGCTAAGAGAAAAGTGGACACTTGAGCACCTCCTGATGAAACAACTAGAGTATGAGCTTCATTCAACCATGAAATGACAGGATAAGCTTGACAAAATGACTAATAGTGATCATTTAATATATTTAACTGTAGAAATGATGCTAAAACAAGGTTAGAAACATGGGTTAAATGATAATTTGAAATCATCGTATGGTATAAAAAATGAAAGGATGGTTTTATTAAACACTGGGAGAAAAACAGGGAAAGAAAGGGGAAAATAGAATATCATTATTAACTAGTATAGAGAATAAGTGGAAGTCACCTATTTCATTTAAAACAAAGGAAAAAAAACAGAAAGGTTAAGTGAAGAAAAGTGGGGAGTAAGGGCACTATAAAAGGTATAAATATAAAGTTAACCACTATAACAAAAGTACAAACCTTTCTAAAAAGAAAAAGAAAAAAATAGCAAAAACAAACCACAGAGAAAAACACACAAATATACAAAATTCAAATAATAATAAATAACATAAATAATGAAATATATCTTCTGTGTATATATCAAACACAAAATCCTGATAATATACTATCTTCTGAAACACACATAAACGTTGACAAAAATCAGTCATGGATTAGGTCTCATGGAAAACACCATTAAGTTCCACTGAGTGGATATATTACAACTAAATTTCTCTGATCAAAATACAATAAAACTAGAGAAAAACCCAAAAATTAAAAAATGTTTCCATCTGAAAAAGCCTTCTATTAAACAACTCTTGGGAAAAAGGAGAAATACAAATATATATTACAGAGTTTTTTTAAGCGGTGGTAACGAAAACACTGCATATGAATCTATAAGGAATATTTAAAGGAGTGATTCATAGTCTTAAAAATCCATATCAATAAAAATGAAAAAAATGGAAATAAATATATTTAATTCCATCTTCAAAAGCTAAAAAAAATGTACAGCAAATTTTAACAGAAGATATAAGGAAGATAAAAATAAAAGGAGAAAGTAATAAGGTAAATAATTTTTTAAGTAGATTAAATTAATAAGTTAAATCTTGGTTCTTAGAAAATATCAACAAGGGACAAATCATTAGCTAATCCAATCAAATAAAGAGTAAAGAACTTAGACCAATTTATACAAAAAGTTATCAAGGAATTACCCCACAAAAGAGGACCAGGCCTGGAGTGTTTCACGGGTGAACTCAACTAGTCTTTTAGAGAACAGATAGATCCAATATTATTCCAGATTTAAGGAGACTAAGAGATACAACAACTAAATGCAAGACATGATCCTGGACTAAATTGTAGGATGGGACAGTATTGGGACCAATGACAAGGTTGTAATATGGACTGTAGATTAAAGTATGGCATCAATGTTAAATTTCCTGAATTTGATAACAGTACTGTTGTTCTGTATACAGAATATCATTGTTATTTTAAAATAACACATATAGTTGCACTCTGAAAGAGGGAAAAATTAGACTTGAATAAATAGACTAGAATAAATAGAAAAGTATGTTCTTATATCCAAAGACTCTGTTGAAATATTTTTTCTGACTAAATTATGTTATCTTGGAGTCCATTCAGCATCCCAAAGTGAATTTATGAATTTATGAGAATGATTTAAAATACACTTGAAGATATATTTACATGGTTTTAGCTTTAAAAACTCTGAAGGTGATAAAAAGGGAAAGGAAGAAATTCTTGAGCTGTAGATACTGACATAAAGGTAAAACAATTAAAACTGTATGAAATTGGACCAATAAAAAAGAATAGAAATCCCAGCATGTGTGTGTGTTTGTGTGTGTGTGTGTATGCATGTGTGACTGTATGAATTAAGCATATGCTGAAAGAGTCATTTCAAGCCAAGAGAGAAATTATACTTTCTTCTAGAACAATACTCAGGTAGTGGGCTAATTGTTTGAAGGGAGGAAGTAATTATGTTCACACCACATTGACTCTGGAGACAGCTTGCCTAGATTGGAATCCTGGATCTTAGCTCTATGACCTTAGGTAAGTTACTTAATCTATCTGTGTCTCAATTTTCTTATCTATAAAATAAAAATAACAATACTATTTACCTCACAGAATGTTTGTGAAGGTTAATTGAATTAAATATTGAAAAGTATTCAGCTCATAATAAGCACTATATAAATGTTAAATAGTAGTGGCTGTAATAGTAGTAGTAACAAAATATCCTTGGTACATGTCTTAATTGGATTTTTAGATGGCTTATCATGTGCTAAGCTATAATCAAATTAATACCATTCTTAATATTATTCAGCCATAAGAAAGAATGAAATCCTGCCATTTGTAGCAACATGGATGGACCTAGAGAATATTATGCTTAGTGAATTAAGTCAGACAGAGAGAAACAAATACTGTATGATATCACTTATATGTGGAATCTAAAAAATAAAACAAATGAATGTATATAGCAAAACAGAAGCAACTCAGATATAACATTAAGGGAATTACAATAGTGGTCATCTTATTGGAATTTGACTGTTTATAATTTTTTGTTCTTTAAAATTTTTCTAGGATTTTTAAGTATGATCTTAATTTCAGAGTAAATGTTACTTTAACAACAATTTCATTTGTTCAACCTGGATATTTATTCATTTCCAGTGGTATATTTGAAAAGTAGTGGATATTGTACTATGTGTTTATAATTGAAGCTGAACTGTTAATCTGTAACCGTGACATAACATATCTCTGTTTCTTTCAAAGAAATATATAAAATCTTGACATTGAGAAAATTAATAATTTGTGATTAATTTGACAGTTTGATTATTTTTCTTTTCCCCAACTTACATATTGTATTTATTTAGAAAGGTCTGTTGAAACTTTAAAGTCTTTTAAAGTCTTTAGAACAAAAATATTTATATTCCCATATTAGCAAATAGAGAATCATCATAATATAAGGTCTCAAGAAATAATTTTTTAAATTACAATTTCAAGGTTGAAAAGGCTCTTATATTACCAATTTCAATCTATTCATTATACAGATGAGTAATCTAAATTGATGAAGGTTTGGCTACTTGCCCAAAGTCATGTCATATATCTTAAACGAAGATGTAAACCTCGAACACATTCTTCATTTCTTCTTCCCTCTCACCTTTCCTCCCTTTCATCCTTCCTTCCTCCTTTCCTCCCCCCTTCCTTTCTTCTTCCCTTAACATTTCTTCAATGTCTACTTTCTCCCAAGCAAACCTGAAATTTTTGCATTAAAACATTATTTCAAGACTAAAGATATAAAATGATATTTAAGAAAACTGTCAAGAAATTTTTAAAATTTATGCATAGTTCATTCTTGTGAAGAGTAGAAGAAAATGTATGGTTTAAGAAGCTGAATAGGCAGAGATAGACCTAGTGCTTTTTAAATGTGTGCTAAAGCTCTTCAGTAAATATTTTCCTTCCACTTTGCACAAAAAATCTTTAAGGTGGGAATGATAAGGGGAAAATACTTAAAGTAAATGAAGCTCATGATAGGCACTTTTAATGAGTTTGAA
This sequence comes from Eubalaena glacialis, assembly GCF_028564815.1. NCBI lineage: Eukaryota > Metazoa > Chordata > Mammalia > Artiodactyla > Balaenidae > Eubalaena > Eubalaena glacialis. The sequence goes on along the minus strand of NC_083720.1, from coordinate 142,063,086 downwards.
TTTCCAAGTCCAAACGAACGATATCCCAGGGGGATAAATGCATGTCCTGAAGTGATATATGAGTTACTATAGATAATATGTACAAAACATGAAAAAGAGGGCTGTTATATAGTTGGAGATTGGCATATTCAAAATTAGAAAAGGAAATTTATTCTGACAGAGCAATGAATTTGATTTTATTCTCTGGTAAAATTATGGAATGGATTATTAATCAGATGTGTTGTAGATGGTAAAAAAAAAGTAAGCAGTTCATTTTCTTTTTTGATGACATTAGCTATTCATAAAATGAATATCTGATTATTCATATATTTTGAGTTCAATAATGCCTTTTACAAAACACTTAAAAACTGTATAGAGGACTTCCCTGGTGGTGCAAGGGGTAAGAATCCACCTGCCAATGCAGGGGACACGGGTTCAAGCCCTGTTCCGGGAAGACCCCACATGCCGTGGAGCAACTAAGCCCGTGAGCCACAACTACTGAGCCTGCGCTCTAGAGCCTGTGAGCCACAACTACTGAGCCCGCGTGCCACAACTAATGAAGCCTGCACGCCTAGAGCCTGTGCTCCGCAACAAGAGAAGCCACCGCAATAAGAAGACTGTGCACTGCAACGAAGAGTAGCCCCCGCTTGCCACAACTAGAGAAAGCCCGTGCACAGCAACGAAGACCCAACGCGGCCAAAAAATAATTAAATTAAAAAACAAAACAAAACTATATAGAGCTACTTGGCTAGATGACGGTATAGTAAAGAATGCTCATAGGTGATTAAAAAACATATCTAGGGTATTAACTAATGAGCTGTTTTCAAAGGGGGTAGAACTTTAGAGGCAAGTTTCAATACTTTGAGCTTTCCCATGTACTCTTCATCAATATTTTACTAGTAATATGATTGAAGAATTAAAGGCCTGCTTCTCAAACTTCCAAATGATGCAGAGCTAGCAGAAAAAGTTGATATAATGGTTGATAGTAAAGATTCAAAATATTTCAGATAGATGTGAAGGTCAAAAGAAACAAAGAATGAAATTGATGAAAGACAAATACAAGATCCAACATTTTGCTTCAAAATCAACTGCATAGGATTTCTGAGGACTTCTGGATTGATAGTATTTTATTTTAAAATATTTTGAAAATTTATTTAATCCTAAATTTAAGTCAATGGTAATTCACCTAGTAAAAATGATTCAAACTCCAATGTCATTTAAAAAACTGTAGTATTCATATCATCTGAGGAAACATTGATGAATTGGACTATGTTCACAGGCAAATGACCAGTATTTTGAGGGATATGGAAATCATATCTTGAGAAGAGTGATTGAATAAGCAAATTATTTTTTATTTTAAAGTAATATTTCCAAGTAAGGAATAAGATAGCATTCGACAGGTATTTTAAGAATAGTCGTAGAACAGATCTATTTAGATTTATAATGTGATGTATTGATAACAAAGCTAACACACTTAATAGAGGATACAGAGAAGCATATATCAATCATAATAACACCAAGGCTTTGTATTAATTAGAATATTGCAAATATAAATTGTTCATCTTAGCAACTGGGCTTGTTATAATATTAAATAATACAATGTTTGTGGAACATGTAACATGGCACTAGGTATATAGTAAACATTAAATAAATGTATAACTATTGGTGTTATTAACATAATGTCCTTAACATTATGTTCAAGCATAAACTAGATAATTATTTGTTAGATATGATCATTTATTTCAGATTAAATTTAGAGTAAATGTGTTTCAACTTCTCTGAGTGTAAGCTTCTAAGAGTCAATGATCATATGGCTTCTTTGTCATGCCCCATTGTATTATCCATCCATCTCCTTCTCATGACTTGAAAGAATGTAAATATTTCCTTTCAAGGAAAATGTTACAACTGTATAATTAGAATAGTTTTGAAAAACAATTATCTATATTCCAGGTTTAGTGCTAATTCTTTTTTTTTTCTTTTTTAAAGAGCTATTCTTTTTTTTTTTTAATTAATTTATTATTTTTTTTTTTGGTTGTGTTGGGTCTTCGTTTCTGTACGAGGGCTTTCTCTAGCTGTGGCAAGCGGGGGCCACTCTTCATCGCGGTGCACGGGCCTCTCACTATCGTGGCCTCTCTTGTTGCGGAGCACAGGCTCCAGACGCACAGACTCAGTAGTTGTGGCTCACGGGCCTAGTTGCTCCGCAGCATGTGGGATCTTCCCAGACCAGGGCTCGAACCCGTGTCCCCTGCATTAGCAGGCAGATTCTCAACCACTGTACCACCAGGGAAGCCCGAGTGCTAATTCTTATCACAATTCAAATAATCACTTTTACATTAAACACTTGACATATAATAATAATTTGTAATATATTAAACATACTATAGTAGACTCAATTACCTTAACTAGTGGCAAATAACATAAACATAAATATGTTGATAAGCCAAGAACTTGATTTTAATTATTGAAGTAATCATTCATGAAGATATAAATTTTTTATCACTGCTACAAAATTTAGCAAATTTTTATATTGCCATTTTATTTTTATTCTGTAAAATTCCCTCTCCGTCAGGTATGCTGAGAAATAGAGAGATAATTTATAAGAATTGGGTAATGAACATCTAGTGAATGTTCTATCTTCTTTCATTCATATATGAAGCAAGTATTTATTAATCATGAATCTATGCCAGACAAATGTGCTTGATACAGGAACATGTCAATTTTTTTAAAAAGTGACAATCCCTGCCTTCACAGAGCTTGTGGTCTAGTAGAAAAATTCATTGTTCAAAAATCAATCAAGTTGTGTAAAATTGCAACTCTCATACTGTTAGAGAAGTGAGGGATACAGGCTTCTGATGGTGTAAACAACAAGAATTATTATTCCAGTCAAAAGAGCCATGGATAGCTTTCCTGAGGAAGTGATAATTGAGCTGATTTATGAATATGAATAAAAGTTTACTTGAAGAAGTTTCAGGAGGGTCAATTCAGACAGTATAATCAGCAGGTATGAAGATCATGCATTGGGAAGAAGTGCTGGAAAGAAAAATGGTCCAGTAGGAATATGTCGAGGTAGGTGGAAGATAGTGTATCCAAAGATGTATAGACTTTGTTAAAGATTTTAATCTTTTTCCTAAAAGCAGTGCAAATCCACTGAAAATCTTTACATTGTGGCAGGGACAGGATCAGATGTGCTCAACAGAAAGAATACTTTGGCTGCAATAGGGAGGTTAGAGACGAGAAAAGGTAGATTTCAGGTAGACTCGTAAGGAGCCCTGGAAAGCAATGATGAGAGCTGAAAATAGTAGAGATGTGAATGAATATTAGGATTCTCAGTAGGTAGAATCAGAAGTGACAGACAGGATAGGGTAATAAGACTGAGAAAAATAATGAGATCGCTGAGATTTAAGACTTACATAAAAAGATTTTCATTGAAGCAGAAAATATTGGAAGAGGACTGGTTTGAGTTGAATGCCTCTAGTATGATCTTGGCCGTGTTAAATTTGAGATGTTTTTGAGACATCCAATAGAAATATCAATTATGTAATTGCATAAATCAGTATATACTCCAGAACTCATCTCTGTATCTAGAAATGTAAATTTTGTAAATCATGTGTATAGATGGGAGTCAGTGTAGGTAATGATATGAATGGGATTGCCTGGGCAGAGGATCTCAAATGAAAAAAGGGTGTAGGTCCAAGTCCAGAGGATTGCCGACATGAGCTTGAAAAGGAACTGAGAAAGAGGCTTATATCATGACATGAAATTCAAGGAAAATAATATTTATGGTGGAGGGGGCCATCATCACTGTCAAATATTGTCAAGAAGCCTAAACAGATGCGCACTAAATTATATCCATTTGATTCAATAGTGTAAACATTAAGAAGCACTGCGTCCATTGAGTAGTCGAGCACTCAATAATATGAATACAAAAGAGTCTTCCAGAGTGACTGTGAGGTGTGGAAATAGAGACGAATCTTTAGAGAAAATTGACTATGAAAAAGTGAGAGAGAAAGGGTAACAAGTGGGAGTCAGAAGTCATAGAGAGTAAAAGGAAAGGTTTTTCTCTTTTTGTTTTTATCTTAATGAGAAAAAGTTAAAGAACCTTTTCATGGGAAATCAACAATTGGTAGGATGATGTTGAATACTTAAGAGATGGGAGTTTAAGCATCTGAAATGGAGGGGATTTGTTGATAAGTTTACTGATGGAGGGTTGGCATTAGAAAGGAAGACATCTCCTCTGTCGCACATAAAAGTTAAATAGAATAAGCTGGATGTGGGATATAGGTTGAGAAGTAGAAATAAGTGTGAATTTTAATTCAGTATCTTCTGGTTCTCTATAAAATAGCAGTGAATGTCATCTTCTGAGAATTAGGGGAAGTGAGAAGATTAAATGTTTTATGAGGCTAATGGTTTGAAAAGTCATTGTTGAAACTGAACAAGTGAGTTGACATACACATACACACATGCATGCATACATACAGAAATAAATAGACTAATAATAGAAAGAGAGAGAAAGAGAAAGAAAGAGAGAAAGGGAGAAAAAGAAAGAAAAAGAAAGAAAGAAAGAAAGAAAGAGAAAAAGAAAGAAAGAAAGAAAAGCAGGACGAAAGAAAGAAAGAAAGGAAAGAAGGAGAGAAAGAAAAGAAAGAAAGAAAGAAAAGAAAGAAAGAAAGAAAAGAAAGAAAGAAAGAAAAGAAAGAAAAGAAAGAAAAAGAAAGAAAGAAAGAAAGAGGGGGAGGGAGGAAGAAAGATACATGTGATTGATCATTTCTGGTTACTTAGACATATTCAAAAAGTTTTAGGACCATCTTTCTGAATCAGTGGTTCTTGCCTTTTTTTTTCTGCTCCAGTACAGCTTCTCTAATACAAGTAAGGACTATCACATACTCATGTCGAGCATGGTGGTCTGCTATGTCACTGATTGTGTAGGCTGGATTGAGGTACTTCCTTAGGAAGGTGTATACAAATCTCAGAGATAGGAAAATGTGTGTGTGTATGCAAATGCATTTGTGCAGTTTGAAAAAGCCCATTATATGATTCTAGTATCCTCTCCACAGGGAGACTGGCAATTTCTTCTTGAGAACAGAATAGCCAAGTGTTGAAAGTGGACCAGAATTGAGGAAGTCCTCCATAGAACTAGGACAAGCATTTACTATATTTAATAAATATTTTAGCACATACAAAATAATCAGTTCACTCTTCCAAAAGAAAACAATAACAAACAACAGCACATCTTCCCTAGATATTTTTCTTTATTACATTATAGAAATTCACTTTGCGATACATATAAATATCTATTATTAAAATCAGTATAGTGACTATTCTAATTCATAACCATTAAATGTAAAACATTTATTTATTAGCAAAATATTTATGAACATTTACAAATATTCAATCAACATGTCAGCAAATCTCTCCTTAGGTGGAATTTTCTGACTTTAGTTGAGTCATAAAATGCTTTGGGTCCCTAGTGCATCAATTCATAAATTACTGATCCACAGTACTTTAATAACCTGAAAAAAGAAATGTACTTTCTGAGAGCCTAATTGAATCTTGAGGAGTTACTTATTCACAATTAAGATTGAGATAAATGAGTCAGCTCACAATAGTCATACTAAAGACAGTTATATTCATTTCACAAATAGATAAACTGAAGCGCAGAAAAGGTCAGACTAGAGAGCTAAGAATCCAGGTTAGATTTTCTTTCTGAAAAGACCCAATTCCTAGTAACTAAGCTATGCTAAATAAATATATGAGCTTGAAAGCAATAACTATTTCTCTGAAAATTCATTTCCATATAGAGTTATTAAGTTTAATACCTCTCAGTTATAATCCTAAACTCATAATAATCCTAAACTCATAGTTCTTATGTTAATATAGCCTTGTTGCAGTGTAAATAGTACAATTAAGAAAAGCAAAATTTCAGACTCTTTTAAGGTAAAAACTCTCCTAAAACCAGTTATCCTAATTGCTTACAATATGAGTCATTTGGAAAATGAATGATTCCTTGCAGTATGGGAAAGTGATTATGAGCACTGGCTTTGGAGTAAGGAAAACATTGCTTTAATATCTGGCTTCTAAACTTATTAACTGTGAGAACTGAATGAGTTACTTAAACTCTTGAAGTTTCAGTTTCTTCATCTATGAAATGGAGAGGAAAACATGTAATTCATAACTCATTGTAAGGATTAAATGAGAAAAGTTATTTAAATACTTAGCACTGTATTGATGGGCTGATACACACACACACACACACACACACACACACACACACACAATGCTTAACTTTAGCTAGACTATTTTTGCAGCTGTTATTACTTCAGAGACTAGATGTATGGGAATTGGTTTAGCATTCCGCTAGGCATGTTACTTTTCATGTCTTTTTTTTTTTCTCCAAAGGCATTAAAACCAGTTTCTATATTCTTTCATCAAACTATAAAAAAAAAAAGAATAATGAAAATGTTCAACAATTTACTATTGTTTGTGTTTGTCTGAAAGTAGCTTCCCACAGCTTTAGTCACAGCCACAGACAATTATTTCAAATAAGATGCATCTTTTAGATATTTAAATATGTTTTCATATCATAGAATTTAAATGTGAAGTCATTTCTTATGTGCTGTCACTGCAATTCTGCCATGTGCCTTATATAAGTAAAATAGCATGTGCTCTGTGTGGTTTTGAGTGCTAACACTGAGAATCTGAAACACATACTGAGAACAATGGTTATTGCTCCAAGGAGAATTATCTGTTTCCTTAATCTTTAATTGTTCATTAAAATGTTTCTGAGGTTTAAAAAATAAAATTATGGTAGAAACCCCTGGGGTATGATGTTATAACTTAGTGCTATGAAATCTCTAATAACCTCTAATATATTTAGAACCCAATAATATAAATTTTGATACAGAGAAATCTAAACCAAGGGTGAAATGCCACATTGAGTTTTCTTTTTTAATAACTTACATGTTAAGAACATGTTGAATATCTTGGGAACATTTTCTCAGGAAGAATTCTTTAGAATAAGTTTTACCTTTGCTACTGTGTTAATGATGGCTTTGATAAAATGACCCAAGGAAAAAAGACAATTTCCTTCAGGCATTATCTGTGTCTGAAATATTCTTCACTGATTTCACATGCACTGATAATACGAACAAGGTAATTTGTCTAACTCTGGTGGGCCAAGATTTGCAATAGGAAATGAAAAATTCACATATAGATCTTCTCTAAGAAGTCTCTGCAGTGTTTTTCAGTTTGTATAAAAAGGCTTAAGATGTTGCCTGAGGCAACTATTTTTTTTCCTCAAGGCAAGCTAAAGTGCCACAAATCAAGTTGTTTTTCACACTGTTAATGTATTCCTGTCTCTTTCAATTTCTCAGAGGGCCGACATAGGGATTTCTGCTTTGACTATCACCCCAGACCGTGAGAATGTGGTGGACTTTACAACACGTTACATGGACTACTCAGTGGGAGTCCTACTTCGAAGGGCTGAAAAGACAGTGGATATGTTTGCCTGTCTTGCACCATTTGATCTCTCACTATGGGCTTGCATTGCTGGCACAGTTCTTCTGGTCGGTCTACTGGTCTACCTCTTGAATTGGCTTAATCCCCCAAGATTACAAATGGGATCAATGACTTCTACCACTCTCTACAACTCCATGTGGTTTGTGTATGGATCCTTTGTGCAGCAAGGTAAGGAAAAAAAAATATATTTCAGTACAAAAAAGGAATGTGATGTTTCATATGCCATGAATTCAGTTAAGAACGTTCTGTGTCTTGACATCAATAAGTGTTCTAAAGGTCTTTACAGCAATGCTAAGAAAAGAACATTTCCTGCTCTTTCCTAGTGGATCTCAAACAGCAGATTTTCAGCAAAAAATGGTACAGTATCTTTTGATGTAAGTTCAGTTTTATCAACAAAGCCAAAGATGAATGTCAGAGGTAAGGTTCACAAGAAACTCAAGAGGAGATTTTCCTTCCCAAGCTCCGATTCTGAGAAATAGCCTTTCTATTTCTCATATAAATACTTACTGAGATTTATGAAAATACTTACTACCAGAGCAGATATTGCTTAATTATTTATGTGTATAAGAGATGTTAAAACTTGCTGTTTGTTGAGAGACATTGTTTCATGTATTAAAAATATTCATTGGCAGTGAAAAGACTAAGATTCTGATAAGAAATTTATGCTTTATCTTTCACTTTAATATATAATCTTTACCAATTAATTTATAATTTCATTATATTCTAAAGAATGTCTTTGTTGTGTTATTCAATATTCAATCTGCCTATTCTTTAAACTTATCTAGGTAATTACTTGACTCTTATTGCTTCAGAATAGAACAATATTTATTGAGCCCCTTATTTGAGACTACTGCCATCTTAGAAAATGAAATAATAAAATACTTAGGGGATTGATAGTTTCTTGCAAACTTGTCATATGTATTGAAGAGAAGACATAGGTGTCACAATGGAGACACATGATGCTTTTGCCTTAATATTTACAACTCTCAATAACATCTTACATTTTATATGCACTTGCTGTTGGATCTTCCATTAAATTTCATTCTTTCTATTCTCATTTAACTAATCATAAGGTTTGTCTAGACTTTTCATCTCTACTTTCTCACTTAAAGTCTATCCTGTAAACCTCTGTAAGCATGCTTTTTCCCGTTACCTTTCTGTATCTGTGTGTCTTTATCGCAGATATTTTTGGTCCATTCATTAATCACTAATCTAGTAGATATTTAATCCATGCTATTTATTTAAGTAGAACTTTGCTAGGCACTGAGTATACAGTTGGGAGCAAGCGAGTCTTTGCCATCATTGAGCTACAAGTCTTCTGGGATGCAAACATGTAAAATCCACGTGTGATAGAGACTGTTATGAGATCATAGTGGTGGGGAGGGTGAATATATCTTAATGTGGCAAAGAAGGATTTTTGAATTAGTACTGTATAAACAGAGACAGAATTAACTATGCAAAGAGCTTATTGAAGAAGGGGATGGGGGAAAGGATACATAGATGGTAGGATAGAATTTAAGACCAAGAAGTGAGAGAGAAATCAGAATAGACTATGCAGGATGGAGCTGGTAAAGATGAGGCTGAAGATATATTTGTTATTATCAGGGGTTTGAATTTGATCTTCAGGGAAATTATCAGCAATTTAAAGGTATTAAACAGGGAAATGCATGTTTAAATTTTTACTATAATCAGAAACATTGTGATTATAGTATGGAGAAAATTGAAAGAGAGCAATGTGGAAAGGGAAACAAACTATCAGAGTATTATAATAACTAAATAAAGAGTTAATGTGGCTTGCACAAAGGTAAGATGACACTGGGAATCAAGAGAAGGGTACTGATGAATTGGAATCTATAGAACCTGATAAATTATATAGTTGTATGGGGATTGGTACTGAAGGAGAAAAAGGAGGTGAAATTTTATCCTAGGTTTCTGGATTGGGAAATTATGTGTATTGGTTGTCGATGTCATTTTCTGGGGAAAAAAATCAAGAAGAGCAGGTGTGATGTGGAAGATGATACATTCATTTTGGTACATTTGAGTTGAGGTATCTGTGAAATATCCAGGGGTATATTTGTAATGCTTGTTAGTGGTTTGATATATTTGTCAGAAGCACAGAAGAGACATCTCGGCTAAATATACATTGAGGAGATATTGGCATGTAGGAGATAATTGAAGCCATGGAAGTGAAAGATTGTACAGAGTAGTTGTTCTCAACTGCATACTCCTGATTGAGGATGACTGACTCAGAGAGGGCCTAGGACAGAGCCCTAAGGAAAGGAATGGGTAGAGGAGATTTCAGTGATAACTAATAAGGAGTGACAAGAAAGATGCAAGTACCATGTGTACCATCTAGTGGTATACATACCAAGTAAAGACAATATTTGAATATGGAAGATTGGTTGACAATGTTAAACATTTCAAAGAATCAAGTAAAATTAATACTTGAAAGGTATTCATTGGATTTAGCAATAACCTTGTTATTGGTAGTATTCCAGTGACTAGAGCTGCATAATAAATTCCTCTAAAACCTATCAGTTTCGTGGGTCACAAGTTTAGACAGGACATGGTGTGGATGGCTTGTCTCTGCTCAATGATGTCTGAAGCCTCAACTAGACAGCCCAAAGTCTGGAGGCTGAACTCATCTGAAGGCTTGTTCATTTCATTCACACGTCTGGTGGTTAATGCTGGCAGAGAGCTGGTGACCTCAGTTTTCCTCTACGGCCTTTCTCCATAGGATAGTTTGGCTTTCTCACACCGTGATGATTGATTTCTCTATAGAGTGTGTCCCCAAAATAGGGGAAAGAGTCAGTGAAACAGAAGAATTTTGTAGTCCAGGTTGGGGATCACAAACTTGTATGATGGTGTGAGCTTCTCTTGCAGGAAACACTCTGGATGTGCCACTTCATGGCTTTGTCATGAGAATTAAAATGGTTTTAAAATGTGAAGTTCTTAGATACAGTAACTTACATAAGTATCACATAAGTGTTTACTCAATAAATAAAAAACAAATTAGTCTCAGCTGTGGATAGTTAGGCACACGAGAAAAGGATAACAAAGCAGATTATTTTAGATTATTAGCAAGATGGTGGTTGAAATAGTAGATTCTAGGGTACATGGAGCAATAAAAAATAGAAAGACCAATAATCAGAGTGTAATAGAGAGTAAGACTGGAAAGTAATAGAGTAGTAGTGGGAGAGAGTAGAGTTCTTGATGAGGCCAAAGAACAACTGTAGAAATATCAGTGTGAGATAGTTCAAAGTTTGTATTGACAAAATGGGACACCTGAGCCTAACATTTTTGAGATGAAACAGTAGAGGACAAGTTACAGGTGTGTAGATGTGGATTCCTGAAGAGTTGGTGAAGAACTTCAAAGCTGATCAACTGAGAATCCTGAGGATTAGATGAACCATCTGTAATGATGTTTGGCTTGGATTGGAGAGAAAGAAAATAAGCCGTGTGCCAAAATTGTCAATAAATGAGGATAGATAACTAGGATGTTGATAAATATGAGTATTGACTAGAAATAGAAGGTGGTAAAGCTACATGTAACTAACCTCTATGTTTATCTCACTTCTTCCCATTCCATCTAGTTTTTCTGTGCATGGTTTCAATAACTACCAAAATGCAGATGACTCCCAAATCTATATCATCCTTGAATTTTAGTTTTATATACTCTCACTAGACTCTCTGGATATATCAGAGATAACACAAATTCCAACATGCTAATAATTGAATTTTTTTGCACTTTAAACCTTTATAGCCTCTCATGTTCTCTATTCTAGCTGATGCATTAGCAACCACTCAGACTTACAGGTTAGGAACTTTGAAAACAGTTTTGATTTTTTCTTCCTTCTATCCCTTATATCCAACCATAAGTCATGCAAATTTTACTTCATAATTATTTCTAGGAGTGGAAATCTCTTCTCACCTAGAGAGATAAGACCTAGTTTGTTACCTAGATTAGGCCTATCTCATTTCTCATCTGAGCTACAGGAATCTCATAATAGGTCTTTCTTTTTCAATTTTGTTTCCTGTAAGTATATGCTCCACATACTTACACATATACCCAAATTATCACTGTCATGGAGAGCTAACCACATAATTCCCATTCTTCAAATATTTCCTTGGCTCCCCAGTGCCCACAGTTTAAAGTTATTTAGAGCATGAACAATATTCCATCATTTGGCTCTTGACCAGTCTTGATTCTCATCTCCTACCACTCATGGCTCACATTTAATTGTCCAGTTATTCCAAACTGCTTTTGTCCCTTGAACAGAAGACAAGACTGTGTCTTGCCTCTCTGCCTTTGCTTCTACTCTTTTCAGTTCGTGAAATGCCTTTATTACCAAATGGCGTAATCTCTACGCCCACTCTCTGCTTTCATACGGCAAATTCCTGTGTGTCCTCTAGTTCTTATTCTGGTCTCACTTCCTTCAGGAAGTCTTTGCTGGGATTAGAGACCATCTTCTACGCTCTGTAAGATATATTTATCATAGTACTTATCAACTATAGTGTAATTGCCTTTTTTTTTGTCTCCACCTGAGTCCTTTGAACACAAGATAGCGTCCTATTTATCTTTATAGTCTCTTTGCCTAATTCAGTGTCTTGTACATATTAGGTGTTTAATAAGTGCATACTGATCAACTAAATAAGTGAATAAATGCTAAATACTTAACTAAATCAAGCATGGAATTAACTGCAATATTGTGTTTATTAGATTACAGTCTATTGCCCAATGACCTTAAACTCACTTCAACCAAACAGGATGTTATCCAGAATGTCTCCACTGGTGTATTTTCTTAAGTAGCTAAGATGAGAAACTTATAAATAAGGTTTCCCATTGGTTGAAGCCTTATTTTTGAGAATGTTGACAAGCTTATGGATTGGCTTTCTGAATTCTGTCTCCAGGTGGCCCAGCTTCAGCAAGTTTTGGAGAACACCCAAAAGAAAAAGATAAATAAAATTATCCATATGGTTACATGCTTTTCTAGTCTGTAAACAAGCTTCAGATATCAAAAGTTATAAATATGTTACGCACTTTTCTGTCTCAACTGCTCCCTTAAATAAGTTGTACAGCCTGTAGGTTGATTATACGTTTATACGAATTCATAATGATGCATCATGCTGAATTGCATATGATTAACTACTTCATCTCTGAAATGTTGCTATTCTTCCACCTGCTAACAATGAAAAAAAGGTGAATTCATTAAAAGGTACCGAGAGTATCTTTACACTTTGATTAAAAATAAATTAAGAAAAGGCTCAAAAACCCCATGAAAAAAAGAATCAGTCAATGACAGTGTCCATGCACAGGCAATGAAGTTTGGAATTAGTGATAATTTCCAAAAAAAATATAGTCTTTTAAGGAGAAGTACAGTAATATTTCTGAATTATTTCAGAATTACGGTCTTTATTGAGCCACTAGACTAGATTGAGTAGGAATAAAAAGGCATTTCATGTATTATCAGATAGATGTTTGAAAAAAGAGTTCAGGGACAGCTAAAAGCAGGAAAATGTTAAATATATGTAAGCTGTTTACTAATCCTGATTTTTTTTAAAAAATCTGTAACTTCAGAGCATTCCAGAAAAACAGCTTAGTGAATCCAACTGTGCAAAATCAGTATGGTCCATTATAGAGATAAACTTAGTACATCTGTTTGGCTAGAACATTAGAGCTTGTGAATTAGGCAGTTTAACGCATGAATGAGACACCAATTTTATGCAAGTTTTGTTGCCATTTCATATCCTCCCTTATCTCCATGCCTATGTACATCTCTCTGCAATCAACATACTTAAAAAAAAAAAAAACTGGGGCTTGATTTTTGAAGATCTCTGATATTTAGTTTATAGTCAGTGACTCTTAATATCATCTGGGCCATGAAGGGCCTCTGTGACTTGTTCACACATGTGGTTGTATGTAATTCATTTATTGTTTACTTGCAAAGGGAAATTTCAGAGTTTACCTCAGATGGTCTGGTTCTATGAAGTATAAATATTTATAGTCATGTAAAATGTTTCAGGCTATCACATATGTTTATTTACCAGCAAGCATTTACTATATACCAGCTATGCACCAGGAACACAAAGAACAAAAGAAAAACAAGAAATAACTGTATTAACTGGCTTAATAAATATTCCTTGGATGTACTATATGCCATACCCAACCTAGATATTTTGAATATGATCATAAGAAAGACACAGTCCTTGCAGGAATGTTCAACATCATGTAAGTGGGCCATAGCCAAATTGGGACCAAATAAACCACTTTTGATGAGAGGAGCAGACAGAATTTTTGAAAGGAGTAAAGAGGGAAAATTCCTTTGGTAATTTTCTTAAGGATCAAATAGTTCCACAGTTGCTAGTGATGAATAAAGAGGACCTTTAGGAACGGTAGAAGATAACTTGGTGGCTGCTGCACAAGAGTTTACATCAAAGGCAACCCGCTGACTTTGAGATCCCAGGACAATTTTTGGAAGAAAATAAAGAGTTCTTCCCACTGCCAGATGGATTGCAGTGTTACAGAGAATCACAACTTTCTCATTTCCACAAAAAGAAGAGTCAGACATTCTTCTCTATCAAATTAGGCAACAGAAAAGATTGTTGATGAGAAAGCATCTGTTTAAAACTTTGAGTAGGAGAATAACTCAAAAAGACATCCATTTTAATAGTGTAGATATCAAATATATGAAATTTGCCAATGTCCTAGTCACAAAACCCCAAAGGAGTCAAGCCTTGAAATGCAGTAGCTAAAGTCATTCCTTTGTAATGTTATCTGATATTTCACATTCAATTTGAATATAACAAAAATTATATTGGCTAGCTTTGCTGTTTACTGACCCTAATGAACACAGAGAAAATGAGAGTAATTCCCAGTGACAGGTTAACTGGACTATAGAGACAAGTTTTTTTCTATATTCTGTTCTTACAGATATTAACTCAGAAAGGCTCTCTGTAATTTTTATTTAGGTCAGAACAACATCTCTGTTGTTGCTAATTATTATAGGCAGTCCTTAACGAAGGGAGAGCCAAGTACTCTGAATGCTGTCACATCTACTTGAGAATTTCCTCATGCTGATTTAAAACATAACAAGCTGCTCATTTTCTTTCTTTTTATCACCAGAATTCTTCAACACCAAAGAAAAAGGTGAACTCTCATACTTTCAAAGACTGTTTAAACTCCATCATTATAGGTGTGGGGTGTGAGTAATCTGTGTGACCAGAAAACAATGCCATGATGCTAAGATGTGAATCCACTAGTTTTTCCCAGTGAACTGTAATGAGCTCCTAAGCAATTATTCCATGAACTATATACATGAGATAGCCCCTGGGTTTCATTTATTTTAATACCAACTCTTTATGATTTGAGCCAGAAAATCCTTTCCATGCTAAACTAGGTTTTTGAAGAGGTAAAAGTGATTAAGGAACATGAGACACAAATCAGATTTCTGCTCATAAAAAGCTTATAAAACAAGAACTGGTGTGAACAACATGTTCTTGACTCTTCTGAACTTATGAGTACATACCATAATTAAAAGCATTATTTTAGTATTTAATAAAACAGAAGAGTTGCTTTCAAGAAACATTTTAAAAAATTGAAGGGTGATCTTAAGATTTTCTGAGTTGGTTTCTCTTCTTTCCCAAAATGCTATAAGAAAATACATTTTTTTAAATCTAAATTTAAATGATAAAAAAGCAGGTGTCATAAATCCTTTAAAATAGCATTGACATCTTCATAGTACTTGGTGTTTTTACAGTACCGTATTACACTACCCCTCAGCTTAAGTAACAAGGTTAGGGACAGAAATGTACAGTGTGGGGAATGTAGTCACTAATAATGTAATAGTTTTGTATGGTGATAGACGGTAACTAGACTTATCATGGTGATCATTTTGAAATGTATAGAAATATCAAATATCACTGTGTACCAGCAACTAACATAGTGTTATAGGTCAATTATAGTTCAAAACCAAACAAGCAAACTCGTAGAAAAAGAGATCAGACTGTCGTTACCAGAGATGGGGCAGCGGGTGAAGGGAGGAGGAATTGGATGAAGGTAGCCAAAAAGTACAAGCTTCTAGTTATATTATAAATAAGTACTAGGGTTGTTATGTGCAACATGATAAATATGATTAACACTGCTGAATGTTGTATGTGAAAGTTAAGAGAGTAAATTCTAAGAGTTCTCATCACAAGGACAATTTTTTAAAAATTTGTATCTATACAAAATGATAGATAATCCCTAAACTTATTGTGGCAATCTTGTCATGATGTATATAAGTTGAATCATTACGCTCTACAACTTAAACTTACACAGTGCTGAATGTCGATTATATCTCAGTAAAACTGAAAAGGAAATAAACAAACAAACACAGGTGAGCTAGGGAAAAATAAAAGAATAGGGCCAGACATCTCCAAAGATAAATTTATTCTAAAGGTGATTTAGGATTGATCAAAGTTAAAGTATTGGGATCAAAGGACTACATGTGATAGTAGGGGCAATCAGTTTAGAATGTAAATTTGGAAATGCAATTTTTGTTTGACCTGATTCCATTTTCCCCTTCACCTGTAGTTAGAATATGTAGTTAGAACTTTAATAATGATGGTCATATTTCTAAATATATGGAAAACTTACCGAAACTTTTAAAAACAAAATTATGTTTTGAAAAATAAGACTTTTACCACTTAACCTATCTCTAAGATGCATACTTGTAAGCTAACTGTAACACACATAATGCTAAATTTAGGATTCCTCTTTCAGTCTACAAAACAGGGCAATAAGGTCCTGTGATACTTTTGTTAAATACCCTTAAATGTGGCATGACCTTAACTTGAACTTTTCACAACTGTAAGGCAGAGAAATTCCAATGCATACATAAAGTAAAAATTAGCATCATATATTTCATCATGTATATCAGTGTTTCTTACTTGTAAACTACGTTTCTTGATGGCAGTTGTTCTTTTTTGACATCAAGATGTAACAGAAGACCAACGCATAATCCATACTTCCACCCTGTGGACATGTAAAATTGCTCTCTGATTTGTGGGTGACCAAACTTTATAGAGTCTCTTTATATTTACAGCTCTGTCTCTCAGACTCTAAATTAACATTCCATTTGGGACAGATGCGCAGTTTGTCTGCTTCAGTTGTTTTCTAGCAGTTAATAATATACATTGTTTAAACTCTGCTTTAACATTTCCTAAAAGTATTTCCTCTGCCTTTACCATTTAAAATTCTTCATTATCTAGAAAGCATCTTCTTGGATATTAAATAAGAATTATTTATCTAGTCACAAGAGTGAATAGGACAGCGTGGTATCTGTCTTCATGGAGCTTTCAATGTATGAGGGAAACAAACTAGTAAACACACAGCTCCATCATAAGATCATAATAATCACACTGAGGAAAGCGCAAGTCACAACGGATGCAGAGTTAACAGATAGGCCACTATATGGTGCATTACAATTAGGTCAAATTCATACTGAGTCATGACCTATTAAAGAGAGGGACACAGACTGGGAACCAATTTTTCTTTGCCTGGTGACAATGGAAAAAATGAAGTGGCCCATTAATTCACTTGATCTTTGTTTCCTGATCTATAAAAGAAAGTGTCAGATTATTTAAATTTTTTCTTTCAGTTATAAGATTGTATGATTATATAATACAAATATCTAATTAAACAACTCTTTTCATATCTTTGTGTTTGATTAAGAGGCAGTTCAGTTTTAAACTGAACTATCTATACATTTACTAGCTATGTGATGCTGGACAAGTTTCTTAGTCTCTAGGTGCCCTAGTTCCCCAAATAATAATTACCTACTATATCAGGTGTTTGAAAAGTTAAGAGTTCATGGATATAAAACACTTAAAACTGTGTGCAAGACATTAAAAAGGCACTCAACATTGTAATTATTATTTTCTCACTATTTTTGGATTCATAGCAAGAGATGAAGTCAGCCACATTGTTTAGTGCTTTATATACTCATTATTACCTCACAGAAAATAAGCAGTATTTCAAAGAAGCATATTGTAATTAAGCATAAGGAAGTGTATTAGGAAAGCCAGTCCAGCTAAGGGAAATGCTTATAGTAAAAACCATACACTAACAAATTCATAATAACCTTATGTCATTCAACTAGGCATGAAAAACTACAAGAACATTTTTCCCTATGTAAGCACATCATTACTGCATGTACTTGTAATAAACTATAGCATAATATGGCCAAAGATGCAACAAAGTAATGAACCAAATTGAATGGAATTATAAGTTTTGATTCAGGATGCTTCCAGTTTATATATGCAGCTCTTTGGGGCTCGAAAAGACTAAATAATCTTTTGGGGACTAATTTATAAAACCTGTGAATATATGTGTTTTGTTTTTGGAATACATATTGAGATCTGTGGCTAAAATAGCACATAATTAAGCATAAACATCATACAGAAGGCTAATTTTCCTAAACTAAGCAATCTTCAAAAACTGCCATTGGTGGCAGTCTAGAACCATATGGACCCTTTCCAGATAAAAATGATTATGGTGATGAGGATTTTATTTCAGTTTTTATTTTAGTACACTCACAATGCCACTATTAAAAACTAGAATATTTTATGAGTTTAAAATGCCAATAATGACTTGACTGTTCAATACATTAATAAAACTAAAAGCAATCTTTTCTATTATATAGATATAATCTATGTTAAATACTATGCCAAAGTTTTTATTTCCCTGATACAATGCTTTTAAACTTAAGAACATCACTGAACTATGGTTTCTATTGTTAACATACATGTAATACTTATATTGTGAATACTTTTGAAATGCAATATAATGCATGGGAAAGTCATAAATAATATAGTTAACTGTATTTTCTTAATATTTTCTATTATTGCAGCATTGTAATATATAATACCAGATATAAGGTTAATTTTAAGATGAAAACAATTTCCCAGTAACCAGTGAAACTTGTGACTTTGATCTGAGAAAATCAAAGCACATGATAGTATTCTGAGTTACATTTGAAGCAAAGAATTTGCCATACCAGTATTCAAAAGGTTGATTCTAAATTAAAACCTTCTGTGATATTATTTAATCAATATTAACAATCTAAAAATAAATTGGATTATATTATTAAAATTATTGAAAAGGAATAAAAGACCTTTGGATGTTTTTCCAAAAACTGTTTTAATACAGTTTTTGGTTAGAAAAATAACCAAGTTCCTGAATCAGTAATAATTTATTGCCTGAAATAGAATTTTTAAGAAGTCTATAGTTTAAATAGATGTGATCTTAATTTTTTCGGCCTTTAAAATTTCGGAATAGTATGACTTTTCCACATAATTAAGTTATCTGCAAATTCATGAAAGATTGTTGATGGGATTCTGTTTTAACTTAGATCCTCTATAATATCATGATAATCTCTTCTTTTTTTCTAAATATAAAAGTAATTTTGCTGTATCAGCAGGGACTGTGTGTAATCACCACATTTCTGTACTATTGTTGTACTATCCAAAGAGTTAAAGCCACTTAGTTTTCAGTCCTCTGCCTTACATCACCACCCAAGGAGTGCTATAATCTTCTAGAAATGCATTGCCTGGAGTGTGGCACTGCTTAATAAATCACTCCATCTTATTTATCTGTCTCTTGACATATATCTAGCAGCAGGAACCATTATCCTGTGACAATGTTAAGTTCTATTGACATTTTCTCTTAATTAACTGCACTACTGGCTACAACTTTTACATTAGGAATAAACTTCCTTTATTCAATGCTGTCTTGAACAAAGGAAGTGTTAAGTTTGTCGTGCATTCATTGTCATAACAAATATTGCAATAAGTGAAACATCTTTGTTACTTTTCCAGAAGACCAGTTTATTCTGCTGAGAAAACAAACAGAAGTTTTATTTAGAATCATATTACATCATTTTTATTAGAAAATGCATTTTTTCATTAGACATCTTATTAAATATATGAGAGCCAGATTACATATGTCTGAATTCCTCTGTGATGTATACCTGTTCAGTCAACCGAGTAACTTTTACAAACACTTTTATAAATTGAGAAAAACATTACCTTTCAGACTAAACATGTTTTATGTACCCTAAAACTAAGTATTTGTGCTCCAAATTTGAGATCATTCATTTATTCAACATTTATTGAATGTCTACAACATGACAGGCACCGTTCAAACTCCTGGGACTACCTTCTGATAAAAAGATTCAAGCCTTCGTGGAACTTATATTGTAGTGAAGGGAGCCAGGTAACAAACAATAGGTATGATAAATAAATAAATAAATTACATAGTATATCAGAACTCAAATACTATAGGAAAGTAACTTAGAGTGAGAGGAAATTGAAGTATATGTGGAAGGGCTGCAATTTTCAATGGGCTCGTTGAAGTAAGCCTCTTTGAGAATTTGATATTGAAGCAAAGACCTGGAGGATGAGAAGGATTATGCTACCTCAGTATCTGGGGGAAGGGTGGTCAGGTATAGGGAACCACAAATGCAAAGGGCCTGCTCCAAGGGGCCGGAAGAATAGCTTAGGAGGAGGCGAAGTCAGAGAGGGCCATTGATTCAGATGACATCAGGCTTTGTGTACTTGGGCTTCTACTTTGAGAGTATTGGAGAGTCACTGGAGCACGGGAGTGGTTGTTTTAGAGGGCGTTAATTGGAAAACTATTCTGTATCTGTTCTGTGTTCAAATCCATATTTGGGGATCTAGTCATTGTTTCAGAAAAATTGTAGATTTGTACCTAAATCAGCTCATGATTATATTTTGTAGGTGTAAGATGTATATCTATTTAGGTAGATATATGTTGGTTACAAAATATATCCAATCCATTGTACCTTTAAAAAGCATTAACTCCAAGACCTAGCCACACTGTTTTCTACTCTGCAAATCAAGCAAGTATGGTTATTCATTTCAGACAACATATTAACAGTTAATCAAAAAGTACAAGAGGTACATTTCCAGCTTTATTTGTGGTGATAGCTCCTGAAGAAGACCATGTTCTTCTAAGTAATCTTCCCCAGTGCAATTCTTTCCTATAACAAACCAAACTACTAATAATATAATGTCTTTCTTTCAGAGTAAGATTAAATAAGTCCCCTGTTCCTAAATCACCAGAAATAAGGTTCTCTATAGAATATGCTTCGTGTAAAAGAATTGAAGATCTTTCTTATTACTTTTCTTCATTTGAAATTTATATATACTTCCCTTTATCCAAAACGATGTTGAAATCTACTAACATTCATAATAGCACCAGATTCTTTGGCTTCTCTCACAGAAAAAAAAAAATCAGTAACATTCTACTCCCAGTTTTCCTTGTCAAGGCCAGTTCTTTGATTTAAAATTTTCTTGATTTTTAAATCCACAGCGATTTGGTCACAAAAGGCCATCTGGAGTATAAGATTAAATAGACACTAGTCTCAGTCACAGTAGGAATCTGTACACTCAGCATTATCCTCCAGAAAACCTTCTTTTGAAAATGATGTGCAGTTCATCCAGTGGGGCTATACTTAATCCTTAAGCTATAGGAAAAACAAGGTCAAATCTTCTGTTGACACCAAGAAATAGTGCAACTGGTCCTTTTATTGTTGTTGTAAATAGTTGTATAGATTAGTGACAATTCTGAAAAATTAAATATTTTAAAGTGCTTCTTTAATATTAAATCCTCAAAATACAGGAAATGGTTTAGGTTAAAGAGTAAAAATTAAAATGTTCACCCTGATGTTCATTGATTTTTAATTTTTTCTTCTGAGCTAATATTGACCCAGTTGACGTTCTACAAATGCTGACTTGAATTAGGTTAAGCAAGTTAGAAATTATATTTGATGACCTGAATAATTCATTAAAAAAGATAAGCACTAAAGCTTGCTTTAGTAGCACAAACACATTTTTAATAATAATGTCAGATAATGAAGCTGACCACATACAATGTCCAGGATGGACACTTTCAAGTTGGAATGAGTAACTTTTGTGCTACTAAATTAAATAGAATACATGTCTAACTGATGAACCAAAAGAGAGTAATCTGGCCGAGAAAAAGTCATTCCTGGAACTAAAAGGCAATTTAACATGCCTTTATACCCAGGAAAGCTTAGAAAATGAACAGTAATTGCAGAGGTCAAACTTGTAAGCTGGCTATACTTGTTTCACTCCAAGACTTGACTGCAATGCAGTTTAAACCTCAAATCTGTGACTGAGACTGTCATTGAATTTAGGTAGCTTATCAGCTGAGAAAAGTGTAATGACATAAGCACATATCCAAGGTGTAAATAATTTCATGTATCAAACAAATAACACCATGAAATATTATAAGTTTATAAACTAACATATTATATACATGTTAAGTACATACATATTCTCCTTTAGGAGACTACCTCCTCCTGGTATGTCATTATAGTTTAATAAACTTCATAGCAATAATGGATAAAGTTGAAAACAAATAGTGTATAATGCACAGGTGGCAGAAAATAACCAAAAGTATATGATTTTCCAAAGCAATAATCTGCAAGTTTTACTGTTTATTTTTTTCTTTGCTTTTAAGTAGTAGCTGAATATTCCTACAAAATATGAGACATTTTAATTTTAAATTGCAGATTTTTATATTTTCGTTTCCCTTATGACAACATGCAGCTCAATTTATAAAATGCAGCTCAATTTTTAAATGATATAAAAACAAGCCAGCAAACACAATGATTATTAGATGTGCATTTTCTGTGTCTAATCTATTTTACAAGGCTTTTAGCAATGCTATAATTTAAAATATTTGAAATCAGAGAACTCAAAGGAAGTGAAGAATGAGAAAAGCAAAGTGGAATAAAGATATTATACCCCTTTTTTAAAATATAGATTTAATTTTTGAATTGCAACGTCTGTCATTGAAATAAAATGAAACAAACTTTACAGGAAAAAAACTTAGAATATTATTGAAACTCTTTTCCCCCTTTCTTTTGCTTCTGTGCAGATGATTTTTTTGATAATTTCTCTGAAGGGCACAGAGGCTGTGCTGTTTCTTACAGATAGGTTATAAAAAAAAAAAAATGCCACTAGCTCCAATTTTTAAACTGTCTCTTCATAAGTTAAGCATTTCCAAAGTGTTGTATTCTATAATTCTCTAGTTTGTGTTTCCCATTTTTAATTCACTGTTGATTAAGTTACAAAAAAACCAAAGTGCTGGTAGGAATGCTACAGCAAATCTGAGAGGTTTGAAGACTCAGATGAAGCTTACAGGGATCCTCCCAGGCTGATCTTTAAGTGCTTTGATCTAGTACTTTCGATCTTCAATTTGACATGTTATTTCTTTTCAAGATGCTTTCGCTGGAAAACCTCCCTTTAACACAGAAAATGTGGAAGTTTAAGCTTACAACAATTTTTAGGTTTATTTTTTTTTCAAGTTTAAGAAGTACTTATTCATCAATTTAAGCATTGTCATTTCTTCTCCTAAATTAAATACTTTATTCATGCTGATGAAAGTTAGAGTTTTATCAGCAAATGATCTGGCAGAATGTAACTGTTAATCACAATGAAAGTGTTGTGTTAGATTAAAATTTATGCTTATAAATATAAAAGTATGAAACACTACTGAATATATAGGTTCTTTATTTAAGAGAAAGCCCTCGCACAGAAACGAAGACCCAACACAGCCAAAAATAAAAATTAATTAATTAATTAATTAATTATTTTAAAAAAAGAAAGTGTTGTGTTAGATTAGAATTTATGCTTATAAATATAAAAGTATGAAACACTACTGAATATATAGGTTCTTTATTTAAAGCAACAATAACAACTTCTCATCCAAATAGCTAAGTGATCTGTGCTATTTAGAGACAGTATGAAGGATGGCTTCGAGATTATGAGACTGTTGAAGTAGACTAGCTGAAGTAGTGCAGGCCTGAAAAACATTAACCACTACAACAGCAAAAATGGAAGTAAGAATGGAAAAGAGAGAGTGATTGGAAGTGTACACGGTAGGACTTAGCACCTGAGTGGGTGTTATATACAGAAAATATATTAATATGTAACAGTGGTTTCCTACTGTATATAATGTGTTCATAATTAACAGTACATCCTGAACATCTATTTAGTCATTTAGGCGTTCTTCTGCAGCATTATTTACTATATAAATCTTTATAAGTCTATATAAGAATCCGTATTATAAGTGGGTATACATATATATAATTTGCTTGCCAAATTTCCTATTATTATATATTTATAAAATTGTGAAAAATCATTCTAGTCATTCAATCTTTGTGCACATCCGTGGTTATTTTCTTAAGAAATTATTGTAGGTATGCAGCTTCTGAGTTAAATGATATGTATATGTACAGTTCAAAGACTTTTGATACTTTCAGCCAAACACTGTAGCATATTACATATTTACACATTTTTAACAACTAAAATTACATAAATTTCCATAGAATTTTAAAGGATTTATTTAGAAAATAATAATAACTTAATAACATAATTATAGCTTTACATTCTGTGTTTCACTAGATAATTTGAGGACACTTTAACATACTCAGAGGAAATTGCTGGACGTAATGCATGACAACACTACAACACTTAAGAAGTACTGACTAAATCATTTGGACAAAATGCTGACTAAGTTATTTGAACAAAAGTGTGCTGAAAACCAGATTGAAAGTTAGCTCAGCCATTTAAGTGCATATTACTGGTGTTTATAAAGGTATAAAATTATACTATGTAATATAGTGAGGCTATTAGAATACTTTAAAATACAGCAGCAAAACTTTTATATACCTAACTATAAAGGAAGGCTGTGTTGTTCAAAATGATAATTGCGGGGGAAAATTCAACAGCTCTGTAAAGAGAACAGAGAACAAAAGAAGAAAGCAGCTGATCAAAATTTACCTAAAATAGCTCATCTAATCATTACAATTTTAAAAATTTCGTTTGTAAGGAAAAAACATCAAATAATCTTCAAGTTATTACTTCCAGAGCCACCAAAGATTATTAGGCAGAAGAGAACTCTAAAAGGTGTTGTGCAGAGTTGTATTAAACCACAAAAATGAATGTCAGTGATTAATTTGATTCACTTGGATTTCATTATTTATCTACAGTTCTCCAATATTTTCTAAAGGATCTGTCTGCTGAAAAGTTCATTCCATATTAGAGTGAGAATAAGTTTGTATCATGAGCAACATGATAAAAGAAACTTCTTAAAAAGTTGCAGAAAATTGCACAAGAACTTAGTCATATGGCTATAATTAATATTAATAACAATTCCTCAGATAATATCGTCACATAAAAATCTCCCAGCATGTTTCTTTTCAAATAGCAGCCTGAATTCTTAAGCAATTTCAGGGGTCTCTTGTGTATTGCCATATGTGCATAGAAGAAATTTCTAAGTCTGTGAAACTTGGAAGAAGCAAAAAATATTTTTTTTCTATTTTCAATAAACCTATGCAGAGAACCAAGGTGAATGAATGTCTCCAGGAAAAAAGGGAAACAGAAGAGTAACTCATCATTTTGTTTGTATGTAAAACTTATACATTAAAGTTTTATTCACCTGCATATAACCTACTGTGTCTAAGGTTAGTTACAAAGTTATTTGTCAAAGCAATTTTAAAAGAAAAATAATAGATATTTATAATTTTAATAATTGTGCTCATAATTTTTTACTGATACAATAAAAAGTTTATACATCACCATTAAAATAGAGAAGTGACAAAAGCACTTGCTGAGTTATCCAAACAATGGAGTTAATTATATAGGATCACAGCCCACCTTCCAGCAAAGTTTGAGGAAAGAGATCTTCACCTTCCTATTTTCTCTATTATTTGTTCATCATTAGAATCTCTTGTCTTTGCATTATCACCTCCCTGATATGTTACATATTCCAAAGTCTTCTGTTAATTATACTGGTTATGTTTTAAGTTGATTGCTTCCTACCATCATCTAAAAAAGTATCTTGGTCTTAGTAAATTATTTCCAAGACAAAATAAGGAGGATTTTTTCCTAATTCTTATAGATATTTAAACTCTTATTCATTTATTTTAATTTTGTTTGCTTAAATCTGTCCTAATTTTTTAGCCTTGTCAGCCCATGATAAATCTGTTCATTCTTACCACTGAGGAGAACAAAGGGAGAAAATGAAGTGGCAGTAATAAATCAGAACCCTAGATGGAAGAAATGTACTTGGAGGAAGAGACACCATGATTCTTGGGATCTAGCTTCCTAGAGTCTCTGACATGGGTCACTCCCTGCCTGGTCTTTTCCCTTGTCTGTGAGAGCCTGTGAGCATGAATCATCTGTTCCTACTCTATGATCTTGACCTTGGCTAAGGAAACCCAGTCAGCTTTCCTAAACATTTCATAAAACTGTGGTGAAGATTACATAAGAAAATGCTTATAAACTCTTAACACAGTGCCTAGTGCATTAGTAATACTCAACAAATAGAGGCTTTTATTACTTTTTTCCTGACCTTTGTTTTATAATCTCTTACTTCCTGATTTTGGCTTGAGCTTAATAAGGTTTTTGTTTATTTTGTTTTGTTTTGCAACTTCACCCTGACCCCTTTCCTTCTTGATCCCCCTTCCTACTTTGTTACATCCATGGTTTTGATTTACCACTGGAGCCCAGCAATTTGAACATGTTTTCTGATTTTTCCATTGCTCATCAATGCAACCCAAGTCCCTGACTCAGTGACTGCAGGGACTCTAGATTAAAAATGCCTTTAGAACTTCCTAGAAAATCTAGAAACCACACCCGAATAGCTCATTAAAAAAAGAGGAGGAGTAAGACGAGGAGATAGTCTTTTAAGTAATATAGTTAAACTTCATGTGGAACTCTGAAATGCATTCAGCTTATGCATTTGCATTCACAAACAAACACAGAAATCCATTAACTTTCTTCATACACATTTGCTTATTCAATCAGCAGTGTTGTGGAAATTACTACGATATGAATTATTTTGTGTTCTTCAATTACAGATCTGTATTACTTACTGAAATCTATCTGAATTTATAGAGCCCATATACTGAATAAATGTCTTTATTTTATCTCAATAAATTTTCTGTAACACCAGCACACCAAAATCTCATTCCTTTAGCCATTTCCCAACCTATTATTCAAAATAATATACTGAAAAGAAAGTGGAGAAAAATTTATTTTTCTTTTCTGCTCCTTAAGATATCCTCCTAATAGTTTAAGACTAAGAACTCTGGAAAACAGGCTAAATAAGTTCAAAATTGAGAAGACCACTATTGTTTTTGAAAGACTGAATTCATAATGTTAAATGATTTCCTTCTCTATCAAATTGTAAGTCTTACTATATAGTCAATAAATGAGTTATAATTTAAAACTAATCTCCAATGGTCATTAATAGGTTACTAGGTCTGAATGGCATTTTGGAGCTTTAAAATGTGTTTTAGACTTAGACATGGCTCTCTTACCATTATTAAAATTGATTGAATATGCATTGGTCTTTTCTGACCTTGTGGAAATAATGGTGCACATATGCATAAGGCCCTAGTTTAGGAACTAATCTTAGAAATTCCAGAGGTAATTAAAAACTTCATGAGATCTATTTTACTTTTGATTTCTGTTGACAACTGCTGCTTACCTTTTGAACTTAAATGCTTGTGAGACTGGTAAAATGGGTACAGTTTTCCTCAGAACCACTGATTGATTGAACCCCTGAAAAATGGGATTGATAATGGCCCTAGAATTTATATAGTGGTTTTATACAGTGGCTAAGGCCCTGCTATAATTATTTTAAAGCATTAAAAGCTAATACATCACTACAGAGTGGCAGGCCTGACTCAACTGCCATCTTGTTTCATGCTCTTTGACAAATGACTAGTCATCCAGACAACATTTCCTCTTTAAGCACCTTTCCCAGCCCTCATTTCATTACCAAGTCTGTGGTGAAATCAGTAGATAACAAGAAAAATAGTACATTTTTGAGGCCTCCAGAAAATGGTGTTTGGTGTATATACTATAAAATGATATATATTTAAAGAATCATGATATATTCCTTATTCAAATCATGCACTATGTTCCTGTTTTTTGGTTTTTTGGTTTTTTCCTTTTTGCTGAGCAGATAGGCAATTGATATACATTGATGTATTAAAAATAGTAACAAAGCCCCTGAAGTATCAATCAAATAATTTAGTAAACAAAAAATAAACCAAAAGTACATGAAGCCAAATGTGGTAGACATGAGAAAAACAAAGGGGTGACATACAAATTGACTTTAAAATTTTTAGTTCATCCCTGAACAAAACTACCTAAAAGTTTTCTGAAGATTTTGAGGGTTTTGTTTGGATATCTTTCACCTTTTTTATACTGAATTAGTAAAACCTCAAATATTTTAATTTTGTGATATCAGATTTAAAAAATCCTGTGTACTGTACACTTAAATCTTTTACCAAAATCTTGGACTTATACTCTTGAGCCTTACAAGCAAAACGTACTAGCATATCTAAAGACAAATCAGGAGAGAAAAAATGAGACTGTTTGTTTTCTCCTCTTATTTTTTTTAACAAGATCTCTAAAATAGCACAATGGAATAGATATAATAAGAGTATGAATACAGAGGCTGAAGATATTTCTAAGAGCACCTCCTAAACAAATTATGTGTGCTTTTTGTAAAACAACTATAGAAAGCATACAAGTGTTGGGAAATATTCTGGGAGTCAGTGAAGGTTTGAGATACATTTCTCCATAGTTGTTGAAATTTCGTTGTGACATCATTGTTCTGAAGATGCAAAGTCTTATTTTTATTATTAAAATTTACAAGGTCCTTTTGATAGATACTGAGAAAGGAAACAGAAAAAGAGGAAAGCAAACACATTTTTTTGTCACATATAAAAATGGCAGGAAATTCAAGGAAGATGTGTGCCTGCCCATCCACTGTGGTTTGTGCTAAAGCTGCTTTCGTAAACCATTAGTTAGTACCATAAAATATAGATCTATGAATTAGCGGAAATCTCAGCAAACAGCCATATATACTACCAAACCTTCCAACTAAACTGGTCTATTTCAAACATTTAGAAGCGCCTTTATTAAAAAAAAATCTCATAAAAAGTAGAAAAAAGAACCTCTAATTTCAATGTCATTTCAAAATCGCTGAAAGATTTAGTACAATTCATGCGTCTTATGATCATTTTTCCAATATAATTGAATACAAAACAATTAGTGCAGAAGGGAAAAATAAAGCCTTGATTAAATGAGAAAGGATTTGCAACAAGCGTTTCTACATACCATCACTGCCATTATCCTTGGAGATATGAAAGTAAACCAGTTTGTGGCGGAGAATCATGGTAAACACCATATATATTGCTGATCCATGTTCTTAATGTTGTACTTAGGGGAGCTTATATTTCAATGGAACACTAACCTCAAGATCCTTGACTATTACTTGAGGTACAACTTGTGTAAAACCATAATGTAGTCTGTCTTACAAACTGAGAACCTGAAATCCCCTTTTAATTGAAATACTAACATCTCAAATGCTTTAATTTTGTAATATCAGATAGGAAAATTGACGTTCAATTGGCTGTTTTTTTATCCCTAGCTCATTAGAAACAGTGAGAATTTTATATGGGCTGGAATAGTGAAAACATTGTGAAATTAAAAAGCTGCCACTATTACTTTTTAAGTGTACTGTAATTCAACTTAGTTCTACTGTAAGTCATAGCAGTCCGTATTTCGAACTTAAGTTAAAATCAGCATATAAGGTTTATGTTGTATAACCAGCAACCATTTAATTTGATTGTAATTCATTTTTAATTTAACACTTTTCTAATGTATTCATCAGAAATATTCTATGGTACTGAGTTCAGTAAAATAAACTTAACTACTTGTGTTAAACCTGAAGTTTCAAGAATTATAAAGATTATCTCCTTCTGTAGAAATTTCTAATGTTGAAATCACATTCTTTTTTTTTTATTTGATGACAAGAACATTCTTATTTCAGGTAAGTATGTGTAGATGGCATTTGTATATGTAAAAGCAATGATGAAATATGTTAAAATTTATTATTTAGCTGATGTAGAACTCTTCAAAACAGAAGTGTATAAATAATGTTAGAGTTGGAAAGAAGGTACTACTATTTATAAGCAGCTTTACATGTATTATAATTACCGTGGAAATGTAAATAATAAATTAGAGAAGTCTTCCTATGTATAGGAAATTGACACTTCAATTACATGAGCTAATGCCTTCTAGCCTACTTTTGTTTATCTGAAAATAGATTTATTAGCCAGTCCAGAACAATATTTTGTCATTCAACTGCAATGTCAACACTTCAGGAAGACATATGTTAGCTGTAGAGGAGTAACATTACCTATCCCTATTCAATAAATAATGTTATAAAGTGTATCTGAAAATTGTTAACACTTGTATGACATAACAAAATTCATTTTTCACCAAATAACTTCTCTTCATGGATTCCATCAAAAAGAAGATGTGTATTGCAATGTGATATATGATGATGAAAATGTCTGCATTTCCAAAATAAGATACCAAAGTAAGCTACAGTGTATCTGACTGTGAAAATATTATTCAGCCAGTGAAAATGTAATAAGTAGAATACAAAAGTGTAAGTGTGGCATGACAATTAGATTAAAAATTACTCAAGAAAAATGTCAAAGAAAAAACATATAAAAAATGCTAACCTGGCCTCCTCTTCAGTATTGGGTTTTTGGATCTGTAAACTATATAAGTTCTAGGAACTGTGGCTCCAAATTCCCACTCATCAGTTGAGACTAGGTTTTCTGCCCTCAGATCTAGAATTGTTTTGTCCATACATATCAAGAAGCACCTTAGTAGGCTGCCTATCTATTCCATATTTAGGAACCCTGTGATGAGCTATCGCTATAGGTCTGTGAAGGTCAATACACATTAATTACCATTCACAACACACCATGCATACTATGGTAATTTCACCTTGTCTCTGATAGCTGAACAACTACACTTAGCCTTTATCAACCTGCACCCATTTTAATATCAAGAAGTCCAATTTCATTGCAGTATTCCAATGTCATCTCAGGCCAACAGAGAATAAGCACGTAGAACTCTTCAGAGATGCTTGTGTTCTACCCCCTCCGGTGCATTTCTTAATGTCTTTGTGTAGGGAGCGTTCCTCTAAATACTAGTCAGGGAGGTGAACAGCTTGTTCAGAACAGATTCATTCCAGCATTTCCCCCTCCCTGAATCTCTACAGTATACCAGAGATGTTGTGTATAGGTTACCTTCAAAATCCATTCATTATTCGTCCATCCTTCAATTAGCCAATCTAACAAACTATTACCACCACTCCACAAGTATCAAATCAACACATTAAATAACAAATTCCAGATCATTACCACTCATGACAATATATTTGTCCTAATCAATACTTACATTGTATCCTATGTGGTATGAAACTTTTATAAGCAGGCTTTATATTTCTCTAACTGAGTTATGTTGAGATCTAAGTTGTAGCCTGGAGGCAGCGAGGGGTGACGTGGGTGAATCCAGGAGAGAACTCTGATTCCCCAGGTCCAGTCACTGAGAAGCATTTGTGCTGGGGAAGGCTGATTCCCTCAGAAGGGGTGGTTGCTTCCAATACTAAGGAGTTTCAGAGAGATTTGGAAGGTCGAATTTCTCATCAGTGCCCTTCCCTTACCATGAGAGACCACATAGGACAGAAGATTTAATTGGTGATTGAATTGTTTTTCCTTACAGTCAAGCCTTAATCTTGTCCTCAGTCATATCTGCCCTGAAACTATACAATTTAAGAGACTCCTTCAAAGCTGCCATCAAGCCTCTCAAATTTTCCCTGTTTCTGAGTTTGGTATTCATTGCCCTCAATGTCTCCTTTAACTTTTGTTTTATTTGAAGACTTCAGAGCAGTTAGCTAAAACTACAATCTTTAAAATCACTGTTATTGCCCCAGCCACTTGGTCTCCCAAGGCCTTGCATTCCACATGTCCTTCATCCCATGCCAACACTGGTAGTAACTGAATGATTATAATGTAACCAGAAGCTGTGGCTTGCCAGTGTTCCATTTCCCACCAATAAGCACTACACAGACATGTGAGCAATTCAATCCCAGAATCCCATTTTTGTGTTTCTGTTTCATGGGACCTTACATTCTACCAGACAGGACATAGATGGTGCATTCTGTCTGGGACACTGTGGAAAGATTACTAAAAGGACTCTTTACAATGATGTGGATGGAGTTTTGAGAAAGTAACAAAAGTTGGTACAGTACCTGTTAGTTACAGAAGGAGCTATTATCACTCTTGGGCCTAAAGGGGCAAAGAAAGGGAATAGTTACTAGAACCAGAAGAGAGAGTTATATGAGAGGGCTGTCCAAAAGGACTGTGGCCTTGAGTAGGGGGAAGCAGTCATTGTATCTTAGAGTCATTTGAAGTAACTTTTATCTGTGCCATTATGTCACTAACTTGATATACTCTCAAGTTCATTTTTATCTTTTTTTTCAATTTGCTCTTTTTAAAATTTAATATTCTTTCTAATTATGTGAAACATTTAACTGTTCCAAATTTTAAACTAAATAACAAAGTCAGCCACAGAAATCTTAATTCATTCTTTGTCCCTTTTACTCTACTACCCCCCACTCTCCATGTGTATATACTTTTGGTTTATTTTCCTATTGCTTTATTCTGAAAATATAAGCACATTCCCCCCTCCTTTTTTACCCTAACGTACACCCTATAAACTGTTTTGTACCTTCTTTTCTCTGGAAGTTCCTTGAAATTGCTTTAATTTTCTAAATTAGATTTCATGATCATCTTCTGAGAGTGAGAATGGGAGTGTGGAATTTGTGGTATGAGAAGACAGAGGAACACTGGAATAATTAATTGTCTAAGAGAGTGGAGGAGAGAATTTCTAGGAAAATGTAATATGACTCTGAGGCTGCGTTAAAGACTCATTTGAAGTTTGTGGACATGAATTTAAAATGAGTTGCACAGGTGTAAGTTATTCCACAGTTAGCGTAAAGAAAAAATTGAATTTGACTCAGTTTGGCCTCTGCTGAGAGGATTTCAAGGGAGTTGAGGATAAATGCAGTGTTGATTTTAACAAATCATTGGATTTAAGGTAGGTAAGAGGAAAGTACATCTAATAGGAATGGGGATGGATAGTGAAAAGGTGGTAGGGTCAATAGATCTTAGATATTGGTGGGACTGTAGACTTGATGGGGGGAGGAAGCTGAAAAGATGAAAGTGTGGAATGTTTGAAATTGAGATTATAGAGGGGTCAGAGTTATTGTTAATAAAGGTATGTTCAGTAATATAAAAGCAGTGCCATTTGCATTAAATAGAAAATAACCATACTAATAATATAAATGAAATATAATATTATTAAATTCTAATTAGTTTCTGTTGCCTGCCAAAGGGAGTTTGAGATTTGCCTTCCCTTTATAAAAATAGATTCAAAATTTTAAACAGACTTATTACCAGCAAACTGAGGCTTTGTTCTTGCCATTGTAAGAAAATACTGAAAGATAATTGTAAATGGAATAACTCCTTACCAGAACACAATATGTTTTTGTGCTATCCCCCTCTACCACCTAAAGCCATCTGTTGTACCGGTGACAAGCATGCCACATTGAAAGCCTGCCCTACTCAGACAGTGGACATACTAACTTGTGGCCGACTGTGAAGCTTATGTGTGTCTCACATGCTCCTCCTTCTTACCTCCATACCCTCCACCAAAAGAAAAAATATTAAAGCGTTTACAACTCTAGTCACAGCCAGGCTCTCAATTTGACTATTTATGAATGAACTTCAAGGAACAGATTAATACATAAATATGACTGACATACCTTGTGCATTTAGGAGATATGTACATTATCACCCATCCTTAAATGTATCAATAGAACATTGCCTTGGCAGTGGCTAATTGCCAACATTATCCTTCTTCATATTTTCTAAATTGTGATTTTGTAAGTATAAAATGTTCTAATATTTACCGACACACCAATTGACCAGCTTACTTGAACATATTCATTCATCCCTAATATGGGAAATTTTCTATTTGCTATAAGTGTCTTTAGCCATTTTGCTAGTAACCTAGCTTCAATAAGGATCTAATTCCTGAAAGAGGAATGTTTATAAGGAAAGGGAATAATGAATTTTCTTCTATTTTTTTCTTAATCATACTTCATAAAATAATTACACGGTCCCAGATTATATGAGAAACACTTTGTGAGTTATTAAACCTATGAGAAGATGATTTACCAAGCAACGAAATTGGAGAATCTTAAACAATTACTTTTCTATATTTTCAGACAAACACAAAAATGCATATATACTCACACAGAATGAGACTTAGAGCAACAAGTTTTTGCCTGACTCAGGTGAAATTATCAAGTTCTATAATCTTGCCTGAGGGAAAAACATTATTTTACTTCTTTAACAACCTTTATAAATAAGATAATATATACAGTAGTAAAGTTGATGTACTTTTTGAGGTGGCAAACCAGTCACATCAAAATGCAAATCTGTGTCAAGAATATTTCTCTTACTGCAGAAGGGTCACTTTGAAAAAATACAAATTCTACGTGCTTCTGCAGACTGATATTGGGGGACTTCAAACTCACCAGGGATTATAAGAATCAAAATGCCCAGCTCTAGAGTCAGACCTTTGCACACCCTGAAATGTCAGGAATGGCCAGCCTAATTTCTGCCATGCTTTTAGCAATGTGGGGCTGTGTTTTTAATTTAACAGGTAATTTTTTGTCTTTTACCTGTCTTCTAGCATCCAGAATCTATGAAAATACAATTTTTTTTTCAAATTGTGGATACAGAAAAACAAAACAGAGGAAGGGGAAAAAATGGTCTTTATTAAACTCACCCTTCTCTCTTTTTACTTCTTTTATTTAGGGCTTGTTTTTAATTGTGAGATACAATTTAAGTACAGAAAAGTGCACAAAACTTAAAAGTGCAGCTCAATGAATTACCAGCAATGGAACACCAGTGTAATTGCCACCCAGGAAAAGATAGAACATTACTCATGACACAGCCCCCATTTCCCCACCTCAACCATTAGTCTATATCCCCAAAGGTAACCACTCATGAGATTATCAACACTACCATTCATGTTGCCTGTTTTAGAGCAATTATCATACAGTGTGCATTCTTTTACTCAAAAATTTAGTTTGTGAAATCCATTCATGGTGTTATATATAACTGAAATCTGTTCATTTTCATTGCTATATAATATCCCACTATATGAATACATATGTGTGTGTGTGTATATATATATATATATATATATACCATACTTTATACACTCTATCCTCAAAGAGTGTTTAGGCTATTTCCAGTTTGAGGCTATTATGAATAATGTTGCTATGGAGATTCCTGTTCATGTCTCGGTGTACACATTTTCCTCTTTGAGGTATGTACCTGAGTGGAATTGCTGAGTCCTAAGGTATGTGTATGGTAGTTTTCAGAGATGCTGCCAAATTGTTTGTCAAAGTGATTGAACCAGTTTATAATCTCATCAACAGGTTACTAGGATTCTAGTCACTCTACACCCTTGCCAACACTTGATATTGTATATTTCCTTATTTCAATTATTCTGTTGGCTATGTAGTGGTATTTCATTTTTCTTTTAGTTTGTGTACCCCTCATAACTAATGAGGTTGCCACCTTTTCACATATTTAATGGGCATTTGGTATCTTCTTTTGTGAAACCTCTTGCCCATTTTTCTAGTTATTGTCTGTTTTATTGTTATTGATTTATAGAAGTTAATATACATCGATGAAATTTTTGTTAGATATGAGTATTGAAAATATGTTCTACTGTGGCTTGTCTTTACTTCCTTAATGGTGGGTTTTGAACTACAAAGTATTACCATAGTCAAATTTATCAATCTTTTCTTTTTTTATCCTCATTTTGAAATAAATTTATTGAGATATATTTGACTGATAAAAATTGTACTAAGATTTACAACTTGATGTTTTAATATTTGTATACACTGTGAAAAGATCACCATAATCAAGCTAAATAATTTGTCTATAACCTCTTCCTAATTATAGTATGTGTGTTGAGAAGATTTAATTCAAGATCTATCCTCTTAGCAAGTGTCAAGTATATGATACAGTTTTGCTAACTATTGTCACCATGCTGTACATTAGGTCTCTAGAACTTATTCATAGTGCATAAATGAAACTTTGCACCCTTGGACCAACATCTCATTTCCCCCATACCTCCCACCCCAGCCCCTGACCACCACCATTCTATTCTCTGCTTCTATGAATTTGATTATTTTAGATTGCACATGTAAGTGAAATCATGCAGCATTTGTTTTTCTGTGGCTGGCTTATTTCACTCAACATAATTTTCTCATGGTGCATCCATGTTGTCACATATGGCAGGATTTTCGTTTTTGTGGATGAATAATATTCGTGTGTGTGTGTGTGTGTTCTACTGTGGCTTGTCTTTAAATACATATCACATTTTATTTATCCATGCATCTACTGATGAACATTTAAGTTGTTTCCATATCTTGGCAGTTGTGAATAATGCTGCAGTGAACATGGGAGTGCAGTTCTCTCTTTGAGATGCATATTTCATTTCCTTCAGATATATACTCAGAAGTAGAATTGCTGGTTCACATGGCAGTTCAATTTTAATTTTTTGAGGAACCTCCATAGGTTTTGCATAGTGGCTGCACAAATTTACATTTGCACCAAAAGCATACAAGGGTTCCCTTTTTTCCACATCCTCACCAAAGCATATTTTCTCTCTCTCTCTTTTTTTTTTAATAAAACCCATCTTAACAGGTGGAAGCAATATATCATAGTGGGTTTGATTTGCATTTCACTAATAATTAGTGATGTTGGATATATTTTCATGTGCCTGTGTGCCATCAGTATATCTTCTTTGGAAAAAATATCCAGATCCTCTGCCCATTTTTTTTTTTATTTAAAATCTTTATTGGAGTATAATTGCTTTACAGTGTTGTGTTAGTTTCTGCTGTATAAAAAAGTATATCAGCTATATGTATACATATATCCTCTTATCCCCTCCCTCTTGCATCTCCCTCCCACCCTCCCTATCCCACGTCTCTAGGTGGTCACGAAGCACCGAGCTGATCTCCCTATGCTATGCGGCTGCTTCCCACTAGCTATCTATTTTACACTGAGTAGTGTATATATGTCAATGCTACTCTCTCACTTCGTCCCAGCTTACCTTCCCCCTCCCCGTGTCCTCAAGTCCATTCTCTATGTCTGCATCTTTATTCCTGTCCTGCCCCTAGGTTCATCAGAACCATTTTTGTTTTTAGATTCCATATATATGTGTTAGCATACAGTATTTGTTTTTCTCTTTCTGACTTACTTCACCCTGTATGACAGACTCTAGGTCCATCCACCTCACTACAAATAACTCAATTTCGTTTCTTTTTATGGATGAGTAATACTCCATTGTATATATGTGCCACATCTTCTTTATCCATTCATCTGTCAGTGGACACTTAGGTTACTTCCATGTCCTGGCTATTGTAAATAGTGCTGCAGTGAATATTGTGGTACATGACTCTTTTTGAATTATGGTTTTCTCAGGGTATATGCCCAGTAGTGGGATTACTGGGTCATATGGTAGTTCTATTTCAAGTTTTTTAAGGAACCTCCATACTGTTATCCATAGTGGCTGCATCAATTTACATTCCCACCAACAGTGCAAGAGGGTTCCCTTTTCTCCACACCCTTTCCAGCATTTATTGTGTGTAGATTTTTTGATGGTGGCCATTCTGACCGGTGTGAGGTGATACCTCATTGTAGTTTTGATTTGCATTTCTCTAATGATTAGTGATGTTGAGCATCCTTTCATATGTTTCTTGGCAATCTGCATATCTCCTTTGGAGAAATGTCTATTTAGGTCTTCTGCCAATTTTTGGATTGGGTTCTTTGGTGTTTTGATATTGAGCTGCATGAGCTGCTTATATATTTTGGAGATTAATCCTTTGTCAGTTGCTTCGTTTGCAAATATTTTCTCCCATTCTGAGGGCCGTCTTTTCGTCGTGTTTATGGTTTCCTTTCCTGTGTAAAAGATTTTTAAGTTTCATTAGGTCCCATTTGTTTATTTTTGTTTTTATTTCCATTTCTCTAGGAGGTAGGTCAAAAAGGATCTTGCTGTGATTTATGTCATGCAGTGTTTGTTCTGCCTAGGTTTTCCTCTAAGAGTTTTATAGTGTTTGGCCTTACATTTAGGTCTTTAATCCATTTGGAGTTTATTTTTGTGTATGGTGTGGGAGAGTGTTCTAATATCATTCTTTTACATGTAGCTGTCCAGTTTTCCCAGCACCACTTATTGAAGAGGCTGTCTTTTCTCCATTGTATATTCCTGCCTCCTTTATCAAAGATAAGGTTACCACATGTGTGTGGGTTTATCTCTGGGCTTTCTATCCTTTACCATTGATCTGTATTTCTGTTTTTTTGCCAGTACCATACTGTTTTGATTACTGTAGCTTTGTAGTATAGTCTGAATCCAGGCGCCTGATTCCTCCAGCTCCATTTTTCTTTCTCAAGATTGCTTTGGCTATTCAGGGTCTTTTGTGTTTCCATACAAATTGTGAAATTTTTTGTTCTAGTTCTGTGAAAAATGCCTTTGGTAGTTTGAAAGGGATTGCATTGAATCTGTAGATTGCTTTGGGAAGTAGAGTCATTTTCACAATGTTGATTCTTCCAATCCAAGAAATGGTATATCTCTCCCTCTGTTTGTATCATCTTTAATTTCTTTCCTCAGTGTCTTATAGTTTTCTGCATACAGGTGTTTTGTCTCCTTAGGTAGGTTTATTCCTAGGTATTTTATTCTTTTTGTTGCAGTGGTAAATGGGAGTGTTTCCTTAATTTCTCTTTCAGATTTTTCATCATTAGTGTATAGGAATGCCAGAGATTTCTGTGCATTAATTTTGTATCCTGCTACTTTACCAAATTCATTGATTACCTCTAGTAGTTTTCTGATAGAGTCTTTAGGATTCTCTATGTATAGTATCATGTCATCTGCAAACAGTGACAGCTTTTCTTCTTCATTTCTGATTTGGATTCCTTTTATTTCTTTTTCTTCTCTGATTGCTGTGTCTAATACTTGCAAAACTATGTTGAATAATAGTGGTGAGAGTGGGCATCCGTGTCTTGTTCCTGATTTTAGAGGAAATGGTTTCAGTTTTCACCATTGAGAAAGATGTTGGCTGTGGGTTTGTCATATATGGCCTTTATTATGTTGAGGTAAGTTCCCTCTATGCCTACTTTCTGAAAAGTTTTTATCATAAAGTGGTGTTGAATTTTGTCAAAAGCTTTTCTGCATCTATTGAGATGATCATATGGTTTTTATCCTTCACTTTGTTAATATGGTGTATCACATTGATTGGTTTGTGTATATTGAAGAATCCTTGCATTCCTGGGATAAACCCCACTTGATCATGGTGTATGATCCTTTTAATATGTTGTTGGAGTCTGTTTGCTAGTATTTTGTAGAGGATTTTTGCATCTACATTCATCAGTGGTATTGGTCTGTAGTTGTCTTTTTTGTGACATCTTTTCTGGTTTTGGCATCAGGGTGATGGTGGCCTCGCAGAATGAGTTTTGGAGTGTTCCTTCCTCTGCTATGTTTTGGAAGAGTTTGAGAAGGATAGGTATTAGCTCTTCTCTAAATGTTTGGTAGAATTTGCCTGTGACGCCATCTGGTCCTGGGCTTTTGTTTGTTGGAAGATTTTTAATTACAGTTTCAATTTCAGTGCTTGTGATTGGTCTGTTCATATTTTCTATTTCTTCCTGGTTCAGTCTCGGAAGGTTGTGCTTTTCTAAGAATTTGTCCATTTCTTCCAACTTTTCCATTTTATTGGCATATAGTTGCTTTTAGTAATCCGTGATGATCCTTTGTATTTCTGAAGGGTCAGTTGTTACCTCTCCTTTTACATTTCTAATCCTGTTGATCTTAGTCTTCTCCCTTTTTTTCGTGATGAGTCTGGCTAATGGTTTATCAATTTTGTTTATCTTCTTAAAGAACCAGCTTTTCGTTTTATTGATCTTTGCTAATGTTTCCTTCATTTCTTTTTCTTTTATTGCTGATCTGATCTTTGTGATTTCTTTCCTTCTGCTAACTTTGTGGGTTTTTTGTTCTTCCTTCTCTAATTGCTTTAGGTGTAAGGTTAGGTTGTTTATTTGAGATGTTTCTTGTTTCTTGAGGTAGGATTGTATTGCTATAAACTTCCTCTTAGAACTGCTTTTGCTGCACCCCATAGGTTTTCAGTTGTCCTGTTTTCATTGTCATTTGTTTCTAGGTATATTTTTTATTTCCTCTTTGATTTCTTCAGTGATCTCTTGGTTATTTAGTAGTGTATCATTTAGCCTCCATGTGTTTGTATTTTTTACAGTTTTCTTCCCATAATTGATATCTAGTCTCATAGTGTTGTGGTCAGAAAAGATACTTGATACAATTTCAATTTTCTTAAATTTACCAGGGCTTGATTTCTGACCCAAGATATGATCTATCCTGGAGAATGTTCCATGAGCACTTGAGAAGAAAGTGTATTCTGTTGTTTTTGGATGGAATGTCTTATAAATATCAATTAAGTCCATCTTGTTTAATGTGTCATTTAAATATTGGGTTTCCTTCTTTATTTTCATTTTGGATGATCTGTCCATTGGTGAAAGTGGGGTGTTCAGGTCCCCTACTATTATTTTGTTACTGTCAATTTCCCCTTTAATGGCTGTTAGCATTTGCCTTATGTATTGAGGTGCTCCTATTTTGGGTGCATAAATATTTACAATTGTT
Organism: Eubalaena glacialis; assembly: GCF_028564815.1. Lineage (NCBI taxonomy): Eukaryota > Metazoa > Chordata > Mammalia > Artiodactyla > Balaenidae > Eubalaena > Eubalaena glacialis. Next base: position 142,022,832 of record NC_083720.1, on the reverse strand, counting down.
ATATCTTCTTGGATTGATCCCTTGATTATTATGTACTATCCTTCTTTGTCTCTTGGAATAGTCTATATTTTAAAGTCTAATTTGTCTCATATGAGAATTGCTACCCCAGCTTTCTTTTGATTTCCATTTTCATGGAATATCTTTTTCCATCCCCTCACTTTCAGTCTGTATGTGTCCCTAGGTCTGAAGTGGACCTCTTGTAGACAGCATATATATGGGTCTTGTTTTTGTATCCATTCAGCCAGTCTATGTCTTTTGGTTGGAGCATGTAATCCATTTACATTTTAGGCAATTATCGATATGTATGTTCCCCTTACCATTTTCTTAATTGTTTTGGGTTTGTTTTTGTAGGTCTTTTCCCTCTCTTGTGTTTCCTGACTAGAGAAGTTTGTTTAGCATTTGTTGTAAAGCTGGTTTAGTGGTGTTGAATTCTCTTAACTTTTGCTTGTCTGTAAAGATTTTAATTTCTCATTCGAATCTGAATGAGATCCTTGCTGGGTAGAGTAACCTTGGTTGTAGGTTTTTCCCTTTCATCAGTTTAAATATGTCCTGCCACTCCCTTCTGATTTGCAGAGTTTCTGCTGAAAGGTCAGGTGTTAACCTTATAGGGATTCCCTTGTATATTATTTGTTGTTTTTCCCTTGCTGATTTAATATTTTTTCTTTGTATTTAGTTTTTGATAGTTTGATTAATATGTGTCTTCACGTGTTTCTCTTGCATTTATCCTGTATGGGACTCTCTGTGCTTCCTGGACTTGATTGACTATTTCCTTTCCCATATTAGGGAAGTTTTCAACTATAATCTCTTCAAATATTTTCTCAGTCCCTTTCTTTTTCTCTTCTGGGACCCCTATAATTCAAATGTTGGTGTGTTTGATGTTGTCCCTGGGGTCTCTGAGACTGTCCTCAATTCTTTTCATTCTTTTTTCTTTATTCCGCTCTGCAGTAGTTATTTCCACTATTTTATCTTCCAGGGCACTTATCCGTTCTTCTGCCTCAGTTATTCTGCTATTGATTTCTTCTAGCAAATTTTGAATTTCATTTATTTTGTTGCTCATCATTGTTTGTTTTCTCTTTCGTTCTTCTAGGTCCTTGTTAAACGTTTCCTATATTTTCTCCATTCTATCTCCAAGATTTTGTATCATCTTTACTATCATTACTCTGAATTCTTTTTCAAGTAGACTGACTATTTCCTCTTCATTTTTTTGGTCTAGTGGGTTTTTACCTTGCTCCTTCATCTGCTGCGTATTTCTCTGTCTTCTCAATTCACTTAACTTACTATGTCTGGAGTCTCCTTTTCACAGGCTGTAGGTTCATAGTTCCCATAGTTTTTGGTGTCTGCCCCCAGTACCTAAGGTTGGTTCAGTGACTTGTGTAAGCTTCCTGCTGGAGGGGACTGGTGCCTGTGTTCTGGTGGGTGGGGCTGGATCTTGTCTTTCTGGTGGGCAGAGCCATGTTTGGTCATTTGTTTTGGGGTGTCTGTGATTTTAGACAGCGTCTCTGCTAATGGGTGGGGTTGTGTTCCAGTCTTACTAGTTTGGAATGGCGTGTCCAGCACTGGAGCTTGCTGGCTGTTGGGTGGAACTGGGTCTTAGCGTTGAGATGGAGATCTCTGCGAGAGTTCTCGCCAATTGATATTACTTGGAGCCAGGAGGTCTCTGGTGGACCAATGTCCTGAACTCGGCTCTCCCACCTCAGGTGCTCAGGCCTGACACCACGCTGGAGCCCCAAGAGCCTGTCAGCCACATGGCAGATTGCCAGTTTATTATGAAAGGCTATAACTCAGGAATGAACAGAAAGAAGTGATTCATAGGATAAGATGTGGGGAGAGAGCATGGTGCTTCCATGCCGTCTCCAGGTGCAACACTCTCCCAGCATCTCCATGTTCCCCAAGCCAGAAGTTCTCTCCTCTGCCCATTTTTTTAATCACATTGTTTGGGGTTTTTTTGTTGAGTTATCTGAGTCTCTGTATATTTTGGATACTAACCCCATATCCCTTTACTTTTAATATTTGATTTCTAAGTTCAGGTATCAAATAAAATGTCATATGTGATTTGTAAATGTCTTCTCCCATTCAATAGGTTGCCCTTTCATTTTGATGATAGCTTCCTTCACTGTGCAGAAGCTTTTTAGTTTGCTTTAGGCTCATTTTTTAATTTTTGCTTTTGTTTTCCTTGCCTTTGGAATCAGATCCACAAAAACACCTCTAAGGCTGATGTCAGTGAGGCTACAGCTTATGTTTTCTTCTATGAATTTCATGGTTGCAGGTCTTACATTCAAGTTTTTAATCCATTTTGAGTTAATTTTTGTGTATGGTGTATGATAGTGGTCTGGTTCTATCATACAAGGAAAAAACTTATAGTAAATATACAAAAGAAAATGAGAAAGGAATCTAACACAACACTAAAGGAAACCATGAAAATCCAAGGGAAGAGAGAAAAAGAAGAAATAGAGAGGAACTACGAAAACAGCCAGAAAACAATTAACAGAATGGCAATAAGAACATACCTATCAATAGTTACTGTAAATGTAAAGGGACTAAATTCGCCAAACAAAAGACTTAGAGTGACATGGATAAAAAACAAGACCCATTTATTTGCTGCCTTCAGTTACAAATCACAGAGAACTGTACATAAGATCCTCCTCTTTTATCCTTCTAATATCTGAAACATCTGTAACAATATGCCCTTTTAACTCCTATTATTGTATTTTTTTGTACCTTTACTTATTTTCTTGATCAGTCTCAAGAGCTTTTTATAGGTATTTTCAAAGGACCAAACTTCTGTTGGATCAACATTCTCTATTTTATTTTTTATCTAGTTTACTAATTTTTGCTCTTATATTTATTATGTCCCTCCTTCTATGTTCTTTGGGTTTAACTTGCCAGGTTTTTTTTAACTTCTTGAAATTGATGAATAGCTCATTGATTTTCAGACTTCTTATATAAGTTATGAATTTCCCTTTAAACACAAATTTAGCTACATCCTATCAGCTATCAAAACTTGTGAAATTTTGATATAGAGTATTTTTATTTTCATCAACTTAAAAATACCTTTTATTTCTCTTGTGATTTTTCTTTGACCCATGGCCCTAATAGAATTGTAATTGTTGATTTCCAAGCATATGAGGATTTTCTGGTTTTCTTAGTCCCACCCCCATTTGGCAAGGCCTGGGCCTTAATTTTTATAGCCACCTGACTTTGAAGGCTTTCAAAAGATTGCTCAACATCTCAGTTTCTTATCTTCCTGTTGTTAAATTGGCATTTATCCCTCACGAAAAAGCAGTCCTAAATACTAGTCACATTTCTGAGTTATCTTCTTCAGGATCTTGATCTAGTTTCTTACTGCTCCTTTAGCTCTCAAATGCATTATATATTCATTTTTTCTAGTTGCCATCAGTGGGAGGATTGTCTTGAATTACCAGAATTAGAAGTCAAGATTCCCTTTACTTTTAATATTTGATTTCTAAGTTCAGATATCAAATAAAATGTCATTTTATTTGGACTCCACAAGAATATTTGAATTTCCCAAGTTTCAGGCTTTATGCCACAGATGAAGAAAGCTCAACAAGTATTCTTTCTTATGGGTGATAACAACTCTAACCAAGGGTAAAGACTTCATGGACACAAACCTTCAATTAGCCTTTTCAGTCATGAATTTACTGTTCTACTTTTGTTATATTTATTAACATCTTTCAGTCTTTAGCTATCATCTTGTTCATATTTTATTATTATTTTTTCAATTAATCATTTTGTCTAGGAAGTCCCCATTTGGTTTAAAAATGAATATTTTATTGTGCTTTCATCTTTTAAAAGCTGAGTGAATATTTCCTTTGCTTTGAAGGAGAAAATATCCAAAATGCATTATAATTGCTTTTGAAAAAATGCGTTCCAGATATCAGAAGTTAGCCTATTCTGAGGATATTACATCAGGAAAATAGCTCAGGTCATACCCAAAGGGTATGTTTGTACTACACTGAAAGTTCAGAAATATTGCATAGTGAGAATTAATGGTTGGCATAAAAATCTGCCTGATATGATAATTAATTGAATCCTGTTAAGCCATTCACATATTGATGTACCTAGGCAAATGTAGTATTATATATCTCTTTAATTTATTTTTACTCTTAGCATAAACCTAATTTATTTTAAAAGGATTATTAACTCCATACAAAACATATATTCATTTAACAAATATTTACCCACCTAAAAGGGAGCAGGAACTGTTTCTATGTTAGAAACTGTACAATAAGGAAGAGGAAAAAAACAAAAATATATAAAATATATGATAAATTATGATTTTTAAAAAATACAGTGACTGAAAGAATGAGGTCATGGGAAATTATTTTAGATAGAATGGCAATACGTATTTGTGAGGAAGTATCATCTGAGGAGAAACTTAAATAAATTAAAAGGAAGGTCATTTTTAAATTAAAGAGCAGAGAATTCCAGGCATAAAAATTGCAAGTACAAAGACCCTAGGACAGAAATCAGTGTAACTCCATGCAAGAAATTGCAAGAAAGCCGTTGAGAGGGTGGAAAAATGTAAGTCAGGAAATTGACATGAGATCAGTTCATGTAGGACCTGACAGGCCTTGGTAGAGATTTGGGGTTGCTTTTTTTTTTCTCTGAGAGTGACAGGAATCCACTGGAAGTTTGGATCAGAGGAATATCACGATTTCATTTTCATTTTTAAAGAGCACCATGGAGATAGACTTAGGAGTGGTAGTGCATAGAATGTAAACAAGTAAACCATTTAAGTGGTTTAGTAGTACAGTCAAAAGAAGATGTGACAGCATGGGAAGTGAGGAGATGAGGTAGGATTTGGTATGTGGTTTGAAGATAAAGGTGACAGGACTTGCTACCAGATAGGATGTTGGAAAGTTTCTAAGTATTTGGTCTGAGAAATAGAGTGAAGAGTGGTGCTATTCCCTGAAATAGTGTAGACTGGGGTGTTAATTCAAGAGTGAAAATAAAGCGTTCTGATTCAGATGTGATAAATTTCAGATGCCCATTAAATTCCAAGTGGAAATTATGTAGGCGTTTATCTGTAGCTCCCTAGAGAGAGTAAAGCTTGAAATATAAATCTGAGAGCCATCAAAGTATACTGTAGATAATATTCAACCTCAGGGGACTTGAGATTAGCTGCGGTTGGAATGCGGACAGAACAGAAACAGTTTAAAGACTCAGCCCAAGGACACACCAACATTTAGAAGATGGAGAAGAAGATTCTACAATAAGATTATAAAAGAGTGGTGAGTCAATTCGGAGTAGATCAAAACACATGTGATGATGCTGAAACCAACAGTAATATGTGTTCTCCCAAGATTATTAATAACCTATGATTCTAGGGAATTTAACAAAAATAATCTTTTAATATTATTTATTAAACTAGAAATCTGAAAATTTATGTTAAATATAAGCATAATAGTATTAATATCTCCTAACTAGTAAATAGTCAAGCCCTTGGATATAAAGTGTATATCTGAGGTTGTAATAAGAGGGTAATTCTAGGGTTGAAGAACAAGGTGGAAGAAATATCACTTAAACATGTTATACTAAATATTTATCATACTTCTATTTGACTGAGTCTCACATAGTCTCATAAAACAGATTCAAATATGAAGTGATGAACATAAGCAAAATACAGAGATCCATGCTGATGTTATGTGAAAGATTTCTCATTACTTAAAATTTACCTTGCTATTGAATGTGTATGACTTCAGAGTCTCAATAAATACTTGTTGATGTTCTTTTATTCTCTTTGCTTCTTTCCACAGGTGGGGAAGTCCCATACACAACTCTGGCTACCCGAATGATGATGGGGGCTTGGTGGCTATTTGCTTTGATTGTCATCTCATCTTACACAGCAAACCTTGCTGCTTTCCTCACTATCACCCGCATTGAAAGCTCCATCCAGTAAGTAGACAAAGATTCCACTTGATACAAAGCATGAGAAATGACAGGCGTGGCCAAAGCTATGTGATGTCTGTTAATAAATTTACAACTTCCTTTTGAGTAAAGGCTTAATTTTGTGATGTGCAGACATCACAACATAGTCCAACTCCTGAAAGTACAGTTTTGGTAGAGCATTATTTATACAATAAAATTCTGGGTATAATTTGGACATTGCTTCCCACATTTTCCTGGAAGGATAACACATATTCAGAATTTTAACCTCTGTAAAATATGACTGTGGGCAATATTATTAAAAAGAAGGAAAAGGATACATACTAAAATATATATATATATTTCAAGTTTGAGATGCTCAGTCTTTGCCTTGAGTCTGTCCCATTATGCACTGTCTGAGTAAATAGTTAGGTAGACACTGGATGACTGATAGATAGATGATAGGTAGGGAGAGGGAGAGAGAGAGAGAGAGCAAGAGAGAGAGAATGAGAGTAGCTATCAAGAGGTAAAACTACATTCTGTCTCTTCATTGCATTATAGCTAATGTGAGTATTATTGCTGCTGTTTTTCCAGCTGCAGTGGTGGTAAATTGTCATTAACTATAGTGTACTTTTGAATCCTGAAAGCTACCTAAGTCAGTGCTTCATTTCACAAATGACTTTCCCTTGAGCCCTGAGACTCCAAAGGCCTTTGATTTACCATGGCCAGTTTTTCTTTATGTGGTTTCATGCCATAAGGTCAGGTCAGTGCCACAGTACAGCTTCTGCCTTATTAGAACATAGTGTTCTGTATATTGTTTTAAGAAAAAATTTTCTGAAAATTTTATTAATCCAAAATCAAGGTAGTTTGAACTTTTGTAAAGTTAAAAAACATTTATTTCTCAACAAAGTTGACAGTTCAAGATTAGAATAATTAACTTTGTCAAGGAATTAATTAGGGATTTACTTCATCCTTAAGAGAAAACATGAATTCTTCTTGCCTTTAAAATAGTATGTAAATGAATTCCATTAGTAGTTGCAAAATTATTATAGCACAATACTAAAAATAAAATCAAGAATTAATGATCTAAAAAGAAATATGGTATTTTCTTCAACTGCTTGTGTATATAAATTGAAACCCCAAAATTCAGCTACTAATAGTCAATTATTTCATCCATTTATGAAAATGATGTTCCCAACTTCTCTCATCAAATCATAGTCTTCAAGTTGTTTTCCCAGTTATTTCTTTGGTGCAGAACCTTCATATCCTTTTAACTTACTACCCTTGTAGCCAATGCTACGTGTGGCATAAGTTATAAGTGATCCAGAGTGAAGCTCATGGAAAATTTAAACTGATGACCCCATCAGAGTCCTATTTTAAGCAATAATGAAAATGATTACAACATCCCAGCCCAAGAAATCAATGAATTAGTAAAACTGTGCAAATAATAATTAACATTTATTGAGAACTCACAAGATGCCAAACTTTGTACTAGATGTTTGACATGCATTGGCTCATTTAATACTTACAACCATCTTCTGGAATGCATACTACTTATTAATAACCCATTTTACAACTGAAGTTGAAAAGATAAGTAACTTGCTTCAAATCATGCGGCTAATAAGTGATTGATTAAAGACCAGACCTTAAATCTGTCTCATTCCTGAATCTATGTTCTAACTATGCCACACTAGTCCCCATTTCACACCCTTGTACATTTGTATGGCCAGTTGCTTTTTAGAGAACTTTATAAAGGATGTGTCATAGCCTTATTCATTGCTAAGTATAGTGATGTAAAGGATGACATTATTCAAATCCTCAATTTGTCTGAGGAAATAAAGTATCAAAAGTTAGGAGATTTTTGTGTTGGGTCGATTCTGTAGGCATATATGCCAACATGAGCTAATTACATCTATAATTGATACCTGCCATTCAGGGTAAGATTGCTTGCCAGACCAGTCAATGGAAATCACATTAAGAAAAATAGTTTTAAAAAATTAAAATGGAATATTTTAATCTCACTAATATACTTCTTGTCAACTTTGTTTAACATGTTATATTTTAAGAGTACTTAAAGTACATAGGTTTCTACTATGTAGCTCAGATCTGACTTTGAAACATTTTAAATTAAATGAATGAAGAACATTTTAAATAACTGATTTTATGCAACATATGACAATAATCATAAATAATAAAAATTATGGATATTCACTGAGAATTTATTATGAATTTATTAAGCATATATATGTACATATATATATATATATATATCTCCCCTTTAGTACTCAAAATTACCCTAATAATACAGCTACTACTATTATTCCTACTTTGTAGATCAAGAAAGAGAAATTTGGAAGTTAAATGCTCACTAGCACACAGTGAATAGTGTCAGAGCTGGAAATCTAACCTACATCAATCCAATACCAATTCATGACTTTACCTACTGAAGTTTTTCTTTATCTTACAATTTGTTTCTTGCTGGTTCTTAAAATTTGTTTGCTTGAGCCGCTCTGTCACTGAGGTTGCAGGCCTCATGGTGTGTGTATATCTGAGCTATTTAGTCATTACAACTTTGCCAGCATTCGTTAGTATCTAGACTTTCATGAAATAGCAGTGGGAGCAAAAGCCTCTATCAAATTTTTACACCCATAGGATTTTCTGAAGTCAAGTCTAATGGAAAAAGATCCTAATTGCACATGATGTTTCTCTCAGGTGTAGTTTCCCACAATCCAAAATAACTGAACATTCATTTTTTTAACAAATTATTTCTTTCTAATGCCAACTCACATTATTAAAAGTCAACATTGGGTATAATGAATCTCCCCTTCCTTCCAATCTTTTCACTAGGTTAATTATGAAAGGGGAAAATCAGAGCCAAATAAGTTAAGAGATCTGATTCTCTCCCCAAACTTAAAGATAGCTTCTAATTTCATGCTTCAGCTGTGTTGGTAAACAAAATTGTAATGTTTCTTGGAAACATTCAAAGTTCCATTTATAACTAATGTCAAACTTTCTTGGAAAATCCTAAGTCTAATTTTTCTTAGAAAAGCAAAAAGTTTTTTCACAAAACCATCCACTGTCATGCTTCTTAATCATTCACATTCATGAGATTTGCTCATCGTTAAATGAAGCAGTGCTCATCAGGGTACGTTTTCCCAGCCCAATTGCTGTTCCATTAACAAACATATACCATCCACATCTTTATTCCCAAAATTCAAAGTCACTTCTCCACACCAGGAGAGGCAGAGGTGGCTAGAGGAATGTCAGTGAGAGAGAGAGAGAGAGGAAAGCTACTTTTAAACAGGTGGTTGACCTGGTGCTTGGTAGGAGAAATCCAATAGATTTATTCTTAGGAAGCTAAATACCTTTTATAAAATTTACCCCTTTTTCAAAATTAGATATTTATTGTCATCTAGCCTTCCAGTTGGCCCTTGCCATTAATAAAAATGTTGAAAGTGAATTTTCCCTGGAGAATATAACTCACAAATTAATTTCATGTCCCTTCAACGCTGGGTCAGCCCAACATAACTATGTTCTGCTGCTGTATATGATGTAATATGACAGATTGCAACACAGTTGAGGATGGCTATTGATGTATACAGTTCAATTTCTAAAAAGAAATTTATATGCAATTTCTATAAAACTCTAATGACATCTGGGCTTTTTCATTGTCACTAAAAGCGTAACAACAAGTACCTAAATTGTTTTCAAATACTTAAAAGATGGAACATACTTTTTTCTGTTGGTAACCAGGCTAAAAGTGGCAATGGTGAAATGGAGCATGTGAAGCTATGAAGGTATTTTCGAGTAAATACTGGGTAATAATGTCATCAACGTTAACTGTAATAGTCTTTATTGTGATGCAATTTTCAAAAACCTACTTATTTCACATATAAAAGTGAAAATAGCTATGGGGGAAATCATAGTTTTATGGTTATAGTCATTAATAACTTTAGAGCCAGATTGGTGTATGGTGATAAAACTTGAGGTCTTTCATTTCCTGGGGCTAAAAGTAAGCTTGGGTCTATTCAAAGGGATCCCAACATCGCACCATATTTTTATGTTTAATGCATTCATTTTTCATAACACGACGTTGGACTAAACAAAATATTGAGTTAATACAGCCAGTGAATCAAACTAATTTGGGATAAATTTCTTCCCAAGCATATGCAAAAAGAGATTCCTAAATATGCTATTCACTGGAGGAGACCATACCAATAACAGGATTTTTGTATTCATATTTGTCTACATTTAGAAAAAGAAAAAATTATTGGGCAACTGTTTTTCTCAGTGCCACACAGTGAGTATCACTGGGCTTAGAAATTTGTCTGTCTCCCAGTCTAGGGAAACAGAGAATGGTAGCGGGTGCTCTCTAATGAAATGATTTATTCCTTTCCTTTGACCCCATGGAACTATGTAACTATCTTTGGTACGTTACTATTAACAAGATCATTATAATCATGCTCTCGGAAATGGAGGTATTCCTAACTATAAAAACTCCTAAATAAATATATTAGTTTCATTCAATTAGTTCAACTAATTATGTATCTATATACAGTTGACCCTTAAACAATGTGGGGTTTAGGGGCACCAACTCCCATGCAATCATAAATCCATGTATAGCTCTTTTTCTTTCAGTTTCATTGAGATATAATTGACATACAGTACTGTATAAATTTAAGGTGTATGACAAAATGATTTGACTTACATGCATCATGAGAGGATTACCACAATAAGTCCAGTGAACATTCATCATATCATAGACACAAAATAGAAGAAATAGAAAAATTATTTTTCCTTGTGATGAGAACTCTTAGGATTTATTCTTTTAACATTTTTCAGGTATAACATAGAGCAGTGTTAATTATATTTATCATGTTGTGAATTACATCCCTAGTACTTATTTACCTTATGACTAGAAGTTTGTACCTTTTGACTAACTTCATGCAATTCCCCCTCTCCCCGCCCGCCCCCCACCCCGGTAACCACAAATCTGATCTCTTTTTCTCTGAGTCTGTTTCTTGGCTACTGTAAATAATGCTTCAGTGAACATAAGGGTGCGTAATCTTTTCAATTCAAAAGAACATAATCTTTTCAAATTAGTATTTTCACTTTATTTGGATAAATACCCAGGAGTGGAATTGGTGGATCGTATGCTAGTTCTGGTTTAAATTGTTTGAGGAACCTCCATATGGTTTTCCATAGTGGCTGCACCAATGCACAGGGTTTCCTTCTCTCCACCTTCTCACCAATGCTTATTATTTGTTGCCTTTTTGATAATAGACATTCTGACAGGTGTGAGGTGGTAGCCCATTGTGGTTTTGATTTGCATTTCCTGGTGATTAGTGGTGTTGAGCATCTTTTCATGTGCCTGTTGGCCATCTGTATGTTAAATGTCTGTAATTTATACAGACATTTGGAAAAAATGTCTATTCAGATCCTCTGACCATTTTTAATCTGGTTGTTTTTTTAATATCAAGTTGTATGAGTTCTTTGTATATTTTGGATATTAACCCCTGATCGGGTATATCATTTGCAAATATCTTCCCCCATTCAGCAGGTGGCCTTTTCATTTTGTTGATAGTTTCCTTCACTGTGCAAAAGCTTTTTAGTTTGATGTAGTCCCATTTGTTTATTTTTGCTAATCCATGTATAACTTTTGAATCTCCCAAAACTTTACTAATAATAGCCTACGGCTGACTTGAAACCTTACCAGCAACATAAACTGTTAATTAACATGTATTTTGTGTGTTATATGTATTATATACTTATTTTTACAATAAAATAAGCTAGACAAAAGAAAATATTATTAAAAAATCGTAAGGAAAACTATTTATGGTACATATATGATTTTAATGAAAAAAAGTCCATGAATAAGTGGACCCTCACAGTTCAAACCCACGTTGTTCAAGGGTCAACTGTAGATATTTAAACACAGTGCTAGGCATTTAGTCTATAAAAGTATTTAGGTATTATCCCTGAGTCACAATTTATTCGGGGAGATAACAATGTAGAATTCAATAACATAGGGCTATGATAAATTATTTATAAAGTGCTGTATGAACACAGGGAAGGAGTGATTTAAGTCAATAACTTGGAGAGAAGGGGAGGAGAGAGGAAAAAAAACTATTAGGCATCACAGAGTTTCTCTGATATATCATCGGAGAGTTTGATCTTAAAGGATAAATTTCAACATACTGAAGGAGTGGCTTATAGCAGAGGTATTAAACTCCTAGGAGAATATCTAGCAAAGGGTGGGTTATCAAAATGTGTTCATTTCCTTCATGGATTGAGATAGATGATGTGAGGGTGACAGGAAGTGAAATAGAAAAGGAAGGTAGGACCACATCTTGAAGGGCATGATAAAGCTTGTTATGGAATTTGGAGTTTTTCCTGGAGATAATGAAGAGTGACATCATTTAAGAAAGACAGCTTTATCTGTGGAGAGGAGGATGGGCCAGAGAGAAAAAATGGAGGAGCATATGGAAACTCATTGGAGGTGTCTAATGCACGTATATTTATGGCGTTTAACAGTGTGTCTCTACTTGATATAAACCTGATCCACACATCTTCTTGTTTCGTGGGCTCCTTATGTGGAAATATCTAAGGATTAAGGGTAATTTAAGAGAAATCTGGCTTGAGAAACTTTATATCTCTAGGCTAACATTTACATTTCTTGTGAATGTAGGAATATTGCCTCAGTTTATTTTTTTAAGATATTTAAAGAGAGGATGTTGTTTACTACCTCTTAGTTAAATAGATAGGGACGAAGAGAGTTACTAATGTGAGGAAATTCTAGAAATCACTCTGGTTAGGCTACTTTTCAGATGCAATTTTGCCAAAAATTTGCATCTCCAGGTTTGCTATTCCTGGACCCCATCCTGCCTATTAATTACTTTTAGCCTTGAGCCATCAGAAAAGAAATAAGACATTTTTATTCCATTTTAATACATTTTTTTCTTATAAAAGTAACACAAGGCTATTTTGAGAAAATTAGAAAGTAGAGTAAAATTTTGAAGGACAAAGCATTAATAATCCATAATTTGTCATAAAGCAGTAAGTTCTGTTCATATTTAAGCAAACTTTCTTTTAACTGTTTATTTTGAAGCAATTATATATACACCGGAAATTGCAAAGTCAGTGCAATTATAGCACAGAGATATCCCATTTACCCTTCACCAAGTTTCCCCCAATGGTTACATCTTCAGTAATTACAGTACAGTATCAAAATCAGGAAATTGACATGGGTACTAGGTACACATATAGCACTGTGCCATTTTATCACAAGTTTAGAATCGCTAACCACCACTGCAATACAGAACTACTCCATCATTACAAAAATCTCCCGCATTCTACCCCTATATAGTCACACTCACACCTTCTTCGCCACCATGCCCAGCTTTTGGTAACCACTAATGTTCTCCACTCATTCTAAGAGTGTTATATAAGTTGAATCATACAATATGTGGCCTTTTGCAATCAGCTTTTTATTCACTCAGCAAAATGCCCTTGAGGTCCATCCAAGTTGTTGCATGCATCAGTAGTTTATTGTTTTTTATTGCTGAGTGGTATTTACCTATTGAATGGCATTTTTGTTGTTTCCAGTTTGTTTAAAATTTACCTATTGAATAGCATTTTCGTTGTTTCCAGTTTTTAGCTATTACAAATAAAACTGCTAAGAACATTTATGCTCAGGCTTTTGCGTGGATGTTTTCATTTCTCTGGCATAAAAGCCCAGGAGTGTGATTGTTAGATAGTGCGGTAGGTGTGTGATTAGTTTTTAAGAAACTGGCAAACTATTTTCCAGAGTGCCTGCACCATTTTACATCTCCACCAGCAACATATCGGGGATCCAGTTTCTCTGCATCCTTGCCAGCATTTGGTGCTGTCACTTTTTAAAAATTTAGCCCTTCTGATAGGAATGTAGTAATATCTTACTGTCATCTTAATTTGCATTTCCCTAGTGACTAGTGATGTTGAACATCTTTTCATGTGTTTTTTGTCATCCTTATATCCTCTTACATGAAAGGTCCCTTTATGCCTTTGTCCATTTTCTACTTGGACTGTTTGCTTTTTTACCGTTGAGAGTTCTTTACATATTCTAGATACAAGTTCTTTGTCAGACATGTGGTTGGCAAATATTTTCTCTTAGTCTATTGCTTGTTTTTTTCATCGTCTTTGCAGGGTCTCACATAGAACAAACGTTTTTAATTTTGATGAAGTCAAATTTACCAATTATTTTTTATGGATTGTACTTTTGACGTCGTGTCTAAGACTCTTCAAGGAACTCCTAGGTCCCCAAAATTTTCAACTGTTTTATGCTAAAACTTTTATAGTTTTACATTTCACATTTAAATCTATCATCCATTTTGAGTTAAGTTTTGTCTAGGTGTAAAGTTTAGGTTGAGGTTCATTTTTTGCCTATGGATATTCAAATGTCCAGGAGCGTTTTCTGAAAAAAAAACAAAAGAACAAACTATCTTTCCTTCATTCAATTGCTTGTGCACTTTGTAAAGAAAAATCAGTTCGCATACTGTGTGAGTCTATTTCTGGGTTCCCTATCCTGTCCCATTGATCTAGGTATCTGTCTCTCTGCCAATAACGTAGATTTGATTACTGTAGCTTGAAATTGAGGATAGGGATTCCTCCCACTTACTCTTTTTTTTTTTTCAGAATTAGTTTAGCTATTCTACTTCCTTTGCCTTTCCATATAAATTTTAGAATAATCTTGTCTATATCTGCAAAAAAGTATGGCTAGAATTTTAATAGGAATTGCATTAAACCTGTATATCAATTTGGGGAGTATTCACATCTTTACTATGTGGAGTCTTCCAGTTTATGAACGCAGTATATCTCTCTGCTTATTTAGATTTTTAATTTCTTCTATCAGCATTTTGTAATTTATAGCATATAAGTCTTATATATGGTAGAGTTATACCTAAGTATTTATTTTTATCCCAATGATTATAAATGGTATTGGATCTTTGAATTTGGCTTCCACATTTTCATTGCTAGTATAAAAATATGGTTTTTTATATGCTGATTTTATCTTGTGATTCTGATGTGAGTTCAGGGGTTCTAGGAGTTTTGGTAGATTCTTTGGGATTTTCTATGTAAACCTTCATGCCATTTACGAAACTGAGCAATTTTGTTTCTTTCTTTCTCACCTGTATGCCTTTTATTTCCTTTTGTTGCCTTTTCCGTGCTGACTAGAACTTCTGATACTACGTCAAATAAGAGTGGTAAGAGTGGACATCTCTATTTTGTTCTCTGTCTTGGAGAAGCATTCGGTCTTTCACTATTAAGTGTAAGGTTAGCTGTAGGGTTTTTGTAGGTATTCTTTGTTGAGTTGAAGAAATTCTTTTCTATCCCTAGTTTTCTATGTGTTTTTATCATGAATGGATGTTAGATTTTGTCAAATGCTTTTTTTCCCATCAATTGATATGCTCAGATGATTTTTTCTCCTTTAGCCTGTTTGGTGGATTACATTGTTTGATTAGTGAACTATTTTCAGAATGAGGTAGAGGCTAACTCTATTTCCGCCTCCTATTTCTTCTCCACCTTTTTTCCTAAATCTTGCTTTTCTTCTTAATTTTCTTCCATCTATTGATATGAGGCAATAAAAGAGCCTGACTTTCCCTGCCTGCAGCTCTACTTATTATTCTCTTTTCTCTTGCCTCAGCTATTGCTTCCTTCTATCCATTATCTTCCCATTCAAGTTTACCCTCCAGAGTGTAGAATCCAGACAGTTACCTTCTTACATCCTTAAAATTGGCTCTAAAGCCTCCATTATTACCTCATTCTATCAAAATAAAGTTCAATTCCATCAGCAGAGCTTATTAAACCGTTCAAAAGCTGATCAGCTTCTTTTTTGCCTACTAGCACCAGTTAATTCATTCTCACAATTGTTCATGCTCCAGTCAAGCCAAACTTATTTTTTCTTTTTCTTTTTTTTTTTAACGTTTTTATTGGAGTATAATTGCTTTACAATGGTGTGTTAGTTTCTGCTTTATAACAAACTGAATCAGTTATACATATACATATGTTCCCATATCCCTTCCCTCTTGCATCTCCCTCCCTCCCACCCTCCCTATCCCACCCCTCCAGGTGGTCACAAACCACCGAGCTGATCTCCCTGTGCTATGCGGCTGCTTCCCACTAGCTATCTATTTTACGTTTGGTAGTGTATATATGTCCATGCCACTCTCTCACTTTGTCACAGTTTACCCTTCCCCCTCCCCATATCCTCAAGACCATTCTCTAGTAGGTCTGTGTCTTTATTTCCATCTTGCCCCTAGGTTCTTCGTGACCATTTTTTTTTTTCTTAGATTCCATATATATGTGTTAGCATACGGTATTTGTTTTTCTCTTTCTGATGTACATCACTCTGTATGACAGACCCTAGGTCCATCCACCTCACTACAAATAACTCAATTTCATTTCTTTTTATGGCTGAGTAATATTCCATTGTATATATGTGCCACATCTTCTTTATCCATTCATCTGTTGATGGACGCTTAGGTTGCTTCCATGTCCTGGCTATTGTAAATAGAGCTGCAATGAACATTTTGGTACATGACTCTTTTTGAATTATGGTTTTCTCAGGGTATGTGCCCAGTAGTGGGATTGCTGGGTCATATGGTAGTTCTATTTTTAGTTTTTCAAGGAACTTCTCTACTGTTCTCCATAGTGGCTGTATCAATTTATATTCCCACCAACAGTGCAAGAGTGTTCCCTTTTCTCCACACCCTCTCCAGCATTTATTGTTTCTAGATTTTTTGATGATGGCCATTCTGACTGGTGTGAGGTGACACCTCATTGTAGTTTTGATTTGCATTTCTCTAATCATTAGTGATGTTGAGCATCCTTTCATGTGTTTGTTGGCAATCTGTATATCTTCTTTGGAGAAATGTCTATTTAGGTTTTCTGCCCATTTTTGGATTGGGTTATTTGTTTTTTGATATTGAGCTGCATGAGCTGCTTGTAAATTTTGGAGATTAATCCTTTGTCAGTTGCTTTGTTTGCAAATATTATCTCCCATTCTGAGGGTTGTCTTTTGGTCTTGTTTATGGTTTCCTTTGCTGTGCAAAAGCTTTTAAGTTTCATTAGGTCCCATTTGTTCATTTTTGTTTTTATTTCCATTTCTCTAGGAGGTGGGTCAAAAAGGATCTTGCTGTGATTGATGTCATAGAGTGTTCTGCCTATGTTTTCCTCTAAGAGTTTGATAGTGTCTGGCCTTACATTTAGCTCTTTAATCCTTTTTGAGTTTATTTTTGTGTATGGTGTTAGGGAGTGTTCTAATTTCATACTTTTACATGTACCTGTCCAGTTTTCCCAGCACCACTTATTGAAGAGGCTGTCTTTTCTCCATTGTATATTCTTGCCTCCTTTATCAAAGATAAGGTGACCATATGTGCATGGGTTTATCTCTGGGCTTTCTATCCTGTTCTATTGATCTATATTTCTGTTTTTGTGCCAGTACCATACTGTCTTGATTACTGTAGCTTTGTAATATAGTCTGAAGTCAGGGAGCCTGATTCCTCCAGCTCCATTTTTCGTTCTCAAGATTGCTTTGGCTATTCGGGGTCTTTTGTGTTTCCATACAAATTGTGAAATTTTTTGTTCTAGTTCTGTGAAAAATGCCAGTGGTAGTTTGATAGGGATTGCATTGAATCTGTAGATTGCTTTGGGTAGTAGAGTCATTTTCACAATGTTGATTCTTCCAATCCAAGAACATGGTATATCTCTCCATCTATTTGTATCATCTTTAATTTCTTTCATCAGTGTCTTATAATTTTCTGCATACAGGTCTTTTGTCTCCTTAGGTAGGTTTTTTCCTAGATATTTTATTCTTTCTGTTGCAGTGGTAAATGGGAGTGTTTCCTTAATTTCACTTTCAGATTTTTCATCATTAGTGTATAGGAATGCCAGAGATTTCTGTGCGTTAATTTTGTATCCTGCTACTTTATCAAATTCATTGATTAGCTCTAGTAGTTTTCTGGTAGCATCTTTAGGATTCTCTATGTATAGTATCATGTCATCTGCAAACAGTGGCAGCTTTATTTCTTTTCCGATTTGGATTCCTTTTATTTCTTTTTCTTCTCTGATTGCTGTGGCTAAAACTTCCAAAACTATGTTGAATAATAGTGGT
The DNA here is from genome assembly GCF_028564815.1 of Eubalaena glacialis. Lineage (NCBI taxonomy): Eukaryota > Metazoa > Chordata > Mammalia > Artiodactyla > Balaenidae > Eubalaena > Eubalaena glacialis. Next base: position 142,004,795 of record NC_083720.1, on the reverse strand, counting down.
GAGAGTGGGCAACCTTGTCTTGTTCCTGATCTTAGTGGAAATGGTTTCAGTTTTTCACCATTGAGGACGATGTTGGCTGTGGGTTTGTCATATATGGCCTTTATTATGTTGAGGAAAGTTCCCTCTATGCCTACTTTCTGCACGGTTTTTATCATAAATGGGTGTTGAATTTTGTCGAAAGCTTTCTTTGCATCTATTGAGATGATCATATGGTTTTTCTCCTTCAATTTGTTAATATGGTGTATCACATTGATTGATTTGCGTATATTGAAGAATCCTTGCATTCCTGGAATAAACCCCACTTGATCATGGTGTATGATCCTTTTAATGTGCTGCTGGATTCTGTTTGCTAGTATTTTTTGAGGATTTTTGCATCTATGTTCATCAGTGATATTGGCCTGTAGTTTTCTTTCTTTGTGACATCTTTGTCTGGTTTTGGTATCAGGGTGATGGTGGCCTCGTAGAATGAGTTTGGGAGTGTTCCTCCCTCAAGCCAAACTTTTGTAGGATATTTCATGCTTCTTTGGAGTTTCCATGCTGTTCCCACATGCTGAAATGACCCTGAACTGCATTCTTCTCTTCTGGCATTTTCTGTTAGCTCAGGCACAATTAGTCATTACACATGTGTCTTCTTTTTGAGAGTGTACATTTTTCAAAGACAAGGACTATGTCATATTGATATTTGTTCCCCTAATCCTTCTCAGAGTGCCTGGCACCGAGTATTAATAAGAGCGGCTAACAATGAGTGCTTGCTATGTGACAGACACTTTCCTAATGCTTTGTGTAGATTTTCTCATTTAATCCTCATAACAGCCCTATGAGAGATATATTATTTTCATCTCCTTTTTGAAGATGACAAAACTAAAAGCTAGGGTAGTAAACGCAGGCAGTTGGCACTAGAACCTCTGTCTTCACCAGTGGGTCATATCGTCTGCAATTAGCAAATACACTAAATCTTTACTGAATGAAATAAATAATATATTCGTGAATACATGAATGAATGAAAACCATCAGTATCCTTGTAAGTTTCTTTGAAAAATAAAGATTTGCAGAAAAGAATTAATGGCTGAATTATATTTAGCTAAGTCAATTCCAGATATTTCTAAGTTGCATGGTATCCTAGAAACAGACACCAGAGCCATGGATTCAAATAAATTTGCATTTAAAATCTCTCCCACTTAGTAGCAAATGATCTTGTCATTTTCCATAATTATTTTAAGCCTTGTTTTCCCTAAGAGTAAGAAGAGAATGGGTTCAAATTCATAACTTTTAGTGTAAAGAATAAATGGGGGGGAAAAAGACATAAATAACAGCACAGTTCCTGGACACACCCTACCTAGGATTTGCTTCCATTTTTCTACTTGCTCCCAGGAGCTCATGTAAAATTCCTTGAACTCTTCTTCCCTTCACTCTCATTTTTGGTGGTACTAATAACTATTCTTTTTACCATTTTGTCCACAATTTCATACACTCAATTATTTCTTTTACCTGGTTCAACTAAACCTCAAAGTTCCCTGTTGCTGCTGCTATTGTTTCTGACACAGCTACCACCGCCCTACTTCATGGGTGTTGTCTTCTTGCCCTGCCCCTTAATCCTCCAAGCCCCTCAAAGGTAAAAAACTGTCTCTCAGCAAGCCTTATCTGATCTTAAGCCTAAATAAGCACTTAGGAGGGAGATGCAAGAGGGAAGAGATATGGGGATATATGTATATGTATAGCTGATTCACTTTGTTATAAAGCAGAAACTAACACACCATTGTAAAGCAATTATACTCCAATAAAGATGTTAAAAAAAAAAATAAAGACTTAGCCAAATGATTCATTCTGTTGTCTCACTTTAGCTTAACTATCATGAAGATTAAGTTGCTACTGTTAGTGACTAACACTAAACCCAGGTCAGGATATCTATTTGTCAGGCATGTTTTCTCTTTTAACTCATCTTTAATGACCCCTCTCGTAACCTGTAGCTGTATACCACTTCCTCTATGTAGTTTTCCACAGAGTTTTCATAACTGAATTTAGTGGCTCCCTTTTTTGAATGTCTTTGCATCTACCTTGTTTACACTCTGAGCAACATCTAGCCTTGTACTGGAGTATTGTTTTACCTTCCCAATTGCAATATATGTTCTCGAGGATGGTTTTATCACTTTGTATTAACACAGTGCCTTATGTAGTACCTTATTGAGTACACAGTTAGTTACAAGTAAATATTCATTGAATGAATGAACCAGAAAAGGATTTCTTAGAATCTGGCTTGAGACTATGGAATTCCATGACTTGTTTATAACCTCATAAGAAATCAGAAAGAAATATGAAAGCCATGTCTTTGTCCTTTTATTCCAGGATAAGACAGGGAGCCCAGAATGGTATGTTCTCTCAGTTTCCTTAGTGTCTCACCCACTTCAGTGTTTCAGTAGGAGGCTATTTCTTAGCTCTCAGCAGGGATTTGCACACTTTATTAGGAACAGCCAAAATCAAGGTGGCTGGAGTGAGCTGGGCCTGATTCATACTGCTTATTATGTTTTGGTTTAGTATAGAATTGTATAAACTTAGCTCCAGAGTACACAGGCATGGCAGACAGAGGAAGACATTCATCTCCTTACTCTATATTGTTCAGTGTCAAAATGGCTTACTTGTCAAAGCCCTTAAGTACTACAGTGACGGATGTTTTATAAACATATAGCCATCTAGATGTTATAGACAGGATTTTGTCTTTCTTTTTGGAAAACAAAAACTCTCAGAAGTATGCTGGACTTTCAAAGCCACTCTTCAGTGAGAATTTAATTAAAAGTTGTCTCCAACTTTATTTGTGACTCCCAGGAACAGGGCTATTTTAGAATTGCTATAGACTCTGTTTACACTGAGCTCACCGAGATGAAAACTTTGCCAAACTAATAAGCTCCCACAACCCCTAAGATGATCTCCTTCTTCTGGACAAGCTGAATCATTCTAAACAAGTCAAATCCTCACATTGCTCTCTCTCTCAGCCTTAGTCATCTAAGCCTAAAAACCTATTAAGTACTCAAGAATATAAATTCCTGTATCCTCTCTATTTCTTGTTATTTTCCTGCCTTACCTGAAGTCAGCTGAATAAATAACTTCTATCTACCACAAGAATGAGAATATGGTAAAACTCTTACACTTGGGAGCACTCTGTTTAGTCATTTTAGAGGAGCCAGTGCACATGGGGCAGGCTTTCGTGAAATTAATGTAGAAGAGTAAAGAAGATGTGGTACATGTATACAATGGAATATTACTCAGCCATAAAAAGGAACGAAATTGGGTCATTTGCAGAGACATGGATGGACCTAGAGACTGTCATACAGAGTGAAATAAGTCAGAAAGAGAAAAACAAATATCATATATTAACACATATATGTAGAATCTAGAGAAATGGTACAGATGAAGCTATTTCCAGGCCAGGGATAGAGATGCAGACGTAGAGAACAGACATGTGGACACAGGGTGGGAAGGAGAGGGCGGGGATGAACTGGGAGATTAAAATTGACATAAATAAACTACCATGTGTAAAATAGATAGCTAGTGGGAAGCTGCTGTATAGCACAGGGAGCTCAGCTCAGTGCTCTGTGAGGACCTAGGTGGGTGGGATGGGGGGCGAGGGAGGGAGGTCCAAGAAGGAGGGGATATATGTATACATATAGCTGATTCACTTCGTTGTACAGCAGAAACTAACAACATTGTAAAGCAATTATACAGCAATAAAAAAAATTACAATTAAAAAAATGTTTTTAATTAAAATAAAATTTTAAAATGTAGAAGGGTAAGTGATGGACCTGAGTGACAGTGGAATATGCAGGCAGGGTTGTTCAGCAGAACACTGCTGAAGAGGACTGGAGACCTAGCTTTGAGTGTTCAAGTCTCTTTCCTGCTTCCGAATAACAAGGTAAGTTTTTAAACCACTTTGTACCTTAGTTTTCCGTCTTTGAAAATGTGATCCATTCCTTCTCCACAAGTATTTGTCCCACAGTTTGAATTAAGTTACTTTCAGTGTCTCTTCAACTATAAACTTCTATATCGACTATACAAATGAAGTATCTTATTAAACAAGGTCTAAGATAATGATAAAAATATATTTGCATAGATTACTCAATAAAAGAAACCCTAGACTGAAAGGCAGAACTGAAAGGAAACTCTTTTTCACCATTTTTCTCATTCTGTTTTTCTTGTCCCACCTTCCTTTCCCAGTGCAGCACACCATCCTGCCAGCCATCCTGGTGTGCTGACCTCCACCCTCCGCTAAGCATGTGCTTGACCGCATTAGTTCTCTGATTCTCTTAGCTCCTCCACAAGCTCCTATCATCTGAAGATAGTCAATTTATTTTTAATGGCTTTCTCCTCCACCCCTACACACACACACACACACACACACACACACATGCCCACACTCACTACACACACCCACACACCCCTACTACAGCCTCTATTTCTCCAACCCTGATCTTTTAGCATAAGGACAAGCTTGAAAATCACCAGATGCCCCAGATCATGGCAAGTCTCCAAGAGGGCAAAGAACAAGATCTGCAGCCAGGTGGCTGGGCTGCTTTTTCAGATGACGATTGTAATTTTCTGAGAGGGATGCAGGACTCTCAACATTTGCTACTGAATGGAGGGTGGGGAGCACATTTAAAAAACAGTTCGGATATTTATAATGTGAGTGACTGTGAATAAGACCTGACTCTGAGCATTAGGACATGCATTTTATATCTGCTTTTAGTTGACATTTCTCAAAAAAGATATATACCTAACTGGGAATAGAGGATAGTTTCTCTGGATGATTCAAAAAGATCTTTTTCAGAGAAATCCAGAGACCTACTGTACTGCGAAGAAGGAAAATATCTTTTGTATTTGGGAAATTTTAACTTATCAATAGACACTTGGTCCCCTGCTCTGTATTATGAAGCACGAGGATTTTTGTTTTAGTAAGAAAGGTTCATTAGAATCTTCACTGAAACAATGACCTTCCACCTTATTTTGACAGTAACATTTCACTGGGTCTTCAAATAGGCTATTAAATTAGCCCTACTATTATTTCTGACAAATTCTTCCTCTCTAGTTATTTCTTTCCACTATGAATAATTTGATAATATGATTAATGTTTTGAGCTCCTTCAAAGACCTTATAGGGAAAAAAATTACAAATGACTATTGATTCCTTATCTGAATCCACACTGTATTTTATTTGGGTCATTGTTTTATGTAGTAATTTTGTGTATTATTGTATCACAGCTTGTTAGTGGCCCAGCTGTGAGGTACTGATCAGTGGTTCAGTTTCAGCCTTGGAGGGTATATTGTATAAAGTTTTTTCCATAAGTCAGCACTGGCCCTGACTCTAATTAACATTTTCAGTGTTGATTTGAAGTATGGAATAGGGAGTAAGCTTATTAAATATGCAGATTACTTTATAATGAGTAGGGGTGATTATTGACTAGAACCACACTGTAAGAATTCATTAAGGACCTTGACAAATTAAACAAGGTGATTAGAAGTGAGATGAAGTTTAATAGGGACAAATATGTGATAATTCACTCAGAGATGGAAAGAACAAACTCTGTGTATGTGTGTGTGTGTGTGTGTGTGTATCTACAATAGTTTAAAATTGGGGGATGTAGGCAGTTTCAGAATGAATCGTCTGTCAATTGTAAATTTGAAATGTAGCATTGGTGTTTATAAAGAAAATGACCAAAGTCACCTAGCAGTGGAAAAGTTGTTCAGGACTTTTAAACTACTGTGATCTATTTATAAGGTTCATAACTTATGCAAAAATTGCAATAGAAGAGAAAAAAGATGGCTTAGTTAATTACAAAGTAAAAAAGGGAGTAATAGATCCTGCGAGTAAAAGTAAAGGGATTTAGTGTTTAACTCAGCAAAGAGAAGGCTGAAGGAAGCAAATGAAAAAGAAATGTTTTATTACATAAAGAAACAGTGTTCTAGAGGTGGTGAGTAGCTATTGTCCATGTGACTGAGAACAAAATGAGAGGATTATTTGAAATAGGGGGGTTTTAGGTTAGGCATGAGTAAGGACTGCCTGGTGGTAAGTTTTCTAAGTCATAAAAATGTCTTAGGAAGAAAAATAAAGTCAGTTTCGGAGGCTGCCTTATGTACCTTAAGGAATGTAATCAAATTATGTGATACCTCCAGGAACTCTTTCAACTCTCTGATGTTATGATTGTATTAGGATTCCTTCTTAACATCACTTAGAAATTTGTTGATCCTCAGGGAAATTCATGGGGATTACTCAAGTCCTTCCTGTATTTTCAAGGATATAGGAACATGAAAATCTACTATTCTACTATTGAAGTACATTGGATTATTTGAGGATATTGTCCTAACAAATTTTACAATTAGCTGACAATCGATAGTAAATGTAATGAAATGCTGACCATACAAATTTAGGATAATTCCATATTTGTTCATATTGTCCTGTGTAAATAAATATTGCATCTTCATGATATGTAAGAAAGAAACTGCACAGGAAAATTGCAGAGCAATTGAATTCACAGAATATTCAGCCTTTTGCAATGGAGTTTTGCTTAATTAGTATATATATATATGTGTGTGTGTGTGTGTGTGTGTGTGTGTGTGTATATCATGAAAGACTACTGTATTTGACTAATAGGCCATTTAAAATAGAGAACAGGGTCATAAATGATAATTCTGTCAGCAGGTGGAAAAATATAATGTCTGCCACATATCAGGATGCACGACATGACGAAATTATTTCCTAGCTTATAATGTGGGTCAACAAGTCAGGCAAGACAATCAGATTTTCAGATGACTGTTTTCTCACATTTATTTAACATTGTCATTTTGGAGAGAGTTTAACCATCATCTTTATTAATTACTGCCTCACAGCAGCAAGAAGGACAGAGTGCTTCCTCCTTCCTCTGGGTTGTCTAAAATGACCTATCATATCCACAAGTCTGAATCAACTTCTAAAAAGTGTATGGGAACTGCAAGTCTCTCCAAGTGCAGGGGGATGTTCCCCCACCTAGTCCCTGACACCCATCTATCTCAAATGCATCTATTTTACATGAATTTCCAGTATTACCTGTGACCATCCTGTCTATACCACGTGGCAGATAGGGGCGCTCTTGACTACTCTTTGGGGGGAAATATTCCTAAATCTCTCAGGAAAGACTTGAAAGTCATCTCCTGGGATGTAATCCTCCATGCCTAGTAATCTACCATGTAGGGACAGTGTTTGGAAGGGAGCAATGCCCTCTTATGAGTACCTCTACACACTTTTCCTAGACCAAGCACATTTGGAATTCTGATGGATATTTAAATAGTTTTTTAAAAGAAGTTCAGAGCACAGAGACCTGAGGCCATCTTTTATCTAATTTACTCTGGTGAACCACATAAGGTTGGGTGGGAGGGTATGTGAAGGATGTAGGACAGAAGCGGGGAGAGGGACAGAACAGAGGGGCTGGAGAAGGAGGCACCACTCAGGCCTTATTCGAGCATCCCACATGGAGCCCTTCTCAGCCGCTGACCCTCCTCTGTAAATCCCCAGTCCTCTTTGGTCCTCATATGGTTCCTCTAATAAAACACCCTCTCCAACCGGGGGGGCCTCCCTTGGGAAACTCTCCCTGTCTCTGCAAGTAAAGGAATCCTAGCCCTCTGCCTTGCCTGATATTCTTCAAACTTGTTGGCCTCAGACTTCCAACTTCTGCTGTCTTGAAAAGGAAAAAAAATTCTGGTACCACGAGAGAAAGAAAAACACAAATACATCTTCTCCACTAGAGATAGCTGTGTCTGGGTTCCTCCTGAATTACCTTGCCCCATAAATTATACTTTTTTAGGCTATACAATCTCATCTTCTATGAGAGAATTGTAGTTCCTCCACTAGTGTGACTTTGACCTTAATCTTTCTAAAATAAGAAACCTAGCATTATTGGGCTAAAGAATATCCAACTCTTTCCTGAGCCTGCTTTCATTAAATAGCGTTAGCCCTCATGCACTTAAAATAGTTCTCACTGAGCTCTTCAGTATGGACGGAACCATCTGCAAACCAGATTTTCTTCTGACATCAGGGAGCGTTAAGAGCCCTGCTTACCGTACCATCTACCCTTGATACCCTTACGTTTCATCAGACTTCCTTTCCAAACTTGTGTCTGAGGAGTTGGGAAAGCTTCACTGAGCAGGAGGGGCTACTAGGACTCAGAATGTCATTTCCCAAAGGACAAGTGGCCATTAGCTACATTGCAGTAGGGAGACAGGAAGCCTTTCCATGTGCTTACCTGTTCTCCTATAAGTAGAGCATGCATATTCTTGAGACTTCTTCTTCTTTATGTAAATACTCAACCCTTGAAAGAAAAAAATCCTAAAGTTCAGCTTTCTATACTAACACTCAGGATTACCAAAGGTGACTATTCTCTCTTTGTTCTGGTGCTTATCTCTTCTTTAGCTACTAAAACCGTGAATTCTTTTACATTTTTTTAATCATTTCAGTTAGCAGAGTTAGTTGAGCAATTTTCTTCACCACTTCAGTTTGCTTCTGATATTTTAATCAGAAATCACTCATCAAACCAACCACTAAATTGTCATCTCTGTTTCCACACTGCTGAATAAGTATCCCTCTCAGGAACAGACATTCCACCTTGTACTGAATCCTATGTTTACCAGAATATTGGACTATACCTCAGCTTTTCCAGATATTTTGTTTCAGTCCCATTTGTTTAATTTTTCTTTGTATTTGCCTTGCCTCTGAATTTATTTATGGCAAACTGTCTTGTTTGCAAACGATTCACTGGTGGTCCAATAAAGCTTTTGCAGCGGATTTTGATACAGGGAAAATTTCCAAAGCTCTCTTTTAAAAAGTTGTATTTTCTAAAAAAAAAAAAAAAATTTTTTTTTTCCTACAAAATACTGCTGGCCATGATTAATCACCCACAGAATGGCTGGTAATATATAGTAAAAATCCCATTTTTATGCAATGCTAGTTTACTTGGAATGCTGGTTTTCCAAGATGAAAGCATCTTTCTAATAAAGAAGTACAGCCAAAACAAATGAACCTCATTGATTGCTATTTTTCAGACCCTGGGCTAGGTTCTGAGTTTCAAGATAAATAAAATAAATAAATAAATAACATTTTTTAAAAAAAAATCGTGAGCATCAGTAACGTGTTCTAATGAGGTAAATGGTCTTGTTTATGAAGTAAACAAGAAGTAAAAGAAGAAGAAGTAAAATTTCGAACCAAAATGCTAAGATGTGAACATATTTTAAGTATTAAAAGAGCACAGGAGAAGCAGCTGAGTTTGACCTGGAAGGGAAAAAATTCACTAGGGAAGACCAGGAACGATCTTAAGCTGAGAAAACACCTGCCAAGCAAGGAATGATGAAATGGTCTGTTTGCCGTGTAACGTGAATATGAATGAAGCAAAAGGTTGTTTTTGAAAATGAAAAAAAAAAGTTTTTAGGCCAAATTTTTGAAGGATCTTGAATGCTACAGAGTTTGAACCATTTTCTAAGGGTGGTGAGGTATACAGGAAGTATTTAAATAAGTGAGGGATAGGATCGGATTTGAATATCAGAAAGAGCATGTTAGCTGTGGTATGGAGGATGGATTAGAGGTAGGTGGGAGTAGAGATAGGGGAAAAGCTTAGAAATAATTTCCTAGGTAGAAATGATGAGGGTATTGGCAATGGAAAGGCAAAGGTATCGACAGATTCCCAAGATTTAGGAGGTAAAAATGTACAAAACTTGATGAGAGGTTAAATGGGGTGTGGGAGTTAAAGGCCACAGGTGAGGAAGAGCTTTAGCTGAGATGAATCTATTGGTGGGAAAAATCAAAAGATGGCAATTCTAGAAATCATAATAGAGGACAAAGTAACAGCAATAATAGTAATAAATTAATAACTGCAACTATCAGTAATTGAGCACTTAAAGAGTAAGTTCTAGGCTAGGTGTCTTGTATCAAAATCTACTTCAAACTTCCAGATATCTTATTATAAAATGATTGTTTCCCCTATTTAACAGGGAAAGGAATTGCAATTTGGAGAATTTTAATTTTTCCAAGGATTGAAACTCAAATCTTTACATCTTCAAAACCCATGTTTTTAGAAACAAAGAAGTTGCCCAGTGCACAGCTGTCGTCAGCACCGCTCAGTGGCAGGCCTGTCTTACCTGACCACCTCAATACATTCTCCAATCCTTTTTTCTGCTTCTTGGGTCTCTATAACACTAATGTTCACTCTGCTGGCCCTCTATTATGGCATGTAGTTGTTCTTTAAGTGTTAACTTTTGGAGTACTTTTTGTGCTTGGAAAACCTGCCTCTGTGCCCTGCCCATGACAGCTCTCAGCCACAGCAACCAATGAACTGCAGTGGGCACCAGGCAGGCTCTTTATGTGGTTGCTAATGGGCTCTTGGAGTTACAACAAAATGTGTCCTTTAACAAATGCTGAAATTAGCATCCAGAGGAGGAAACTGGGGAGAGAGTGTGGGAGAAAAATCCTGAACTGAGTTGGAGGACACTTTTAATGTACCCCTGCTTGTTTGTTTCTCTTTCATGGTCAGCCCCTTTGCCTGAAGCATCTAGCACCTATCCTGTCAACCACGTTCCATTTTTCTCCCCCTGAAGAAAAATCCTTCTGATGTGATAACTTGAGTCGACGTGTTTCAATCCATTAAAAATGGGATTAGACGTAAAATTCCCTACAGCTAAAGCTGGCAGCTCACTCTTGTCATTTGTTGGTGAGCATTCCATACAACCAGACTCAAATATGAAAGAAAAAAAGAGAGAGAAAAAAAAAGGGAGAGAGAAAGAGAGGGAGGAAGGAAGGAAGGAAGGAAGAAAGGAAGGAAGGAAGGAAGGCAGAGAGAGAGAGAAACAGAGAAAGGGAGAGTAGATGGAAAAGAAAGGCCTATGAGAGTTATTTTACAGTTTATGTAGGTAAGAGCTATTCTCTTATTAAAGGAAAATAGGTAAAAATATGAGTGAAAGTTCACTGCAGAGGGTATAGGCATTAGATTTTTAACTAGTTGACAGCTTTAGAAATGTAAGTAGCAACACATTCATTATAAGATAATTTCATTAGCAAAGTCGTATAAATGTCCCAAAAAATTTGCTATGAAGAAAGTTACCATTTAGTATCATAGAGTCATACATTCTTGTATTTGGAAAGGAGATGAGACATTAATTCAACTCCAATTCATGAATCTCCTCGTTAACAATATAAGGAGTCATCCTGCCACACACATACACACACGCAAACACACACACACACACACACACACACACAATCCATTAAAAATCATTAAAAGGACATTATAAGGTGAGGAATTATTATAATAATAATCTGTGTATAAAAACGATAGCTTGATTGAATACTGATATGACAGGATCACTAATCACTCTTTGAGGAGGACCCTGGTACCCTCTCCATTTATAGATGAGGAAAGTAAGGTTAAGAGCTACCTAACATTACACAGCTCACAAGTAACAGACCTGCTTGACTTTAAAAGCTAACCTACCCAATATCAAAGCTATTGCTATCAGATATAGCTAATATCAGACTATCACATGTATCAAAATTAATTTTCAATGCTTGAAGGGCTTTAAGTGTTTATTCTTCTCATGGAAAGAGTTTGTAATCAGCCTAGATCCACCCAAATTCCTAAAATTTACTTCCACAGAAGTGTCCTAAATTACAGTTTCTCAGTATATGTAATGTTCAAGCAAATAGTTAAATACCACTTACCTATCAGACAGTATTGTTTAGTATCCATGGGTTGCTAGTCGTATAGGACACCAGTACAAGAAATAAAAGAATCTCAGTAAGATGTTGAGAAAATAAGACTGATTAGAGTGGAAAAGCATTTGCTTTCTTTTAGCATTCACCATGTGTAGCTGTGGACACTCATTTTTACTGTGTGCATGAGTCCGGGGGTGGGGTTGGAAGAGGATGGCTCAGATGTAATAGATTCACAGAATGATCATTTGCTGAATTTTATGTGAGTGTATGTAGGTTTTGTGTGGTTAGGTAGAAAGATAGACTATATTAGTATGAGTATATTCACAGCTAACTTTTTCTAGAATGCTCTAGATTTTCCCATTTCTTCTGTGGCCTGGGTAAACATTGCCAATTGTTAAAAAAGAAATGTCAATACTTGCCAAGGTAAATTAATGTATGTATTAGGGGCTTGTTGATTATTTTCTAATTGTTTTGCATTTAAACCAATGATTGGCATGTCTAAATAATATCCACTCAGATGTTGACCTTAAGATATAATGTTCTTGAGGATTACCACTTGTGAAATAACCTACTTGATTTCTTTTAGGGCCTCATAATATAGGCCATAGCATTTCTGCAGATCTAAAATATTATGAGCGTGAAAATAACAAAATTACTACTTATAATAGGTACTCCCTTTCTCTGTTAGGCTCCTAAAACAGCTTTCTTTTTTCCATAATAAGCTATTTGTGCTCACTTCATTTTGCTTTATTTTATTTTTGTGACCCTTGGTGGGCTATCTTGGTGTACTATAAAGGAATGACACTGAATCAGACAAGCTATAATTTTTATTGCAAGCAGATCTCATGGCAAATTTATAAGCTGAACTTGATATCAGAAATGAAGCTAGAGGGAACATACCTTTGCTCTAAGTTACAAAATGCTCTGCTATTCTGAATTTGAATTACGTTGAAAATAAACTACCTTTTTCTGACATCAAGAACTTCACACAGGCAACATTTTAAGATACTGCTTTAAAATTTTTTTGTGTACAAAACAGTTTTGCCAGCTAAAAACCTGTTTGTATTATAATTCTACATTCAAGTTCAAAGCTAATATTTAAGGTGATACTGTGGCACGGAAACTTGGTTATATTAAAGATCCCAACACATGATTTCAGTTTTCTTTTCACAGAAAGCTAAGAAGGAGTATTAATTTATTTAGCAGTATTTTACTAGTATGACTATTTGAGCAAACCGGTTATATACTTAGATATAGGCATAAACATTTTTCACCCCTACACTATGATCTCACCAAGTGGAAACCTTCTGAAAGTTATAATCAAGATTGATTGCCAGAACTACTAGGCAGCAAGGAGCCAATCCTATCCTGGGAGGGTTTCTGATGAATCCTAACATGACCTTCTCTAGCCATACACCTTTAGGTTCTAGAAAGTGCAAGCTCTGTACATCTACCTAACCTTGCCCTTGTATTTATAGATATTGAGTGAATGAGGAATGCTATCATAACCTGTATTGATAAGTTTCATTTCTTCCCCCTGTGTAACCAGTTTAGATCATTGCTAAACAGTGGGAAATATGTTAAAATGTTAATGTTTTGAATATAGTTTTACTCCTACTACTGGAAACATTAGTAAATAAGAAGTAAATTGTTCGTTTGAAACAAAATTCTTATTGCTATACTATTACCAAGATAATTATGGTATGTTCCTACCAAATGCCCTGTCACTCTGGTATTAGGTTGCACCCTAGCTACCTGTAGCTCACTTTTATTCCTGCTTCTGCCCTCATTATTTTTTTTAACTTATTTATTTATTTTTGTTTATTTATTTATTTTTGGCTGCATTGGGTCTTTGTTGCTGCACGCGGGCTTTCTCTAGTTGCGGTGAGTTGGGGCTACTCTTCATTGTGGTGCACACGGGCTTTCTCTAGTTGCAGCGAGCGGGGGCTACTCTTCATTGCGGTGCGCAGGCTTCTCATTGCGGTGGCTTCTCTTGTTGCGGAGCACGGGCTCTAGGCGCGCCGGCTTCAGCAGTTGTGGCTCGCGGGCTCTAGAGCAAAGGCTCAGTAGTTGTGGTGCACGGGCTTAGTTGCTCCGCGGCATGTGGGATCTTCTAGGACCAGGGATCGAACCCATGTCCGCTGCATTGGCAGGTGGATTCTTAACCACTGTCCGACCAGGGAAGCCCCCCTCACTATTTATTTACGCTTTTGCTTTAGCTTTTACAAATGGTAAAATTAGCTCAATAGTTGTAGGATATTCCGGAAAATTCTTCCCTTCAAATAGCAATTTTTAAATGCATCATTTTATGCAGCAGAAGTGTAGAGCAAAAAGGAATTACCATGATCTCACTCTTTTCCATAGAGTACATGATACACACCGACAACATAAAACTCAATAAAATGCAGATTAAATTTTGCTGAAAGTTATCATTAGAAATTGTCGCAAATATTCCTCTAACAAACACGACCCATAATGTATTTTTTGCCACACAGTTTTGCACATGATGGAAACGGTGACCTGCAAGAGTATTCCCAATACTCTTGCCCAATGTTAGTGTTAGTTGCAAAGACCCCCAGGAAATCATTAGCAAACGCCATCTAGAGACAGACCAAAAGGTCAGAGGTAAACGTAACATGACATTCATGGCCCGTGATTGTGGAGGGCTGTGGGTATTTGTTCTTGTTCAATATATACTATAGTGCTTCAAAGCATCTGCTCCCATTCTCAGAGGTTAGTGAGTTTGAAGCGTGCCAGCATCTAATTTTGAACAGTATTCCAAAGACACATATTTGTTCTTAAATGTCAATCATTAGGGTTGGACACCTACACAAATTCAATGAGTTCCAGTGAAGTGGTAATTGGTTCTCCAAGTTAGAAAATATAGAGTGGCTCAGAAACTCAAATATAAGGAAATCGACCATCAATTTAGAGACGAATAACCTGGGACAAGTAGATACAATCTGTAACTCAAAGATTGATTTGGAAATCCTGGAGCATTATTCTGTAAAAGAGAATGCTGAAAACATATTCAGCTATTCAAAAGCATGAAATTTATTCTATTTGAATACAAATAGAAATCTCTCTCTCTCTCTCACACACATACACACACACACAAACACACACACACACACACACTCACACACAGCCACTTAAAGCAAATCTAGCAAAATAAATACAGAGAAGAGTCAGCATCTTGCAGTAGAAATAATATGGTTTTGGGAGCTGGTCAGATCTACATTTGAATTCTATCTCTATCCCTCACTGTGCCACACTGAGCTAGTCCTTTATTCCCTCTACTTAAGTTTTCTTACCTATAAAATGGGTGAAATAGTTCTGAGCATGAGGCATTGCTGTAAGGATACTGTGTGCCAACTGCCTAGCATGTATGTAGTAGCCACTCAATAGGTAATGACTATTACAAATACTAATTTTTAAGTATACATCTACTTAAACATGTTGTTTATACAAAACATAATTATTTTATAAAAATATTTAAGCCTTGTCACCTAAAAGAACATAGGCTTAAGGCTTGTAACGTATTGACATTTTTAAAAAACTAAATGATTATATGACTATCTAGCAATGTAATTTCATTTGTCTTTGATGGAATTGCTAGATTTTTTTTCACAGTGAAAACAAAAATAGCATTGCCCTATCACTAGAAATTTCCACCTTTCCTTCAGTAATGATTTTTGTCTTCTCATGATCTATGTAAGTGCCATACACTCTTAAAGCAATTCTCCTTATATATTACATCTTAATGTTAAGAAACAACAAAATAAGAAAAGCAATTTGACATTTGTATTTACATATATTACTTTTTGCTTCTTTTAACTTTATTTCCACTTGAAAATATTCAGTACTCTTTCTTGTGTCTCTCTGCTCTCCCAATAATCAAGGTCTCTCCAGGACCTTTCCAAGCAAACAGATATCCCTTATGGCACAGTCCTGGACTCTGCGGTATATGAACATGTTCGCATGAAGGGAATGAATCCTTTTGAGAGGGACAGCATGTATTCCCAAATGTGGCGGATGATCAACCGAAGCAATGGATCAGAGAATAACGTTCTGGAGTCCCAAGCAGGCATTCAAAAGGTACTGGCCATAGTTCTTCATTCATAGTCTACCATTCTGTCCCCCATATTGGAATTGCTAAACTGAGTTTGGTTTACTTCCTTTTTTAAATTTTAACTTTGACATAGAGTTTTCAGTTAAATTATACCTTTTATTGATTTAAGAAGATTTTGAGGTAACTCGCTGTACCAGTAGCGGGAATTGACAGATTTCTGTGGTGTGTCTAAAGGATCCTTTTCCAATGGGATTCCAAAGCTAGAAAACATGAGCTGGTATTTTGTTCAGAACAGGGTCAGGGACATATACTCACGAAGACTTGAAAAGATTTTGACAAATCCCATTCCAAATATCATTCAGGTTATCCAGTTTTTTCAAATGATTCAGGGTATTTTCTACACTGCATTTGTTTTTCGATGAAAAGTTTATGTTATGATTATGTGAAGCTCTCTGTGAGTAAAAGTTAATCTTCTCCACAAATAAGGTTTGTACAAAAGTCTGTTTCTGTTTCCAAAAGTGAAAATCTTTATTTGTATCTTATTTTTATAAAACCATCATTTAGAAGTTATTTAAAAAAAAAAAAAACTTAGAAAGCAGTCCTTTGTGTAAAAAACATGAAGCTAGTTTTTATTCTGGGCCATGGTTTATAAACATCTACACAGAAGTAATTCTTTCTTCCTCAGGCCCCATCAGCCTCCATGAGAGAACTGAATGATTTTTGCTTAAAATTTTCCCAGTGGCTATTACAGTGAAAATCATAAGGGTTGACATTCAATAAGTAATTATGGGATGACTGAATGAATGAATGAATGTCTAATAACAGCATCAATGATGGTATATACTTTTTTTCTGTAACCTTTCACAGCAGAATAATTTGGACTCCAAGTCTGAGTTCCCTGTTCAAAAGGCAAACTCAATAATACCATGTTGGAGAATGTTTTGATGACTATAAAAGTTATTCTGCCACAGGATCTAGCATTATTCTGTGCCTTTTCATATGTTTTCCTTTATCTGCTATTGCTATTGCAATGGTTCCCTAGCATCACCCTGGTAATTTTTTCAGTCACTACACTGATATCATTATTTAAAAACTGATAATGGTGACATAAACCTCTTTGCAAGTACTAATGATGCTTTTAAATAAGAGAATGTCCTTGAAATGTTAGCAATGGCCTCTAACTCCTTCATCCTCATTATATTAATTCCAGTTTCCCAGGGCCCAGGTATTGATCCTCTTGTCTTTGTCCAGAGGCCCATTGGTTTTTAGAAATTAAACACAGTACCCTCCAATTACTGGGGGCATGGAGTGGGGGGCAGGTGAGATTGGGCAGGTGAATGGACCTATACTATATGTTGTCTGGGAGAGAAGGGAGGATAGATTTTAGGATTTACTAGGTACTCATTGTATGTGAATGAATTTAAGCCTCAGAATAATGGTTTGGGGAAGAGTTATTTTCCTTCATATTGTCTACTGTTAAAAACAATTTTGCTATCTTGCGTATAAGTATAAATTGAAGTTCACAATTTGTATTTCTATCCATTTTAGATCCAAAACTCCTCACACTTTACAACTTTTTTCTATACCATAACATTCCAGAGAAAATTCATTTTCATTTCTCCAGACATACAGATTCAGAATAAAAATAACTTTTAAACATACATATTCACCAATTCATTATTTATTCATTCATTCATCCAATATTTGCTAAGTAACAATTATGTACCAGGCACTGAGGTAGGAACTGGAGGTAAACTCAACCATAGAGGAATGACCACTGGATTCATGAAATACAGGGTCTGGTGGGAGAGAGAGAAAAGGAAACTAAAATACATGATCAAACAAAATGACTTAAATTGTGACAAATGCTATCAAAAAGACAAATAGGGTGCTATTGTAGAAATTAAGAAGGAAATCTATTTGAGAAACAGTGATCAGGTAAGTTCCCAGAGGACATAAGATATTATCTATGATCTGCCTGATGAAGAGCTGATCTTGTAGAAGAGAGGGTGACAAAGCATCCAGGCAATGCTTAGTATAAGCTAAGCTCTGAAGGTCCATTCAAGAAACCAATTTAAAATCAACATGAGCTGGAGACTATTGAATGAGAAAATGTGGAATGAGGTTAGTATGCAGGGGGTAGATCAAGTAGGACCTTGCCCATTATTAAGAACTCGGATTTTATTTGAATGGCAAAAAATGTTACTGAAATAGGGAAATGTCATGATTCATTTTTATCTGTCAAGATCACCGTAACTGATATATGGGAATTGGGTAAGAGTATGCAAAGAATAGAAATAGTGAGACCATAAGAAACTTGTAACTTTCTGAAGTAGCCAGTCAAGTAAATAAGACCTCGTTTTATTTTTTATTCCCAAGTTCTTACACACACACACACACACACACACACCCCATTACCCTTCATTCTTTGTATTAATACAAACTGGTTACACTTCCTTCATCCTGGTATTTTCAATATAATATATAAATCATAGAGACATAGGACATCAGTTGCTACATAGAAGCTTTAAGCAGTCATGTATGTAAGATATACATATATATCTTCTAAGGTCTTCAGTGTTCTTTAAGAAAACCTCTTAACTTTTAAGTATGTACATACAGTTTCCTACATTTTCTGGGTTTTTTTTTTTAATTTGAGTTATTTGACCATATGGAATTTAATTTGACACATGTGTAAATGTAAAAATAAACTGTAAATATTCACACCGAGAAAGTTCCTGAGATTCTATGAAATAAAATTGTTTTAGACTCAGCTATTGACAATCTTGTAGCATATGCTGAGAAATTTAGTTACTCTTTAGGCTTACATGTTTCTTTTTATTTAAATACGTAGCCATTCCATCACCTTTCAATTTGGGCTAGTGTTTCTTATGCTGTTGTTAAATGTCATACATTTAAAAAAAAAAAGCTATTATGAAGAGTAGAAAGAACTCTGGTTTTAGAAAAAACTATCTGGTTTTCTTTCTTGGTTCTTCCAGTTCTCAGCTGTATAACGTTGGGCAAATCACTTGGTTTCTCTAAGACTCACTCTACTCAGCTGTAAAATTATCACAGTGTGAGAATTAAAAGCCTGGGCTTTGTAGGCATACAATCTAGGTGTATATCCAGTTCATTTTTTTAAGTAAAATGTGTAAATGTGACTAGTTACTTAAAATCTCTGAGGCTCAGAATTTTTATCATCATATTGAGAATTTCTACCTCTTATGGTTTTTGTCATTATTAAATATATATATGTAAGAGCATCAATAAATAGTTTGATTAGAATAATAAACTCTTAAGATGATCCTGAAGTTTACATGAAAGAATGTATGTGTGAGTGATTTGTTATTACAAAGCATTATTATTTGGTATTTCCTAAAGTTAACCTAAAATTATGACATAATAAAAAAGATAATGCAATAGAAGTAGAGAGCAATTTCTATTCCCTGAGAGTCTGCTGATAAAGAGGGCTTATGATTTTAAAACTGCAAATCAAGTCCCCAAGTGTTTATTACACCCCATATACTCAGTGTTCGGATTTACTAGAGGAGTAGTGAAGAATGTTTTTATTAATTTATAATGGAAAATATCAAAGTGAAATGTGCTGATTGTATATATTTCTTTCAACCAATATCAGAGACAGCTGAACACTGATTAGACAGAGACTAGGTAGTTATAATAAAATGTATTTTGGTTCAGTTTTCAAGGTCTTAGCCAGCTTTTATTAAAACACAAAACCAACCAACCAACAAACAATAGCCTCTCACCTGCTAAAGCTCACTGGAGTTCGTGAGATTGAGAACTACAAGACATGAAATGTGGCTGGTGGACTCTTCCTCAGGTAACCGGTCTTGCACACACATCTCACACAGCAGCTTCCTGTTCTCTGTCACTGATTTCTAATTTGTTCAGGCAGAAAAGACCTCAGAGGTCTTCTAGGTCAATATTCTGCAAAAGACCAAACTTCTACCTTTGACAGGAATTCATATATATAGTAACTCCCTTCCAGCAAAGACTGCATCACGGTGAAAACAATCCTCCCAATCTAGGTGTAACTTCGAATAGATCCCATTAATGCCTCAGGTTGTGCTTGTTTCTAACTGTGCTACCAGTCTCAGTAAGTTTCTCTTACTTGAAGGTAGATCCTGGTCGCTTCTAACATCTTTGTTCTGCTCATACCAAAGAAACCTGTATAAATGAGGATTAGGTAAAGGAGTTCTGATCTGGTCTTCTTGGGAGACATTTCGCCTGTACCACACTAGCCTAATTAAACTAGAAGAAATGTTTCTGCCTTCCTCTTCCTAGGACGTTTTGCATAAGTAGGAAAAAATGTGATTTGAAAAATATAACTGAGTTCTTTAATGAATTCATTCAACAATTATTTATTGATCAAAACAGCCAGTGTTTTGATCACTGGAGTGAACATAAATGAAAAACAAAAATGCCTCATGGAGTTTACATTCTAGTGGAGGGGGCAGACAATAAACAAGATAAATATGCTGTATTTCAGCAGTGAGAAGAGTTAAGGAGAAAAACGGAGTTGGAGAGAAAAGAAGAGGGACATGGAAACGGAGATGGTCTGCCTTGTTAGATCAGGTGGCCAGGGAAAGCTTCACTAAGAAGCTTTGGAGAGAGAGAGGTGTATATCTGGGTGAAGTATTTGCAGGCAGAGGGTCAGCTAGTGCAAAGGCCCTGAGGTGGGAACATGCCTGGATGGTCTAAGACTATGAAGGTGGCTAGGGTAGCTCTAGAAATAAAGGGGAATATCAGGAGTGCAGCAATGTCAGAGAGGTAGAGGGCCAGAGGGCAGGGAGGAAACATAGTATGTACGGTCTTGTTACTCGCAGCTAGTCCTGTGAGCTAGGAGCTTCAGCATCACCTGAGAGCTTGTTCGAAATGCAGACTCTTAGGCCCCACCTGCGCCCTTCTGGATGGGAATCTCCTTCTAACGAGATTCCCAGGTGATTCATATGCATGCTAAAGTCTGAGAAGTGCTCATACAGGGCCATAGAGGGCATTCTAAGTGGGCTTTTACTCTGTGTGAGATATGAAACTCAGGAATGTTTTGAACAGAGAGTACGTAACATGATCTAACTCATACTTTGGCAAATCATATGGCTGCTGTATTGAGAAAAACTGGAGGTGACAGTGCGGAAGCTGGAAACCAGTTAGGAGGCCACGATGGTGACTCAGCAACATTCCGAAACTACAGCAATGGAAAACCATCCCTGTTAAAACCCAAATACATCTTGGAAGGCTATGATTTTAAGTAGCTATTAGCATTAGCACATTAATGGAATTTAGTCTATCAGATTATTTTGGGAGAGACTGGAACACAAGACAGGTAATTTTTAAGAATCGATAGAGAAACTTCTACATCACAGGTAAGCATCTGACCAGGAATAAAGGATCTCTGTGTAGCACTGAAATAGAAAAGTCCCTGGTTAATAAGAGGGCAGTGTCCATTTCCTGATAGCCTGTTATGTCTCAGGGGGTGAATGACAAATTATTCTAAAACCTCAGCAATAGAGACTACTAGGGAAGAGAAGAAAGTCAGTATTGGTAAGATAACTCCTGTCCTAGCCAAAGGATCCCAGTGATAACTACATAATACTTCAGACTATATATTTCAAAGGGGATATAAACTCTGATGGATGCTATGGCAACAGGAAGTGGGTAGCAGTGCTGGCAGCAGCCATATTCAAACAGAAAGATAACATCAATCTGTAAGGTTGTCTGCTTAAGTCCCAGAGCACTATGGGGGAAGGGGACTTGACAAGGTACAGGTGGGGCGTCAAGCCTCCAGCCAAGCCACTGGGCGTCAGGGCCCAGTTTTAATCTTAGCTGGAAAACTGGAGTGTTGAAATGAAAGCCAAAACAAAAGACTGATCATATCACATGGGCCAATATTAAGGATTTTAGAGGACTGGAGCAGAAAGAAAAATTCCAGACACTCTTCAACGGTGAAGTAAGCCTACCCAATTTATTCATCTCTGGCTGAAAAACTGGGTGGATTGAACATGTTGTTTTACTTACTCATTCAACACATGTTCATTGAGCACCTATTATTTACCAGGAACTGTTCTAGGCACTGGGAGGCACACCAAAATAAGCAAAGTCCCTGCCCAAATGGAGATTGTACTGTAGTGGAGAGAAAACAATAGACAAGCACATACATGTGTGCTATAAAGAAAAACTGGAAGACTGAGAATGAAAGGGAGCAGAGGCAAGAAGAGGGGTGTTGCCGTCACATAGTGGGTGGTCTCAGAAGCCATCTGAGAAAGTGAAAGAGGACAGTTTATGAGCCATGAAGATAGTGGGGAGAAAAGGAGGATGGGAAGTACTTTAGCAGAAGGAACACTGCAAAATTCCCAAGGCAGAAGCTAGTTTGATGTGATGGAGAGGAATGTCAAAAAGACCGATGTGGCTGGGGCAGGGTGCAAGGGGGTGGGAGGAAAAGGGGGTGGTAGGGCAGAGAAGTAAGAGATAAGATCGGAGTGGGAGTTAGGCAGGATGGAGTCTGTTAAAAATATGGATGCTTGGATCCCACTAAAATTCCAATCGTATCTTTTTTTTAATTTTTATTTTATATTGCAGTATAGTTGATTAACAATGTTGTGTTAGTTTCAGGTGTACAGCAAAGTGACTCAGCTATACATATACATGTATGTATTCTTTTTCAAATTCTTTTCCCAGTTAGGTTGTTAAAGAATATTTGAGCAGAGTTCCCTGTGTTATACAGTAGGTCCTTGTTGGTCTTCTATTTTAAATACAGCCGTGTGTACATGTCAATCCCAACTCCCAGTCTATTCTTACCCCCCACCCTTCCCTCCTGGTAACCATGAATTCGTTCTCTAAGTCTGAGTCTGTTTCTGTTTTGAAAGTAAGTTCATTTGTATATTTTTTTTAGATTCCACATATAAGCTATATCATGTGATACTTGTCTTTCCTTGTCTGACTTAGTTCACTTAGTATGATAATCTCCAAGTCCATCCATGTTGCTGCAAATGGCATTATTTCATTCTTTTTAATGGCTAAGTAATATTCCATTGTATATATGTACCACATCTTCTTTATCCATTCATCTGTCGAATTGGTACAGCCACTATGGAGAACAGTATGGAAGTTCCTTAAGAAACTAAAAATACAGCTACCATATGATCCAGCAATCCCACTCCTGGGCATATATCCAGTGAAAAACATGGTTTGAAAGGATACATACACCCCAATGTTCATTGCAGTGCTGTTTACAATAGCCAAGACATGGAAACAACCTAAATGTCCAACCAATTGCACCTTTTTTTAAGCTATAATTGACATATAACATTATCTTAGTTTCAGGTGTACAACATAATGATTCAATGTTTGTATATATTGCAAAATGTTCACC
Organism: Eubalaena glacialis; assembly: GCF_028564815.1. Lineage (NCBI taxonomy): Eukaryota > Metazoa > Chordata > Mammalia > Artiodactyla > Balaenidae > Eubalaena > Eubalaena glacialis. The sequence continues at coordinate 141,981,618 of NC_083720.1, read as the reverse complement.
ACAGTAAGTCTACTTCATATCCATCAACATAGTTATAGATTTGGTTTTTTTGTGATGAGAATTTTTAAGGTTTATTCTCTTAGCAACTTTCAAATATGCAATACAGTATTATTAACTATGATCACCATGCTGTATATTACATCCCCATGACTTACTTATTTTATAACTGGAAGTTTGTAGCTTTTGACCCTTTTTACCCATTGTAATCTTAATTGGGGAATGGAAGGCATCTGAATATCTTAAATCATTTCAGGTGATACTTTTTTTTTTTAACATATTTATTGGAGTATAATTGCTTTACAATGGTGTGTTAGTTTCTGCTGTACAACAAAGTGAATCAGCTATATGTATACATATATCCCCATATCCCCTCCCTCTTGCATCTCCCTCCCACCTTCCCTATCCCACCCCTCTAGGTGGTCACAAAGCACCGAGCTGATCTCCCTGTGCTATGTGGCTACTTCCCACTAGCTATCTATTTTACATTTGGTAGTGTATATATGTCCATGCCACTCTCTCATTTCATCCCAGCTTACCCTTCCCCCTCCCCATGTCCTCAACTCCATTCTCTATGTCTGCATCTTTATTCCTGTCCTGCCCCTAAGTTCTTCAGAACCTTTTTTTTTTTTTTTTTTTTTAAGATTCCATGTATGTGTGTTAGCATACGGTATTTGCTTTTCTCTTTCTGACTTACTTCACTCTGTATGACAGACTCTAGGTCCATCCAACTCACTACAAATAACTCAATTTCGTTTCTTTTTATGGCTGAGTAATATTCCATTGTATATATGTGCCTCATCTTCTTTACCCATTCATCTGTCGGTGGACACTTAGGTTGCTTCCATGTCCTGGCTATTATAAATAGAGCTGCAATGAACATTGTGGTACATGACTCTTTTTGAATTACGGTTTTCTCAGGGTATATGCCCAATGTGGGATTGCTGGGTCGTATGGTAGTTCTATTTTTAGTTTTTTAAGGAACCTCCATACTGTTCTCCATAGTGGCTGTATCAATTTACATTCCCACCAACAGTGCAAGAGGGTTCCCTTTTCTCCACACACTTTCCAGCATTTATTGTTTGTAGATTTTTTGATGATGGCCATTCTGACTAGTGTGAGGTGATACCTCATTGTAGTTTTGATTTGCATTTCTCTAATGATTAATGACGTTGAGCATCCTTTCATGTGTCTGTTGGCAATCTGTATATCTTCTTTGGAGAAATGTCTATTTAGGTCTTCTGCCCATTTTTAGATTGGGTTGTTTGTTTTTTTGATATTGAGCTGCATAAACTGCTTGTAAATTTTGGAGGTTAATCCTTTGTCAGTTGCTTCATTGGCAAATATTTTCTCCCATTCTGAAGGTTGTCTTTTCATCTTGTTTATGGTTTCCTTTACTGTGCAAAAGCTTTTAAGTTTCATTAGGTCCCATTTGTCCATTTTTGTTTTTATTTCCATTTCTCTAGGAGGTGGGTCAAAAAGGATCTTGCTGTGATTTATGTCACAGAGTGTTCTGCCTATATTTTCGTCTAAGAGTTTGATAGTGTCTGGCCTTACATTTAGGTCTTTAATCCATTTTAAGTTTATTTTTGTGCATGGTGTTAAGGAGTGTTCTAATTTCATTCTTTTACATGTAGGTGTCCAGTTTTCTCAGCACCACTTATTGAAGAGGCTGTTTTTTCTCCATTGTATATTCTTGCCTCCTTTATCAAAAATAAGGTGACCATATGTGTGTGGGTTTATCTCTGGGCTTTCTATGCTGTTCCATTGATCTATATTTCTGTTTTTGTGCCAGTGCCACACTGTCTTGATTACTGTAGCTTTGTAGTATAGTCTGAAGTCAGGCAGCCTGATTCCTCCAGCTCCATTTTTCTTTCTCAAGATGGCTTTGGCTATTCGGGGTCTTTTGTGTTTCCATACAGATTGTGAAATTTTTTGTTCTATTTCAGGTGATTCTGATTCAAAATAAAGGTTGAAAATCAGTGATAATATTTTGAATATTTTGAAGCCACTTAAATGACTTTGGCTTTTACTCTGAGATAGGAAGCCAAGGAAGGGCTGAGGACAGAAGAGTGACATGATCTGACTTACTTTTTCAAGGTCCATTCTAGGTGCTGTATAGAAAATAGGCAAGGGCTAGAAGCAGGGAGACCAGTGTGGAGGACACTGTAATCATCCAAGTGAGAAATGATGGTGGGTAGACCAGAGTGGTTATGGTGGAAGTGGTGAGAATTGGTTGAATTTGAATATATTGTGAAGGTAGCTCTGACAAGATTTTCTAAAAGATTGAATGTGGGGTATGAAAAAGAGGAGTTAAAGATAAGTCCAATGTCTTTGGCTTAAGTAATTGGAAGAATGAATTTGCCATTTATTGAGACTGAGAAAACTATGGGAAGAGCAGATTTAAAAAGCCAAATGAAAAATTGCCTTTGGCATGATAGTTAATATGAAATGCTTCTTAATTATCCAGGCAAAGATGCCAAAAGAATTGCTGCAGATATGAGTTGGATGTTTAGGAGAAAGTTCTAGCTGGAGATAAATGTTTAGGGATGACTAGCATAGTGTTTGCCTTTTAAAGTCATAAGACTCCATGATATCACTACAGATGTGGGTGCATCTAGAGAAGACAGATTGCTAAACTAATCCCTGGGACAATTTGGTATTTAGAGGAGGGAGAGATAAAAAGGGTATAACAGAGTCAGGGAATGATCAACCAGTGAGGCAGGAGAAAAACAAGAGTGTTTTTTTTAGAAGCCAAGTGAAAAAAGTGTTTCAAGGAATCTCAAATGAACAACTGTCAAATGATGCTCATGGAGCAAGTATAATGAAGACTAAGAATTAATGATTTATTTGGTGACCAGTAGTCACTGGTGACCTTGACAAGAGCAGATCTGGTAGACTGAAAAGAGAAGGAATTAAAATTAGATTGGAGAGAGAAAAAAAGAACAAGGAAAGAGGCAATGGAGATTATGAGAATAGGCACTTTTTAAAGGAGTTTTCTTCAAAGGAAATGCTGAAGAATGGGAGGGGTTCCTGGAGTGGGATATGAAGTTCAGGGAAACTTTTTATGAAGGAGGATATACAATGTCTGTATACTGATGGGATGATATAGTAAGATGGGAAAACTCATCATGCAGGAGAGAGACAGGGAACTGCTGAGATCTAGTGCACAAGTGGAGGGTTTGGATTTAGGAACATAATCCATCCATAGTAAGAGGAGAGAGGGTAGAGCATATGGACATACATTCAGATAGGTTGGAAGATATGGTGGTGGGAGCACATGGGAGTTCATTTTTGACTGCTTGTATTTACTCAAAGAAATGGGAACCAAGGTCATCACCAAAATGTAAGAAGATAGAGATTCTGGAGATTTAAAGAAAGAGAAAGTAGGAATGGTTGTTCTGGAGAATGGGAGGAACAGTAGACTAGTGAAATGTAATGGGACTCCCAGACAAGACTAAAGACCCCTTTGCAACAGTGTTCGTGACTGTAAATTGGGACCATTAAGCGTGATTGTGGGGGATTCTCTAGCCTCCCTATCTTCAGCTGCCTTAGCGTAAACATGGAGTCAAGAGAGCAGACTTCATCACAATTGGTGTTTGCCAGATAAGCATGGTAGAAGACAATGAGGTGGGAGAGTTAAGAGTATATGTAAAGAAATGATCTCTGTTACGAATCATGGAATCTGAGCTGTATAGGAAGACAATTATAACACAAGGAAATTGAGGCTACCAAAAGGGTGGCATGAGCAATGGACTTAGGTCTAGATGGGACTGAAGCATTGTTGAAGTCAGTGAGCCAGAAGGATGGGATTGGAAATAACATGAAGTTGGTTCTGAGATGACACATCTGAAATTGAGATGATGAGGAGAATTCTGGCATTGGAGATGATATGACATGAGAGTGGGTGGCCTGAGGTGGGAGAAAAGACACGATCTTTGGAGAAGAAGAAGCTAAGAGACTGAGAAGCCAAGTACTGGGAAAGAATGTCTATATGAATAATCAAATCACCAAGAATAACCACAGAACTAGAATTTGAGGGTGACAGAGAGGCAAGTGATAAAATCTTCAAGCAAGTTTGGAGGAGTGACAGAATCAGCATATGACTGCAGTAAGAATGAGTAGCAGGTAGTAGAGTCCGATAACATGAGCTTCAAAGCTAGAGGACTTTAGAGACAAGGGTCCAGAATTGGTTCAAGGGGCAAGGAGAACACCTACCCTGATCCAGCCACAGTGATATGACTGTTGTAGAAGAGAAAAATAGCCACCACTTGAGAAGACCAAAGGCAATGTGTTATCCCCAGAGGAGAAACAGGTTCTACTTAGCAAAAGAAAGTAAAAGGAAATTAAAAAAAAAAAAAAAAAAAAAAAACAGATTGCGGGTATAGGCAGGGTAACTGTATGTCCTGGTTTGGGACAACTTTGATTTTGCCAGGTGTCCCACTCTCAAGATTATTCCCATCAAAACAGTAAATTGTATGATCTCCCTAGATATAGGGATCATGGTGATGATAGGGTTCCATAGATCAGAGTGGAAGAGTCTGGACAGTTGGAGAGGAATGGGAAAATTGGTCAAAACAAGGCAGTGTGCAGAATCAAATCAATAAGTGATGAGGAGTGACCTGGAAGTCTTAGATTTTTCATGATGATGGACATTCAGAGATCTAGAAACAATATGGACTTTAGGCTCTAGACAGATTGGCTAGGTGGTGAATGGGAGGTGACAGGAGGGGTGAGCATGTTGCCAGGGTCACAGTGACAATGGCAGGGTGGAGGCCTGACAAAGAGCAGTCTTACCAGGGGCCGAAAGATGTGAGGGCATTACTTCCTACAGCTGAGGGACTCTGGGAGAGGTAGCATCTGACAAGCGAGAACCAAGTTCATAAAAGAAAAAGAAAGCTGCAAGTAGAAAACAAATTTCACCTGCTACTTGGTTTTACATATAATAATTTTTAGTCTTACGTGCTTCAAACCCATGAACTACACTGGCCATATTCTCTTCTGGTTCTTCCATTCCCCTTCCTCTTAGAGCGCTATAGCACCATTTGGCATTGAGTAAAAATGCCAGAGTAGATGACAATTCATGAGCCAGCAGCAGAGAGAGGGTAAGAGCTAACTTGAGCTTCAGTAAGTGATGTAATATATTGACTAGGTGCATGACCTTAACACTGGGGTTAAGCCCTTATTATAGAAATGAATAATCAGACTGAACACAACTTGAGGGAAAAACAAGACAAAATACTAAACAGCTTGGGTCTATGAAAACGCCAAGAGTCCTGGGCTGTCATGCCATGGGGTTTAGAGGTAGGAGTGCATTTGCTACATTTGTCCTTTTGCCAAATGATTCAAATAAATATATGGTTCACTTTAGCACTTCACCCTGCAGCTGGGAGCTCAGATCCCACAGCATATTTTCTGCTCTCCGGGAATCAGAGTTTTTAGGTCAGTGTCAGTTATCACACAGTGAAAGAAGAGAACCAGTGAAAGAATGGAAAAATACATAGAGATCATTTCCAGCAGCCCTGCCAGGGCATTTCTGATGCCTGGGACTGGGTTTTTTTTTTTTTAATTAGTATTATTTTTTAAAACTTATTTTTGTTTCTAATAATCTTCATGGATGTTTGAAATCAATCAGTCTCGATTAGATCTTTTCTCAAAGAGGAAAGGAGAAACCTAAAACCATGTACTTTTTAGGCAGTCCTAAGCATTTTAACTTGAGTTAGAGTATGTCAGGTCTTATAGCAATCAAAGCAAACTATAAATAAAGATTTTTTTTCTAGATGCCCAGAAAAAATATATATGTATAATTCTATAAATTAAAGTAAAAATAATAAAGTGGTGTCATATATATAAAGATGACACTACTAACCCACCATTAACAGAGCATGTACTTTAAAAATTGCTTTTTTTATCTAGTGATTTAATCCATGATGAAAGCTAGACCTGCTCCAATTCTTCTTTTAATTAGTTACATCTGATTCCAATTCATCTATTCATTCACTCATTCCTTTAATCTACAAACATTTATTCAGTGACTAATAAGTACCAGAAACTATGTATCTTAGGTACAGAGGATGCAGAGATGGATTAGTTTAGTGAGGATGGGGCAGTAGAATGCAGAATAGCAGCTACCCCACAGAGAGATATACAAGGTATTATGAGGATACAGAGAAAGGGAACCTAGTGTAGCCTGGGGGATAAGGCTGGTTCAGATCACAAAGGCTTCCAAAAGGAGTAATGTCAAACTTAGAATAAGCAGGATGTAATTAAGAAAGGAGAGAGAGGAATAAGTAGGATAGGGAGGAGACAGCCTGAACAAAAGCATGGAGGTGAGCAGAATAGTGTACATGCAGAAAACAAAAAGCAATTACAGTTAGATATAAGGTGCTTGTATTAGGGTTTTCTAGAGAAATAGGACCAATAAGATAGACATAGATATAGATACAGATATATAGATATAGATATAAAGATATATCCCTATATATAATTATATCCTATATATAGTTTTATGTATAATGATAAATATCTATAGCCATATATGTTTTATATACATATATACATACATATATATGTATGTGTATATATGTGTAGTGTGTGTATATACATACAGACACACATAAAATGAGATTTATTATAAGAAATTGGCTCATGAGATTACAGAGGCCGAGAAGTGCCAGGATCTGCTGTCTATAAGCTGGAGACTGAGGAAAGCCAATGATGTAAATTTCAGCCTGAGTGCAAAGGCCTAAGAACCAGGAGTGCTGATGGTATAAATCCCAGACCATGGGCAGGAGCAGACTGATGTCTTGGCTGAAGCAGTCAGACCAAAAGAGAGAATTCAACCTTCCTCTACGTTATTGTTCTATTCTGGCCTTCAATAGGTTAGATAGTGCCCACCCACATTGGGGAGGACAGTCTACTTTACTTAGTCCACCAATTCTCAGACACACTCAGAAATAATGTTTTACCAGATATCTGGGCATTCTATGGCCCAGTCAATTTGACACAGAAAATTAACCAACACAGAGCTACAATAAAGTGAAGGGAGGTGATAGGAGGCGCAGTCTGTGCTATGGATCAAAGACATCCACTGGGCCGTATATCATCTGAACCTGCTAATTGGATGTTAATTGTATAGTTTTAGCTAAATGAGCAAAAAGGTGTGAAAAGCATTACTAAAAATATTTGAAAAGAAAGTTCTGGATCAAAAAGAAGATATAGTCACCTTGGGCCTCAGTTTTCTTCCTTATCTTTAAAACTGTGAAAATGGAATGATGAGTTCTGAGGTTTCTTCTGGAGCTAATATTCAGTGAGTCTTTGGACCCTGATTTCAAACTGTTTAGAAGCCACATGAGAGAAGTGCGCCTCCCAGGAAATGGCAGAGGCCCCTAGTGGGAGCCTCGGCTGTCAGTCCTGATTTAACACATCCTTGTTCTCAAGCCAAAATATTCTACAAAAGAATTCCAACTTTATAGTTCCCCAGGATGAAAACAAATGAATAGGTGCATCTTTGTTTCCTGGTGGTTCCATTATGTTCAGAAACTTCTTTATCCAACAAATAGTTTAAATGGCCCTTTGCCTTGGTTTAGTTCTTACCCTCAAAGTTACTTCCCAAACTGGAATGTGCATATACATTTTAAAAATTTCTGTTGGAAAAATGCCAAAAAGTAAAAATTGTAATTCCGCCATAAATTTAAAATTACCCCATTCCACCCATCGAATTTTACCCTCAGTTAACCTTCACTAATAGCAGGCTGATCATCTTCGAGACTTTCTTCTGTACCTAGGCACACACATGCATGCAGTTTTTTATTTGGTTTCCATTTTGACTTTTTAAAAAATGAAATGTTCCCTTGCCTTTGTCTTTTTCAATTTCTGTCATAAACATCTTTCAGGTTAGCATATATATATTAGAACATACAATATATAATTTTAAAACCTTCAAAATAGTCCATGAACTACTATCATTTATCAAATCATTGCCCTTGATAAACACTTTTAATGTTTTGTACATTTTCTCCCAAAAGCAGCTATGATGAACATTTATTTATATATATGTATGTTTTTTTTAAATAAATATAGTCATAAAAGTGGGATTCTGGGTTAGAGCATGTGCATTTACAAATTTAATTACCACTCTCAAAGTAGTCTCTAAAAATGTACCAATTTCTACAGAAGAGAGAGCTATGTTTTCCCACTTTCTTGCCTGAGTTGCCAGAATTAAATTACATTACTCTTTTATTTTTTCATTTTTGCCAAAGTGATGAATGGAAACTAATTTATTTTTATTTTCGCTTTTCTGATTCATAAGGTTGAACATTTTTTCAAATGTGTATTAGCTTTCGTAAGTCATCTATATATTGCTAAGTTATTTCTTTTGCTCCTTTTTCTGTTGACTTAATTGTTCTTATCAATTTTATACCACTTTAAAAAATATTGATGATAGCACTTTGTCTTTTTTGTTACTCTGCCTTTAACCCTTCAGCCTTTTCTATTCCAATCCATGCTCGCATCTGCATTTACACTGTCAGTTAAGCAGATGTACTGGCAAGCAAACCCAATTTAGTTAGATCCTAATATAAATCCACATGCCCAGTGTACACTTCATAAGACAGCGTTTCTTTTGCCAGACAGCACTTTCAAACAGCAGCATTTACTTTTTGAAAAAATGGGAAAAGCTAAATGGTTTTATAAATATGCTTCTGAGCTGTCCACTGTTTGCAATCTTTCTCTTTACCCCTAAGACTACTAATATCATATAAATAAGAATTTTATAAAACTTTGTTTCCTGGTGAAAGACATATACTGAGAAGGCTCAAAATTTTTGAAATGTTTTTCTATGGACATTTTTAATTAAGATACTGGACGTTCATGCCTGTATATTTGTTTCCATTAAATTAAGCTGTAGACCTTAACACGTACTTTGAATTTTTAGTTTTTTATGAAACCCGCCTTTCCTCAGTAGGAAATTAGGAGCCTATGTAAGCTTCATTTGCGTTCTTGTGGGTCCCAGCCCCTAGGTGTCCTTTCATCTCCTCAAAAGGTCCTCTCCTCTCACTCTTAACTAATGTGTTCAGTGTTCCACTATGATTTTCTTCTTTTCAACTGCTGAATTCGCTTCTCCTACTAAGGCATAAATGCCACGATTACTAGCTTATCCTTCTTGCTTTTATGTTTCTCAGATTAATTGTCATCTTGGGTACTAAAGCTTCTGATTCCAAATTCCTCCTTTCTTGTTAAATATCCATAACTCTATTATTTTCCTTATTTAAATCAATAATGTTTTGCAAAATCCTTTAGGGCTCTGCCATCTGGTACCAACTCAGCCTGGGAAATAATAAAACAAAATTTCAATACCTTGATAGTATTTTGGGGCAATAAATACAATACAACATAAAACCATACTTATGTTTGGTAGAAAATAACCTGTGTTTTCAATTTTCCCTTTATTTCTTCTATTACAAATGATATGAAATACTGGAATCCAAAAGTGAAAAATAGGTTTTAGAAAACATAAGCAAGGATAGATGATGTCATAAGGAATTGATTTGTGATATAATCTGAACACATCATAATAATAGTTTCCATATTTAACATTCAATATATACATTTGATTGAAATTTAAATTTTTATTTATTTATTTTAAATTGTGGTAAAACACATGTAACATAAAATTTACCATCTTGATCATTTTAAGTGTAGAGTTTAGTAGAATTAAATCACATTTTTCTACATGTGTCACCACCATCCATCCCGAGAACTGCTTTCATTTTGCAGAACTAAAATTCTGTAACCATTCAACAAATATTCCTCATTCCCCTCTTACCCAACCCCCTGGAAAGCACCATTCTGCTTTCTGCCTTTATGAATTTGACTACTTCAGGAACCTCATATAAGTAGAATCATACAGAATTTGTCCTTTTGTGACTGGCTTATTTCACTTAATATAATGTCCTCAGGGTTCATCCATGTTGTAGCACATGTCAGAATGTTTTTCCTCTTTAAGGCTGAGTGATATTTTATTGTATGTGTATACCATATTTTGCTCATCTGTTCATTCATTTAAAGGTACTTGGGTTTCTTCATCTTCTGGCTATTTTGAATAATGCTGTGGTGAACATGGTGGTACAAATATATTTGAGTCCCTTCTTTCAATTAAGTATATCTCCAGAAGTGGGATTTCTGGATCATATGGTAACTCTATTTTTAATATTTTGAGGAACCGCATACTGATTTTCGTAGTGACTGTACCATTGTACATTCCCACCAGTGGTGCACAAGGTCTCCACATCTTCACCGTCACTTATTCTGATTTTTTTTTTTAGTAACCATCCTAATGGGTATAAGAAGGAACATATAAATTTATGTTCTATTTTAATATTTATTTTTAAGAAGTACTATTTTTGGCTAACAAACTTGAATCACTATAATCTCTATCATTTACTTCGGTAGAAATTAGACTGTGCTGGGTAATCATATAAAGCCCAGCATTCATGAGAGGTAGAACTCAATCCAACTCACAAAAATGGCTCACATCCAGTAGTGATTCTCAAAGACAGAAGAAACCAATAACCTAACGAACTACCTCCAGCAAGTGAGGCAAATCAGAGGCAGGTATAGTTCAACAAAACAAAAGAAAAGCAAAACCCGTCCTATTCTGACACACCCAATTGAGAACTTCTGGTTTTCCTAAACTCTCTGGGAATTACCCATTTCCCATTGTTATCCCCAGAATTCATCACAGATCTGTCAGTTTAATCATTTTACTTTATAGATGAGAAAATTATACCTAAAAAGCTTAAGTGATTTACCTAAGGCCACACAGCTAATTAATGTCAAGATTTATGACTACTGCCCACATCTCTTAACTCCTGGTCATTTTTGTTCTTTCTTCCACAGTAATAGAACTTTAGTCTCTAATGTCCTCCCAAAGCTAATTAAAATTCACATCACAATTTGAGTGGTTCTCAAAGTTTAGAAGGCACTAAGAATTACCGAGGGAAGCTGCATAAAAGGCTTATTTCCAAACTCTAAACTCAGATATTAAGATTCACTGGGTCTGGGATGAGACCAAAAGAATTAAATTTTTAACAAGCAATCCAAGTGTTTCTGATTGTTCACAGATTATCTTCTGAGAATCACTTTTTGGACATTATTTAAAAGCCCTTGTTCTTGGGCCATTGATCCACAAGTCTGGAGACCTGCAGCTTCAACACCACCTGGGAATTTGTGAGAAGTATAAATTCTTAGACCACTCCAGAATTACCTAACCAGAGACTCTTGGGGTTAGGCTGGGAAATTGTATACTAACAAGCTCCTTGGGTGATTCGGGTGCAACTAGAGAACCATGGCCTATGCTCTACTTTAGCCCAGGCAAGCTACTCACTTTATTCTCACTTTATTTATTGCATTCCAACCAGAGGATAGAGCTTCAGGTACATCTAGGTAATCTGAAATCTTTTATCACCTTAATTGATACTACTTGGCTTTTTCAAGTGTGTACATGGTTTTCGTGAATATTTCAACACTAAGGAACAAAACCTGCACTATCTTTACTCCTTACCTGCAATTAATCAGAAAGTAGAGGCTAAGTGAGGAGCACATCAAGTGGCAAATGTTGCTTCTCCTCTTGTGACAGCATTTATTTTTTAGGAACACGACAACACTTATCTGCTTGCTGTACATCTCTACCTCATGCCCTGCCAGTGCCTCTGCCAGCAGTACGTCTGACACTGAACTAATTATCTTTCTCTGCAAGTTGATGCTTATCTTTCTGTATTCTTTATTTCTGTTAAAAGCACCAATACCCTCCCTGTCATCCAGCCTGGAAACTGAGGAGTCATTTTCATTGCTTTCATCTTTCTTCCCAGAGCCAATTAATTGCTTTATCAGTTCAACATCTTTCCCATTTGTCCCTCCTTTCCCTTTCCACTTCCAATTTAGTAATTCATGTCATTATTGCTGCCCTCCTGGACTATACAAATAGCTAACTGTTTGGCCCCCTCCCGGCAATTAATCTTCCCTCAGCATAGTTCTGATAGCGATCCATCTTTGCTCAGAAGCGTTTGTGTTCCACTTTATCTCAAGTGCAATTTGTTTATCCTAACATTCAAAGGTCTCTACAATTTGGCATTATCCTTCCTTTCAATCTTCATTTATTCATTTTTTCCATTCAAAAAATATTTATTGAACACCTATTCTGTACTGAACATTTATCTAAGTATCGTCTTTTCTCTATCATATGCCTTATGTTGCTATTAAACTAAGTTACTGGCTTTCTTTTAAATGCCTCAATATTCTTACATATCAAGTGTTGTTCATTTCTTTCCTCTCATTAGGAACCCCCTCCTCCCATTGCCTTCTTTTCCTGTTCTTCGGCTGTTCATTTCCAAGATCTATCTCAGCTGTTACTAAAAGTCTTTCCTGATTCTCCTGCCTAAAATATTTTCTTTCTCCATTAAACTCTCAATAATTTTTCTATCCCCACATATGATTTCTTCTTAATATTATAATGGCCTGTGTCTATCCTTCTAGATTGTGTACTACTTTGGCTCAGGATTCATACTTGATTAATCCATTTATCCCTATGTCTCTTTAGGGATAACTCAAATATAAAAGTTCTGTAAATCTTTAATGAATTAAATTAAATAGCTGAGTTTCAAGCTTCATTTTTGATCTTTGTCTCCAACTTGAATAACTAAAATCTTCTTTTGTAGTAATCAATATCATATTACTCATGAATTCAGACCCCCAAATTTCTAAGCCTTGGTCCTCATAGAGAGTTCCTAAAGAGACTAGATATTTTTGTATTTTTATTATATTCTGGAGAGTACAACTTACTCATTTTCTTAAAAAAGCTCTCAGTAAAATAATTTGTCTTATAAATAGAATAGGTCTCCACTTCTCAACCTAATTTAAATTATGTCTCATTGTGTGTGTTTGTTTAACTGAGACTTGTTACCTTGACCAGAGAAGTCTGACATGTGGAATTTCCTGTATTTAGGCTGGTAAAATGACCAGTTGTATGTACTTGTTTTATACTTTTGTCTAGAAGGCTGAGAAGCAAAGCAGGAAGGACAGCACAGTGCCAGGCTAGGGTCAAGCAAGTTTGGCACTCACTTCAGGTGCATAATTTAAAGCGTGGGGATGCCAAAAAACCCTCAATAATCACAATATACAGACATGGTTCCACATGGCACTGGCAGATCCAGTCTTTATGTAAATTTTTGATATTTTGTTCAGCATGGATTTTTAAATTAATTTTCATTTTTTAAAATATTGCATTAAAATATTATTTATTTTAATTACTGAATTTGATGGTCCCTTAAATTTTGTGCCCAAGCAAAAATGCTATACTCGCCTCAACCTAATCTATGCCCTGAGAAGGAAACAGAAAACAAGATAGGAAAGAAAGGCATGAAGGCAGACAGACAGAGACTTTTTTGAATACTCTTTGTCTTTAAATTTAAAATATGATATTAGATTGATAACAGATATACAAAAACAAGTATGATGAATGATTCTGCCAATATTGGCATAAATCAATGGTGTATGCTTGTGTGCAGTATATATATACTATATACAGATGTAATTGTAACTAGTCTGCATAGTTTATACCTGAACATTACAATATAATGTAATCATTGGATCAGTCCAGGAAGGTTGATTCTGAATTTTCTTTACATTGTCCATACTCATGCTTATTTTTTCCTTGTTAGAATTAGTTACAAATTTGGGGAGTTTTAGGAGAATTTACTTGTAAATCTCTGACAATTTCTAAACCATGCTTTATTAAATATTTCTTTAAAAGTCCAAGATAACATATTAGACTTAAGCTTATGTTATTTGGGCTTTAGAGATAGATGAGGAGGTTTCAGTCTGAGATTCCCCACTAACTAGCCACGAGGTCTAGTAGCAATCCTGGTAAATTACCAGGTACATTTCCCTAAATGTGGCACAAAATTTGTAATTCAGCCTATTGGGGGAATATATAAGCTAAAATATGGAAAAAATAAAAAAGAACTCAGAATCAATATATTTGGGCTAATTCAATGAATAGATATATTTTAAAACCCTGAGCTTCAGTTTTTCACCTGTAAAAAAATAAAGGCTGTGTAGTGGGAAAATACAAAGTTTATTTTTAAAGAACATAGGGGACTGCCTGGGAAAGAGTAGATATGCAAGAATTACCACTTTCCATTTCCTTGACAATAAAGCCCACGATATGCCTTTGTTTGCTGATTCTCACCTTGTATGTTAAGACTGAGGGCCCCATCTGCCCAGCAATAGGTAAATATGATGGAAAATTCCTGCCTCAAACTATATCATGATCAGAAATGTATTGCATTTAGTACTTTTGTGTATTTAACTCTGTGTATAAAATATTTAGCCTATAGGAAATTTATAAATTACAGTCAAGTAAAATATTGCACTCCAGTTGTGAAGCACAAGAAGCTTTTATTGGTTTTTCAGCTCAAAATATCAATATTCTTCTTCACCATGTTAACACATAAAGGATACACAGCTTTATGTGATTCTAGCAAATAGTCTTACTTATGATTTCTCCATTTGGGATTTTGGATTAAATAATTATATGCAAATTTAGAGAAATTCCTTTTCCATGTTAGGGGGCTCTAATTAAGTTTGTCACTCTAGTTGCTTTTGGAAATTTCTCCACATATTATACATAAAACTGAGAGGGGACCTTCAAGATGGCAGAGGAGTAAGACGTGGAGATCACCTTCCTCCCCACAAATACATCAGAAATACATCTACATGTGGAACAACTCCTACAGAACACCTACCGAATGCTGGCAGAAGACCTCAGACTTCCCAAAATGCAAGAAACTCCCCACATACCTGGCCGTGTGGCTGACAGAGTCTTGGTGCTCCAGCCAGGTGTCAGGCCTGAGCCTCTGAGGTGGGAGAGACGAATTCAGGAAATTGGACTGCCAGAGACCTCCTGGCCCCACGTAATATCAATTGGCGAGAGCTCTCCCACAGATCTCCATGTCAACGCTAAGACCCAGCTCCACTCAACGACCATCAAGCTCCAATGCTGGACACCCGTGCCAAACAACTAACAAGACAGGAACACAACCCCACCCATTAGCAGAGAGGCTGCCTAAAATCGCAATAAGTTCACAGACACCCCAGAACACACCACTGGACACAGTCCTGCCCACCAGAAAGACAAAATCCAGCCTCATCCACCAGAACACAGACACCAGTCCCCTCCACCAGGAAGGCAACACAACCCACTGAACCAACCTTATCCACTGGAGGCAGACACCAAAAACAATGGAAACTACGAACCTTCAGCCTGCGAAAAGGAGACCCCAAACATATTAAGTTAAGCAAAATGAGAAGACAGAGAAATACGCAGCAGATGAAGGAGCAAGGTAAAAACCCACCAGAACAAACAAATGAAGAGGAAATAGGCAGTCTACCTGAAAAAGAATTCAGGGTAATGATAGTAAAGATGATCCAAAATCTTGGAAACAGAATGGAGAAAATACAAGAAATGTTTAGCAGGGACCTAGAAGAACTAAAGAGCAAACAAACAATGATGAACAAAACAATAAATGAAATTAAAAATTCTCTAGAAGGGATAACTTCTAGATAGCAGATAGCAGAATAACTGAGGCAGAAGAACGGATAAGTGACCTGGAAGATAAGATAGTGGAGATAACTGCCACAGAGCAGAATAAAGAAAAAAGAATGAAAAGAATTGAGGACAGTCTCAGAGACCTCTGGGACAACATGAAACGCACCAACATTCGAATTATACAGGTCCCAGAAGAAGAAGAGAAAAAGAAAGGGACTGAGAAAATATCTGAAGAGATTATAGTTGAAAAATTCCCTAATATGGGAAAGGAGATAGTTAATCAAGTCCAGGAAGCACACAGAGTCCCATACACGATAAATCCAAGGATAAACATGCCAAGACACATATTAATCAAACTATCAAAAATTAAATATAAAGAAAACATATTAAAAGCAACAAGGGAAAAACAACAAATAACACACAAGGGAATCCCCATAAGGTTAACAGCTGATCTTTCAGCAGAAACTCTGCAAGCCAGAAGGGAGTGGCAGGACATATTTAAAGTGATGAAGGAGAAAAACCTACAACCAAGATTACTCTACCCAGCAAGGATCAAATTCAGATTTGATGGAGAAATTAAAACCTTCACAGACAAGCAAAAGCTAAGAGAATTCAGCACCACCAAACCAGCTTTACAACAAATGCTAAAGGAACTTCTCTAGGCAGGAAACACAAGAGAAGGAAGAGACCTACAATGACAAACCCAAAACAATTAAGAAAATGGTAATAGGACCATACATATCAATAATTGCCTTAAATGTAAATAGATTAAATGCTCCAACCAAAAGACATAGACTGGCTGAATGGATACAAAAACAAGGCCCGTATATATGCTGTCTACAAGAGACCCACTTCAGACCTAGGGACACATACAGACTGAAAGTGAGGGGATGGAAAAAGATATTCCATGCAAATGGAAATCAAAAGAAAGCTGGAGTAGCAATTCTCATATCAGACAAAATAGACTTTAAAACAAAGACTATTTATTACAAGAGACAAAGAAGGACACTACATAATGATCAAGGGATCAATCTAAAAAGAAGATATAACAATTGTAAATATTTATGCACCCAACACAGGAGCACCTCAATACATAAGGCAAATACTAACAGCCATAAAAGGGGAAATTGACAGTAACACAATCATAGTAGGGGACTTTAACACCCCACTTTCACCAATGGACTGATCATCCAAAATGAATATCAATAACGAAACACAAGCTTTAAATGATACATTAAACAAGATAGACTTAATTGATATTTATAGGACATTCCATCCAAAAACAACAGAATACACTTTCTTCTCAAGTGCTCATGGAACATTCTCCAGGATAGATCATATCTTGGGTCACAAACCAAGCCTTGGAAAATTTAAGAAAAGTGAAATCATATCAAATACCTTTTCTGACCACAACACTATGAGACTACATATCAAGTACAGGAAAAAAATGGTAAAAACTAGAAACACATGGAGGCTAAACAATATGCTACTAAATAACCAAGAGATCACTGAAGAAATCAAAGAGGAAATCAAAAAATACCTAGAAACAAATGAAAGTGAAAACACGTCGACCCAAAACCAATGGGATGCAGCAAAAGCAGTTCTAAGAGGGAAGTTTATAGCAATACAATCCTTCCTCAAGAAACAAGAAACATCTCAAATAAACAACCTAACCTTACACCTAAAGCAATTAGAGAAAGAAGAACAAAAACCCCCACAAAGTTAGCAGAAGGAAAGAAATCATGAAGATCAGATCAGAAATAAATGAAAACGAAATGAAGGAAACGATAGTAAAGATCAACAAAACGAAAAGCTGGTTCTTTGAGAAGATAAACCTAATTGATAAACCGTTAGCCAGGCTCATCAAAAAAAAAAGGGAGAAGACTCAAATTAACAGAATTAGAAATGAAAAAGGAGAAGTAACAATGGACCCTTCAGAAGTACGAAGGATTACTACAAGCAACTATTTGCCAATAAAATGGACAACAGGGAAGAAATGGACAAATTCTTAGAAAAGCACAAACTTCCGAGACTGAACTAGGAAGAAATAGAAAATATAGACCAATCACAAGCACTGAAATTGAAACTGTGTTTAAAAATCTTCCAACAAACAAAAGCCCAGGACCAGATAGCTTCACAGGCGAATTCTATCAAATATTTAGAGAAGAGCTAACACCTATCCTTCTCAAACTCTTCCAAAAAACTGCAGAGGGGGGAACACTCCCAAACTCATTCTATGAGGGCACCATAACCCTGATACCAAAACCAGACCAAAACCAGACAAAGATGTCACAAAAAAAGAAAACTACAGGCCAATATCACTGATGAACATACAGGCAAAAATCCTCAACAAAATACTAGCAAACAAAATCCAGCAGCACAGTAAAAGGATCATACACCATGATCAAGTGGGGTTTATCCCAGGGATGCAAGGATTCTTCAATATATGCAAATGAATCAATGTGATACACCATATTAACAAATTGAAGGTTAAGAACCATATGATCATCTCAATAGATGCAGAAAAAGCTTTTGACAAAATACAACACCCATTTATGATAAAAACTCTCCAGAAAGTAGGCATAGAGGGAACTTACCTCAACATAATAAAGGCCATATATGACAAACCCACAGCAAACATTGTTCTCAGTGGTGAAAAACTGAAACCATTTCCACTAAGATCAGGAACAAGACAAGGTTGCCCACTCTCACCAATATTATTCAACATAGTTTTGGAAGTTTTAGCCACAGCAATCAGAGAGAAAAACAAATAAAAAGAATCCAAATCAGAAAAGAAGGAGTAAAACTGTCAGTGTTTGCAGATGACATGACACTATACATAGCAAATCCTAAAGATCGACCAGAAAACTACTAGCGCTAATCAATGAATTTGGTAAAGTAGCAGGATACAAAATTAATGCACAGAAATCTCTTGCATTCCTACTAATGATGAAAAATCTGAAAGAGAAATTAAAGGAACAATCCCATTTACCATTGCAACAAAAAGAATAAAATACATAGGAATAAGCCTACCTAAGGAGACAAAAGACCTGTATGCAGAAAACTGTAAGACACTGAGGAAAGAAATTAAAGATGATACAAACAGATGGAGAGATATACCATGTTCTTGGATTGGAAGAATGAACATTGTGAAAATGACTATACTACCCAAAGCAATCTACAGATTCAATGCAATCTCTTTCAAAATACCAATGGCATTTTTCACGGAACTAGAACAAAAAGTTCCACAATTTGTATGGAAACACAAGAGACCCTGAATAGCCAAAGCAATCTTGAGAAAGAAAAACAGAGCTGGAAGTATCAGGCTCCCTGACTTCAGACTATACTACAAGGCTACAGTAATCAAGACAGTATGGTACTGGCACAAAAACAGAAATATAGATCAATGGAACAGCATAGAAAACCCAGAGATAAACTCACACACATACAGTCACCTTATCTTTGATAAAGGGGGCAAGAATATACAATGGAGAAAAGACAGCCTCTTCAATAAGTGGTGCTGGGAAAACTGGACAGCTACATGTAAAAGAATGAAATTAGAACACTCCCTAACACCATACACAAAAATAAACTCAAATTGGATTAAAAAGACCTAAATGAAAGGCCAGACACTATAAAACTCTTAGGGGAAAAAGTAGACAGAACACTCTATGACATAAATCACAGCGAGATTCTTTTTGACACACCTCGTAGGAAAATGGACATAAAAACATCAATAAACAAATGGGACCTAATGAAACTTAAAAGCTTTTGCACAGCAAAGGAAACCATAAACAAGACGAAAAGACAACCCTCAGAATGGGAGAAAATATTTGCAAACGAAGCAACTGACAAAGGATTAATCTCCAAAATTTACAAGCAGCTCATGCAGCTCAATATCAAAAAAACAAACAACCCAATCCAAAAATGGGCAGAAGATCTAAATAGACATTTCTCCAAAGAAGATATACAGATTGCCAACAAACACATGAAAGGATGCTCAACATCACTAATCATTAGAGAAATGCAAATCAAAACTACAATGAGGTGTCACCTCACACCAGTCAGAATGGCCATCATCAAAAAATCTACAAACTATAAATGCTGGAGAGGGTGTGGAGAAAAGGGAACCCTCCTGCACTATTGGTGGGAATGTAAATTGATACAGCCACTATGGAGAACAGTATGGAGGTTCCTTAAAAAACTAAAAATAGAAATACCATATGACCCAGCAATCCCAGTACTGGGCATATACCTTGAGAAAACCATAGTTCAAAGAGAGTCATGTACCACAATATTCATTGCAGCTCTATTTACAATAACCAGGACATGGAAGCCACCTAAGTGTCCATTGACAGATGAATGTATAAAGAAGATGTGGCACATATATACAATGGAATATTACTCAGCCATAAAAAGAAATGAAATTGTGTTGTTTGTAGTGAGGTGGGTGGACCTAGAGTCTGTCATACAGAGTGAAGTCAGAAAGAGAAAAACAATTACCGTATGCTAACACATATATATGGAATCTAAAAAAAGAAAAGTGGTTCTGATGAACCTAGGGGCAGGACAGGAATAAAGATGCAGACATAGAGAATGAACTCTAGGACATGGGGAGGGGGAAGGGTAAGCTGGGATGAAGTGAGAGAGTCTCATTGACATATATACACTACCAAATGTAAAATAGATAGCTAGTGGGAAGCAGCTGCATAGCACAGGGAGATCAGCTCGGTGCTTTGTGACCACCTAGAAGGGTGGGATAGGGAGGGTGGGAGGGAGACACAGAGGGAGAGGATATGGGGATATATGTATACATATAGCTGATTCACTTTGTTATACAGCAGCAACTAACACAACAGTGTAAAGCAATTATACTCCATAAAGATGTTAGAAAAAAAAAAAGTGGTACATGTTCACAGTGAAATTTTACTCATAAATGAGAAAGAATGAAAGAATGCCATTTGCAGCATCATGGATAGACCTAGAGATAATCATGCTAAGTGAAGTAAGTCAGAAAGAGAAAGTCAAATATCATATGGTACCACTTATAGGTGGAATTTAAAAATTGATACCAATGAACTAATTTACAAGAGAGAAACAGGAACTTTCTTGGTGGTCCAGTGGTCAACAATCCCAGGTTAACAATCCCAGCTTCCACTGCAGGGGCAGGTGGGTTCGATCCCTGGTGTCAGGATGACTAATATCCCCCATGCTTCACAGTGCAGCCAAAAAAAAAAAAACTGTATGACCCCAACCTCCCTTTTCAACCCTGCACTCCTTAGAGCTGTCCACAATATTTTGCATATGTTTTGGTAATATTCTGTTTGAAAATCAGGAGCTGTGTCTAGGGCCTTGGAATTGTATTTTTGTCCTGTTTTTGTGTTTGTCTGTACTATGAGTGCATCTTTTTAGTTGAGTATGCTGTGAGAGTGGAATGATCTAATTAGCCAAAAATATTTACCCGTTTGGTATTTTCTACTCATCATCTGGCTGCTTAATATACATTTTTCAAACTTGTTATATCCAACACTCAGTAGTTGCTCCATCTTTCATCTTTTCTTTCTCAGTTAGTAGCACATCCCTTTTTCTAATTTCTTAGTCCCAAAGCCTTGCAATCATTCTTGACTTCTCTCTTTCTCTCATATCCTATGTCCGATCCTTTAGCAAATCTCATTGGTTCTTTATTTAAGAACACACACAGCTTCTTACCACCTCCACTGCTATTACTCTAATCCACGTCACCATCGTTCCTGCCCTGGATTATTGTAATAGCCCCTTACCTGGTCTCCCTGCTTCTACTGTACTCTGCCATAGTCAGTTTTCAATATCACGATCTCAATATACCTGTTATTCTGTTCAAAACTGTCCAATAGCTCCCCACCACATTCAAGGCAAGAGGCAAAATGCTTACAATGGCCAGCAGAGCAGAACATGATATGTGCCTTCCCATTTCATTATCTTTCTGGTAAATGGCTCATCTGATCTCTTTGCTGTTTCTTGGACATGCCAAACACAAGTACCCCGCCTCCCCCAAAGCCTTTCACTAGGTGTTTCCTTTTCCTAAGTTGTTCTTCCCCATGAGAGCTCCCTGGCTTGTTCCTTCCCTATCTTTAAGTCTTGGCCCACTGTCACTTTCTCACTGGGACCTTCCCTGTCCACCCTGTTTTTAAATGCAACGCCCCTCATACCTTAGCATTTCCTATACTCCTTCCCTGATTGAGTTGTTTCACCATAGCCTGTACAACTTTCTAATACATAATTTACTTACGTATTTTATTTATTAGCTATTTCCCTACAGTAAATGTAAGCTTCGTGAGGGCAAGAATTTTTGTCCTTTTTGTTCACTGATGTGTCCAAAGAACCTAGAATAGTGCCTGAAACATAGAGCATTCTCAATAAATATTTATTAAGTAAATTTAAAAATTTGCCCAAAAAATATTACGGAAAAATCATCAAACAAAGTTGAACTAGGTCAAAAGCAAATAGCCTCTGATTTCTGTCTTATATAATAAGAAATTAGTTAAGCAAAACATTCTAAGTATATCGAATGATCAATTATTAGAATTCAGAATTCAAAATATACAGTTATGGGAAAGTGACATTTGTAATATTCATTATTTTTCCAGCCCCTATTTCCTTTCTCAGTAATAATTGTTAACATACTTAAGAAACTATTACTTGGGACATTTGCTAGGGAATGCTAATTTTATGTAAAATTGTCATTTCTATTTATTTTCTTAATCTTTATTTGACCAATATGTTTTGTAATTAAATGAGTATCTCCAAAAATATATATAGCTATAATATGTTCAATGAGAACTTTCCCAGGCAGCTGCTGTGCCTTGAGAATATTGTAGGATAATTTATCAGGTTATCTAGTTTGCTTCCAAGCATCTAAGTCAATAAGATATGATTTCAGTCTAAAATCAGCCCAGCAATAACTCCCAGATTATTGTGTGAAACGAAAAGTCTTGACCAAGAAAGACAGAAGAAAGGATCCAGGAACAAATGCTGAAAGACATTGCGTTGAATGAAAATGGGATTATGGAGACCACTGTCAGGGAGAAATCTTGAGTACCTCACAGTTCTGTTAAATGTTTGCTTCTATGATTAGGCCTGACTTCCATTTACAATTTATAGAAGGGTAGCTATAAAATGTGATTTAGGAAGCATTTAAAAACTATTTATTGACTAAATAGAGAATCAAAGAACATTAAAACTAGGAAAGATCTCAGGAGTGTGATTATAACATCCTATGATAAGTAGAAACCTCTTTTCCAAGTCTCACAAGCCCACTCATTTCACTTTTGAACAATCCAATTATTAAAAACCTTTCTCACACTATGTCAAAATCTGTCTCCTTGTATCATCCATCCACAGCTTCTGGTTGCCTTCTAATCAAGCACAAACCCTTCAGTTATGTAACATCAACCTTAAATTGTTACTTTCTAAATCAAACATCTCTTTATTGTTTCTCAGATGCCATGTTTATCTGAAAATTTAATTTCTTCTGAATTAACTGTTTCATCAATGTCTTTCCAAAATTATTGTTCCCAAAGCTGAACACAATACTTTCAATACATTGGTCTGACTATCTCAGTCTTGTACTGCTACACCTTGAACGCCACACCACAAAGGTGACACCTCCTGGGGTTGATACTCAAATGCTTGGAGCTTCTTTAATAGGACTGCTTGTTTAGCCAGTTCTTCCTAAGCACAGAGTATATAGATTTATACCTCTAAAATTGCTCCTCAGTTTTTCTGTTCTCTCCAGGTTTAGGTCATATGCAAATTTGTAAAGTATACCTACCAAGTATTTATTAAAGCCATTAATAGAAACTTGAATTTGAGAATAGGGTTAAATACAGAGACCGGTGAGAACCTAAGGTTGACATAATTGCATGAAATAATACATTTTGCATACAATGTTTAATTTATTTTAAAACCTATTCCATCTTATCATCAAACATATATTATTCTCTTATTGACAAAAATAAAGTACTATGTTGAATTTATATAAATTTACATTATATGTTACTATTTACACATAAATACTATCACTTTCACCATAACTTCCAGTCTAGTAAGCCTATCACTAAGGAAATGATGTTAATTTGTCACGACTTGTTCTTAATGGACCCAAGATGCTCCTAATACTGTTATCTTCTCTAAGAATCTAGAAACGAAATATTTGGTCAAGACTGTACCCTAGAATATTGTTCACGAGTCATAGTTACCCTTTTTAGGAAAAAAGAAAACACTTGCCCAATTTTCTGAAAACATTATTGTTGAAAGTCTTTCAGTTCTACTACATCCCTGATTTCTCAGAGTTTGTCAATAGCGCTTTCTGGATCACATCTGCAATTTGTTCAATGTGTAGGAGTTCTCCAGATTTTGCTGATTATACATTGTTAGCAACAAAAATTATTGAGTATATTTGCTTAATGTATTTATCTTCCCTTATTTATAATTACATAATTTAAAAGGTGTAACAAGCAGTATTTTAAAAGAATTCTGAATTTTACCATATTTATTGTAAAATTGTTCTCACTAAAAATTGTGTCAATACTTTTAAGTGAGTGCAAAGTAACTGAACATGTTTCATTATTTTTTGAAATCTTGACTTAACTCTTTTTGATACATGGCCATGGGATTATGTTTACATATTCTCTGGATTTTTTCTTAATTTGCTCTCTTGAAAGCTAAAGTGTTTGAATGACTCATCCTAACATATCTTTTTGTATTTATTAAGAATTTAACAATAGCAACATTTCATTCTCCAAGGTTCCTGTGATTTCTATCTCACCAAGTAGTAATCTCTTGATTTATTAATTTTACATTTATTTAGTGTTTATGTAGTTCAGTTATGTGCCTTGAATTCGGCAGGTTTTTGAGAAGTATATTAAGATGAATAAGACATAGACTGTATAGTACTTTTAAGAAATTTTGCCTTCTAGTAAGACAAATCATGTAAACAAATGCCTATGATGCCTGGTGAAAAGTGATAATTACCATCAAAGAAAGGCACAGATTAAGTTTTATGTGAATTGACAAAAGAAAATATAATTCATTTTTATTTTAATATTTCCAGAATTAAATCTAGCATCACAGCTTCCCTCATATTTGCTTAGTTCCTGAGATAAAACTGGCTAAAAGGCAAACCAAGATTTCATTCACAAATTATATTTGATTGAATGAAAACTGCAAAAAGAAATCTGGAAAGTTGATGCCTCCTATCACTATTACCTCTTGTTTCTGCATTAGTTTTATGATCTGTATTAGAAAAATTTAATCCTTGTCCTTTATTGACCAAACAATTGAGAATAAGCCCATAAAAATGATCTTTTAATACTAAATATTTACCCCTTTGTTATAACCACTGGTTCATATCAGAATATATTTATTCCTCCTGTCACTACACGTTTTTAATCTCATTTTAATCTCTGTAACAGTTATTAAATAAATTTTCACATATCAGTAATTTCTAGATAAGGTTACATAAAGGTTTGCTGTCTTAAAATGAAACTGCAACATGAAACTGTATAAATATTTTTTGTTAAGTAAGAAACTTCAAGTTTACTTTATTACCTATACTCTCTCTTTTATAAATAATAAATTTATTTATTTTTAAATTATACACTTATATCCTGGTTTGTAAATATGGTTCTCCAATAAAAGGAACCAGAGATCCTTAGAGAAATGATTGATTTTAAGGCTAGGGTAGGAAAAATAGAAGACAAATCTGGAACATTTTGTCATGCCAGAAAGAAAGGAAATGCTCTAAAAACAAAAGGAGCAGGGTATGTCACAGAAGCCAACATGAAACATATTCCAGTGTCAAAACTGGAACAATTTAAGAGACAAAATGAATAGCATAGTATTGGATTATAACGCAAACTATAAAATAAATATATGAGTCCATAATGATATAAATATGAGTGAATAAAAAAGTAAATGGGGGAGGGCTTCCCTGGTGGCGCAGTGGTTGAGAATCTGCCTGCCAATGCAGGGGACACGGGTTCGAGCCCTGGTCTGGGAAGATCCCACATGCTGCGGAGAAACTAGGCCCGTGAGCCACAACTACTGAGCTTGCGCGTCTGGAGCCTGTGCTCCGCAACAAGAGAGGCCACGATAGTGAGAGGCCCGCGCACCGTGATGAAGAGTGGCCCCCGCTTGCCCCAACTAGAGAAAGCCCTCGCACAGAAACAAAGACCCAACACAGCCAAAAATAAATAAATAAATAAATAAATAAATAAATAAAATTTTTAAAAAATAAATAAATAAATGGGGGAGAGGAAACAAACCTTCCTTACAAGAGAATTCTAAATAATACATGTATGGGCTACCTCCCTATAGCTTTATCCTCCTCCACTCCTCATTGAGTGTGTACTGGACTTAGTGACTGGTTTCCAAAGAAAAGAGCATGGAACAGGAGAAAAAGTGGAGAAATCTGATAAATACTACCATAACCAAGTGATCAGTGAGGCTATGTGGATATCTTGTGATCCCAACACATTCCACCACCATGGTATTCTTTCCAAAAACCCATAACCCCTGTCTAATACTGAGAAAAACATCAGGTAAACCAAAATTGAGGTACATACTCCAAAGTACCTGATCAGCACTCCTCAAAACCATCAAGGTCATGGAAAAAAAAAAAGGAAAGATAAAGAAACTGTCACAGTCCAGAGGAAACTATCAGTCCTTGACAGCTAAATGCAATGTAGTACCCTGGATGGGGTCTTGGAACAGAAAAAAATAAAGGCATTAGTGGAAAAACTGATAAAATATGAATAAAATCTGGGGTTTAGTTAATAGTAATGTACCAATGATGTTTTCTTACTTTTGACCAATGTATTGTAGTAATATAAGGTATTAACATTAGGGGAAACTTGGTAAGGGGCATAGAAGAATGCTGCCCTGCTACCTTTGCAACTTTTTTGTAAATCTTAAATTACTCCAAAATAAATAGTTCATGTAAAAAATCATAGATGAATTTCAAGATTTCCTTTTAGGCATTAACTATGATTTCTGACTATGGAAGACAAGAGTTTAATTTCCTTCTCTCTCCTTTCTCTGCCATACATATACAACCTTCCACCCAAACTCCTATTATAATGTTATTTATGTCAATATATTGTATATTTGAATTAGCAGCCAATCCATTTAACAAAACTGTAATTACTTTCCCTTTCTTGTACAACCTCTTGTTTCCCTGAACTTAATAATTATCTTAATTTTTCATTTGTTTAATTTCTATGTACTTAGCACTTATTCAACCTCAAATTTTTCTCCATTGTTTGTCTCCTTTCAAGATGTTCAAATGTGTCCAGTGTTCTATTTATTTCTACCAATATGGTAAAAGATGTCATCACAGACTTTTTTCATCATTATTCTATTTGACCTCAGCCAGTCTTAGGTCCCTTCTTTCCTGTATTTCATATTCTTCCTTGGTTTACTCCCTAGTTTTAGTGAAACACAGCATCCAGTGTTTTCTTAGGAAAATTGGAGATAAAATGTTGAGACCTGCATGTCTGAAAATGTCTTTATCACATTTACACAGGTTGGTTGAAAAATCCTTTTCCTTTAGAATTTTTTTTCTGTGTTACTTTATTTTTTTAATTTTTATTTTATATTGGAGTATAGTTTATTAACAATGTCGTGTTAGTTTCAGGTATACAGCAAAGTGACTCAGTTATGCATATACATGTATCTATTCTTTCTCAAATTCTTTTCCCATTTAGATTGTTACAGAATATTGAGCAGAGTTTCCTGTGCTATATAGTAGGTCCTTGTTGGTGATCTATTTTAAATATAGTAGTGTGTATATGTCAATCCCAAACTCACAATTTATCCCTCCCCCCGACCTTTCCCCCTTTGGTAACCACAACTTTGTTTTCTAAGTCTGTGAGTCTCTTTCTGTTTTGTAAATAGGTTCATTTGTATCATTTTTTTTTTTTTAGAATCCACATATAAGCAATATCATATGATATTTGTCTTTCTCTGTCTGACTTACTTCACTTAGTATAATAATCTCCAAGTCCGTCTATGTTGCTGCAAATGGCATTATTCCATTCTTTTTATGGCTGAGTAATATTTTATTATATATATGTACTACATCTTCTTTATCCATTCATCTGTCAATGGACATTTAGGTTGCTTCCATGTCTTGACTATTGTAAACAGTGCTGCAGTGAACATTGAGGGGCATGTATACTTTCAAACCATGGTTTTCTCCAGATATATGCCCAGGAGTGGGATCATATGGTAGCTCAATTTTTAGTTTTTTAAGGAACTTCCTTACTGTTCTCCAGGGTGGTTATACCAATTTACATTTGCATGAAGAATCCTTTTTATTTAAAATTTTAATGCATTGTTCCATAGCATCCAGTATCACTGTTGAGAAATCTGAAACACATCTGACTCCTGATCTTTTATGTTTGGTCTCTTTTTTCTTTCTGGAAGTTCGTGGTATCTCTTCTTGATCTCCTGTGTTCTAAAATTTTACTGCAATGTCTCCATCTCTGTCTTTTGTGCAGGTCCCCTGATAAGCCCTTTTCATTTGTAAACTCACATTCTTCAGTTCTGACAGTTCTCTTGAATTACTTTTCTGATGGATTCCTTGCTTTCATTTTCTTTGCTTTTATTTCCTTTCTAGAATTGCTAGTATTCACATTTGGGGTCTTCTGAATTAATTTTTATTTATTTACTTACTTACTTAATCTTTGTGTGCTCTTTTTCTTGGAGATCTTCTATACTTCCAAAGGCCCTGTTTTTCATTTCTGCTATCATATTTTTTGACTTCCATAGCTCTGTTTTGTTCTCTGAAGGTTGCATTTTCTATGGAATCCAATATTTTATTACTGCAATGCCTTTTAACTCTTTAAAAATATAAGGATAGTTCTTTATTGTCATTTTTTATTTGCCTTTAGCATTTTTCTCTCCTTGCATATTTTGTTTCTTTCAAATAGCTTTTTCTTTTGATCATTTTAGTCACTTTCACATTAGAAAAATTCTTTCGATATACAATAAAGTTTGCATGCTGGCTCATAATTAAAAGTTAGGAACTAAGAAACTAATTGGATGCTGTGAGAAAGAGTCAGACATAAAAGAAAAGAAAAGGAACACTCCATACAGAAAGAAAAATAGGTGTGAAAGACCTAAAGCAATATTGAACTTGGCACATTGGAAAAATAGGGTTAAAAATAGGACATAGGAGCTAGAATATAGTGAGGGAAGGAAGAGATATAAGGGATTAATTTCACCTTCCAGAAAGAAAGCCTTAGGCGTGAACTGGAAACTCAGGGCTCAGGCCAGAGGGCTTCATAATTTACACCCGGAAAGTGCAAGGCATCCAATCAGTTCCGTCAGGTGTCCGGCTGCAGCTGTCTCCTGCAAACCCTAAGAAAAGAGCACCAACCACCCTGTGTCTTCAGCTCCTTTTATGAGTGCTATTTTTATAAGTCACTTATAGCTTTGTCTTTCACTGAACCGCAGAATTTTCGGTTCGTTAAATAGCAACTTCTGCATTTCATTGGTGAAGAAAGTGAGGCCCTGAGCCATAAACGTATTAGCATTTTTATCACTAAAAATTCTCTATTGGAATTTACAATTACATGGAGAGTATAAACATGCTGTTCCTAACATCATTTAAAGTTCCCAAAACCTGAGTGAAAAGGAACATGACCACCTGACAGAGAAAAGGGATGTGTTTACTTAACTCTAGGAAATGTCATTGAGAGGCACCATGGAGGAAACGTAGCCTAACTCAGTGAAACTGAAGTCTATTTGATTTTAAAAGAAGGAAGACAGTGAAATCCCAGACATTTCCCCAAAAGGCATTTAGTACACGAAGACAGTAAATCCCATAGAGTCAGTGTGCCTTTTGTTCAAAGCATTCAGAAATTTTCTTGAGAGCTGTAGAGTTATAAAAGTTAACAACATGACTGTAATGATTCCCAGCAAAACACCCCATAAGGTGGCCCTTAAATTGTAAGGACTCAGTGCTTTTAGGGTATGAGCATATTCCACTCTGTTTTTAAAGGGAGTGAGAGTTAACTGACTCTGGGGGTTTTTAATCTCTTCAAACGCAAGCTGTAGCTCCCATTTCTCAGGGAAAGAATAAAAAAATATTCAAGTGGGAGAATAAGAATTCTCTGTCTGTTCTGGTTCCACTTTATCCAAAAAATCTTTGCCAAAGAATATTTGATATTTTGTCAAACACTCTGTAGTCATTTACAGACCTTCATGGCATTTACATCTGGTCTTGCTGGGGCAACCTTATGAGCTACATCTCTCATTTTTCTAAAGCCGCTGTCGGGAAAGTTTCCACGTAATGCTGTTTGGGAGTTGCTATACAGAGTGACACTTGGTCTTAAAAACCAAATGACAAGACTTTTAAATATTAACTTTAAAAAATTAACTAAAATAGATAAATAGGTAAATAAATAATAAAATAAAAAATAAATTTTAAAAATTCACTAATTGTTCATTTAAGACACCAGTAATGCTGAATCATAACATAGCATGGCTCAAAATTGTACTTAACTCGGGACTCCCCACCATTCTGATTTCTCACTGAGAAAACATTATGTACAATAGTTATGGGAGAGCTTAACAGACATCATATCATTTGAACATCCTGGGAATATCACATTTTCCTTATCTGAGCCAGAGGAATACTTCTCATATTACTCCAGGGTGCTGTTCAGGCTCAGATGTCTCCTCCATTCTGCCCAACCTGAGTCACTACCTCTCATTTAACCTTCTTTAATTTCCTTCAGTTTATTTACCACTATGAAAGTTAATTTATTTTTTTGGTAACTTCAGATTATCTGTGTCCTCTCACTAACCTGGGGCAGGGGTTTCAGGGACCTTGTCTGTCTCCTCTGTTGTGTACATTACTGTGTTTCTAGCACCTAGAATAATGCCTAGCAGCACTCAACAAATGTTTATTGAGTGAAATATTGTACCATCCAGGATTCAGACTTTGATGACTCATCAGTTCTGAGCCCCAGCAAGAGAACCTTTTCTCCTTTGTTTAAGTAATTCTTCTCTTCGAGTCTGCTGCAAGACAAAGCAAATGTGGAAGAAATTACTGAAGGTAGCAATAACTACAACAAGTAGCCACCATTCTGACGGTGTTGATAAAATATATAGGCTTAGTGGCCCGTATTTGCGATGTACCCATATAATAGAATAAGAAAGTTCACTCCCATTGTTTCTACCTTTCCGCACCAGAAGGAAAAAGAGAGGAAAGGAGCAGAGAATGGGTGGGGTCAGGAAGTCAACGAGATAGGGGTAGTCATGATTTCTTTTGGCTTCATTTTCCCCGAAGGAAGATGCTAAAAGAAGTGTGAGGGTGGGCGGCTCTCCACGAGGAGGTGGGCCTGGTTGGAATGCTCAGAACTCAGGAGGAGCTCAGGGCATCCTAAGCCTCTACCTTCTTATTCAAAGCAGTGAGAAAGCAGAAAGACCTTATATTCTTCCTCCACTGTCCTGTCCCAACTAGTCTCCTGGCATAACTGAAACGCTCTTCCCAGCATCTACTCCTTTCCTAGGACTAGTGGTCTTAGCCATCTTGCTTTCTGACATCACACTTGCATGGTTGCAGAAACTTAGAGGTTCTCAGTGCCATCACTCATATGCCAAGCCAACCATC
This sequence comes from Eubalaena glacialis, assembly GCF_028564815.1. Lineage (NCBI taxonomy): Eukaryota > Metazoa > Chordata > Mammalia > Artiodactyla > Balaenidae > Eubalaena > Eubalaena glacialis. The sequence continues at coordinate 141,950,353 of NC_083720.1, read as the reverse complement.
TGGAGGTGTTGCACACTCATTTCTGCAATTTACTTCAAGCCTTGATGTTGGGCATTTGCCAAAACACAAGTGGTCCCCTCGTAACGGGTCCCTAACTCTCACTGTATCCCTTCCCCGGATCCCCTTCTGGAAACTGAGAAGAAGGGATATTATCTTAATGAAGTGAAAAACACACTACTTTTACTACCAACATTTCCTAGACATCGCATTGTATTTGGATGCTATACATCTGTGATTATAAGATTTTCAACTCTCAGGTAGTTGGGGGGGGGCAAAGTCATATCTGTAGCCTTTGGTGGAAGGAGAGAGGAAGGAGAGAAGAAAATAAAATAAACCTAAGAACTCTATTGTCACATTTAATAAAAACAGTTTTAAAAACTGACATATATTTATCTGAGATACAAACAGAGGCAAAAACCCTTAGATGGTTGATAAACATTTGAAGTATTTTTCAGTTATCTCACTGATTGTATTACACATTATTCACAAAGCCCTGAAGAAACAAGGGAAAAAAAATATTATCCAAGGTACCAGTGTAAACTAGGTTGTCGGCATGAGTGAGTGAAAATAAAATTGCTGAAAATATTTGTTTATTCAGTTTCATCCAGTTGACAATAAAATGGAATGTATTAATGTCTCAGTAGACAGTAATTTCAGCTTGTGAAAATATCAAGTAGACTGGGAATAAGAGAGAGAGAGCTAGAGCGAGAGAGCGAGCGTGAGGAAGGGAGAGAGGAAGGAAAGGCACTCCAAGGATCTCAGGGAGCCTGGAAATAGGACGGTGCAGCATCCTGAAGTCCCAGCATCCGGACTGACATGGCTCTTGGGTGACCTTGAAACAGGCAGGGTTTTACTACCAGGAGGACAAGTTATGTAGAGGCTGTAACAAGAGCCAAACCACAGAAACACAATCAATATAAGAACTATAAGCTTGCCTTTTAAATTCTTCAGCAATTATCATTAGCACTCTCATTTACTGACTTCTACATATCTAGGCTCTGGTTTATTATGTTTATAACCCTCTATATTACACCAAATGCTAATATGATGTTTTCATGCTTGGCACATTTCAGAGGAAATTAGATATAGATTGCCTGACTTCTAAGACTAGCTCTCCCAGTGATTCGTTCTGTAACCATTGGGGACATAGTATTTCTGTTTTCATTTCCTCATCTGTAAAATCAATACTTGTTCTCAAATATTATGGGATGTATGAAAGAGATGATATGAAACTCTTTTGTGCTCTTTGAGAGATAATTTGTAAAAACTTAAGGTAGGATTAGCATTTAAAATAAACAAGTATAAAACCAAACATGAGAAGTGATTTTGACATAATATATAATTTAATATAATTTTATGTAATATAATTTTATATAATATAATTTATAATATTCTGGCCTACCATAAATTATACATCTTGATGATAATAACAACAGTTACGATCATTTAACAGGTGTGCCATGCCTGGCATATATATTCTTAAATATAGTCCTGAAGATTATCTTCATTTTAGAAGTTAAGAAAGACTTGGGCCCAGAGAGGTTGACTGGCAGACCTGGCGTTTAAACCCATAGCTATCTGACCCAAAAACACTGCCTCTGATGAAAACTCTTAATAAACACTGACTCTAATAACACTTTGGTGGGCTCTGTCAGACTCTTAAATATGGTCAGTTTCATAACTAAATTGGTGGATTTCAGTCTCATGATACCATTCCTGAAATGGTATTCTTCAGGAGATTTAGTCACTCACTCGTCAATAATATACCATCCATCCATCCATTCATTCACTCGACCCATTCATTAAGTACCTCCTCTGCGTCAGGCTCTGAGCCAGGCCCTGGAAAACTGTGGTGAACAAGACAGACGACGCCTCGGCCTTCACGAAGATGAAATTCTAGTGCAGAGTGAGACAATAAATAAAGGGCTAAAGAAATGAAAATTGCCCTCTGCAATTTGTGCTATGAAAGAAGGCAATAGAAACCTTAAACTAAGACTAGGGAAGCCACTTTAGATTGGATGACCAGGGGAAAGCTTTCCAAGTATGTGACATGTTACAGCTGAATTGTGAAGGACAAGAATGAGTCGCCATAGGAAGAACTAGGCGAGAGAGACTAGCACGTTCAAGGTCCAGAGATAGGGAAGGGTTTTTTTTATGGTAGGGACAAGAGGGAGGTCAACGTGGCTGTAATGTAAGTGATGGCAGGATGGTATACGATGAAGTTGGAGAGGTAGGCAAGGGACAGACCGTGGTAAGGAGTTTAAGTCTTAATCAAAGAAAATGGGAGCATTTCCTAATGGTGTGCTGGAGCCAGTGCCTACCAGCCCACAGGAGCCAGTTCTGCACATCTCCTCCCAGCTCCATGTTCAATGTTGTCATGTTGGTAGCTTGAAATCGGCCACTTTGTAGCATTTACGTTATCTATGAAATGACATGTAAACCTACCTACTTACATATCTGTCTAAGTTATATGTAAATCCTTGTGGTATTTATATATCTAGGTGGTGGTATACACAATTATATACATATGTAAAAATTAATTGGGCTATAAACGAAATAGGAGTGCACTTTACCCTATGGTGTTATTCTTTAAAAGTTTTTACCCAAAAAAAAGGTGGGGTGCTTGCAATAAAAAATCACATAAAGAAGCAATTCACTCCCTATAAGTAAAAGTTAACAGTGACAAAAAGCAAAATTAGCAACACAAGAATTTTACATAAGAGAGCAACAGTTTGAAAGAGAATATAAAATAATGGCATTTTTAAAGACAAATATATATATAAAAGAGTATCTGAAGAGATATGGTTAAGAATTTTCAAATTGAAGAAAGAGATGTATTATCATATTCAGAAGGTTTCATGTTTTATTCAGGATATATTTTGGAGATAGAACTATAAAACCTAATAGTGAAATGGATGTGAAGCATGAATGAAAGTGGGAGAATCAAGGATTACTGTAGATTCTGATTGACCTGGGAAAAAGTGGGAAAGAAACAGGTTTGAATGGGTGAATTAAAACCTCTGGTTGTCTGAGATGCTGACTAGTGCCCCAAGTATAGAAGTAGTAGTTAGAGAGATGAGTCTAGAGCTCAAAGTATGGACAGGTGAAATGAATTTGGGAATGATCAGAACAGAGGAGGTATTTAAAGCCATAGGTGTGAATGAGGTGCCCCTGAATGTGGAGAGAATGAGATAAAAGAGGACCTAGAACTGAGCAGATGCTCCAGTGTTTCCATGCTGGCTAGAGGAGGAGACCCAGCAAAGAAGACCCAGAAGGGGCTGCACATTGCATGTTTCCTTTCTCAGTGATGCAGTCAGTGAGGGGTCCTGAAAGGAGACCTGTACAAGAACTCAAAATAACAAATTCTAGATGTTGCTTAGATAAGTGAAGAAAGTGCCCTTGTGCACATATTTGAGCTTCATGTGAAGCTGATTCCAGTTCTAACAGTAAATTTCCATCTTGACCTCGAACAAGGTTCTTTACATTTTTTAAATCTCAGTTTCTTATATATGAGATAGAATCAGAGATAGCAGTTTTTTTTGCCAAGGGCATATTCGTTATGGAAGAGATGTTATATGTGGCAATATTTTGAGCTACTAGAGAACAGTCCTCAATAAAGATAAGAGAATAATAGTATGTAAAATAATCAAAGCCATAATCAGAAAAGTTCTATGTCCTTATATACCACAGTTCTCAATAAGACTGACTGTCCTCATCAGAGCCGTATTTTTTTTTAAAAGAGCAAAACTATCCAATTCGAATAATGCATTGGATCCCATTTCTAAACTCACAATGTGTCCATTTTGTGGCATATATTAGCTTCATTGCTAATAATTCTTTAGACAGGTATACTAGAACTAATGTACTGAAACATGGCCTTCATTTATTTTCTGATTAATCTTTGTTATGCTCGACAGTGAATCACATCACTAAAGTACCAGATCTAGATTATGACCTTGATTTCTTGATTTAGAAAAGTGAAAAGAACAAAATATATTTTTTTATAAAATCTAGGTAGAAGAAATGAATTATTACAAATATATGTCGAGTCCCTTGAAATTCACCCTAACTTTTAAAATATCTTTCTTATTAAATAAAAGATCAACCAAAAATCAGTATCTTAAACAATGCAATATTAAAAACCTGTTTTTCTCTTTCTTGATCAAATACAGTTGGTCACCTCAGGGAATAACTGAGCTATCATTTCACCAAAACATGTCACACCAGCATCACAATATTTTTCTTAGGGAAAAAAAAGAACTGAACCAACAGAGAGGAGAAGTTGTGCTTGCTTTTACTTACACCAAAGGGCGTGATGAAGAGAATATAGTTTGAGAAAATTAGCACAGTAGCTATAAGAAGAAAACATCCTCAAGTAAAGGAGAAAGAATTTCTAAATATAAAGCTTGTTGTAAGAATGTATAAACAGAATTGACATTGTCATTGGTATTATTAATTAGAGCCCATTTTCACACAAGTCTTAATATTTCAAACACTTGTTGGGGTTTTGTGTTTGCAGTATGTTCATTGTTCTATGTGTCGTATGTCAAATGCTGAAGTAGTGAGGAAAATGTTCAAAATTCATATTCAAGCCACCAAACTTTTGAAATCAGTGTCTAGTGCCTGTTGATCAGATCTACACATGGGGGAGAAATTTGACTAATGATAAATATATCCATAAGGAGGGATTTTATGTGTGCTCCACAGAATTTTATTCACCCAAAGGAGTGTTTTATCACACTGGTTTGTTGAAGTTCTTGCTCATGTAGAGGAGAGAGGTTTTCTGCCAAACTAATTAGTTAATGTAATTAGGAAAACCAAAATGTGTCAGCCTACTGCAGTGTTGGGTAAAGACTATGAGTAATTCTATTTTGTTATTCCTTCTGGAAGAAAAATAATAATAATGCCATGTGATAGAATGAGCACATGTTTTCAACAAGACTGACCTGTGGCCAAACTGCATATTTGCTTTTATTTGCTCTGCAACCCACCTGAATATATTATTCTATTCCCCTGAACCTTATGCATGAAATCAGAATAACACCTACATCACAGACTGTTGGGAGGACACAGTGAGAAATTGCCTAACCTGTTAGTTCACTCATTTTTTACGTCCCCGGCTCTTTCTAAGGTTTGTAAATATATAAATTTCTGTACATTTTATAAAGAAAAGATACAAATACACCTCTGATGACAAAACACTCTCATAATCTGGTAAATCTAAGGCAAAGGCTATAAAAGTAGATGTTCTTAGAGAGGAATTTCAGATAGCTTCCCCTAATATTAAGCTTATGGTTGGATTTTACGGAGGAGATCTCTACTTTAAATGACTGCACCGGACACTTTGATCTGCAATATTTATGAGAAAGTTCATCCTTATAAGGTGTTGAAAAATATGCCTCCTTATGACTTGTGTTCACGTGTCTTTTTTCTGCCCTCTGGGGGCATTCAGACATTTGAAGACAGCTAGCTATATGTTTACATTAAGACTTCACCAGCCTGAAATTCCCAAGCTCTACAAACCTTTTATCAGATGACATAATTTCTAGAACTTTCATCATTTTGAGCACTCTTTAAAGGATATGCTCCAATATGTCAAATAATTCTTAAATAGAACTAAAAATTACATTCCAGAAGTATTCTTACCAGTGCAGAATAATAATAATAAATGTGTTGCTATGAACATATATTGCATACTTATATACCATGCATGGGCCTAGATATTTGAGATGCATACTTTTTAATGCACTATTTTATTCAAATTTTATATTTAGTCATCCAGCAAAATGTTAGCTAGAATCCACAGTGAGGCTCTATAGCATGGTTGTTAAAGGCTTGGTCTCCAGAGCCAGACTTCCTGGATTTGAATGCAGACTCAGCTGCTATTTACTAGTTCTGTGACTCGGGGGGGGAAACTAACTCATCCAGTCAGTTTCTTCAATTGCAAATGGGATTTTAGTATTTGTATTACTATCAAACTGTGTATGTAAAACACTTAGAATAGTGTCTCATGCATAGTAACTATCACATGAGTTTTAATAGTTACCAGTATTTGTGCTACAGATGCCCAGTACCCTTATGGCGGAAACGGACAACTGAACAAGAAATAATATAACTTAATATTGAGATAAGTGCTGTTAAAAAATAAAGTGTAGAAGGGGACAGGTAGTGCTGTGGTGGAAGGTTGGGGGGGGTGGAGGTTTGATATGCAAGTCCAGCGATTCTCCTTTAGGGAGGTGACTTTTGAGCAAACCTGAATGAAGGAAAAGAATAAGCCAAGTGAGGCCTAGTGGGAGAGTGAGCCAGGAAGAGGGAATGGCTAACAGAAAAGGCCCGAGGTGAGCTGAGCTTGGAGGATGTAGGGAGAGCAAACCATCCAGTGTACCTGAAGAAGACTAAGTAAGGTTGGTGGGTAAAGCAGATTTAGGCAGGGGCCAGATGACCTATGGCTTTGTAGGCCATGGCAAGAGAGGCACACAGTAAAGCACCTTGCCTAAGGGGACAGAGGTAATACCAGTTTTCTCTAACTCTAGGCCTCATAGGTCTTAATCACATTGCTGCTTATTATAAACAACATATTTTACTCATTAAAATTCCATCCGATTTTTTGGAAGTCACAAAAAAATCACACACTGATGGCTTATATCAAGCTTCCTGTCAACTGAAATATTTAGGTGTGTTTTTTTATGGGAACTCATTAATTTGATTCCAGGCTCTCCTGTTTTTAATGACTGATTTTCGAAGAGGTTTTCATTTATTCTTATCATTTTTGTTAAAAGAAAATTCAGAGAGCTTTATTTGATTTGAGTATTTTACTGAGTGCGAAACAATCTGTTCGCAAACAGAATTCAAATCCAAAACTGATATGAAGCTCAGAAGCATAACATTCCAGGATGGCTTATGAAGTGGAAGTGAAGACGTTGTTTAATCTTTACAATGATTGGTTATTACAGTGAGGGTTACCACAGCAGGAGATTACTTAAAAGTGATTATCTCATATCATTTGAGGAAAATGACTTAAATTCCATTTATGATTATCAAAGGTATTTACAAGAATTAACCTAAGTTAAGTTTCGCTACTGCTCATGAAATAAGCTAGACGAAGTTTTGCTTATGTGGCTTAACTGTTTTTGTCTACTCAGGGGATTTTCAAGTCTGGTCTCCATTTTATTTTAGCATATTTCACCTTGCTCTTTTCAATCTTCTTATTTACTGATTCTTCCTCTCAGCTCTATGTGTTCAAATAAACTTGCTTTCTATGTCTTCATGCAAGATTCTAATAAAAATGGTGGACAGAAAAGAGGACAAAATAGTTTGTCCTGACTAATACAGACGCCTGCAGGTTGTCATAAGTCTACTAAATTATCTTTAAGGTAGACTGGCCCAAATTACAAAACACATTCATTCTTAAAAACCTCTTCCATGAGTTTATTAAGGAAGATTTGTCTAAGGGTCCACAACATTCTGATGAACTCCTTGCTTAGTACATTTATTTAAAAAAAGGAAAATTAGGTTAGTTTGGCATGACATGTTTATCGAACACAGGAAAACTAATAGCTTTTACCGCATGTATTTCTAAGATGTTAAAACAGTCTTCTTAATCACCTGTCCTAAAACTGTGTTATGAATAAGTAGTATGCGTACTCAGCTGTAGGTTGTAGTTACTATCTGTTTAAAAAGTGAGCCAGCATTTATCGATCTTACATCCAATGGAACCATTACTAATCCACATAAATTCTTGAAATATTAGTGATGACAGTTCTATCTATTGGATATAAGATGTTTGGATCTAAGGGATTATAGTAGTAAGGTTTAGTCTTACTATCTCTCGATCTATCTTGAACCAAAAGATTCCCTTGTACTTATTTTGTTCTGCCATTTCTTTGGTGCATTACTACTATTAATGAAGAATGTAGAAGCAAAAAAAAATAAAAAATAAAAAGGAACTGGAAATCTACTCAATTACCTTTTCTTCTTCATCATGACATTATCTGCCAGAGGCTGAGCCTAGTCTCTTCTTTGTTCTCTTTGCAGCAAACTTGATTATAAAAGTCTTTTTTTCTCCTTTAGATTTTATCCCAGTTCTCATTACATTTGGATTTTAGCCCACTTGACACTACTCTCAGAAGTTCAAACCTTTCTTTTCTCTCTGCCCTTGATTAAATGTTCTATTTCTTTTTTCTATACATATATTTAAAACATAGACTTATCATGGACTATCCTACACTGTTATATTGCTTTCGTTAGATATTTTCCCCATTTTGTTCTTTAATTACAGAGTGTTTTTGTTGTATTATAAGAACAAATGAGTTTAGAAGCTTGTTCATCTTGAGTGGTCTTTATATGTTGATTGGCCATATAGTTATGCTTATGCTTATGTTTTCTCTGAGCATTTAAAAATATGCTTTTCACTGTTTACGATGTTTGGGATGTATGTCAAAATACTCTGTGAAGAAGGGAGGGGACTCAGATGGTAAATAGATAAAATAAGATTGGCCACCTGTTGATAACTGTTGAAGGTAAATGATGAGTACATGCTGGGTTAGTACACTATTCTCTACTTTGAAATATTCCATAATAAAAAATTTAAAACAAAAGAGATTATAAATTAGTACCAGCTTTCTAAACCTCACAAACTGAAGCCCTATTAATGCGTACATTTAAACCACCAGTTTCATGGAAATCATGAACATGAGTCAAAATTGTTCTTATATGGTGTTTATCATATTATTTTTATATTTGTAAAATATACAAATAATGTAAATGTTCAACTGTAAGATACTAATTAAATAAAGCTTGGTACTTGGAATATATTGAATCATTAAAAAGAAATTGATAGATTTAGGTAAGTATGTACAAATTTTAAAATCTTTATTAGGTATATATATTCTTATATTTATTCTTATATTTACTGGATATTTTATATATATATGTGTGTGTGTGTATATATATGTAATCTGTACCGTAGACTCACCTGTTTCTTAGCTTTCTAAATGGCGTATATCTTGTTGACATGCACCACAGGTCCTCTTCTCTTAAACCTGTTTCTTTCTATTGAACATATTGAACCATTCCATGTTTTCATTTTGGTCCTGAGTTGTGACTACTCTCTTTTTTTAAAGTTAGCATTCAGTCATAAAGACAAAGTAAACAAGCTTATCCTTTCTGAATATACCATATAGATCTGTACCAGAAATAAAGCTGGCACAACAGTTCTAGTGCTGAAAATATCTATCACATAGCTTTATTTCTTAAAAATTGTGTTTGAGGTCCAGAAAAAAAACATGCCACATATTATGAATTGAATGAGACATATCAATAGACATATTAATACATTTTTTAATCTCATTTCCACAAAGCAAATCCGTATCTAGGAGGAAACGTGGCCATGAAGTTCTTTGTAGGCTTGTTTTACTTTAGCCTTTCAGAGTCTTGGTGCAGAGATTAGCTTAAACATTTGAAAGAATGTGTGCCGTGAGGAAAAGCTTTAATTATGGTTGGATTATACTAATTTATTTTTATCTATCAGGTTTAGTTTGACTATGCTAATTTATTTTATCTATCAGGTTTAGTTTGATCAAATTTACCATTTTTATAAGTTTCTTCTGGTATTGACAAATATGTGTAAGAGATGTTACATTTTAACATTGTGACACTGATTCCAAATCTATGAAATAAACAAATTAAAATTTGTTTTAAAACAAAATAAAATTTTACAGTGGTAAATGAATATAGAGAAACCTAGCCCACTCAGCTACTATTCTTTTAGGAATTAATATAAAAAATAGAAAATGTTCTTAAGCCAGATAGTCAAATCCTGGAGAAAGAGTTTTTTAAAAATCTGTATAAATTTAAAACTGTTCCATAAAAATTTGTCAAAGCCTAAACTTCCCTGGCTTTACTTTGCATGATTGACATTCTTTAAGGGGAAAAAGTGAGCACTCTGGTGCAATCTGCCTAATGGATGTCTTTTTATTTGTTTCCATTGTTTCATTTTCCTTTCCTATCTTTCAAATGCTCCCAACTTGAAAGGTTTATTCTGTTCTATAGGTTGAAGGGTCTTCTTTCAACAAGAAAGAGCTTTGGATAGGAAATAAATTTAGGGTTGCACTGAGTGAACTTTCCAGCAGTCAACTTAGATATTTGTCAAAAGTAGTATGACATTTGGCAAGGTAAGTGACAGTAACATTGACTTGATTGTCTTAATGTGTCGACAGCACACAAAAGCTCAAAATCTGCTTTTTATTAAGTGGATGGTACCCCCCGGCTAAAGAATAATGAGTGTACTCTTTGGGAGCATCTTTTCTTTATTTAACCTGCCATTGCATACTGTATGTATTAGAAGTAGACACCACAGTTGTCCGATTTGAAAACATAGCTCTTATAAATCAGTGTCTCTCTGTATAACAGAGATGAGGTAGCTTTTGCAGAAAGTAAATGGGGGATTGGATAAGGGTTTCTGAAACCGAAACAGTAGATGTCAGGAAAATACACCACCAAATTACAAGTATATGCCACTGTTTCCTTAATTTATGCATGAACCAATTTGTAACTGCTCACCTGATGATCTAGATTTTAGCATCCCATAAAAAATATTTAGGTCAAATAAATATGCTACTTTATCCTTTAGAATGATAAAACATATAATTAAATGCATTTAAAAAATAGAAACATTAAATGGATTTTTCAATAAAGGTACATGAGTATAAGAGGAGATACTAATGAACACAAAGCATATCTAATTACAAACTGCACAAGAAGTACATAATGTAGATCCCTCTATAATACATGCAGTCTAAGAGTCTGTCTATGGGCTAAGATTTAAAATGCAGTATTTAGTTACTTATTTTTGTTCATTTATTTTAAGAGTAGTATATTTAATTGTTCTTGAATTTAAAAGAATAAAAAGAAACAAGTAAAAATGAGGAATTATACAACTTTGTATAAATGTCTCCTTTCTGAGAAGATGCTACTTTGTAAAGATTCCTTGAAAGTAAAATAACAGCAATGAAGATTATGAATACCTTTAAGAAATGAGTCAGTATGCTTTAAAAAAAAATCTACCACAGTTAATAAAATTGTATAGAACTTATACACACACACACACACACACACACACACACAAGAGTACAAGTAAAACTGGAAATCTAAATGAAAGTGGTGAATTTCATCAATATCAATATCCTGGTTGTGAATATGTGAATATTGTACTATAATTTTGCAAAATGCCACTATTGGTTTGGGGGAAGCTAGGCAAAGTGTACAAGGGACCAATCTGTGTTATTTCTTATGGCTGCATGTGAATCTATAATTATCTATAAAAAGTTTAATTAAAAAGAAAAATATCTACATTTTTAATGGGTATACGTTTAAATTTTCAGGTAACAAAATATGGTCAATTGTTTTCTTAAATGAAATCTAGTTGGTGTACAATATTATGTTAGTCTCAGGTATACTACAGTAATTTGACATTTACATATATTGTGAAATGATCATGATAAGTCTAATAACCATCTGTCCCCATACAAAGTTATAACAGTATTATTGAACATATTCCTTATACTATATATTACATCCCCTTGGCCTATTTATTTTGTAAGTGGAGGTTTTTATCTCTTAACTCCCATCACCTATTTCTCCCCACCCCCATCCCCTTCCCTCTGGCAACCACCATTTGTTCTCTGAGTCTATTTTCATTTTGTTTTATCTTGTTCTTTAGATTCCACATATAAGTTTAATCATATGGTATTTGTCTTTCTCTGTCTTACTTAACTCACTTAGCATAATACCCTCTAGATCTATCCATGCTGTCACAAGTGGCAGGATTTCATTTTTTATGGGTGAGTAATATTCATTTTATGTATGTATGTGTGTATATATATGTTGTGTGTGTGTATATATATATATATATACAAATGTATATATATATATATATATACACATATATATTACATCTTATTTATCCATTCATCTAACAGTGGACATTTATGTTGTTTGCATATCTTAGCTGTTATAAAATAATGCTGCAAAGAACATTGGTATGTATATATCTTTTTGAATTAGAGTTTTGTTTTCTTCAGATAAGTACCCAGAAGTGAAATTGCTGGATCATATAGCAGTCCTATTTTTCCTTTTTTTTGAGGCACCTCCATACTGTTTTCCATAACAGCTGTACCAATTTACAATCCACAAACAGTGCACAAGGGTTCCCTTTTCTCTACATCCTCACCAACACTTGTTATTTGTTGTCTTTTTGGTGATAGCCATTCTGACAGGTGTGAGGTGATATCTCATTGTGGTTTTGATTTTCATCTCCCTGATTATTAGTGATTTTGAACATGTCTTCATGTGTCTGTTGGCCATCTGGACGTCTTCTTTGGAAAAATGTTTATTCAGGTCCTCTGCCCATTTTTTAATGGAGTTGTCTGGGTTTTTTGATGTTGAGTTGTATGAATTCTTTGTATACAGTTGACCCTTGTACAACACAGGTTTGAACTGTGTGGGTCCACTTACACCAAATTTTTTTCAGTAGTAAATACTACTGTACTCTGTGATCTATGGTTGAATCTGCAGTTGGTTGAATCTGTGGATGCAGAACTATGGATACAGATGAGCTGAGTATATGGAAGGCTGAATGTAAGTTATACTCAGATTTTAGACTGTGTGGAAGGTCAGCACCCCTAAACAATATGTTGTTCAAGGGCCAACTGTATTTTGGATAATAGCCCCTTATCAAATATATGGTTTGCAAATATTGTCTCCCATTCAGTAAAGCTTTTTAATTTGATATAATCCCATTTGTTTATTTTTGCTTTTGTTTCCCTTGCCTGAGGACACAGATCCAAAAAAATATTGCGAAGACTAATGTCAAAAAGCGTACTGCCATAAAACTTCTATGAGTTTTATGATTTCAGGTCTTACATTTAAGTGTTTAATCCATTTTGAGATTTTTTTTATATGCTGTGAGGAAGTAGTCCAGTTTGATTCTTTTGCATGTAGCTGTCCAGTTTTCCCACCACCATTTACTGAAGAGGCTCTTTTCCCCACTGTGTATTCTTGTCTCCTTTGTCATGGATTAATTGACCATGTACGTGTAGATTCACTTCTGGGGTTCTCTGTTCTGTTTCAGTAAGGTTTCTTTCTCTCTCATCTCAGAGCTCAATATCATAGTAATGGGCATAGTTCCACACAGTCATTCGGGAAACCAGGCTTTTTCCTTCAGTTGATTTCTCTTTTTTCTAAGGCATCAGTGACCTCTACCATATTCCCACACATGGCTGGCCCAGGGGTGGGGGGAGGAGGGAGAAGCGGGGGTAGAATATAGGGGTTGGTGGAAAAGGAGGTAGTCAGGACAATTTGGGAGGTCCAGTGGGGTTAGGAAACAGATGTGGAGATGGTATACACTGCTTCCAACCACATTAAGGTGACAAGAACTCAGTAACATGGACTCATACCAAGGGAGGTGAGACAATATACTTTAGCTCTGTGCCTCAGAGGAAGAGGAACCAGACCCGGGGGGAGGAGAAGCAAATAGCAGTTCTATCTGCATTTCTTATTGGCTAAACATGTGTTCTCTTTTGGTCCATAATTGAATTATATATCTCTGCAAGTTAAACAGTTGCTCTAGAAATTCAGGTACATTTTGATTAATAGGTATTTGTTGCTAAAGTGACACTTCTTTATGATGGCACTAAGTCATAGCAACCTGCACTAGCTTTGATGATTCTGTGACATTACAAGAGCCTTCTGGCATTTAAACTGCCTTTATTTATATTGCCTGACATGTGATGGTCAATGACATGTGATGGTCAATTTTCTACTCATGTAGCTAAGCAACCATTTTACATGTGCTATAACAGCAGTAAAAAAAAAAACACAAAAAAAAACCCCACAATTATTATGTAGATATCTGTCACTAAGTTCAATAACTTGTAAATTTCTCTAATCATCAACATGGTTTAAATATGCAGTCTTTACAGCATATTTAAAAATAAAATGAACTCATTTTCTGGGTGTGTATTCTAAAGGACATGGTGGTAATAGGACCCATTGCCCAGGCTTTCCATTGCCTCAACTCTGTCCTCAGACCTAGAAATTCTCATTGATCCAGACATGTTGCCTCGCAGGATGCGTATGGCTAACAATAGCTGTAATATTGATGACTCCTACAGGACCATAGTTCATTTGATTTGTTCCTTCTTATTCCTGACAGGGAATGTTAAAAAAAGAAAAATCAGCTTGGGACTCAGCAATGCAATGGATTTAAAACTACCTGACACAGCCTTGCTGTATGACCAGTTTACAGAATTCTTAGAGCACCTCTCTTAATTTCTGATTTTCAGAGCAAAGCCAGCTTTTTTACAGTGCATTTTTCCAATGTTTGAATACCAGACATATAGATGGCTGGTTAAGTGCATGGATTCTGGAGCCAGACTACCTGGGTTCAAATCTTGGCTCTGCTACTTATTAGCTATGTGACTTGGGCAAGTTTTATGTCTATATGCCTCAATTTCCTCATGTGAAATGTGGAAATATATTAAGACCTAATTCATAAAGTTGTTATGACATTTAAATAAGTTACTATTTGTGTATTTGTTTAATGTGTGTGTTTATTAAATAATTGGGGCCTATTTTTCTCATGGATTTACTTCATCTTAAAACCTAAGCAGGAGACAGAGGATGTAACTAATATTCACTCAAGTGCTTGTCTTTCTTTAGGAGAGTACCCTTCTGGGCTCTGCTGACCAGTACGCAGTCTCCTTGTAATTCATGATGCACTCGAGATAACACATATTCACTGCCTAATTCTGGATATTTTTTGTAATGGAATAAAAACATTTTAGAAGAAGATTTCTATTCAAAATTTAATATCACACAAACACCTGTATGAAGATATTCACAGCAGTTCTAATCACAATAGCCCATACTGGAAACAACCCAAATACTCATGATTTAGAGAATGGAAAAGCAAATAATTGACAGAATACTACTCAGCCATGAAGAGAAACAAGTTATTTATACATGCAACATGCAGTATCATGGATGAATCTCAAAAGCATTAAACTAAGCCCAGACTCAAAGGTTAAATACATTATGTTTCCATTTATAATTTATTCTAGAAAAAGTATAACCATGGTGACAAATCAGTACTTGCCAAGGACTAGAGGTGGGAGAAGGGGATTGACTGCAAGAGAGGGTGAGGGAATTTTTGAAGGTGATGAAAATTTTCCATAGGCTGACTGTGGTCATGATTACATGAGTATACACTTTTCAAAACTCATCAAACTGTACAATTAAAAAGGGTGAATTTTATATAACTTATAGATTAAGAAACCTGACTTTGAAAATTTTAATACTTGCTTTACACTTTCTATCTCAACTTTCAAGGTTAGATAATCAGAAGCATGCTTAAAATATCTGCAAAAATATCTTCCTTTCTCAGCGCTGGAAAGTGTGGTCTGTAGAACAGCAGCATCACTAGAGCTTTTCAGAAACACTCTTTCATGCTCCCTCCTCTCCCTCCTCCTGTAGACCTTCAGCCAGAATATCTAGGGGTGGTACCTAGGAATCTGTGTTCTAACAGGCCCTTTAGTTATGCAAAAGTTTTAGAAGCACTGATGGCCTATAGGAAAATAAAGAAGTATGGTCATTATTCCAATATTAAATATACACTTAAGGTATATTTAAATCTGATATCTTTATTTCTCCACATTGTAATACACACAGTAACTTTTTGGTTAATACATTATTGCATTATAGTGTCATTTTATTAACCACCTCTTAGACAACTTAAGTTGAAATACTAGCTGGCATTGTGTTACCAGCGCCTTTAATAACACTGTTACAAGGCAACAATAACTAAATTTCCAACTTCTCTGCCAAAGAGTTGGGAAAGATGTCTTCTTCTGACCTCAGAGGAAAGTTGCGTCCACATTTCACAAATATTAAAAGGTTAAAAATAAAAATTTAATTGGTCTTAGAAGTGTATATCTCTCATAAAATCCCCTTATCTAGGATAAGAGGAAATAATTATTAACTTTGAAGAAAAGGCTAAAGTGAGACAAGTAGATAATGAAAAGTATACATGCACTATGTTGGGAAATGCAAGGCACAAACCTAACAGATACTATCACTCTTGGAGCCAGACTTCCTTTGAACATTGATGTAACTTTTGCCTGTGGCTAGCTGAGTGGTCCATTCTTCTCCTCAGATGGGAGAATGGAGCAGCAACTTTCTGGCCGCGGTCATTGCCACATTTTCAGCATTGTTGGTAGATTTTAGAGGGAGTCCACACTCACTTTATGAACAGTTAAAATGTGTTTGGAATTTAAATGTATAGGTTGTCTATGAATTGTCTTCTGGAAATTGGCCTTTACTGTGCTTCATTATACCAACTGACAATAGACGGGCATTCACAGAAACGAACTCATTCACTTTTTAAATTCTTTCTTTATTCAGGTTTCTTGACAAATTACAAAGGTATGAGCCAGAGAACCAGGCTGAAATAGACTTAATCTGTTTCTGTCTGACTTGGGACAATGTACTTAAGCTCCCCAAGATTCAGTTTCTTCACCTATGGAGTGGAAATTATAGTGACCTTGCAAACATGGTCATTGTGAAAATTAATGAGATTATGGGATGTCTAAGATGGTGTTGATTATCTTTTATTATTCTTTAATAAATACATATTAAGAGTCTCATCTGTGTCAGGCACTGTATTCCCTAGGAAGAGGAAGGCATGCAATTAAATTAAAACGTGGTCTTCCCCCTGAGGAGTTCCATGCTTCTCAAATGAGGGTGGTATTGCCTCTCTAGGAACTTTTAAAACTGTGAGGGGTATTATTAGTTATTAAAAAGACAGGGTGCTGCTGACACTGTGTCCCTAGGGATACTGAAGCTTCTAAAATGCATGGGACAGACCCCCAGTCTGAGCATCAACAAAAAAATTATCTCACCCAAAATGCCAGTGCCACCCCTATAGAGAAACAGTCTAGTAGAGGAGGCTGGCAAATGAAACAACTAATATAGTAACAGGAAAGTAAATGCTGTAATAGATGCAGTAAGAGCATCGTCATCTTTAGTATCATCACCATAATTGTAATACAGTGACAGCTATTTACAAGGTATCTTGCAACATCGTTTCATTTAATCCTTAAAACAAGCCATAAGGGAGGGTATTACATATCAGTGCTTCTCAAACTTTAATGTGTATAAGAATCAAATGGGGATCTTATTAAAATGAAGATTCTGATTCAGTAAGTTTGGAGTGGAGCCTTGGGAACAAACCATCGGCAGACCACACTGAAGAGCGTGGTACGTACAGTTGCAGCGGGCACTGACGGTGCTCTGCCTGGAGCACCCGAGACACTTGTTAGCACTGCTGTGCTTCCTCGCCCTCCTGCCACCACTCCACCTCTACCCCTACCCAAGATTTCCTGTTAACGCTTGTACCTGCCACTCCCTTGGGAAGATGCTCTAGGGCTACTGGGAACTGCTTTGCCCAAACCCACATCAGGCTGGAAGTGCCTGGAAGTTTAGGTCTCCCTGGAATAAACTTCAGTGAACGACGGATTGGTATGAGAGCACAAAAGCCCAATTTCTTCGCCAAGTCAGGGCAAACTCTGAGGCATCACTTCGTAGACTTAGTCCTCTTGCAGGATTGAGCTAAAGCTCCCCGCTTCCAGACTTTGCCTAAAATCACACCCTTACTTGCCTTTCCCCTGCCCTCCTTCTGTTAGTGCCTTTGAAGTTTTTCATGCAAACACTAATAAATCCCTTGCATGTGGAGCTTCATCTCAGTTTCTGCTTCTGGAGAATCCAACCCTGAGAGGTCCTCAACTCCTCTCTTTTCCTCTACTCACGCATCCTTTTGGCTCCCCCTCCAAATTACATCCCAAGTGTACCTTCATTTGAGTAGTCCAGCTTTCCACGAAACTCTCCTTGGACATAGATTTCAGAAATAGTGTAGAAAGAGTTGTGCCCTTTTTAGCTCCAACCTGAAATTTTAAAGCCTTAAAGTGAAAAATTCATGAGGCTTTTAGGATAATCATTCAGACTAGTGAAGTTTAGCCACATCACATCATCTGTAATTAAATTTTGCTTATAAAGTTATTAGGGAAGAAAAGTTTAAGTCCAGCTGAAAATAAGCCTATTTTTAAAACTAGTTTTTATTTTATGGGAAAAGCAATGCCTCGTAATGCATATCTCAATGTGGAAAAGTATAAAATGAAAAGTTAAAAAAAAAAATTTTACAAGACACTTAAAGAGGAATGACTCAGTGAGTTACAGAAAAGGTATAGATGAATTTGTGACAATAAGGAGGCAGAAAGCAAATTTTCAGGAACACAGGTTAAGAATCATACTCTCCACACCTGTAAGCCTTCTCGATCACTGATGAAAGGACAAAAGATAGTGGACAGATCAGACTTGATGGCAGACAAGATTTTGTGCTATTTGGATATATTAAGATTGTTTAAGCTAATTTTAAATGACTTAAATATCAGAGAACAAATGAGAAACTGACGGTTACAGGTTGGCCTTCCTCTCTGGTAAAAGGTCAAGTTATATTGCTTGAAAGATCATCTGGCCTGGACTATGAAATGGTATGTTTTCATTTTATTCAGAGCTTATTCATGTGTTGAATTTTAGAAAATGGTATAAAGATGTTGGAAAAAAATCTTGAAATACTTGATATATATGTTACATATTTAAAAATGTAAAAACCAGTGAAATTCACATTCTCAAAAAGTTGTAATCAATTGGAAGGCAAGACGTGAAGCATTTCATCTAACCTATCAAGATGATCTGAGATAAAGTTAGTTTAGATGTACGACTATTTGCTCTAACATTTTCCATGATATGCTCTGAGTTCCATTGTGGGCATTTGGGGTAGGAGTTCATTTTTCAATCATTTTCTTCACTTTTTAGACACATATATAATTCAGTACAATTTTAGAGACCTCATTATATTATCATTTTGTCCTCTCTGATCCACTTTCTAAGTGTTACATCTTTCCTATTTGAATACAGAGTAATCAAATAATAATGAGCTTGCCAGCCTTCTGATTGACATGTATCTACTGTCTTATTTTAACTAGATCTGAAAAAATGAAACAATTCTAATAAAGTATGTATGGTAAATATGATAGATAGACTCATTTTAGTAGAGGAGACTTGGAAATGGAGTTCATTTACTCATCACCTGGTTTCCACGGGCTACATCTCAGGCACATCACCACACCCACAGCAGCATTTATTCTCATTGATATAATTCCTTCTCAGATCAGATTATAGAGGGAGGGGTTGGCATATTGGATCCTCAGATATAACAGTGCACAACACATACTTTTATGAACTGGAGGCTTTTACTTATTTTCTCAGGACTGTATCAATCTACAAATTTAAAAGAGTAGAGAGTTTTAATTCTTAATTTAACTGCACGATACATGGATATTATATTATTCACCCCGAGAGTGTCAAGTCCACTAGGGCCTGGATCTTTGTCAGTTTTGTTCACTGATGCGTGTACTTAGAACAGTCCTTAGCACCTCATAGGATACACACACACACACACACACACATGTATATAGAAAGAGTGTGAATAAATATATCACAAACTGGCAATCCGGTATTCCAAGGCAGGACTGTATTGGACTAATTTTGTGTTGTTATTTTTCTTTGCTGCCTGTGTGACTTTGCTTATATCTCCCTATCTTTTATCACTAGGCCCCTATTGTACACGATTCTTTTAAAGTACTTTGAGTAAGATTGGAATTTTGAGGTGCCTTTTCTTATTCCCTTCTATCTGAAACAAGAGAAAGAAAACTAGTGCTGACTGATTATCCGTTATATGCCGGACACAGTGTAGACGTGTTAAAGCTCGTGATTGTATTAAACAGGGCAGACTGGAGTAGATCTAATGTGACCTGACTCTATCCTCCCTTTATCTTCATAACAAAGCTGTCAGCAGTTGGGACAGCTGCAAACAAGATTGCTACAGGGTAACCATGAATCTATTTAAGAATCAAGACTAACTTGATGGATGAGAAGGACATCTATGGGATTCTTTCTGCCAGATCCTGCTTAGAAAAGCACAGGCTATCTTTTAATATTGCTATTGCTGGACTTCTTTATTCTTCAGAAGGAGTTCCAGTTCCTCTTTATGTGATTTCTATGAATTGGGGTGCTAACTTTTTCGTATACCTCTAGTATGCTAAATCGGAAATCATAGCTCTCCTTCTGAACAGAACATGTACCTTTGGAAGCTTTGCAAAATTCACGTAGCCCTTTACATCGCTGCAGTAGATTAGAGTTCCATGTGTAGAGAAAGCATTGTGGAAATAATTCAGGGTTTGGAGCCAAACACATATAGATTTGAATTCCAGGTCTACATCTGGCTAGCTAAACTTAACTGGGCCTTAGCTTATTTATGAAGTAGGGGATTTTTTATTTTTCAGGACTATTGCAAGGATTAGAGGAAATCATGAGCAGTTCCTTTGAATATAGTACATACTTCATAAAGATACTATAACGATTGGAAGAGGGTAAGGGTAGGACATGGTAATTGTTTATCTTTAGATGTATATTGCCCACTTTGCCATGTATACCAAATATGGAGGTTTGGAGAGTGATTTCAACTCATAGCTCCTATTTAATGCCTACCTTTCCTTCAAGGCTCTGGCTATGCCAGACCATGCACTGATCTCTTCCAACATCATTTGTCCTTCCTGTGGTGTAAATTGCATGCAACAACATGTCAGGAAGCCTGTGTTAAATATGAATTTTGCTGTTTATTCACCATAAGACCTTGGGCAAGTCAGTTCAAGTTCCTGAGTGTCAATTTCCTTCTTATTAAAATGATTGTGGGCTTGTATTAAAGATTAAATAAGATAAAAAATGAAAGATGTCACAAACTTTAAAATGCTTTACAGGTTGTCTCAGTTATTCATGGCTGTGTAACAAATCACCACAAAAAGTCAATGAGTTAAAACAATAGTGATTTATTATTTCTCGCAGTTCTAAAGTCTGGGCTGGGATAAGCTGGGCAGTTCTTCAGCTCAAAGTGGTGTCAGGGGCTGGCTCCTTCATTCACCTGTCTGGTGCCTTAGCTGACGTAGGGGAGCAAAATTTGCCACCCGAAGTGTCTTTTTGGCATGAAGATTAATTTAGGCTGATTATTTTTAAGAAACAGAAGACTGGGGAAGTCTTTTTTTTTTTTTTTGTAACCTCCCTCTTAGCTGCCTAAAGAATTTAGGTGCAGAGCCTGTTGTTGTTCTGGAATAGAGCTATCACCAAAGCTATCTGCAAAGAATAGGGGCTAGTTGTAGTGGAGGAGAGACCAGAGTCCACTTTCCCATCGTTTCTGCATGGCCCAATAAACATTTGTTTACCAAACAGTTTGCTTTTTCATCTCCACATGAATTGCCTTTCTCGCCTTTGAGGTCCCAAACCACTACCCCCAAGATCCTCTTTTGTCTTTAGCCGAAGATGGTATTTAAGGTGAAGGTTCTGGCCATTTTGGGAGTTTACTCAGTTTTCCTGGGTCTCTCCCATATATGAATGTTATTAAACTTGTGTTTGATTTTCTTATCTGTCTCATGTCAATTTAATTCTTAGGCCAGCCAGAAGAAGCTAGAAGCATAAAGAAAAATTGCTTCCTCCCTGACACTGACATGGCTGGGTTAGGTGGGGCCTACCTGGGTGTATCTGTTACCACATGTCTTCTCTGGCAGTGTAGCCAGGCCATTTTGCATGGTGGCCCAGTGATCCAAGAGAGCCTCTTCCAAGAGGACAAGCCTCAAGCCTCTGCCTGCATCAAGCCTCAAGCCTCTGTAGCCTCACACAGTTACAGCCACTGGGTGAGGTGACTACACAAGTACACGAGCACTGGGCAGTGCAGGTCACTGAGGGCCCCCAATGTGACAGTGTGCCACACCAGTGTAAGCAGTAATCGATAGTCTCACTCCACTTCTGCTACATTTTGGCACCTGCTTTGCTTCTCTTTTTGGTGGGGGGATTGTGTGTTGTGTATATCTTCTCATCCTATTGTTCCAAGGAGATTACACATTGTTTGGTGGCAGTGACTATGCTCCAGGGTTATTTTATGTTCTCACAAAGATAATATTGTAGTATGTGGGCTTTGGAGCCTTCACAGACTAGGTCCACTTCCTTCCTGAGTCTGCCACATACCAGCTGTGTAGTCTTAGGCAGGTTACTTAACATCTCTGAGCCTCAGTTTCCTCACGTGCAAAATGGAGTAATAATAGTTTCTTCCCTCACATGATTGTTATGAGAATTATATGAGCTATTACGAGGGGAAAAAAGAATCGCTCCCGGTCCAGAATAAACTTTAAATGTTAATGTTATAATATTTTATTAATATAAAGATAGCCTGGTGCACTGGTTTAATTTGTGTCTGATTTCTCATCCCTGAGTCCCAGTCTAACACCTCAGGAAAGAATGGATTTCTTGAATAACTAATATAGAAATATTTTACAGCCTGAAAAATTGTGAGAAGCACTTACAGATAAAATAAAATCAAGTCTGTATTTTAACATTACATTGGACAGTTAAGTTAAGGCTTTGATAATTCTGTTCATCACTCTTCCCAGTTAAAAAAGGAAGAAACTATTTTGGTTACATCCCTAACCTTTTTGAATTTGGGTAGTCATATTTGATACTTTAAGTTAAATATGTGTTAAAATAGTTATGCAAAGGTATTATAATTAAGAAGCTAGTGACATTTACTGAAACTTCTTTGTAGACTTTACTTGCCTGTAATACTCCATGATACAAAATGAACAAGAATATTTTGACTTTATTTACATGTAAACATTTTAGTGTATATGTTGCGAACTAAAGGCACTCTCTGAATTATATTCAGGTTATTCCTGCCAGTATGCTACCCTCTCTAGTGTTTAACACAGTTACTTTTGAACAAGGGATATAGCTGGCAGCATCGAGCAATTGATTTTCTACTCACATTCTCTCCTTTCCACCCAGTGAATTTTACTGCCTATGGGCAGCGACAGTTGTACCCTCTAATTCATTCCACTATTCTCCCCCTCATACCCACAAACAAAAGTCTGCTGACAAAAGAAAATACCTTCGTTTGGGGGAAAGATGGGCGAGGTTAGACCACAAAATGTCACTGTAATGAGGATCAGGGCAATTAAGAAGTTTAAATATTAGATAAATTTATTTAGCAAACTAGCTTAATTAATTTTGGTATTTTTTTCAATAACACCATAGGTATTTGAAAACCTTTAAAGTATTAATTAGCTCTTTTGCATTAGGAGCTATTAAATTCTCCATATATTTTTCAAATATAGAGAATACTGTCCATGTGAGATACAAATAATTTGCAAACACATTTGCCCTCCTTGACTTTTTAACAGGCCTATATTGTAGTCGTTTGATATAAGTGCATTTCCTTTTGTTTTTTCTCTTGATCCAAGCATCTTCTTTAAGACATATGCTTTCTACAAGAAAAATAACATATATGTGTTTTAGTGTTCAATGTATATTCAAGTGATTTGTGTATTGGTTGCAGGGCAGGAGCCCAAATAGAAAGTGTTAAGAAAAGAAAAGGGATACAATTTTTCTGGTAATGGAAGCATGAAAGAGAAGGAAAATGATGAAACAGATTGTTTCTATTTTCTTACTCATCTAGGAAAAATAGTTTAGAAGTGTATTCAAATTGGGTAGGCCTGCATTTTTAAAACAGCAGGAAAAATTATACAAATCAGAAACTTGCTCGTCTTTCACCCCAAAATGTATTTCTTGACCATTATTTGGTTTAGTGTATATAATGAGCCTATGCTATTTTTTCCTTTCTCAAGCATTTATTATGTTCTATGTGCTTGGCATACAATGCCTCAAATACCTTAAATCCTGGTGTGACAGAGAAATATGAATGAACAGGTGTAAAAACAGTTACGAATTTCCTGATAAACGTCCGTGCTTTGTAAACGAGGGGGTGGACATCAGAGAACTGTCATTAAAGCATTTATAGAGGAGAAAGCACTTTTAAATTCAAAAGTAGCCACTAAAAACCCACAGTGATTAAGGGATCCTTTTAGTTCAAAAACATAAAAAAATAAAAGGGAAAAATTTGAGTTAACCAAGGATAAAGCAAATGATAATTTTCCCCTAAATTAAGTCAAGATTGATAATATTAAGGACGATAACCGAGCATATTTTTTCGTGCGTTTATTAAAGTCTATTTGAAATTTTATCTGGAAATGTTTTCTAATTTTATTTTTTAATTTATTTATTTATTTTTATCTTTGGCTGTGTTGGGTCTTCGTTTCTGTGCGAGGGCTTTCTCTAGTTGCGGCGAGCGGGGGCCACTCTTCATCACGGTGCGCGGGCCTCTCACTATCGCGGCCTCTCTTGTTGCGGAGCACAGGCTCCAGACGCGCAGGCTCAGTAGTTGTGGCTCACGGGCCTAGTTGCTCCGCAGCATGTGGGATCTTCCCAGACCAGGGCTCGAACCCGTGTCCCCTGCATTGGCAGGCAGACTCTCAACCACTGCGCCACCAGGGAAGCCATGTTTTCTAATTTTGTAGAGAAAAAACAATTACAAAAACCCCAACTTGGTGCCTGTTTATTCATTCAACAAATACTCATGTGGCTTCCTACGTACCAGCTACCACACGAATTATTGGGAATAAAATGGTAAGAGAGAAGCCAGAGCCCCTGCCCTCATGGAACTTAATGTGAGCATGAACCGAATGTTAACTTCAAGTCTTCTGTCAGTCCCTTTAAGAAATTAAATGATACAGGCCAAGAAAGCTCCTGTGCTTTGTAAAGTGTGCAAGCCGTTTTATCAGCTTTCTGGAGAAGTCCTAATATTGTCAGGGAGCAAATTTGCATTTAATATCTACTTAAGTCAGGTCATATTGTTTTCTGTTTTGACTTTAAGAAGAAAATGTGATTGGTAATAACAATAAAATGGGCACAGTTATTTAGAAGGGAGTGTTTATGCCAAGGAAATTACAGAGGCAGGTTAAGATTTGCAAGGAGATGGCATTTTTCCAGTAATTGCTCTCTGCATGTCTGTGCAGCAGGTTTGATTCAGGGCCGGCTGCTGTTTGAGAGCTTCTTTGCTTGCAGAGGGAGGTCTGCTGCATTACCTAATGATGTTTGATCTGCTCTTCTGTGGTTTCATCCGAACTGCCATAGTAACACTAACAGTGCTAGCCCACACCGCCATCAACATTCCGGAGAAGGCTTGTCCTGCCTTCACAGGACTGCTCTCACATCTGCTGTGGAGCATTCCCAATTCATCAGATGTATGCTTTTAAAAAATGCTTTCCTGGGCTTCCCTGGTGGCGCAGTGGTTGAGAATCTGCCTGCCAATGCAGGGGACACGGGTTCGAGCCCTGGTCTGGGAAGATCCCACACGCCGCGGAGCAACTAGGCCCGTGAGCCACAACTACTGAGCCTGCGCGTCTGGAGCCTGTGCTCCGCAACAAGAGAGGCCGCGATAGTGAGAGGCCCGCGCACCGCGATGAAGAGTGGCCCCCGCTTGCCGCAACTAGAGAAAGCCCTCGCACAGAAACGAAGACCCAACACAGCCAAAAATAAATTAATTAATTTTTTTAAAAAAATGCTCTCCTGGCGAAGAAAAATAAGTATTTGAGAGATGACTATGATGTTTTTTAGCCTACTCTGC
Source organism: Eubalaena glacialis (assembly GCF_028564815.1). NCBI lineage: Eukaryota > Metazoa > Chordata > Mammalia > Artiodactyla > Balaenidae > Eubalaena > Eubalaena glacialis. The sequence continues at coordinate 141,924,675 of NC_083720.1, read as the reverse complement.
AAATTTTCATTATTATAGGAGCATTTCTAGGTTTTGTAGGGCCTAAAACTTGTACAATTATAGGAGAGAATACTACTTGTTAAGAAAAAAAAAAAAAGCCAAGTTATATATTCAGAATTAGAAACAAAGATGAATATTTACTTAGAATAAAAAGAGATCACATTGCATTACAAATTTAAGAGAGCTGATACACACCATAAGTATCACAAAATCCAGAAAAATAACCTTGCATTGTTTTAATTAACTGTCAGACACACTTCTGTAATAGTTTTTCCCTCTGATTTCCTATGTGTGTATTCATTGATTTCCTCCTTATGAAGGACTTTGTAAGATAATTTTCTGTAGTGAGATTAGAAAGATAACTCAGTTTTTCCACTAGCATGGTGATCAAAATCATTTTTTTTTATTATTGACAGTTTAAAATAGCTTCTTCCAGCTTCACAGCTCATTATTGGTTATGACGTAAATTTTTAGAACTGTTGCAATATTAGGGAAATCCTCAATCAAATTCATTTCACATATGAACTGTCAGATTTAGAAGAACATTTCACAGACTAACTGTGGCTCTGAATATTTCAAACTGTTTTTCTCCTCAACTGCTAACATTGTTACAGTGTCAAGCACCAGAGGACACCATCTTATCACAGTACAGCATCCGACGCTGCACGTTTTAGTCAGGAGCTCAATACGTCACTCCGGTGGGTGGTCAGAGTATTCCAGGCCTGAGAGCTGTAACTTAACCATCAATGGAAATGACTGCAAATCACCTAAATTTATTTTTCTGAATTTATTTAAAATATACCCAAGTCAGATTCCCCTTAGCCTGATTCAAAAACTGCCTAAGGCTACTTCATTGCCACCCGCCTAAGGGAAGGTCAGATAGAGGGGAACGTCGGTGTAGAAAGTGACAGTGGTCTTAACTGACTGCAACGAAAATATTTTCATTTTGCCAAACTAGTGAGGGATCCTGACACCTGAACTCTCTTGGCTTCCCGGTGAATCTCCTTCTGCTTGGGATGCATTCAGTCGACCTTTGCACACCAGTCTCCCTTAAACTCTGTCTGGTCCAAAAGAAAGTCAACATCTTATAAGGTTTGCTTAACATTCCTCTCAGGCGTCCTAACTCCATCGTGCCTTCATTTCCTTTAGCCCTGTCACTTCTTTATCAGACCAAAGACTGATTGATCATAAGGCAAATAAGACTGAGAGGCTGAAAAGATGTGCCTGCATCATTTGGACCTTCTCCAACACTCTGATCTATGTACTTGAGTATTAAGGCTTTCCAAAAATTATCTTAGAGAATGGGCTGAGCTTACATCTCTGAGATTTCAGATGTATTTCTTCCTTTTTATTTTATTTTTGTAGAAGACACAGAACTGAGATGTACCGTCAATATGAAAGAGAATGAGTGCCAGTGACTTCAGTGAATATTGATCAAAACATGTTGTTTTCTTTTTTTTTTTTTTTTTTTGGTGTGTGTGATGGGGAGATTTCTCAGCGAAGTGTTGCCAACCTTTGCTCAGCACAGTCTCTAGAACATTAAATGAAACATAATACAGCCTTATCACCAAGTTGATTGAACATGCAGAAGGTGGTGGGAAGCTTTCATTAAACTGTACAAATGGACTATTAGTTTATTCTCTTCCCCAGTGTTCTACCATCAAAAGCCAAGGAAGAAAGATACTAATATAATGATGCCATAGCATCCACTGACAGCACAATAATTGTTTCATTCTGAGCATTTTGAGAAAGAGTCCCGATTTTTCAGGCTTGTACCTCAGCCACATATCTTTAATTGACTGAAGTGTGGAGTAAAACTTACAAGATAGATGTGAAACAGTTTACTGTTTTGTTGTGTCAGGCATGAATGCTGTAGGCCATTTTTACTTTCACATGTAATAATGCCATATTGTAAATGAACATCACCACTTTCCTTGGCATATTTTAAAATCACTCTGCAAAGCACTGAATGTTTAATTATCAGAAAGCCAGCAATGAGGAAAGTGGAAAGTGAGTTATGTGAATCAGGGAGCAAGAAATTTTCTTCTGCCCTTCTGGGTTCTTCTGACTGATCTGAAAATTGAATTGACATGAGCCAGATTAACTGGAAAAAAATCACACCAAAGTTTAATAACACATATACATGGGAGAATAACATATGTACATGGGAGGGACCCAGGAAAACAGTAACTCACCAAAATGACTGAAACCCTCACCTTAAATAGCATCTTAAGCCAAAGACAAGAGAAGATGTTAGGGTAGTGGTTTGGGACTTCAAAGGAAAGGAAGGCAATTCATATGGAGATGGAAAAGCAAATGTTTGGTAAACAAATGTTTGCTGGGCCTTCCAGAGACAATAGGACACAGAGAGAAATTTTAACAAACTTTGCTGGGTTCCCTGCTGTCTACACACCTAGTACCTACTGTAGTTATCTATGGTGATACCCCCTTCCTGGGACAGGCCCTCTATCTACGTTCTTTTAGGCAGTTAGGGGGAAGGTCAAAGGTTCTTCCCAAGTCTTTTAGGTACTGATTGTTTTTAGTGGAAATAATCTGCATGCCATTATCATAAACCAGAACTCAGTATATATCCAGGGCCTCTGTGCTGCAGCTAACCAATTAATCCCTAAACTATACAGCTTTTATATCCATAAATATGTCTTAGTAAATCCGGAAACATAAAATATTTTAAACTGGTAATATTATGAAAGGCAAGTGTTACTGAATAATAGAACCAACTCTCAACTCTATTTTTGTTTGTCATACAATTTGTTTAAATTGGAAAGGACCTGATGTCCAACCTACTTATATATAGGTGAGAAAACTGAAATCCAAGGAAGTTAAGTGACTTGTCCTAAGCCTACAACCTGCTAGTGATAGTCAGGGCTAAATTCCAGGTCTGCTTATCAGTCCAGGACTCTTTTCCCTGAAGTATTTTTTCTATCAATTCTGCATTGATGACTAATTTTATGTGATGTGACACTCAGCTTATGAATTAGACTAAGCAGTGTCTATAATTTTCTCAGAAATTCCTGTTTTAAGATGGTATCTTGTTCCCTTTTGCTCATAATTGATGAATACAAAAATGTCAACTCTTAAAAAATTAAGATTTTGTGGTTGAAATTTTTCATGAAATCCTGTAGTATAAATTCTCTGCATATTTTTGTGCTACAAGTATTGGTTTGCTATTACTGCTATAACAAATCATCACAAACGGTGGCTTAAAACAAGACAAATTTATTATCTTACAGTTCTGTAGATCAAAAGCTTGAAATGGGTCTTGCAAGCTAAAATCAATATGGTGCCAGAGCTGCATTCTTCCTGGAAGTCCTAGGAGAGAGTTCACTCACTCATCTTTCCCAGCTTTTAGAAGCCACCCACATTCTGTGGCTCATGGCCTCTTTCTCCATCAGCATAACACCTTCCAATCTCTCTGTCTAGAACCCTCCTGACACCCTCTTTAAAAAGGCCCTTGTGGTTGCATTAGACCCAAGTGGGTAATCTCAGATAACCACCCCATCTCAAAATCCTCAACTTAATCACATCTATAAAGTTCCTTTTTTTTCATGTAAATAGCATATTCACAGGTGTCAGGGATTAGGAGGTTAACATCTTCTGGGGGGAAGGAGGAGATGGGGGCATTATTCTGCCTACCACACTGCCCCACTTAACTAAAAGTTATTGCTTTAACTTGTTCCTCATCATATTTTGCTTTAGTTTTAAGTTTCTTTGGGTTTACCAGGAATAGACAAGTAGCTGTATTTTCAGACACTTGCCCAAAATAAATATTTATAATTTCTAACACTTAAAAAAGCTTTGTACCCCTCTCATACTCCACTGTTATAATGGAGGCCTTGTTATATATTTGTTTTTTCTAGGAAAAAATAAGGGTAAAATTTTAAAAGAAATGAAATTGTGAGATAATCTCCAGATTATAAGAAAAAAGAATTCCTCAGGTTCTTCCAAGGGTGATAAACAACAAATCCCTATCAAATTAGAAAAGTTTTTATATGACCTCATATCAGTTTCCTAGGACTGCCGTAACCAGAAACTCGCCTGCTTAAAACAATAGGAGTTTATTTGCTCATGGTTCTGGAAGCCAGAAGTTTGAAATTAAGGTATTGGCAGGGCCAACCTCTCTGGAGTCTCTAGGAAAGAACCCTTTCTTGCCTCTTCCAGTTTCTGGTGGCTCCAGGCATCCCTTGGCTTGTGACCACAAAACTCCAACCTCTGCCATCATCTTCACATCACCTTCGTTATGTCTCTGTGTCCTTCTTTGTCTCTTATAGGGACATTGCCATTGGATTTAGGACCTATCCTAATCCTCATCTCTATCCTTACCTAATTATATCTGCAAACATCCTGTTTCCAAACAAGATCATATTCTGAGCTTCCAGGCAGACATGAATTTTGAGGGGACACTATTCAACCTACTACAAACATAAAGATATATTAAAGAATTATTCCTTATAATTAACTTGCTAGCTAGTTTTTGCCCACTTGTCCTTACTTGAAAAAATAAGTAAGAAATAATTAACCTTCTTCTTCCTCAATGCTATGGACCTTTTTCCTGTTATTATTAATATTACCTAGTTCTTAGGAGTTCTCTTAATGCCAAGTAATAACAACAGGAAGAAAGATAATCATGATTCTCATTGGATGTGTTTTGCTCTGTGATTGGCATAGTCCTTGATACTTTACAAACGTTGAACCCCACGACAATCAGATGGTTTTATTATATCAATACATGTCTTACACATGAAACACTGAGGTTCAAAAAGCCTCAATAATTTGGCCAACATTACACACATAGGAAGAAGCAGAGGTCAGAATCAGACATAAGTAACAAAATATCCCCCTCTTTTCCAGTTTTCCGGAGTCCTCATCACAAGGTCCATTCTGTCCCAACCTGTTTCCCAACCACATATATTCTTCTTCAGTTCTCACTTTTGAATTAACCTCTAGGCTTTTGCACTAGCAATTAACAATTAATGCATTGCATTCAACCTTTTTGCATACAAACCGCAGAAATAATAACAATGGCAACAACAACTTGAACTTCAAAAGTTTGAAGAGTAGCGATAAAAAGAGAAAACCAATCAACCAACAAACAAGACATCCGTAAACAGTGCTATTGGATTTAGGAACCACAGGAAGCAGATGGAAAATGCTGAAACATTTCTAGAGAGACTGAAAAAAATCCTCTATTAAATTGGAAAGAGTTTTCGGATTCTGATTTTAGATCACAAATGAAATGAAAACAATTATAAGAAAACATAACGGTTTGTGAGTAAAAATATACCCAGAAATTCCTTGATTTACGAAATGACCTTACCTTGGGAAAAACATTTTCATAAAATATTTTGAATAGAAGGTGCTGGCCCTCTAAAGTCTCTTGACCTTATAAGGTAACTATGCAAGTAAACAAACAAATAAATAAAAGTAGACAATGAATTGTTACCATGTTTATGGATAAACAAAACTAGGAAAAAATAAAATGAACATTTGAATAATGGTACTTAAATAGCAAGGTATTTGAGGTGTTGACAGAGTCAGTAAATAAACTGACAATTCTACCTCTTGATTAGCATTTAATATAAAGAGAGCTTTTTAAAATTTTTCCTCTTATTCTTTTATATTTTCCCCCACTGATTTAAAATTTTGCTCTTTACATGAGGAATGCTTCCTTTCTTTTATGAATTGAGCTATTTTCTAGTGTTTAATTTTTCCTCATTTTGTAAGAGAATACCATAAAATTATTGCAAGCGATATACATGGAATATACATCTTTAGTAAGAATCAGTAAAAGGTTCTCTTAAATTAGTGTGTGTGCTAAGACTCTGAGCCTTCTAATCTCACTTTCATACTCTCCCTTGGTGATTTTATATCAAACAATGAGTTTGCTAACATCTGTTAAAATGATGAGAGCCAAGGGTGGGAGGGAGACGCAAGAGGGAGGGGATATGGGGATATATGTATACGTATAGCTGATTCACTTTGTTATACAGCAGAAGCTAACACACCATTGTAAAGCAATTATACTCCAATAAAGATGTTAAAAAAAAAAAATAATGATAGCCAAACCTACAACTCCAGAGATCCTATTCCTGAGCATATATTCCATCACCTATTGTATAATACTTGCCCACTTGGACCACTTGAGTGTCCCTAGTCATCTTAATTTCCACATATCCAAAACTAAACCCATCACCCTTCACCACAAACATGACCCTTCTGTAGATGGCTACCAACCTCCCATTCAACCAATTCAGACATGCCAGGGTTGTCCCAGATGGTTCCTTCATACTCAGGACTTAACTGGTTGCCACATCTGGAGAAACCTGTCTGCTAAACATTTCTCCTACCCTTCTCCTTATCTCTATTTCTTCTGTTCATTTACATTATAATATCTCTATGCCCAGACTCTGGATTCCATTCAAATCATTATCCCTCTGTCATTAAGTAGTTTCTTAAAACTGAAATCCTTCCATGGCTTGCCCTAGCTTTCAACATAAGCGTAATAATACTGAGATTGCCATTTTTATGTTTATTACATGTCATATACTATTCTAGACACTTGACATACATATCTTTGCATTAGTTCTCACCTGTCATCAATCTTGTAAGATAGATATTACTCTAATTTTATAAATGGAGAAATTGAGGTTAAGAAAGCTTAAGTAACTTGCCCAAGACTAGTGAGCCCAGTTAGTGGTTAGCTGGGGCTCAATCGTAGGATGGCCTGGCAGCAAAGCCTTCTATTCCACTGGATCTTTTGCTAAACTAAAAGTCATGAAATCAGCACATGGGCTTTTAGTGATCTGTAGCACTCAACTGCTGAACCTCCCTAGCTGGGCAGTTGCTTCAGCAAATACCAGGGTGTTTGTTGTGTCTTTTTCTTTCTTTCTTCTCTCTCTCTCTCTTTTTAAATTTCATACCTGTGGACCTTTTAAAAAATTATTCAAGAATACATTCAAGTTATTTTAAAAATTCAAATAAAGAAGAGGTAATTCGAGTACATGATCCGTCCTCTACTCTACACGTTCCATCTCCTCCAGAGACCTAATCACTTTCACACTTTAGTCTTTTTTATTTCTTTAATACATTTATGTATTTATTTATTTTTATTTTTGTCTGCGTTGGGTCTTCGTTGCTGTGCGTGGCCTTTTCTCTAGTTGCGGCGAGCAGGGGCTACTGCTCACAGCGGTGTGCGGGCCTCTCACTGCGGTGGCTTCTCTTGCTGCAGAACATGGGCTCTAGGTGCGTGGGCCTCAGCACTTGTGGCACGCGGGCTTCAGTAGTTGTGGCTCGCAGGCTCTAGAGCGCAGGCTCAGCAGTCGTGACTCACGGGCCTAGTTGCTCCGCGGCATGTGGGATCTTCCCAGACCAGGGATCGAACCCGTGTCCCCTGCATTGGCAGGCGGATTCTTAACTACTGTGCCACCAGGGAAGCCCTACACTTTAGTCTTGACCGTGAATTCATTTAATCTAAAGACTTGGATCTCCTCTGCTCTGAGAAGTTTCCTTCCATTATTTCTCTTTACTGACTCTGCTCTTCACCTCTCGAACTCCTATAGAGCAATCTTTGTGCCACTGCTCTGGCAATCTGGTATAGCTTGTGAAACTACACTTAAAATCGTACAAAATTATTGGGTTGTCCAAACAGTTCATTTGGGTTTTTCTGTAACATCTTACAGAAAAACCCAAACAAACTTTTTGACCAACCCAATATATTCATTGGATTACAAAGAAAACCAATTATATTAAAATTCAATTATCAAAATACTAAAAAGTATAATATAGTAATATAATTCTTTGTGAATGCATCAATAAAATAATCTAGCAACACATTTATCTAAATTCTGAAGTAGTGATGGGCATAAATTTCATTTTGAGATACCTGCAGCAATGTATACTGCCATGTGAAAATATCTGTGCTTTCTGTTGGTGATGAATTCACATGTACTCCCAGTGCTACTGTGATTTTTGCCTACATTCATCATTGAAGAAGGAATTATTAAATTCAGTTAAAGCTTATTGAAAAAGATGTAGTTCATTTTCTATCCAAGGACTCCTTGAAATCTATCCGTGGCCTTATGTTAGTATTACTGGGATTTAGAATTTCTCTGTTTCTTACATTTCCTCTCTTACCTTTCAACTCTTTGTCTTTTTATACTGTGTTCTAGGATTAACTTTCTATCTAGATATTTTACTCCATTGGTAAAGAGAGCTTATAACCATTTTTTTTCGACCTGTTATGCTAAAGTTTCATGTCTAAAATAATGAGGAAATTACAGATAGAAGCATTCAATCACTCAAAGTGAAGTTTCCAAAGGAAAGAGAAATTGCTTTGAGGTGGATATAGATTTCTTGAGAAAAGTGCTATAAAGGAACATTTTGCATATCACTAACACTGATTATTAAATTCTTTGTGTAAGACTAGATAAACCCAGAGAAGATCCCCAAATCCAGAGATGGTAATCCTAATTTAGCCTTTGCTACTACTTTATGTTTAGTCTAGAAAACAATTCAATAGTCATTCAATTTGGAAATGAAAATATTCATGAAACTACCTTCATGAAAATTCCAAAAAAAAAAGAGAACGATCAAGGACTCTGTAATAGAGTTATATGGATGTTATATGGTGAATGATAAGAGGTGATTTCTCCAAATGGAATTACTGCTTAATGAAGAGAAAAAGAAGATGGAGGGAGAAGGAGGTTAGGAAGAGAGAGACATAGTTTTAAAATGAATAAACTAAGAACATTTACAAAATAAAACAAAACAAAACCCACAGGGGCAGATTGAAATTTCTTTTGCCACTGGAATGACAAGTTCTTTATACATGTTCGATATATTCTAAACGTTTGCCTCTCCTTTCATTCCCATTGATATCATACCGGACTACAAAAGATCAGGCTGCAAAGCTGAGGATAACCTGTCAGCTGAAGCTGACAGACATGGCTGATCACCAGTGTCCCTCTCACAATGACAGGGTCTATTCTTCACATCCTGTGCTTTACAATAGCTATTCAAGGGAGAAGGCAAACAGAAAACGCATCAAACCCCAGACTAATTGTCCATTGTTTTCCTCTTGCCATCAGCTAATGCTCTCATTCTGATACATACCCACCCATCGGCACCACTGAAATCAGTGAGCGACTTCCTTTAAAGGCTGCAGAGTTACACTCACAGCTTCCTACAGCTGCCGGGCAAAGGGGAAGCCTGAGCATTCTCTCAGTACTGCTGCCGGGAAGCCCAAGGCCTGAGCAGAGGTTAAAAATATTTACATTCCCTGGCAGTAAATAAAATCAAGATAGTCTCCCTCAAAGGCATAGATTTGGGGCTTCTCTGAACAAATCAGGAAATTTGACAACACTGAGCCTGCTTTCCAGCTAGACAGCCCTCCGCTTTATCCAGGTTTTGCCTGACCGAGTTTGATGGGGCATGAACTCTCCAGCAGTTTCATCACACACATTATACACAAAATGGAGTCCCAGCTCTTCAGCCTAGAATTCAACGATGTTCATAATCCCGCCCTTCCTTGCTTTTTCAGACTTGCTACCCATTCTTCTCTCACTATGGTGACGTCATGCCCCTACGCTTTGGGATCCAACTTGACTTTCATCTTTCAGGAAGCCTTGCAGGAGTACCCCAGTGCTTCCCCATCCTTCACCGCCAATGGTCCATGTGATTCTGTAGCAGTTAGTTATGGTCTCTCTTATGACACCCTGTTGTGTGTATCTTGACGTCTAATGAAATATTTTTTTGGTGGGTATATATAATTTTTTGCCTTCTTTTCACTCATCACATAATTTTTCTACAACTGGAACAAGTTCTGGTGTCTGTGACTTAGGAGCAAAGCCCAGGAGCATTGCTATTTACTTGCTGCATAAGTTTGGGCAAAATATTGATCCTCTCAAATTTCACTCAGTTCTAATATTTGTAAAATTAGGATAAGAACAATACTTCCTCTAGAGTTATTGTAAAAATTAACGAGACAATGCATGGTAAGCATTTTGCACAGTGTCCCACTGCCTGGGATACAGCAAGAACTCAATAAAAGTGCTTGTGTGGTTATTATTACTCTACCATTGTCATTCTCTTGAGAGCTATTAAAGTGACTTACCCCTGGTTTCTTTTTACTCGTAAGCCTTTCACTGCCCTAGAAGTTTGCACACCTAACTTTCCTCAATTCTTCCTGGTAATTATCACCATAAAATATTCTTCTAATATTCTAAGATTCTCTTGCTATAGTCAGAGAGGAAGGAATTTTCCTCTACCTTTCTAGATTCTTCTAGCTCATCTAAAAATTAATTTGGCAGGTTAACAGGAGAAAATCAGACAAAAGTTCGATAACAAGTATACATGGGAAAGACCTAAGGAAACTGAGTAACTCATCGAAATGGCTGAAACCCTCACCTTAAATACCATCTTCAGCTAAAGACAAAAGAAGATCTTGGGGATAGTAGTTTTGGACCTCAAAGGGGAGGAAGGCAATTCACATGGAGATGGAAAAGCAAATGTTTGGTAAACAAATGGTTGCTGGACCATGCAGAGACAATGGGACTCAGAGAGGAATTTTAACAGACTTTGCTGGGTTCCCCCCTGTCTACACACCTAGTTCCTAATATAGTTATATTTGGTGCTAATTCCCTTCCTGGAACAGGTCGTTTATCTACATTTTTTAGGCAGTTGAAGGGAAGGTCAAAGTTTCTTCCTGAGTCTTTTGGGTCTTGATTGTTTTCAGCTCAAAATAATCGGCATGCCAAAGAGACATTTTGCAGTGACAAAGTTTGCTCCCTTACATTATTATGTCACTTACATTTCCATAATAAGATTATAAAGAATATACAAAAAAAAAAAACCCAATCCAAAAATGGGCAGAAGACCTAAATAGACTTTTCTCCAAAGAAGATATATGGATTGCCAACAAACACATGAAAGGATACTCAACATCACTAATCATTAGAGAAATGCAAATCAAAACTACAATGAGGTATCACCTCACACTGGTCAGAATGGCCATCATAAAAAAATCTACAAACAATAAATGCTGGAGAGGGTGTGGAGAAAAGAGAACCCTCTTGCACTGTTGGTGGGAATGTAAATTGATACAGACACTATGGAGAACAGTATAGAGGTTCCTTAAAAAACTAAAAATAGAAATACCATATGACCCAGCAATCCCAGTACTGGGCACATACCCTGAAAAAACCATAATTCAATAAGAGTCATGTACCACAAAGTTCATTGCAGCTCTATTTAAAATAGCCAGGACATGGAAGCAACCTAAGTGTCCATCGACAGATGAATGGATAAAGAAGATGTGGCACATGTATATAATGGAATATTACTCAGCCATAAAAAGAAATGAAATTGAGTTATTTGTAGTGAGGTGGATGGACCTAGAGTCTGCCATACAGAGTGAAGTAAGTCAGAAAGAGAAAAACAAATACCGTATGCTAACACATATATATGGAATCTAAAAAAACAAAATTGGTTCTGAAGAACCTAGGGGCAGGACAGGAATAAAGATGCAGACATAGAGAATGGACCTGAGGCCATGGGGAGGGGGAAGGGTAAGCTGGGATGAAGTGAGAGAGTGGCATGGACATATATACACTACCAAATGTAAAATAGATAGCGAGTGGGAAGCAGCTACATAGCACAGGGAGACTAGCTCGGTGCTCTGTGACCACCTAGAGGGGTGGGATAAGGAGGATGGGAGGGAGACGCAAGAGGGAGGAGATATGGGGATATATGTATATGTATAGCTGATTCACTTTGTTATAAAGCAGCAACTAACACACCATTGTAAAGCAATTATACTCCAATAAAGATGTTTAAAAAAATTATATAGAATATAGATAAATTGTGCAGATCATTATTTGCTAACCAGATAGTGATGTTAATAATGAATACTTCATTATCTAGTCCAGTATTGAGCCATTCAGAGGTAAATGGACCCTAGTAAATATTGTTTATAGAAATATAGTAATAGAATATGTTTAATGTATAAAAAATTCTTCTTAGGATACCACTAATAATGCTTCTGTTACCCCAGTTTGGATCTCCTAAAAAACAAAAGTTACTTAAGAAGGCCCAAGCTATCATTTTAAGACATTTTTCCAGATGCAAGTAAAAATTGCACTACAATGTTTTGTTTTATAGTATTAAATGGTACTCAACGTTTTGTTTAAGAAGTATCCAATTTAACATATCAGTTATGTATTACTGGTGGAAAAGTGATCTGTCTCATTCTTGGATATTAGTTTCAGTTAGATCAAATTTAATATATCACATGGACATTTATGAAGGTGTTCTACATACAACATAATTGATTGAATATTGGTCTGATTTATAGCTGGTATGTTTAACTTTAAAATATACCTCAGTATTTAATGTGCTTGGTTTGATAATTGCCATTTTGGTTCAATGTTTAAGGGTAGAATTTGATAAAAAAATAAATTGCTCATGGGCATGAAGAAAATCATAAAAGAAAACTATCAGCAGGCAGTGAACAGATGTATCATGGTACAGAAATAATCATATTTTTACAGCAGCAATATAAAGTGAAAATATGTTTCAAAGACATATGTTAGTTTTGTTTAGGTAAACATGGGATTCCCAGCTTCATTTAATTAAACAAACAACAACAACAAAGGACAGGCATATAAGGCCTCCCAAACTCAACGATTTTTTTAAATAAATGGAATATTAATCTACTTTATTGAACCTTTGCTTATGTCATAGAAACTAATTTATGTATTTGGATCAGTTGTTACTTAAAGTAAACATATTCCTATTTGTGATTTTTATGTGTTTCCATTTTGAAAATCCACAGCTCCAAAACATAATGATGAATGTTTTCTGATCTTCTTGTTGATAGGGAAACAGAATACAAGAGACTCACTAGCTTCTCCAAGGATGCATTAGGAGTCAATATGTTTTAGGCTTATATATAAGATCGTTTTTGCCTGACTCACCCGAAGAATGAATTTTAATACTGACTTGCTCATTTGCAAGTTCTCTTTTCTAGGAGGGAACTTCCTGTAATTCCCTCACAGCCATCTCCATTGTCCATCATCCTTAACAGGGCAGTCACTCCAGCAAATCTCCATATCACACAATCCAGAAATCCCAAGACATTCTTCATTGCCTATCTTCTTTTGCCTCCCAAATTTGTTAGCTTGTAGGTTCAGCTGCTTCTTTCCACTTCTTTTGAATCCAAATATATCTCTGCCTCAGTGAAAATCCTTGCATAAGTACTTATTTTACAACCAGATTTTAGTCAGTCAGTTCTTGTTATATCCTGTATTTTGAACCTAAGTTTCCACCTACTACATTTCAATGTTTTTCGCTACTTCCTCTGCAATGAAAGACACCTCTGGATCAGTACAAACTGCTGCATTGAAAGCTTTCTATTAGTTAGCCCTGACTCAATGGACTGAAGCCTTATCCCCTAAAAATACCAATAGGAAAGACTAAAAAACATTGACAGTTTACTGTGAAGAGACAATGGGTCATTAGATACAATACACATTCTCTTGTATAACCTGCATGACCACTACCTGAGTTAGGGATTATCATCAAATCCTTGGAACCTGAAGCTCATCAAAGTTACCGTAGTCTAAGGAGCCAGATGTCAGGTTTCACATTTCGTACCCAGGCAGCCTGACTCTAGACTCCATGTTCTTAGATACCAAACAGTATTGTTTATTGTTCTAGCTTCTACTTCGCATAAATTAATCTGCAACTTTACAAAATTATTCAACTCCTACCAGCTGCCATCTCTCCTCCCATAACTCTCTCTCTCTCTTTTCCTCACACACTCACTCTTTTTTGTCCTTCCTCCCTAACTCATTCTCTTTCGTGTTTATTTTGCTCTGCTAAACACAGAAGAATGTTTTTCTTAAATCACAGTTTCTATGAAGTTTATAATTGATCTCTTGCTGACAAAACAATAAATAATAAATAACCTTTGTCTCTCTCTTATAACTGCTTCTTTTTTTGCTTCTTTTCCACCAAATTTCTCCTGATTAATCTTGCTTATTCTCAAAGATCTAACATAGTCCTAAACAGTTTTTCCCTTCTGGGCATAATTATAATTGTTGCTTATATTTGCATTTTAATGTGTACTTTATACATTTTTGCTGCTTCTACAAAAATGCATTCTCCTTGAAGGCAGGGTAATATTATGGACTTCTAGATGCAAACTAAGTCAATCTTATGCTTTGTTCTTTATCTGATTTCTGTGTCTTATTCAGACAAAATAATGCAGATTTGTGTGTGTACATGTGTCTGTTTAGAGAAGAGACGGAGCAAAAACTGGATAAGATGTAGCTTCAGAATGAGTATATATTTTATTTGTTTTTTATTTATAATTCCTTCCAGGCATAGAACAAAACTCACTCTAATCTATCACTAAATAACTCCAACACTTTCTAATAATTTTCATTTCTCAGTGACTATGTATACAATCTTGACTATAAAAATAATATACTGGGTTAAATATTGCTACAAAATTTTATCCCCAGTTCAATTCCAGGATTTTCATGATGCTGTTTCCTTTCACTTCTGGTCTAACAACGTGTACATGCTGGTACACGTCCATACCCAACACATGTTATCGGAATCGTTGAATGTGAATCACCTGCAGCTCTCTGTTTAATGGTTCAGCATCTATTCTGCAAGAGAACTCAACAGAAACAGATCTGGAAAAGAGAAAAATTTAAAGCACTGTCGTTAATGGGCACTTACGGACATAAGGAGAGTTAAAAGTGTTTCACCTAAAATGTAGAGTTAGACCAGTCACTTCAGGTGCACTTCACGGTAAATAGATTACAAGTAAATCGCAGGCATTTCTTTAAGTGAAAAAAGCTTTTAGATGATTACGTAAGTCTCATGAAACTAATTTTATCATCATTGAAACTCCATGTAATTTTCTCCTAAGTAAATTTCACTTCCAAATGCATCACTTAAATTTGTGGTAAAATAATCCCAGAACTATGGCTTCCATTTGTTTCCATCGATCTTCTAGAAAACAATGTGATTATATACATACAAAAAAAAGTTATGCTCCAATTCCAGTACTGACTGAATATCTTGCATCAGACTAACCCTCTCAAAAGCAGGCAGAAACTGGAGGGGATATGATCCTTGAAAGAAGGAAACTGGACAAGAAGAGATTCACATTTATATGGCTTTCCCCCTGAGCACACTTCCAAGTTTATGCACAGCTCAAGACTGCTGGGACTCAAGAAAGTTGCAGGTTTATTGGCTTGCACTGTCACAGAATGGAGGTCAGGGCTGCCAAAACACCCAAAAGTTAAGAGGGAATCTCAGAAAGAAGAGTCACAGAAGAGAAAACCACAAAATCTGCATACAAATTGCCCTCAAATTCTTGGCTGACCCTGAACTGTGTATTCAGGGGGAAGACCCAAGAAAAACAGTGGACAATAGCAGTGAGAAGACAAAAAAATCTCAGCATAACTTAACTGCCATACATCACAGAGTAGACAAAGTTTGGAATTTGAGTCTTGCCAAATTAGAAGGTCTAAGAAAACACATCAGGTATTCCATCAAAATTCCAGAAAGACATTGTAGGAGGACAAATGCAATTTCCTTAAACAAAGGACAAAATTGATATGTTGGATTTAATCAAAATAAAAAGTATTTCTACTTGCCAAAGACACTATTAAGAAAATTTTAAAAGGCAAGCCACACAACTGGAGAAAATATTTGCTGTATATGCATGTATCTGACCTGGTATCTCAATACATGAAGAACTGCTAAAATCAATAATAAAAAAACAAATAACACAATAAAAATTAGCAAAAGACTTGAATAGTCACTTCACAAAAGAAGATACACAGATTTCCAATAAACACATGAAAATATGCTAAATTAGCACCATTAGCTATCAAAAAATGCAAATGAAAAACAATAGTTTACATTTCATATCCACTAGAATAGCTACAATTTTTAAAACTAACAATAGCAAATACTGGCAAGAATGCAGAGCAACTAGAACTTGCAGATATTGATGGTGTAAAACATGTAGAAACCACTTTGGAAATCTGTTTATCAGTTTCTTACTAAACTACATATATACCTAGTCCGTGACTGAGCAGTTCCAATCCTAGGTATTTGCTAGGAGAGATGAAAACATTTCATCCATAATAGACATGCAATCATGTTTATAGCAGCTTTATTTGTAATAGCTCCAAACTGAAAGCAACCCAAATGTCTAACAACAGAGAAATAGAAAAACAAATTATGGTCTATTCAGACCACAGTATTGCAAGAAATAATAAAGAAAAAACTTC